>NC_132804.1:22923772-23578772 GCF_048594095.1 Paramormyrops kingsleyae
ATTTTCCCAAGTTTGGGTCCCTACAAAGTGCTGGGTGCCCGAATGTGACAGGTCATCTCTGCTCCTCCAACATCTCTGGATGATTGTATCAAGCCTCTTCATTGGTTTACCGTTAGTGAATAACGTTTGTCATGCACATTGCTGAAGCTCTGTTAGTGAGGTCAGTGTATCGAAATGAACTAAACATTATTGAGCAATATATTGCAGGAGCACCTGCAGCTAGGGTGAACTCACCTGGCAACCGGACTCATTGCCACCTCCGGCACAGATCATGGTGGTCCTTACGGAGGCTCCCCACCAGTCACTTCTGGAGCAGATGCTGTAGTCCACAATAGGCAGGTAGGCCTGCTTCAATGTGGGAGAGAGCTGACCTCCAGCTATGGGGCAAAAGATCGAGGGTTATGCATGGGAACATGATAAATGCCCGATAAATGTCACATGAAACGTCATTAAACTCCCAATCAATGCTGCTCTGGCCACACTCACTCTGGGTTCGGCCCCAGCCGCTGATGTAGCAGGGGTTGTTGTTGGGCAGGATCAGCCCGTTGGGAGGCAGCGGGCCCAGCTGCACGTTGGCATTGAGGAGAGCGTCAGTGGAGAGGCGGAGTAGGGCGATATCGTAGCTGAGGCCAGAAATGCATGACAGACGTTATACTTGTGCCTCAACAGATGGGTCACGGTTTCATTTCAGTTTATTGGCATTTCAGGTCCCAGCGGTCGCTGGAACATGCTTCTAATACAGATATCAGAGTAACACTTTATTTGATGGGGCACAAATAATATAGTATTATTCTATTACTTATGTATTAATTAACCACCAACGAAGGCTTAGTTACATACTGATTTCACGTTAATTCATCATTAATGAATTGTGACGTTTCATCTTAAGCATTTACTATATTTGTTACTATATCTAAGTCTGTAAACCTTTGTGATCTACTGAAGGAACTACTAAGGAACTACTGAAAGAACAAGTAATGAATAGCACAAATGAAATACTGATCTCATGTTCGTTCATCATTAATGAATTATGACATCTTTTATCCGAAGTAGCATTTGTTTATCATTTCTGCGTCAGTACTAACTGAATTATTAATAAGTATTTGTGCCCTGTCAAGTAAAGTGTTAACATTTTCAGGTAACACACCACTCTCATTGCTACAAGCACATCCATCCATCCATCCATCCATCCATTCACACCCAGTTGTCCTATGTACGCTTGCAGGAGTCTGGAGCCTATCCTGGAAGCAATTCCTTGTAGCATGTTTTTGGACTGAGGGGGGAAACAGGAGAACCTGGAGGAAACCCTGCAATGACATGGGGAGAACATGCAAACTCCACACGCATGTAGTGGAAAAGTGGAAACTCAAAACCAATAGTGCTAACCACTGCACCACCGTGCCGTGCTCCAAAAACAGTCTCTGTACAAAAAAAATCACAATAACTAAGACTGTCTACTGGTTAAGTGGTGATCCAGGGCCTGTCCCAGGAGGGTGTATGATGAGGTATATCCTGGACAGGACATCCAGGAATCCATGGGGGGGGAAATACAGGCATCGCTCACTCACAGCTGAGAGAAAAATTCAAACCCACGGACCTAAAGCTGTGACACATCGACTATACTGACTCCACACGGCAGCCAAGTGCAACCAAAGTTTTTTAAAATGAGTTTAGAATTTCGGCTAACTTTAGCACTCTGCCTGGTGCTCACCACAGCCCTCGTTATCAGGTCGGACTGGACCAGCACTAAACAGGGGTGGAATTTCATCACCAATCTGAACCAATCTGGCTCATGCAGGGCATCCCGTGTTCTGCTGTGCATAGGACTTAATTACTTTTTTTTCACAGCTATATATTTTTAAAATTTATACTCACCTTTTAAATTACTTTTAACATTTTTCATTTGTATTAACTCAGTATATTTAGGCCATACAAATAGAAGAGGTCATAGATAAAGACATGCACTCGACCTCATAGAATGCACAGGAAACTGCAAATATAGACACTGAAATATCAGCCCCACTGTGGAGGGAGCACTGAGACCTGAGCTCTATACCAACCGATAAGCAAAATAAAATGGTCTGTCAATTATGATGCCACACAGACATTTGTGCCAATAATGAGCCAATAAGAGCAAGAGATCAGTATACAGCTGTTCCATCCACCCAATTAATCCAAAGTAATTGCATAGCAACAGCGCGAGCTGACAGTCCAGTTAGAGCTACCTGTGAATGCTAGTTACAGCCGCACTAATTGCTTGAGGCCTAGCTTTAGGGATTGCACATTGATGACCAAATCCTGGCACTTAGCTTGCTGGCTAGCATTACCTAATGCACACAATGCTGTTCACACAGTGGGCGTAATGTGCAATGCAGAATATTTTATTTTACTTCATTCTGCTCTGTGCTCACTCATCACTGGGTACGGTCACATGACAGACTCATTATTTGCTACATAAAACCATTCATTTCATTACTTCATATTAATAGTCCACGTTTTAGGTTAAATTTTAGACAAACATTAGTCCTATTTACCTGCAGGTGATCTAACTCCTTGGAAATTTTGTTATTCTGATTAATATTTAACAAAAATTAACAAGGCACAACAAAATGGTGCTTTTTGCACTGAATTTGCAAGGATGACCATTTCTTAGGCATTCTTTCCTTGTACAGATATTTCACTGGAATTGCTGCAATTAGAGCACAACTGATTACTAATGCAATCCAATTCACTGAATGGAGTGGAAATCATACTGAGCAAAATTAGCTTTGTTATAACTGTCAAATTAATTACAATGTTAATTTGACCTCCACAGCAGCGCATCTCAAATTGGCTGCTGTAAAAAATGATGACCCACGTGTGGTTTTTCTTCCGACTCACCCGTTAGAAAGCCGGTTGGGGTCCCAGTTAGGGTGCACATACACGTAACTCACACTGAGGTACTGCTCCGTGCCCTCGTGAACGTTGATGTTGTGGTCGCCAACAACCACGCGCCAAGTCCGCTGCCTGGAAAACAAAATGTCACAACGATTTCACTTACCCATGACGCTGTAATATCCAGCTAGTTCACGGCTGAATATTACAAACAGTAGAGTATGGTTTAACACAAGCACAGAATTTTATTGGTAACACACTCAGTCACACGACAGAATGGAGACTTATTAAGCTCTAGAGCTCTGCTAACATTCTCATCAATGGTATGTCCAAACTGCACCCCCCCAGAATGACTATTTACGTGTACTGCATCACCGCAAGCATCAGAGTGACAAAGCTTGCCTCAAACAAAGCAATAAAATAATCATGTGAACTAATTATGCTAAATAACATCAACTGGTCTACTCCCAGCAAATCTCTCTCCCTAGCCAGGAAATTACAGCTATACAACAACACGAGCTGTATCTTTTTATTCCTGTTCATCTCAAAACTGTCACCAATGCTAATTGGTACAGTCTTATTTTTTTTCCTGACCATGCAAAATCAATTCTGAGTGTGCGACAGAAGATATATAGAACATCTGTTCTGAACTGTCATGGAGATCGCTGACAGCCAACACTCCTCGATTCATTTGGATGGGACACCGGCTTTCTAGTTAGACAAGATAAAGCTGGTGCTCAACCTATTATTTTACAATACAAATGCAACAAAATTTATCTATGCCTTCTGAAAGTGGACAGCATGGATATCTGAGGGTGTTCTTTGAAGACCTCACATGAATGTCTATCCTTCCATGTCACAGCATCAATGAAGCCTTAAGCAGCAGAGGTCACTCGCTTGTGCTCATGCCACAACATAAACATCCAGTTATCAAGCTGCATTTTAACAGATCGGAGTGTCCCAGTGCCCCCCAGAAGTAAGATCTAATTAGTTTCATTTTTTTCTTGAAATTTTCTATTTTCAAGGCATCCCCCTAAGGAATACTTTTTCCATTTTCCCCAGTAACAGCTGAAGATCAACACAGATTTAGAACTAATCAAGAATTTCCTCTTTCGATCAATTAAGTTAATCTTAATCTTAATTGAGGTATTTATGTCTCTTTGTGTTCATGTATCTTCTTCACAAAGCCAATAAACAGAAGAAATACAACTTCTGGACAAGGTCTGAAGCTAAGTTCAAAATGAAAGGCTTGTAAGGGGAATGGATACCCTGGCAGATTTAGAAGCTCTTCATAGAGGTCCCTGAGTACACCAACGACCCCCCATTCGGGGAACCCCAAGGTTCACCAGGGGGCTCAGAATATCTAGCTACACCCCTGGCCTTCATCAATCCTCTGTCCCCTTCTTTTTCCAGCGTAATTATTTGCAAATGTACTTCTGCTGATATCGGTCTACTTGTTGTAAAGTACAGTACTGTACAAAAGTCTTAGGCAGTCAACGAAAATGGTGTTTAAATGATTTTCATTTTGGTGTAAAACTATGATATTATGTCTGTCAATGCGTGTTAGTTTAGCCATTTCAAAACCTCTACTAAACTAACCCCAGTGTTTGCAGCAAGCATCCAATATGCCCATGTATTTTTGACTTACAGTAATCACTACCCCACACTGTTTGGCTAATCAATAATTAATTAAGTGTGCTGGTGGTGAAATTTAACGCATACATGGAATGGCTGAAAGGAGAGCTTTGGGTGCTGAAGCTGTGTTTATCTAGCTGCCCAATAAGATATCAGTAACTTTTTGGAGAAAACTGGAAATTTTGATCTATTTTTTATTTTGTTACTGTTCATTTACATATATTCTAATGTAAAACTGTGCTTTTTTTTCCTCAGCAAATATACACTAAATACCCAGAAAAATGACCTTAACCATTTTCTTCAACTGCCTTCTTTGACTTTTGCAGTGCTGTATATTTAACACTGTACAGGACTTTACAGTGACACCAATGTTGCCATGCAACTGAATTATTAGATACGATTTACAGGAAGTCTAAAAATTAACCGAGATGCAGCCCATGAATGAAGGATTGTGAAAAATGACATTTTGAAATAGAGGCTGCATTGAGTCAACAGGCCCAAGGACTTCCTATACTCAAAGGTATAGCAGCTGTTAGAGTGAATCTTTGCTAGCATACGATCTGGAGCCTCACTTGTCCACACAGTGAGCTGCTGTCATGACCCATCCTCTCCTGATCAGAGTTCCGCCACACGTGTGGTAGAAGTTTCCACTAGACAGGTACTGAAGCGAGATCTGGAAAAAGAAAAGCGGAAAGCTGATTAAGCAAAGATCCGTAAGTCGACAGGTTATTTGTACAGCCGGTGCTCGCCCGATCGACCGAACGTGCGACTCTCCTGGGGGAGTGATAGCCGATTCTGGGAAAACAAGTGCATTTGCTCTTTACATCTATTTATTTAGCAGATCCCTTTGTCCGAAGCGACATACGAGCAAAGCAGATCATTCCCCACAAGCGCACAGCAGTCAGCGAGGCAGGTAGCTATACAGTATATGTGCAGCTGGCCTGAGCTTCCAGTGAATGACTAATAAAAAGTACAAGTTAGCACTGGAGCAAGAGCTATATAATGAATCACAAAAAGACATTGCAGAAACCGACCTGAAGATCTATTCACATCAAAGACGTGGGAAAACAGGACCAGTGGAGTCGACTCGGATCAAACCACTCATGACATGGAATACCAACGAGTGTAGGTCAGCCTGACTTAGTCTTACTGACCTGGGTAATTTTCCAATCAATCTCCAGTGATTACCTACCTTTAGCTTTTTTTTTTATTATTATTATTATTATTATTATTATTATTATAGTTGTGTTTGTTTTACATTTGTCACTGTGATTTGTAGACATTTTGCATGTCATTTTACAGGATATTAGTCAATATCACCTCCACTGAACCTCTCATCGAATGAAGAACTGAATCCTAATGCTGACATTTGGAATTTCTCTGAAGTGGAAAAAAAGCAAAGGATGAATGTGTGGTTGATCAATTGACTTCTCGCACATTCATACACTGGGAACAGGGCGTACCTGCCAGGGCCAGGTGTGGGGGGGGGCAACCTCTCCCCCAACAACCCTCCCTTCTACATCCTCGATGTACCGCGGCTGGGGCTTGGTCTCTGCAAGCACTAGAGAAACACAAGAACAAAAATGAAAACGTAGGTGGGTTGTAAAGGTTATCATATTGTAACAGTTTGCAACATTTCATGGTAAAGGTTCCATTCAAAGCTCAATGTAGCTCTGAATGCTCATGAAGATAAGTAATGCAAAACCTCCGGAGAAGAACCTCCACGGCATGGCAGGGCCAATGCACACAAGCATTTCCTGCAGGGAAAATGTAGCTCACGCGCAAAACAGAAACCCAGGCTTCGGAGGAGGTGGTAGGTCGGTTCTTACCCAGAGAGGCCAGAGCACTCAGCAATAGGATCCTCAGCATGTCTGCAGTTCTTCAGGAGTCTCTATACCAAGACAAGCGGCTCTAGAAGCCTTATATTCAGTCTCTAGGTGCTAAGGGATTCCAACAGGTGGTGCTGCAAGTGCACCAGATGTGTATGTTCCCACTGGTAAAGATCAAGGGCAGGGATCAAGGCCGGCTTGTTCCCAACCTGTGAGTCGAGTAGCTCAAATCTTGCTTCTTACACCTGTGGTTCCACTTCTTATCTTCCTATTGCTTTTACAGCGGGGGTGAAGCACTCTTTTCCATAGAGGGCCCCGTTGTCTGCAGGATTTTGCTTTAGCTTTCTGTTAGCAACTGCTCTGCGCCTAGAACACCAGCCTGACTTAGATCACAGCCAAGTAACAGCTCCAGTAATGTATTTCACGGCGAAAAACCAACACACCCCTTGACAAACGAGCTACTGCTACTGCTCCGTCAGAACAACATATTTTGATCTCTGCGAGTGCTCTGGAGTGTGTGTTATGTTTACTCATTATTTGAACCAAATTATCTGCCAGCCGAACAAATATAAATATACTGCAAGTATGTGTGTCTTGAGTGTGACAGGTGATATTAATGAGTGAGATATAATGTGCTTGGCGATTAAATAACCAAAGGTACTTATAAGGGAAGATAGATCATAGTAATGCATGTTAATAATGTATGGGATGCTGCTGTTTGTATATTAACTGCTGGAGCCGAGAAAATGCATTCACATTTGCGTTTGCCAAGCCATTCTGTTTCGGCTCTTGCATTTCATTGCTCTTGCATGATGTTATGTAAATGAGAGAAGGGAGGTGACTGGTTGGTTATGTCCACAGAATTTCTATCATTATGACTAGTGTATATGGGGTAGTCTGTGGCTGCATATATTAGGGATCCCTACCTGTGTGCCAAAGGTCACTGGTTTGAAGCCCATTGTCAGCAGAGTAACCATATCAGCGTTGGGAACTTGAACAGGGTCCTTAACCCCCATTTGCATGTAAATTATTGGGACAATTTTGAATATTTTCCCCAAAGCAAACTGACCAATCCATTAATAAGTACGACCAAATAAATGACCAAGGTAGATCATATTAGAAGATCATTACATACACCCAGTGCCACATACCTTCACAACAAATTTACTTTTCTAGACTATTCTTTCCTGATACCACTGCTCTTTTTTTGTCTTCCACTCAAGGTCACACACATACTGGGGATCTTGCTTAATAACTCCTGAAATCCTGAAAACTAATCACATTTTCAGCCTCACTGCAAAACACAACTTTTGTTTACAGCTTTCATTGTATTCATTCACGGAGTGCCTGGAGCCTGTCCCAGGAAGTACAGGTCACATGGTGGAGGTACATGCTGGATGGGACACCGATTCATGACTGAAGACACACACAGGTTTGTAATTATATCTTTGTGGGGACTCTCCATTCATTTCTATGGGGAAATTCGAATCCCATCATGATGACCTTAACCCCTACCCAGCCCTAACCTTAACCATAAGTAACCAAACAAAACATGAGACTTTTGGCATTTTACTTTTTTGATTGCATTCACAAATCTTTGTGGGGACCTGAAAAATGGTCCCCAGACCATCAAAATAACAGGTCTTTATTACATTGTCAGGGACATTTGATCCCCACAATGTAATAATTATATCTGACTTTGTGGGGACTCACCATTCATTTCAATGGGCATAACCCTAATCCCAGCTATGACAACCATAACCCATAACCCCTACAAAGTCCTAACCTTAACCATAAGAAACCAAGCAAAGTACAAGATTTTTGGCTATTTTCTTGATTGCATTCACATATCTTTATAAAATTGAGTTTCTCCTTGTGCAGATTAAAATAAATGTTCCCACAAGGTCAAAATAACAGGTTTTTAACCACATTGTCTGGACATTTGGTCCCTACAATGTAACGTATGCATAACCTACATGCACACTCACATATACACAATCAGTCATACACTACAGCCAATTTAGGGATATGACTTCTACCCTATGACTCACTGTAAAAAAAAACATCTAAATATTTCTCAAAATCTCATGTGCTTTGTAAAGCTTAGCTTTTGGTGGTCCCTGAGAAGTCAACACTCACCAGAATCACATCTACACTGGGATGCAATAGGATCTAGTTAGCCTGGATAAATATTGTACTTCCATTTTTCACAATGAAGCCGGAACAAACAAAAAAATTTAAATTACTTATGTAACACAGAGCAATGTTAATTCTACAATGACATTAGTATTCACTATGCTACAGTAACATAGTTAACGATATTCATTACATTGGATAGCTGTGCATTGCTAAACAGTGCCGGGATATCAAGTGCTTCAGCTTAATTTAAATGTGGGTGCTTAGCTAAGAGGCTAAAGAGGTGATTCTTTACTCTGTGACAAGAGAGGGTAGGTCAACATCACGACTGATGTTTGTACCTGGTTCCTTAAACAGGAGGAAATAGATGGGCTGTGGACAGAATTCTCCAGAATTTGCACTCTCTAGGTGTTGTCTGATGCTGTAGCTAATTATGTTCTGAAGCCTTTATGGTCTTCAATTGCGTCTTTATTCATAGGCCAGACCCAGCTACTTTGATGAAATCTCTGATTGTGTCCAGGAGATGTTTGATGGCATTCAGGGTGGGGGCAACACCATGTATCTGGGAGGGCAGAAAATGGGACAGGGTGTCTGCCTTTCTCTATGAGCTGGATGTGTCGGATAGTCTACTCAATACCCACAAGGGACAGGTTAAGAAATCAGGTGAATACTTCCCCTATTAACCAAAAGTCACTGGGTAAGTGCACTGGCTATCCCATATAACTCCATGTGAGCAGTGGTATATAAGGACAGCGTTCATTTCGGCAGAGTGTAGCACATGAAAGATCGTGTCACCAAGATTTTCTAGCAATAAATAATAATAAACATTAAGTCATGAGTAAGGAGACATTTGGAAGTGCCACACGTTGTGCTACTAGCATGATAAGAATCAAACATTTATGCCTTAAATAACTGATTAAATCAAGTCAAGTTGTTGGTGATAAACTGAAACTGAAATGACGAGAACTTAATGGTCTATTTGAAAGCAAGAGACTTAATATTCTCAAATTTAATACTTCAGAGCTGGTGTTCCTGACTCCATTAGCACTTACTCAGAAGAGATACACATACAGTACTCACTCTTTGACATTGACTCATATTGGGTAGGATTAATTTCCATAGTCCGAGTCTATTTATAAGAAGTACATTATATTATAAAAAAAATAAAATCTTTTAGCAAGTATTTGCTCTTCTGATAGTGAGCATAATGGAGATGTGGACAATAAGGGGTGACAGGCTTTTATAATGGTGCTAATTAAACAGAAAGTCATTACAAGTATCAGCATTTTGGGGGATTATAACCTTATCGCTGCATTAAGAGACACACATCCTTTCCCGACTCGCAATTAAGCCTCTGTGGTCATGTGACACAGCGGAGGCCGTGGGAGCCGTGGTCTGCTGCAATCTGCAATCAGCCTCTCTTCCCTTTCCAGGGGGAATGAATCAAACAAAGATCACAGAAAATCACTCTGTTGTTGAATTGGACGTTTTAATTAAAGATGTTTGCCTTCGATATTGCATCCTTCTTTAACAAGGAAGATCTGGTTCCCACAAACGTGCCTAACATTGGATAGGAAATTGACATTGTGCATGAATTAACTCCTTTCATTGGATGTAAAAATTCAGCAGCTGTGAGGTGTCAGTCAATGCGGTGCCAAAAAATACTGTGTAATAAAATGGTAATACGTTAAAAACGATATGAGTGATTTTTCCAGAAGTCCTCCTGGAAATTTTATCCATAACAATTCATGTAAAGATTATGTTAAATACACGAAGCAGAACAGAACACTGAAGAGATGAAAGCTGTAAAAACTGAATGTGTGCAGTGTGGTTAGTTGAGAGAACATTACCTAGATTGTCACCTGTAATGTCGCTGGCTGTCATTTTGTCCCCACATTAGTCAGTGGCACAAAGGCATGACTCACAGCTCTGTGTCTGCACCTTCCATAAACATTAATCATATTTCGAACATCAGAATCACAATCAGAACGATTTTTATTGGCCAAGTACAATAAATCTGTTTGTATATATCATCGGTATAACATATATCATGAAATATAATACAAAAAATTTACAAACATGCATGCATGAATTTTTACACACACATTTTACATTAAACTGCCTGCTGACAGTCAGAAGCAACATGGGATGTAATAGTTTACATTTAACCAAAAAAAGGAATACGTTTGAATTTTTCCAAACAAATTACTTTACTTTAAGACAATGATTACACCAGGTAGACTAACATATTAGTCACCATAAACCAGCGGAAATGCAATAGTTTTGGGAATGTCTTCAGAGAAAATGCATGCCATTGTTTTAACCCTTCCATGGTTATGCATGAAACTGTAATGTCACCCCTTTGTAACTATTAAGGTCTGAAACCAGTTATAAAAAAATACGTTAACTTATAGCTAAAGATTTTTCACAAAGCAACTTATAACTTTTACCTATTTCTATGCTCACATGACTGAAAGGGGTACGTACACAATTTACTTAATTTTAGTCTCCTTTTTAACCGTAGACCAGCATCTCTGAACGGTGTACGAGGTAAGTACGGTTTTGAGTCTGACTCGCTCTTAATATGAAGAAAGATGGACTTTACAGTACAATGGAAGAGATTCGGCTTCTCAAAAGGCACTGGGTAGGATTGCTATGTGTTGTCAGTCATCACCTGAATTGACCCAATGGCCGCCCAATGGAACAGCCAACAGGAAATGGGTAGAAACAGTTGGTGACTGACGGTGTACAGTGATCACATCGCGGATACTGAAGCTGTATCCCCCCCCCCATCACTTCTCCTACTGTGTTTCAGCTATTTCATCTATTATTTACTATGGGCCCAATCCAGTCCTGAGGAGGAAAACACCAGGCCAGAGTTGCTACCCACTGAACTTATACCTTTTGCTATAAACATGTATATTTCACAGAGAAATTTTCATTTGATTTTCACTGCCAATTTTGTTGATGGTCACATTACACTTTGGTGAAGTTTCCTTTATATTTTTAATCAAGGCCTGCAAAGTCTCACACATCTGGCGTGACACTCCTGCTTTCAGACTCTCACACTCACGCAAGAAATCTTACAGTAAATCTGTATTACTTCATTATAAACCTAGAATTAGCTGCATCAAAAGTGTTAGAGTAGTTTGCAAATCCTACAGACTTTTAACAAGATAATAACACTGTTACATACATGTAAATGCGTGTGCAGACATGTCTCGAATTAAAAATCTCACGCCAGCTAGCTGACCAAAGTTGGCAGCCCTCTTTAATACTTACATAACAAGCCTCACTGTCAGATAATAATCAGCAGTAATTATATCCTGCTTGATTCAAGGTTTCTGATTATAGTCTGTTAGCACAATGGCTAAATTAAACCAATGCATGAACTTGCCAGTAAAATACAGGGAACATATTTAATAATATGTTATGGTGCTTCCATATTGCAAACTTGTGATCAAGAATATTGCATAATGTGCCTGTGAAGTGTCAGAAACACCCACCACATAATTAAGGGCCTTTTCCATGAACACCTTGCTAATTTAGGTCAAGTGTAGGTCCCTCATTGGCATTCCATTCATGGTGTACCCTGCCTCGTGCCCTGTGCATTCTGGGATAGCCTTCTAGCAGACCATGCACTGGAAAAGGAGTTAGGCCATGTAAATGGATAGGTGGCTCCTCAATGACTAAGAAACCGGCAAACTTTTGCGAACGCGCAGTTGTTTTTGTCCACAGCAAATAAGCACCAGACTTACAGTATGTCTGACCACACAGCACGTCTTGCAGCCCAACAACTGTAAGCTGGTAGACCTTGCACCAATATCTCAGCTTTTGTTGCATGAGAAGATGAGGATGGGGCTGAAACCAAAGCCTCCCACTGCAGCACTGAGCGTATGCGGCAAGAGTCTGCTGGAGCACAGAGAAGGGCAATGGCTGGTCCTGAGGGTAAAGCCACAGCCTTGCAGCTTAATAATTGCTGATTCAAGACCCATGAGAAACTTCTACTGCAAGTGGAACTGAGTATGATACTTAACTTTGGTGTTAAAAGCTTCTGCTTTAGAAACCATAAGTTCCTTTCATTCAGTGTTGGCACCAAAGACAGGGCACCAGCTATTTCCCCCAAAAATTATCATCCAATGATACAAAAAATTAGGCTATTAGCCCAGTCCAGCCCTGTCCCCCCTGGTTAATGACTTTTACCATCACCTCACCCCCCCAACCAAGAAAACCATGGGCCTGGCCGTCAGATCTGCTCCGGTGTCGACATTGCTTTCATTTATCATATGGCCTAAAAAAATTATAGGGCTAATAATTGCTGAAGGGATGCAGAAGCTCCTTATGTTTGCAAAACGATCTAAAGTCTTGTTTTAATTCAACTTGCAAAGTGACACTGCTTGGAAATGACGTGGCCTAACAGTGTTTAATGTTCTGCTGGATTTTGTTTCTCTGTTCCCAACCCTCGATTACCAGAGATTACTTGCAGCCTTTGTCGCAGTTATCTGACTGAAGGCTCTAGTCGCAGTCATTTCCTCGCATCACCAGCTCCGAAAGCGGAATGCCCTCTTCCCATCCACACTTTGAACAGTGAATCATCAACCTGCTATGTCATCCGATGGTGTTTGACCATTATGACACATTAGCGGATTTCCAGTTGGCTGAGGCGCTTGTGTTAATGTTCTCGCTCGTTCGACACCGGTGACAATACAGGATCTGAACTGTGCGCCCGTTCGCAACCTTTAATTGCAATTAAACCGAGGTGCAAACAATCGATCCCCACCTCCATCTTTTTCCTCTCACACATACGACAGAACAGCGGTGAGTTGGGTTGAGGTGGTGGAGGCGTGGGATTTGGGGTCGGAGGACAGAATAGAGGACAGTCACTCTTAGCAAGGGAAAGCTGATCCAGTCAGTGCCAAAGTCCCAGATTGATCCTGCAGAAAGTGTTTCCCATTGATCTCTGCTCCCCCTGATTTGTCTGCTCTGCCTGTGTGATTCTCCTGATGGAGGAGGAGGAGGAGGAGAGCACAGGGCACTTGTGCTCAGGTTCCCCGGTGTCATTTTACCGCGGTGGTGCCACTTACACAGAGAGCCTGACGGCCTTTGGGATACATTACGTAATCGTTAGCTACACTCAACTTTTAACACTCTTGTTGTTTGTATCTCATTAGCAGTGACAACTATAGCTGATCAGGTGGCAATGACTTTGAAATGCAATTATATATAATATCTACTGGCAAACATATTTGCTACTCCTATGTGTGAGATAATAGCAGCCTCTAGGTCACTGCAAAGGAGAGCATCTGAGAGAGATATCTGAGGGTGCAGTGCTGCATTCGCCATTGAACTGTAAAACTATCCTCTAGAAGGTACATTGTTAACAACAATTGTGTTTTTTAAACTAGGCCTACGTTTTCTATTCATTTTTTATTCAGTATATAAACTTTCAAAGGGAGCCTTCTTCAGCATCTTCCATGTTAAACATTACCAGAAAATGCAGTATTTTCAGTCATCATCAGGGTCTTTAACAGCTTTTCTTCATTGTGCGTTCCATAAAACAGATTATTTTTAGGTAGACATACAAGCCCTGAACAAGAAAGCTGAGCCGGTAGATTCAGATCAATATACTTCTTTCAATTTACAGTCGCAGAACTAAATCAAATAACATGCCTTCAAACAGAATATACTGGTTAGCCGTATTGCACTCATACCGTGATTCTGTTTGAAAGACACAAATTAATTGGTGAATTCAAGTCAGAACTATACTATTCAAAAATACTGTATTTTTGCACTTGTAGACAAGTCTTCTCACAATGCCGTCCCTTTAGTGGAGACAAATTTGTCTGCTATTTGGCCACTATGTTGCAGTCACAAGGCAGACATACCCTCAATAAGTGTAACGTTGGACACATTTTTGGCTGATCGCCAGCTTGTCATACATGCCAGAGGTGTGTATTATAAAATATCACTTTCTAGCACATGGAGTGTCAGACCCACCACAGAGTCTCTCCAGGACCAGTTCACACCGGAACTGAGGCTTGATGTAAGGCATCGGTTACTAAGCTCAATTGTGCATTTATCAGTAACAACAACACTACTCTCATCCAATTGTATAATATCATTTTTATTATGAAATAATCTAATCATTCAAAAGAAAAGCTGAAACTGGAGATTTCCAAGCGTGATATTATGTTTTGCTTAATTTGTCAGCATTTCAGCATCTAATTTAACATAAAGTGAAGCCTGAAGTTGCTTAAGGAAGAGAAGAGGGCGTCCTTCAGCTCCCCAGCCTGACTCAAACCCAGCCGAGAATCTGCGGAAGGACAATCACACGTGATTCATCTTGTCAAACCGGCTTCTCCTAATCTGTGCTCCGGAGGGGGGGGGGGGTGATCGCTGCATCCTGTGTGGAGAGACGGGCACTGCTAATAGCCCTCCGTGGGACACTGCGCCCCCGCCTGCAGCTGAAGCGAACGGGGCCCCGAAACCGTGACACTGATGCTTAGGACATCGTTCTCTAGGACACTGATAGGAGCCCAACTGGCTGCTGGTTACAGCTAAAAACATGTTCCACAGCTGCTCACAGCTCAGGAGCAATTTACACAGAAGTTAGAGCTTCACCAGTATTCACAGTCTGTTTTGGGCCATGCTAACCATCCTCTGACATCGCCCAGACTTTCTTCAACAAAAGTTCATGACAAATTTCAGAAACGGCATCAGATGCCCAAGTAAATGGTTTGCAGTTATCAATAATAAAAGGCTATTGCTAGTTATCTCACTGTCTTTGCACATCATGAGGACTGCAGTGATAAGCTTGCAAAGATCATCTAGATATATTTTCCATCCATCCATCCATCTTCAAACTACTTCATTTGATTGGGGTAATGGGGCAATCCTGGAGCTTATCTAGGATGGGGCTCACCCTGGATGTGATGCCGGTCCATCACAGGGATCTATTAATATGCCAGAAATGTCTTGTTTGCATTCAAATGTGCAAAGCTGATAACCTAATAATATGTGTATGAGATGAAAATAACTGTAGAATCAACTGTCTGATCTGAATTCCCGGGACAAACACTGATTAAAAAGCGAAATGCTGTTTTTATTCATATTGAACAACTCAATCAGAATATTTTCAGTTTTAATTGGTATTTCTTATCTTATTCCATTGTGGAAAATGTTCATGTTCTAAACAATCTACAAATGGCATTAACAAGTCACAGGCACCTTTGCAGCCATTTATGTCTGAACGAGCAAATAAGCATTTATAGGTAACAGGCATCTTATAACGTTGTCTGTCGTCTGATATACGATGGGGTTTGAATGGCCTATATGTCCCAAGCTACATTCAAAAGCAATACAGTTTAGCTTAATGGTTAATTAAGTTAATTTTCAATTTTAAAAGTAGGAGAAAATTTTCCATAAGCCAAAGCTTAAAATAATTTCCTGACAGTGGTAATATGAGTTTGCTAGAACGTCACACATTTTCCATTCTTGTAAATAAGAACTTGTACCCCATCAGACTCCTACAACCTGCTGGATATTTTAATTACAGTGGCACCTCAGTTCTCGAACTCATTAGAACTGGTAGTCGAACCAACCAGTTCGAAAAAAAAAATACCTAGAATTCGATCTGAATCTCAGAAGTCAAACCATGAACGCAGACCTAAAATAACTTGTACGCGCGGGGAAATGAGTCACGCGGCACGTCTTTCAGCGGAAAAAAAGGGTAACGCTTCAGCCTCATCCTTTCAGATACCATCCTGCATGTTTACACTAGTTGAATACATATATTTAGATAGTAAAAATACATTTAGACAATAACAGACAGTAACAGTAATTATTATTATATAATAGAATACATAAAAAAATAAAGATTTCTTATTAATTATTTTACATTTAATTATAATAATATTGTCGTGCTGAGCGGGTTTCGGGGAATACGGGGTTTAATTACAGGTAAGTCAGGCAAAACGCAGACAGACAATACAATGACCGGACTGGGGAAACAAACTGAAATGTGGACTAAATACAGAGGACTAATGACAACAACCAGAAACAGCTGATCACACGGGGATTCCATACGGGGTTAACGAGGGGGTGTGACACACGGAAGGAGCGGACGATCGAGGCAGGACACATTGTTTTTTTTTAACTTCACACATTGTTTGGATACATTTATTTTCTTACTTTACGAATTACTGTTTTGATAAATGTGCTTAGATGTGTTTAGTACAGTATATATGCTCTTCTTGTTTTATCCGGTTCATTTTGTGTTTAAATGATAAAAAAAACATAATTAGGTGTAATTTTTTGGGGCCGGGAACCAATTAATTGGTTTTCCATTATTTCTTATGGGGAAAATTCGATCAGAACCTTTTAGGATTCGGTCTGGAGTTCTGAACGGATTAAGTTCGAGTTTTGAGGTACCACTGTAATTGAAATTCTTAATTTGCTTTATAATCTATCTGCATTGCCCTTACTCTGGTATGGACACATATACACTCACCTAAAGGATTATTAGGAACACCATACTAATACGGTGTTTGACCCCCTTTCGCCTTCAGAACTGCCTTAATTGTACGTGGCATTGATTTAACAAGGTGCTGAAAGCATTCTTTAGAAATGTTGGCCCATATTGATAGGATAGCATCTTGCAGTTGATGGAGATTTGTGGGATGCACATCCAGGGCACAAAGCTCCCGTTCCACCACATCCCAAAGATGCTCCATTGGGTTGAGATCTGGTGACTGTGGCGGCCATTGTAGTACAGCGAACTCATTGTCATGTTCAAGAAACCAATTTGAAATGATTCGAGCTTTGTGACATGGTGCATTATCCTGCTGGAAGTAGCCATCAGAGGATGGGTACATGGTGGTCATAAAGGGATGGACATGGTCAGAAACAATGCTCAGGTAGGCCGTGGCATTTAAACGATGCCCAATTGGCATTAAGGGGCCTAAAGTGTGCCAAGAAAACATCCCCCACACCATTACACCACCACCACCACCAGCCTGCACAGTGGTAACGAGGCATGATGGATCCATGTTCTCATTCTGTTTACGCCAAATTCTGACTCTACCATTTGAATGTCTCAACAGAAATCGAGACTCATCAGACCAGGCAACATTTTTCCAGTCTTCAACTGTCCAATTTTAGTGAGCCTCTTTTTGTAAATTGTAGCCTCTTTTTCCTATTTGTAGTGGAGATGAGTGGTACCCGGTGGGGTCTTCTGCTGTTGTAGCCCATCCGCCTCAAGGTTGTGCGTGTTGTGGCTTCACAAATGCTTTGCTGCATACCTCGGTTGTAACGAGTGGTTATTTCAGTCAAAGTTGCTCTTCTATCAGCTTGAATCAGTCGGCCCATTCTCCTCTGACCTCTAGCATCAACAAGGCATTTTCGCCCACAGGACTGCCGCATACTGGATGTTTTTCCCTTTGCACACCATTCTTTGTAAACCCTAGAAATGGTTGTGCGTGAAAATCCCAGTAATTGAGCAGATTGTGAAATACTCAGACCGGCCCGTCTGGCACCAACAACCATGCCACGCTCAAAATTGCTTAAATCACCTTTCTTTCCCATTCTGACATTCAGTTTGGAGTTCAGGAGATTGTCTTGACCAGGACCACACCCCTAAATACATTGAAGCAACTGCCATGTGATTGGTTGATTAGATAATTGCATTAATGAGAAATTGAACAGGTGCTCCTAATAATCCTTTAGGTGAGTGTATATGTTTCTGTTATTTAAAATGACTCACTCTTGCATAAATAAGGCATCAGCTGAAACATATTTGTGATATAATCAAGATAATCTTCAGCAAGATTACTTTGAATTCAACTTTAAGGATTTGGCTTTTGAGAGGGGAGGATTTGAGAAAGCATTAATTAAAAATGAAGCTTTAAAAAAATCATATTATTGCTTGGGCAGCCCAAATTCCAGATAACTGTCAGCATTTGTTTAGCATTTGTTTAGCATTTTGTTTAGCGTTTGTTTAGCGTTTGTTTTCCTTATGCCAGAAGTGTAAAAAGGGGTACAAAAAAAATAAATAATTATGCCCAAACAGTACAGTGATATCTATAGTCATCAGTTTTAATGACCTTTTGCAGAGGGTGATGTAATTACGATGGAAATACCCCTATTGCTCCTTTTAAAGTGTCAAAACACACACACCCTAATGAAGCGTTTCTGCTCATTCTAACGAGTGATTAAAGCGAAGGGGGGGGGTGCTTGGAGGGAGCGTGGCTGCTCTAGCTATCCACTTGTCCATTTGCTTTTGAAAAAGATATATATATATAACCTTTTTGTTAAAAAAAAGCAAATATATGTACAGGTAATTTTTCATAATTGATCATCAATGCATTTTAATGATGCTCCAAAGGTTACTCAGGCACCCCTCCCCCCGCCCCCAATTCCACTGTCCAGGGTCGCGAGTCTAAGCCGTTCGGCAATTCGTGGTTACATCACCTTCAATCCACCACTGAAATGTGCTCTCCACTCAGGCAAGGACACGGTTTTCTGGCTGCTGGTTTCCACGGGAACACAGTTTCTACCCCAGCAATTATTATTCATATTTACTCTGATTCATTTCCATAGTACTATAAAGGCCAGGAGGATGTTTACATTGGCCCTGAATGACGGCGTATCAGTCAGCTGGCCAAAGCAGCAGAGGCATGTTGGGCCTCAACATTGATTGCTATCTAAATTCAGATCGATCTTCACGGGATGAAGGCCAGCTGGACAGTGGGAGATGGTCAGGTTAGCATGTGGGAGGAAGACCGAACTGTCATGTAAAGATACAGGTAGCGTCAGGGCTCGAAGCCCAACTTGTGGTAGCTGCTGCAGATAGCCTGATTGGGGATCGGCTTACAGGGTCGACGTTACTGTTGGCAATGGTCTTCTAACCTCAGCACCACAGTGCTACGATGTGGTCAGTGGTTAAAAACACAGTGTGGTCTGTGATATATGGAAGGGTAACAGAAGTGCTCATGGTTACGGAGATGAAGCAGGGAGTGGAGATAATGTGTAAAACTCAGCCCTGGGGCATGTGACTCGCAATTTAATAGGAAGCGGAAATAGCAAGTCGGGGAAAGAAGGGAAGAGACACAAACAGTTCAAAACGAGAACGGAAGATGCAAGAAGCGTAGCGTGGCTTGAATTTTAGTTTATCAGATTGTTGGCTGTGATAATCAGGCTATAAGCTGACATCTAACAACACATTTGAAAAACAAACAATGATGTAGTCATTCATTCATCCTTCCATCCATCATCCATCCATGTATTCAACCATGCATCTCTCCATCCATTCATTCATCCATCCTATCCATGTTTGGAGTCACAAGGGGGGCATAAAGCATAAGGCTTAGGTACATCCTAGATTAGATGGCAGTCATAAATTTTTAAATAATTGCATCTAATACTCAATCGATCAAATGACTGGTTATGGCTAGGTTAAAACATGCCGATTAATCAAGTAGGGAAAAAAAACGCTGAATTTGGAATAAAATAAAATAAAACAGGGGACCTTGCACTCAAAGCCAGTGTAATTATGGGGGTTAATTGCTTTTAAAACGCATTCTCTGCTTTCCCTTTAAAACTAGTTTAGATTTCAGAGATTAATTTCCTGAGTAAGAGACACAGATAACTTGCCAAGCATTTCTTAACTTTTCTTCATGTCTTTGGGGGGGTGAACGCTTTTTGGAAACTGCTACTCCCACAATCATTGTAGGGTGCCAGACTCCTTTAAGGGCATCTTCTTTTTCATGTTCTTTAACCGGGAGGATGTTGTCTCCAAATAGCCTCCCATCATTCGGGGCTGTGTGTGGCTCAGGGGGTTACATTTCTGTGCTTGTGCTTGGAAGGCTGCCGGTCTGGATGCGGGGACTCTCAGCACTGCCGTTGGGCCCCTGGGCAAGGCCCTCAACTCCCGGTTACCTCAGGGACCCCGCGCGCCAGGCAACCCTCTGTTCCGACCTCAAGCTTTACTTTCACTATGTGATTGTCTCAAAAGGAGAGCAAGACGGAATATGCGAAAAGAAGCATTCCGATGTACGTGCACTCGTACGAATGGCAAATGAAGCTTCATTTCTGCATTGCAGACTTGCGAAATGGCATTGAGGCGTCTAAGTTGTGAAAGGTACAGCTTCAGTCCAAACCGTGAAAGTCTTCATCCGTTATCCATTTGGATTGTTACGGATTGTTTTTTCACTTTTAAACAATACCACGGGTGGGCTCTATTCAAGCATACGAAAATATCACCTTTCTTTCAGCCCCCACCTTAATAGAAATATATGAGTCATTACTGATTTGAGTATTGAATCAAATCATTAAGTTTATTCTTTTATGCTTTCTGTGTGTTTTACATACTTCACGCCATTATATTGAATAATTTATCATTGCATGGTAGAAGCTACACTGCTACTTCTGGCCTCAGCGATAAAGAAACAAATCATCGGTAATCTGTGCGGAAAGATTCCTACAGCAAAAGCCTTGCTGAAGAACACTCTGGTACCTGCGTGACGTGTCTCTTTTCCACTTTTGATCATATATAGTCCCCAAAGAGAAACAAAGGAAGCCTTAATATTACATCTATTAACCTCTTTGTGTTCTCATCCTTCCTGTGGCCTGTATTACGAAGCGGGGTTACTGGTTTATCGGGGTAACTTGTCGGATTTAAGGTACCACAGTTTAAATGCACTCGATATTCGTTCACTTACATTTTGCCCAGACTACCTTAAATCCGACTAGTTGCCCCGATAAGCCAGTAACCCCGCTTCGTAGTACAGGCCCCTGGTCTCAAAGGCTTGTTTATGTAAAAATACCTTTGATGGTCATGTTAATTAAAAGAATACTAAGTAGTCATTGATTTAATACCAAAATATTCCCCAGCATGCAATAAAGTGCATTTGAAAAGCCCCACCTAATATTATTAATGGTGCAGTATATCAAAATCTGGATGGGTGGTTTTAAAAGTGGATGGATGGATGGATGGATAATTTAATCTGTTCACTTCGGATCAGCAGTAGATTAAGGCAATGCATAGACACACACACTGTGGTTAACTCCTTAATGGATAAGAAGAGCCGAGGAAAATGCACAACAAATAATCAAGCTATTTTTACGGTTAAATGTACTAGTAGCTGGACCATTGATCGAGTGACTACAACATGGTTGGTTATTTTATGTTACCAATTATTACACAAGTTGAGTATTGTGCAGCCTTTCTGGTTAGCATACTACTAAATTGATCTGTGTACAACAGCTAAAACAGATAAATGAAGTAATGAATACTGAGTGAATGGTAAGTGACTACATTATTAACAGAAAGTCTATTATAATGAATATGAATTATTACATATACCATCGAATAATTTACAGAATAGAACCTTTATTGTCATTGTCTATTTGATTTCTCCTCCAATGCTATATAAATACAGTATAGCATATAAATATTTATACATGAATAATGAACTAAAGAGCAGTAGTGCAATCATATATTCGAATTAGCAGCATTGTAAAGATAGTAAAAAAAAATAGCGACATTGTAAACATGTAACAGTATATTAGAGGATACAGTGCAGAATGCAGTTCAGTGCAGTGACAGTCCATCTCATGCCTGTGGTGGACTACAGTGTCCTGTTGGTCAAGACGTATGGGGGAGAGTCAATTGTTTATACAGAATTATGAAATATAGTGATACTTTAGTGATGAACAGTATATGAAAATACAAAAGCAATGTGATGTAACTGTTCTCCTGGAACAAGATTCAAGGCATAATCACAGCAGATTTGTAAATATGCATTCGCCTATTTGAGAGTGCTGCCATCTCAGCAGGCTGGGACTGTAGAGAATTCCAGAATGGCAGCCAAAGACAGAGCCAGACCTTCTCTCTTCATTCCTTCCACTTTGCCACCTTCACCAGAAAGCAGCAGTCCACAATCTCCTGTTCAGAGATCTTAAAATCTGCGACGATGCCACTGTTTCCGGAGTGGTTCCCCATTGTAGACGTATCAAAGTCCCCATTGGGTTAATAGAGGCATTCTTTCAGTCTCTGCTTGTATCTGCTCTGACTTTTGGCTTGGTGTAAAACACCGTCTTGCTAAAAACAAGGTCTCCACTTCCCAGACGAGACACCAGGCCGGCATCCTGCTCTTGACGTGGGCTTTCAGAAGTGTCTCCGGACATCTCCCAGCACCCTGACGTCGCTTCCCAGTTCCTGAGAACTCATTAGGAGCTCATTACAGCAAACGCTCCATCTGTCGATTCATATTCTCCCACAAATCCAAAACACCCCCCACCACAACCACCACTACCTCCAGCACCATCACCCCCCCCCCACTTGTCTTGAGATTGTTCCAAACTTCATTGCCAAGACAGCGGTCGGGGCACGAATGAGAAAAATGCTGGGGTGTTCCGTATACCCCGTTGTGAGGAGGGTGTTCTGGGCCGAGCTGCGGAGAACCCGGCGCTCTTCGGTTGCTCCTCATCTTGCTACACCGGGCCAACTGTAAGCTTACGGATCTTCCTGCCTGTTCTCCCGTTCCGGGATCACCTGTGCGAGGCTGCAGCCGCCCCTGTTACCGTGGACGGAAATACAAATCGGCACGCTTGTCGCGTTGGCTGCCCTGAATCTCTAAGCGATCCGGCTGCCAAATACAACCTCAGGCTTCCTCCCAAGTTTTTTTTTCTGTTTTACCTCCCGCTTGCTACCCGGCTCTTCCCGACCTGAAGCTGATGTCTTTCGACAGCAGAAGGGAGGATATATCAGGGGGCAGATTGGTTTCCCTGCAGCACAATGTGGTGGTGATGGGGGGGGGGGGGGGGGGGGAGGATACAAGCCACGGCCATGGACAGCGACTGGAGGTGGGGATGGACGTTGGCCACCAGAGCCACGCTCCCGTAATCAGTATCACAGAGAATAACACGGGTTATTTTCAAGCGCGGTCAGCATTAACGCTGACACTAAAGTCAAAGGGAAGGGAGGATTTTGTACAGAAAGCCACGAGACGGCACATTAACACCACCCTGGTTTTTAATGATCAGAGCGGAGCTACTCATTACCCATTCCATTTTTAACAAAAAAGGATTTCTCTCCAATAATGACACCTCACACGCTTTGTGCATGCTCTGCCCGCCCAATTTAGCCCCTGCATTAATAAAGGTGCCGACTCGTATTTCCTGCCAGTGCCAGCGAGTCCGTGACATAGCAGAACAGCAAAATATATACAACCAGAAGTAACAACTGTTTTCTCCTTCCCAACGACGCACCATGACAGCTGTGATAATTCCCTCCTGGGGATTTTCATACGATCCAGTGCTCAGGCACTACTGCTGATGCTACGTCGGCCAGATTTCTCCACGTTTGCTGACCCCACCACCCCCCCCCCACTACAAACCCACCCCACACCATCACTGCTTTAAATAGAAATTGCCATGTGTAGTCAGCTTGGAGCTCAGCTTGGAGCTCAGCTTCTCACGGCCAGAGTGTCTGGTTGGAGGAGGTCCCCAGTGGATTCTTTGCTGATGGAACCCCCCCCCTGGTAACTCTCTGCTTGCATCACTCCCAGTACCTGCTGCCAACGCTGCGCAGCCCCCTTTAATTCGACATACAGGGCGTCGTCGGTAACGCCAGACTTAACGCGTCTGACATGTGAAGGTGTCAGTCTGCTGGGATGAGAGCCTGATGTATAGATGACTGATGGACAACAAAAACATTAAGTGACAACTTCTCTTAGATGTACCTTGGGAACTCTACATGGCTTTCCATTTATACCTCTTTCTGTTATACTACTGAATGACTTTTAATTCACATTTATCGTGCATTTTGTTTCTTTATTTTTAGTTTTAAAAGGAGTGTCTGTGGCACTGAGGTGAAAGGTCAGACTGTCACACCATCACAAATAATTTCAGTCAAATCAGTGGCAATGAGTTCATTTAACTCCACTAAGTACAGCAGTACAAAAAATCCTTTTCAAACCCAGAGAGGGGGTGATGCAACAGCGGGCTGGAATGCTATGAGGAAGCAGCGTGTTTACGCAGAGGTGCAAAGGACATGATGCAGCTGTGGAAATGAGAGTCTGTGTTTTACAATTCATAAAAATCTGTGACTTCTATGCATAACGGCAAGCTACACTGAGTATGCTAAAACGAGCAGTTAAGATGGCATAGGCATTTTGGGAGAAGGTTTGAGGCTGATCTCTCCTTTGTTTGCATAAATTCCCTTTTTGTAAATATCGCTTCTGTGGGTCGCACCGTATATTAAACCACATGACGAATGCATGCATATCGATATTAGATTCTGTGAGATTCCAAAGAGCGCAATTTACACCGAAGTAAATGAGTGGCTTCTTTTTGACGATTAGGTCCTGCGTTTGCCGGTTACGTTTTGAGCCAAATACCTTTAGGAAACGCCGACTGACGCTCCCGCCAGCAGCAAGAAGCAGCATCCTCTTTACGGGTGCCGTGTCGCTCCTCTCTTCCACTCTTGTTGCTGACCCTCTCCCCTCCTCCTACCCAACACCAACCCCCCCCCCCCAACCCCCCTTACTCTCGTTGACAAGCGTCACCCATAAGCAGGAGAAGCTGAAGAGCGGCTCGGAGCAGGCGGCAGCCCCTGTTTTTTTATCCGCAGCTTTTCTGCAGACACCGACAAAGCGATTTACAGACACGCAGGACACCCGAAGCCGTCATCAGACCAGCGGCACGCCAACCACTGAATCTTGATTTTTTTTTTTGTGGGAAAGGGAGGGAGGGGGGAACAACACACAGTCTATCCCCTCTACGAATAATAAAAAAAACACATACCTCCAAATGCATTGCTCTCCCGCTGGCGTGTAACCAGACTGATTGGTTGCAGGAAGGTACGATACCATCCCAGCCGATTTCCACGGAGGATTGTTCCTGGTGGATTGTTTTTCCCCTTTTTTCTTTGGGCTAAATGACACTTGGATTATAAGCGCCGTGATGGACTGAACATAATCATCTGCCGCCAACACAACAGTGCTGCTCTTTTCTTTACGCTAAATCATCCTAAAGTGGAATATAGGGATTTATACAGACACCTGGTTTTCATGTTTTTCTTCGGCTTCGCGAATCCGAGTTTGTACAAATTGGCACCGGACACAAAATATCTTATATTATTTCAAAAAACATATTTCAGTGACTTTCCATATTTCACTTTTGCACAGGTGGGGTGTTTGGAGCGAGAATTGTACTGACAAAAATTATATCGTTGGGTAATTAGTGATGAAATCGAACTGAAGGAAAGTGCTTATTTTAAGAAATTACTTTTCGATACCGCTCTAGAAATGTTATATTTTATGTATCACTATTGTGGCCCAAGTGTGCCTCGTAGTACCTGGCATTCATTTCGTTTCGTTTGAATTGTGGATAACGAGTGACTCTAACGAGACTTCATTACTATATGTGAATAGTTAACCCAAGGAAACACCACGGTTTTGCCCTAAGACAGTAATATTAACTAAAACTTGCTATGGCAGAACCAAAAGCCGTCATCCCCGGATCTGATCAAGTTTTCCAATGAATTGTAGAAACTGGATCTAGTAGACATACGCAGAGAAGTCGTAGTAATGCTAAGAAAAAAGATCCGCGGACTTCACCAAGGCGCTTTCGCAATTTGTAGGGTGTGAAATTAAGCGGCGAAAAGCCCCTGCACCAAGCAAAGGGCTGTGGGCAGCACTTCGCGACTTCGGATCCTCCGTCTCCGATCTCCATTTGTTTCTTTCGTCTTTTGTGTAAGAGTCAACGGCCACCATGGACCTCAAAGAGGAATCGGAGGAGATGGACTGCAAGCAGCCGGTGCCCATTGAAGTTTTCGCCAGCAGATCCACGCTGCATGGCATCTCGCACATGTTCAGCTACCAGCGCATCTGCGTGAAACGATGTCTGTGGATTATGTTCTTCCTGGGATCACTGGGGTTCCTCATCTGCGTATGTGTGGACCGCGTACAGTTCTACTTCGAGTACCCACATGTCACCAAGCTGGACGAGGTGTTGATCTCGACCATGATCTTCCCCACTGTCACCTTCTGCAACCTGAATTCCTTCCGCTTCAGCCGGGTGACGCGCAACGACCTTTACCACGCTGGGGAGCTCCTGGCGCTTCTGAACGGGAGGTGAGTAGGCTACATTACACCTCAGGTTGAGAGGAAAAAGTACAGGAAAACAATTCTATGGTAAAATATGGAGGCTTTCGGGAATATATATTTTATTCTGAAATCTGTGTTTGATGCTGTGACCAGGCTAGGACTAAGATGAAATTTGCTACATGATGTAAGTTTCAAGTTTCAAGTTTTATTTGTCAAATACAGAAACATTCAGTGTAGTAAAATGCTTTTTCCACCTGCTCCCTGGATTGTGCTCAAAAAGGGAATGACGTAAATATAAATTCAATTAAAATAATAACAATATGCTAAATCAATAATGTAGGCCTGCATACTTACCAATTAACTTTGTAGTCTCACAACTTTTTCATACTCGAAGTGGGCGATGGTGGCTTAATGGTTAGGGATGCGCACTTGTAATTGTAGGTTCGAATCCCTGATCAGCAAGGCACCACTGAGGTACCCGGAGCAAGGTACTGCCCCCAAGCACTGCTTCTCGGGCGCTGAATTAGCTGCCCCCTCCTACGTCACATATAGGTTAAATTCTAAAAAAAAGAAATAGAATATTGGTTCTAGAATTAAAACGATATTTGATTGGTTTGTTTATCTTAGAAACATTTTAGACGTACAGTCACAGACCAAGTTACAATATAGGCCTATAATTGTGGACGAGAGGAAGCGGGTGATTTAAATGCTGTCAAGGAGGTATCATTGTGTCCTTGCCTGGTGGTTCAATTATTGTTAGTAGATTATGAAGTTTCTAAACAAACGTGGAAATAAAAAGTGAATATCGTAACAGCTGAACTGCAGCGTACTTATAAACTTTAGTCTTTTATGTCACTTTGCGCCCAGTCTCTGCTCGTTTGCTGCAAAACAGTAATCGGGTCTGAATTCGTTTCAGAAGCAGCTATTAATCCGCGATTAATCGCATGAAGGACTCTTGATAAAATGGAAATCGAGATCTTAGGCTTTTGCTAATTACCAAGCAAATTACTTAATTAAAAAACAAACTCATTGCCAGCTCAAAGGAAGATTGAATTTTCAGTGCAACATTTGTCAATTTCTGGAGCTTATTAAAGGCTATATGAAGAAAGTTTTGCTAGATAAACGACATATGTTTCTCTCTTCCCGGGGACAGTCTTGCAAAAGTTGAACTTGCCAAAACTGTTAAATTAGCGAGTGTTGCTCTCTCTTTTGCTCTGCCCTTCAAAATCGGCTGCTGGCAGTTTGGGCCAGCAGGGAGTTGATTTTAATACCGTTAATTCTCAAATAATTATGAGAAACAATGATAATTGGTTCACTGTTGAGAAAGTGACCTTTGGTTTTGCATCAGAACTCTTTGAAGTATTGCGTTAGGGTGAATTTCACACATGACCGCCCCCTTGTTTTTCTAATTGGACCCAGTTTGGAGGTTGTTTTCATTAACAGTATTTTTTTGCTAGTAATTGTAGGCTATAAATAACTTTAGTCTGTAACAATACATAACTGTCATTTAATTTTTTTCTTTGCTGTGACATTTCCACAATTTGTTAATTCATAAATGCTTTAAAGTTTCCCTTAAATTTGCATCAGGTGTGCAGCTTGACAACCTAAATCGACATTTGTATACGCAGTACTGTGCGGAAGTCAAAGAAAAGGTTTAAGGCTATTTATCTTGGTAGTGATTGTACATTTGCTCAGAAAAAAAACACAATTTAATATTATGAAGTATGCAAATTTACAGTAACAATAAAAAATAAGAATTTCACATGTTCTTTAAAAAAAATTAACGGTAGGCCTATCTTGTTGGACAGACAGATCAGCTGCGCTTTGGTTCCCAAACCTCTCCTTATAGGGGCACCTTCGTTACATTTCTGCACCATCTCAATTAGAGAATTAACTCAATTTGTTAAATAATTCAATGGAGTATTGATTAGCCAAGCATGCCGTGCTAGTGGTCCAGTCAAAAAATAAATGGGTGTATTGGACGGTTGTTGTAATCCTGTGGTGAGTTAAAGAAAGGTTTTGAAATGGCTAAGCTGACACACTTTGACAGATATGATATCATAGTATTATATCAACATGAAAATCATTTAAACAATTTCTGTGACTTTTGCACAGTACTACACACACACACACACACACACATATGTGTGTGTGTGTGTAGTGAATACTTTGATATGAAAATTCAGGTGCCCTTTGGTCTTTCTGATCTTCGGTGAGTTTAAAAACGTATTTTCCAGTAGATGAGTTGAACTTTTGAAGACAGTTTTAGAGGTTTTGAAAAATCTAAATATCTAAAACCTATGCTCTGCATACTATTATCAAGAGATGTCTCCCTTATACCTGAAAAGAGTGAAAAATGAAGGTGAGCGGGGAAAAAAAATCACATCTCATCAAAATGGTAATTTTATTTGGCCAGTCAGCTTTTGTCTTTCAGCAGGTCAGTCAGTCAGCAGGGGTGCCTCTCAGGAAGACAGACTGGTAACGCATCTGTGGCCATCACTGAAAGCGGAACAGGCTGTAGCTCTGCGGGGGGGGGGGGGGGGGGGGGGATTCTCTCCATCCAGCTAGCATCTTATCCTACGGGGAAGTAATTGGCAAATTTAAAAAAGTTACCGAAGCTCCTTTGTCACCTGTCAGGAGTCTAGAGTTGGACAGAAGGACAGATGTGACTGTATCATAATTAGCAAGATGTGGCGGCTGCTGTTTTTCCATTGTGGTTTTTCCAACACCTCAGTTTTGAACCCATGTATAAAGCAAGTGACGGACAAAGGTTGAACAAAAGGAAGAGTTCCGTGGATTTCGAGTACATTGTAAGAAGCAGACTAAGCTCTTTAGTGCTTCATGCTTTTCTGGTTATTTTTAGCATATCGATTCATAGAGCATTCTAAGCTTAGGGCCCCCGACAGCCTGACTTGGAATATATATTAGACAGTCATAAGTACACTTGCCATTAGTAAAGGGGGGAGGGGGAGCCTTCTTGGGTTTCCAGCATTTGTCGGTGTGGCTGAAAATGGGAAGGCGATGAAGTGAAGGTTTCCCGGGCCCAGACCCTGCACCACCACTGTGGGGGGAGGGGGGGTGTTGGTAGGTTGGAAAAGGGATCCATCCATCCGTCCGTCTTCCAAACATTTATCGCGTGTAGGGTCACGGGGAGCAGCAGACACCCATTACAGGAAGCCCTGCCGTCCGCGGCCATATCTTCACGTACTGTGGGCAATTCAGAGACACAAATTCACCCACCTGCAGATTCTCAGACTGCAGGAGGAAACGCACATCACACAGGGAGACCATGCAAGCTCCACACACAGCGCAGGGGCGGGCTTCGAACCTCCAGCCCTGCTGGTGTCAGGCAGCACTAAAAAACAACATGAAGTCCCCTAAATAACCTGCAGCAGTTCTCCGGGGCGGGGGGAGGCACTAACATGGAGCCACATGAGCTTCTCATTATAAAACCTGGTTGTAATCAGGTATGCAGCAGGGAATGGTTTAAGATAAAATATAGAAACTGCTGCAGGCTCATAAACGTGTCAGTGAAATGAATGTACATGCTTAAACGAAGCGATGTTAGTCCTTACTTCATGACAGTTCTATCCAGTAAACATAAGGGGGCCGATATGTAGGTATAATCCTGCCCTAGAATCTGCGTTTAGTGGGTAACTAAAAGGAAATGGTGCTGAGACAGTCCAGTCAGTTAAATGTGACTTACTGCAGCCGTGTATCTCCTTAACAAGTGAGTATGTGTGTGTGTGTGTGTGTGGCGGGGGGGGGGGGGGGGGCATGCAGTCCTGTGCATATGCAGTACCCAGAGGCAACCGGGCTGCCTGACGGTTCCGTCGCTGACTCTGCTGAAACCTGCCTGCTGTCCTCTGCTTGCTTTTGTCTCAGTTGTGTGGGGATGTGTGTGCGTGTTGTTATATCAAGGAGCAATTCCCAAAGCATGGTAGAAATAAATACACATGTCCCGTGATCTCTACCTGGCGTGTCAGAAATCACACGTGTGATTGTGATTGACATATGGCCTGAGTAGATTCCCTGCTTCCCCCTTCACGGATCCACAGTGAAAAGACAACAGCAACGGACTGCTTAAGATAAGTATTCCCATCTGCTCTGTACAGAACAGATTTTATGCATTGAAATCCAAAGTCGCCCAAATCACACTGGCGCCCCCTATAGCTACAGAGAGTGTACCGCCATCCCTCAGGCAATAAGAACACAGAATACAGAAGAATACAGAATTTCATCCCATGTCTCTGCATTTCTTTAGAGCTTTATGTAATGCACCGTTTAAGAGACCCACATTCCGGCTGGGGCGTCCCCGAGATGCGGGTGGGTGGAGGAGGGGTCGTGACGGGGCCGATTATCGGCTGAACCGCGAGATTTCACAGACGGCGCTAATTACGCAGGGATAAAAGCTTGTTTACCGCCAGGCTTATGAGAAGCCGTCAAATTGCCTCTTTTTGTCATCCTTCCTTCTCCCCGTTACCCCCTCCGAGGACTCTGCGTCCCCACTCTCCTCCCCTTTTATATATATCAAAAGGCGACTAACTGTTGCAAAACGAAATGGTTAATTTTCTTCCTTTAAAACTTTGCCCAGGAGAACATCGCCACCGCCAGCCCCATCTGTCCTCAATAACCAACCGCCGCCTGTCGCACCGTTACTCTTTTCCCTCCACCGAGAAACGTCGCGAGGGAGAAAAAGGGAGGGAAAAAAAACGTGTCTGCTCCTCCCTCGAAAGAGAGTCTGAGGCATTAAAACGGAGGGGTGATGTAGCTGCAAGGCTTCCTTTTGATAGTATTTCTGTGATGCACGCTGGCGCTTGGATCCGATGTGTAACGCGAGGTTGTCGGGGGGTTTTCTTTTCTGGGTGTATGGCGTCTAAGTCTGAAGAGGAGGGAAAAAATGAAAAGGGTCGAAGGAGGTGGTGCGGCTAATAATAGCAGAAATAAAAACGTTACTGAGATATGCGCTTTATTCTCGCTAAGATGATAAGAATACTGATGGGAGAGGAGCTATTTTAAGGTTTAATAGAATGAGGAAAGGAAAATAACTTTTTAAAATAATGTATAGGGAACAATGAGCCTTTTGATCATGTGGCATGTGGACGTGTTTTGGAGAAATGGTTACGAGCCCCCAAAATAGTCTCCTAGCCATAAAAACAATGATATCAATTATGCCTAGATTGTTTATTGTATGGTAGCATGGCAGTGAGATTTCTGTGCTAATCGATGTGCATTTCAGCTGTTAAGATGAATGGCAGAGGAGCATGGGAAGCTTTCAGGCTTCTGTCTTTTACCTGTTTATCTATAGTAATTTTATTTGAGATTCCCAGCTCACCTAACACAAACACCTAGACAATAAGATGTTTAAAGTTCATTGCAAATGAAAGTGATTGTAGTTTTTTAAATGCTGTTGGCGGTTTAAAGGAATTGTTGTTATATGAGTTTGGGGCTCACGAAGAGATGCATGTCGTGGAGTCTCGCTGGAGAGAGAGGCATTTTATATGGATAGATCACATTTCCCTAGCTGTTGAGGTTGTGTCTTTATTTCTTCATTTGTTCAGCTATTGTTTAGGACTTAAAATGCCGTAGCCAGTAATCTAATCGCGACTTCTTATTTCCCAAAGGACATTCCTAGATCCAGAACTCTGCAGGGAGTTGAACTGAAAGCATATTAAAGAATCTTCACATTTTCTGCAGACAGTATCAGCTTTCATGGAAGACCAAAGTATCCTTTGTCCCCAAAAGCTTCTGTTGCCTACGGCTACTGGGGAGTGACCATTAATGTTTTCCACTGGCATACGAGACCCAAGCTGTACCCAACCTCAAAGAAAGACCAGTTACAGCACAGTTTCACCTCGCTATGGTTTTCTACTGTAGAAGGGTCTGATGCCGTTGCCAGCTTTGGAGAGCAGCAGTGGCGTAAAACCGAAAAGACAATTACTTACTGTACACACAGTGTACATAATAATCTACTATGTGCTAATTTCCGCTGGCATGCTGTGTTATGTTAGCATTAGCCTGCGTAAATATGCATTACGAATCCATTCCATTCAGCTGTTCTATAGTACTTATTAAAGTAGGACGTTGGAAATTTTCGGGTTCTGAGTTATCAGGATGCATAAATAAATACACTGCAATGTGCGATACTGCTAAAAATGAATAATATAGAATATGCCCATTTTTCCTTCAGGTAATCCATGCATATCAACATAGATCACTGGTATCTCCATGCATTTCGACACATCAGATGGTGGTGATGGAACCAGCTCAGATAGTCACGCTTTAGGCCCTGCTTCTAAGCAGGGCCATGTCATCGTGGGTACGGCTCGCGTAATTTACAACGGAAAATCGTCAGTTCGCTGGCTCTTTGATTGCTTGCAGTAGTTTTGTGTCTTAAGGAGTAATATGGGAAAGTGAAAGGGTCCCATTCAAGGAAGCTATGCAAATAATAATCCTTTACTTTCAGAAGTACATTGGAATTCTTCTCATGGCCTATCCCATCTTGCTCAGGGTCCCTGGCACTTGGGGGAGGGGGAGTGCCCCCTCCAATGGCCTTGCTTAACGGCCCACGGACATATGACTATTCTGCTGAGGGCGGGGCTCAAACCAACAATCATTCAATCACAGGCACAGAGACTTAGCCTGCGGAGCAAACACCATCCCGAATCAGGATGCTGTTGCATTACAAAATCAAGTGGACAGGTGCGAAAGCCCAAAAGGCACTAGAGCATTATTTTCTTTTTGAAAGGTTCAGGATTCAAAGTTCTATTGTCATGTGTGCAAAGCACAATGATATTCTTACTTGAATGCCTTCTCCACAGTTTGCAGACAATTAATAGATCAGTGCAACATTACAATGCAATAAATACTAAGTACAGAATGCTACCTGCCGCGAGATGTCGAGCAACAAATAATATCTAACAACAAATAATACAACATTCAGCATGAGGTAGTGAAGTGATATGTGACAGAGCAAAGTAGCAATATAAAGTGGCACAGTGGGCAGCAGACATAAGAATGAACACAATGAGCACTGTCTGGTTCGTTTTGGGTCAATAAAGTCAGACTGGAAGAGTTGAACTAGCGTGGGATTCTGACGTACTAATTCCAAGTGTCCTCTTCAATCGAGTCTCATGAGTTTGAGGGCTCAGCCCTAACAGCTGTGTTTTCAATCATGTTATTTCTGCCGTACACATTGCTTTTGTCTGGGAACGTGACATTCCATTGTATCAATCCGTAAACGGCTGCCTGCTTGTTATCGGCTGAGTGACCATTCCCACAATAAACACATGTAAAGACTGTTGGTTGTGTTTTAATTTTGCGGTTAGAATTTATTTAAGACAGAAGGCTGCATGCATACAACTGTTCTACTAAGAGAATTATGCAATGATGTGGTATAAGCTTACACAGACAGTAAAAAAATGTGTTTGGCAGAATTTTTGTAATACCAGTTCACTATTTCTTGAATGTGCAGGGATGATGTAGAAACTTTGCGGCCAGATGTTCTTTGGTATCTTCAGCTACAAAAATAATAAAAATGGTAACTTTACCTTTAGTTTAATGAAGTGGTGGCGGCAGCAAATTATATGATATTTACTCAGCGATTTTTCGCTCTCATTATTACGCTTTTGGCCCAACTGGTCTTTGTTAAAGCTGCTCCTCAAACAGACAGACCCCTAAGCGCTGGGGCCAGACGCCGTGGGCTGTGGTTTCCAGCCGGACTACATTCGATGCCTGGGTATCTGGTCCCCCCTCCCCCTGCTCTCAGTCACTCATCTGGCACCTCGAACCCTGTTTAGAGACACAGCCGCAACCTGATGGCCCACAGCGGCGTGTCTTTTCCGGGCCAGGATCACAGCCCACACTAGTCCTGTAGGAGGCGCTCTGGGGAATCGTTAATGCAAGTATACTGCTGTAGGTGGAGCACTGTGGGATGCATAAATCTGACGGCATTGCTAGGCCAGTGGCCTAGTGTGGCAGCACTGAGAGTCCTGTGTGGGGAGATATCTCACAGTCAGCAAAAAAACAAAAATGGGAGAAGTGAGTCGTTCCGCCCTGTGGGAGTCGGATTATGTCAAATGCAGAACTTCCTGTTGATTCCCAAGCATTGATTGACATTGCATAGTCTTTCCACCCATTGCACGATTTCAAAGTGTAATTTAACCCAACTCTCAAGGAACATCTGACTCTAAGAGATTGGATAATGAGCAGTTTTGGTGAGTAAAGGATATGACTGAAGTGTGTGCGCAGATTTAGATGACCGTCAGGGGCTGTCCCTTACAGATGGCAATTAGGGCGGAGCGGTGCACATACAGCAACTCAGCAGCCTCAAAGGATCAGTGTGTATGAACCGCATTGGCCAGAGAACGATTATTAACAATTTGATGCAAATAACATATGCAAAGCATTGAACATTGTAGTATCACCAGTAACCTGCAGTCACTGGATCTCTTTTAAGCATTTTACTCAGGAATTTCTTCAGTGTATCCATCATTGGCAACCTATTGTTGTCTGTATTTGGTCATTTGTTTGTTTGTTTGTTTGTTTATAGCACATGAGGATGGGCCCCTTCCCCAAATCACACATGTAACTGCCATCCTCCACCTGCCCGGCGTCTTCCTTTCAATCCTGTGCAAAGGCATTCGCTTTGATCTGTGTGTCAGCAATGGGCTTTTTTGGGAAGCTGTCGCGTTAATTTTTGAGGAAAGCCAGTGACCAGAGAGGCACCTGGGTGCATTGTTAAAATGCTGGAAGGAGGCCCACTTGGAACAATGGACAAAGATTAAAAGGAAAAATAGAGACATGAGAAGACAACAATGATTTATTCTGCTGTTACAAACACATGCATGAATAAATGATTAGGCTGACCTGCAGTTTCATTCTCCAGTTATTTTTCTACTGTCTAGACAAGATGAAATAAGTTCAAAGTGTTTTGAATAGATATCATTTGTTTTTAAACTGAAATATTTATGGTCAAAATTATTATTTTTTTTTGCTAGGGAACACAATTATAATCTTTATAGTACAAATCAGTTTGAGCAAAGTAAGATATAAATACCCTTTGCCGTTTAAGTTACCTGGCAGCATACCAGATTCAGAGTAATTAGCATGACCTAACACTGAGGGGCAGCAGTTATACGAGGTTAACGATGTGGTGCTCTTAACCTGGAGGGTGTTGGTTCACATCCCTGAAGAGGCCCCTCTTGTAGTGCCCTTGAGAAAATGTAATTGATTTGGCTCATTTAAAAATATTAAGTTTATAAATGGTTTAAAAATTATTGCTTTGGATAAAAGCAGCATCTTGATGTAATTACCCCCTGTTTCAGACCAAGGAGGCATTTGTATTAGCATATAAATATTAAATACATAATGCATAAACAAACTATCATTGTACAACACCCCCAGTAAGTGCAACCTGCGTGTTATACAAATGAAGTGGTGTGATGATCCACCAAGCACGAAGATGGTGAACAGCAGAACAGAACAACCAGTGCACTGGGGTGCTTCAAACCTTACAAAAGTAGAAATGATATGAGTCCTAATGGAGATTCTGGGGGAGGGGGGCAATCAGGAGTGCCCCCTCCGATGGGCTGCAGTCCAAGATGAAAAGATAATGATGAGCCAGTAGTCCAGAGCGATTGTGCAGTTGTGGGTTCCAGCCATGGAACAGCACAAACAGTACAAATAACAAAAATGAGCAAAAATTAGATGCCAGGTTGGAATAATTCTCTTGCAACAAACTGACTCCTGCTAATTCTCCTTTACCCAGTCTCAGCCATTTGTTTTGAAATGTCTACTTTAATGCACATTCAAAGTGTAGAAGCATCCCAATCATGAACAGAACTGGTGAGAGCGCCACCTGGCTTTTGGAGGGTGAATTGCTCCCCTAGATTCAGGTGGTACCTCCCTGAGTGGCACAAGGCCTAGGTGTGATTATTTGTTTTGCTAGTTAGGGTGTCCTGCCATTCCAGCTAACCTGGTGCTTCATGAACTCTCCTACTATATTTGGGACCTGAGGGCAGTAATTAGACGTCACATTTGTGGGTCGGGCAATGACTCTGAAGGCCATGCTATCGTCCGACACCAGGTCACAGGGTCAAATCCGATTCTGTTGTGTGGAGTTTCCCCGTTGTCCACATGCGGTTTCCCATAATGCTCTGGTTTCTGCCACAACTCACAGAGAGATAGGGCTCTGGGGAACCAGAGAGTCTTACTGTATGACTGAGCTGGGATGAACTGGCATCCTGTTCAGCTTGTGCTCTGCCCAGAACAGTCTCAAGATCAATAAGTGGTTATTGGATGTATAGGTGCATGTGGACCATTCATACTGGTAATGTTCAGTCCAGTTTGGTGTCCTGGAGGAATCTGTTTGTGGACTGAATTTAATCATATTTGCATATTTGGAGCTGATGGATGAATTGGCCTGTCAGTGGGGGGCTTTGATTAAAATAAGTATTGAACAAAGCCAAACGACATTTTGATTATTCAGAATGATATATTCCATTATGAAATAGATACATACGTACGTAGCAGTTGGAAGAAAACGTGTCAAGCAGTAAGTAGCAGATAGTAACAATAGAGCGATTTAAGAAGTCTGATGAAGAAGGTAAAGAGTGCAGTGGATTCTGGGATTGCCTGTGAGAGATTTTCCTGAAGGAAAGATAAAGAAGAGCACTCCACTTCATCTTGTGATAAAACCATGTTCAAATGGTTCAAGTCTTCCTCTGGCTTTACCATACATGAATGAATCGGGCAAATTCCGGGGCACCACAATCACACACATCATTCACTGTCACTATGCCTGTCTTTTCCATTTAAAGTTCATTCGCCCTTTCTGGGTTTTTCCTTTGCATGGAAAACCTCACTGGAAGTCCTGCTTTCTAAAGAACGATTCTTTGATGGATGTATGAGACGAAACACTGAGTAAAGGCTTATTATTTACGCTGAAGGTTTCTGCTGGTCTGGCCAGTTTCATTTTCATTAGAAATACAAAGATTAGTCGCATCTCTAATTTTAATGCCATGTAAATCAGTCTGTTAAAACCTTAGGCCATTTCATGAAATTATATTAAACAACACACAGGAAACTGCTAAGCCTTATCTGTCTCTCCATTAAAGGCTTCTGTTTTTATCTTCCCTTTTTCATTAATCGTCCTCAGTGTCCAACTTGGATAAAATAAAATGTAGAGTTTTAATGCTTGTACTTGAAATGTGCGTGGCGCTCAACATTTTATGGGAAATAATACATCTCTATGATTCTACACATCCATCTTGTACCTGATTATCCTGGTCAGCGTCGTGAAGGGGCCTGGAGTCAATCCCAGGCAACTCGAGGCAAATAGCTGGAGAACACATTGTGTGGAATGCCAGTCCATTGCAGCCCTCACACATACACAGAGCATTACACATTAAGGTCAATTTAGAGTCACCAATTAGCCTAACTGCGGGTCTTTGGACTGCAGGATGATTGCGGACAAAGCCTTTAAATAGATATGCTCCAGTGCTGAAAGGTATTTACAGTATAATGAAGGTATAATGCATTTTCATTTAAATAGCTGCCTTGTTAAAGAATTCACATTGGATACTGTATATTTGGGGGAAAAGCTCAAATGAACTAAACAGGGTTCGTTAAACAATGAAAGCAGTGTCAGATTCTTACTGTTCTACTTGTTCTGGAGAAAAACAAGGTCAGTGCAATAGAAAGATCAGCATCTTCTTATAATGTCTGCTCATCATATGGCTCACGTATATACTCACACATGTCTAGCACTGGCCTGGGATCCTGTCCAGGTGGCTCCTATGCTCGCTGGGATACGCTCCAAGTTGACTGCGACCCTTTATTGGATAAGTGACTATGGATGGTTGAATATAACCAAATGTCTATCTAAAATCTGGATTTCCACATGTGAGGTGGGCAGTACGGTCAGGTGACAGGGATATTGTGCCACATTGTTCCTAGTGTCATGAATAACTATAAATGTTTGCTTCCTTCCCTGTCACTACCAGCAAACCGGCCCTAATCCCAGATCTCATCCTGTAGTGATTTGTTTATCCCTGATGTCCACACCTAAATTTGGATACCGTGTTTCCTTGCCTGCCTCATTCTGGCCCGCTTTCCGCCCTATCCCTGTCTCCATAACCCTGAAGAGGGAATCCCTATCAACCAGCCACCTGGTCTTTGTCACCGTCTTCTGTTTCCCTTCCTGGCCAGGGTGATTTGCACACCAAACAAATAATTACACTGCTCCTTTTTGCTGATTATTTTCTTTATTCCTCAAATAATTCAAAAAGAGAGTTAAAAATTCTTTACTCTGTTCATCTTCTGTCTACATCTTCCAACTGTGTCTCCAGTAAATCGGCATCCAGAGTCTGGAGCCTATCCCAGGCAGCATAAGGCAGGGGACGCTAAGGACAGGATGCCAGTCCGTCACAGAGTAATGCAGGGGACGCTAAGGACAGGATGCCAGTCCGTCACAGGGCGTAAAGCAGGGGACACTATGGACAGGATGCCAGTCCGTCACAGAGTAAAACAGGGGACACTATGGACAGGATGCCAGTCCGTCACGGCGTAAAGCAGGGGACACTATGGACAGGATGCCAGTCCGTCACAGAGTAAAGCAGGGGACGCTAAGGACAGGATGCCAGTCCGTCACAGGGCGTAAGGCAGGGGACACTATGGACAGGATGCCAGTCCGTCACAGGGCGTAAAGCAAGGGACACTATGGACAGGATGCCAGTCCGTCACAGAGTAAAGCAGGGGACACTATGGAGAGGATGCCAGTCCGTCACAGGGCGTAAGGCAGGGGACACTATGGACAGGATGCCAGTTCCTCTGAGAAGTAGGACTGTACTTTGAAATGATTCTACCTCTTTCTCCCCTCTCAGGTACGAGATCCGGGACACACATCTGGTGGAGGAAAGTGTCCTGGAGACGCTGAAGGTGAAAGCCGACTTCCACAACTTCAGGCCGCGTCCGTTCAACATGCGCGAGTTCTACGACCGCACAGGTCACGACATCAAGGACATGCTGCTTTCCTGCCGTTACCGTGGTGCCGAGTGCAGTGCAGAGGACTTCTCAGTGGTGAGTCATTCAGGTGGCTGATGAGGTGCCTGATGAGGAGCGTTTCTCAGTACCAAGAACGCAAAGATAGTACTTGTGGTCTTGGCAAGACCGGTCTTGCTAACTTGCCTTCCAAGAAGAAACTTGGGGTGCAATGAATCATGGAATTGGTCTCGTTCAGCAAGGATGCAACCGATGTATCCTTGATATCTGGCACGGGGCAAGAATGACATCCGGGGATTTTTGCCATCCTCTGTACTTCTGTTCTTGAGTATTGGATCTCGTCTTCGGTAATGGAAGATGACATAAAATGGATACACAAGAACACAAGTACGGTCAAGTATGCATACTGATAAACACCCGAGTTGCCTGACATGACCCCTGGGTCCTGATTGCCTTGAGAACCTGTCCTTTTCATGCCAGTTTGGTCTTCTATAAAATTCATCCAATTTTGTATGCAACATTGTGTTTGTAATGGTGACAGTCAATCAGCTGGATTTTATTAGCCATGCCAAAGCTTTGCCAGGAAGTTGACACAGAGCTCTACATAGTCAATTTTGCTAAAACTTCTGCTAAAGAAGTTTAAGGAGTAACAAGCGAAGACCCAAAAGTGAAACCTTAGATAAGGGGGGCTGAAACTTAATTCCCTGCCACCCACTCAGGCTGGAGACAAAGTACAGCTTCTATAAAATAAAGGAAATGGTCAAGAAATTCATATAGTCATAATTAGATTAAAATTGTAATAAGTACCACTGACTCTCTCTGGTCAATGTTCTGGCCTTAGCAGCCATTTTTTATATATATTAAATATTAAAACCAACTGTACAGAGACACTGTGCTCTGTACTCAAAATGCATTGTTTTACTGCCAAAATAATAATAAAAAAAACAATATCCTTTTTGTTCAATATGAGTGAGGAACTGAGAGAAAGATCTGGAACAGAAGAAGAGAACTACACTAGTGGCCAAAATTCTGAAAACACTTCCAATTTTTAGAGATTGCAGAACTTTATTCAACTGTTGCTCCAATTACTTCTTTAACCGTTCATTGTATGATAATTGTAAAATAACTGGAGCAACAGTTGAATAAAGTTCTGTAATCTCTAAAGATTGGAAGTGTTTCCACAATTTTGACCACTATTGTACATTTCTACTGACTTGTTTTGCAGTATCGCTTGTTTTCTTTAAATTGTTGTTTATTTTTTGTGCTTTGTTTTGCTGTCTCAGACAGGCAGAACACTGTGCTCTTTCCATTAACCCTCCTCTTGAGCTGCTGAACATAACCTGATCTATCTTCTGTTGCTTCATTTATTATCCTTCTTGGCTTAAACTACACGTTGGCACACTTTGCAGGTACAGACCAGAGCAGCCTTTCGTTTATACTTCCTTAGTTGAAGGTTGGAGACCTGGGTATCTGCACAATGGTTGTTACACTAATAGACCGTTCACCATAGTGATGCGATGGTCTTCCATACCATAACATTTCCGCCCTTGCTGTAGTAAGTCCCAGCCCTTGATGTGCTGACTTGTTCTCCGTGTCCCTCTGAACCCCGGAGCCTCCGGCTCCTCCCGCAATGTGCTGATGTCTCCCCGTTTAAGTTCTGCTGATGAACTAATGTCCCGAACAGCAGCGGGAACAGCTCAGCAGAGAGCACTAATGGCGTGTAAAGAGTAATTCCCACCAATGATTTGCCGTGGGTCCCCGAGCGCCATGGTACTTAAAAGCGCGGCACCTACAGGAAAGTGGACCCGATTCCCTGCAGACTTTACCTTCCACAAGGCGCCGCTACGGCCGAAGACGGGAGCGAGAATCCACATCGCACCAGAATATCGATCTCCTCATCTGGCTTGGTTCCGATTGCAGATTAAAGACGATTTGCTTTCCTTACAGGCGGTGCATCAGTCAATCTATATTTTACATCTATGCCCGAGATTCCAGTGTCCCAGTTTTAGTGTGGCGTTGACACCTTTTAGCGGATGACTGCAGTCCTGCCACAGTCGTGCAGCCTGGGCTTTAAATCCATAACTGCCAACGTGGTTTTTTTTTGTTCCCCTTATGTTGCAGATTGTTTAGTATGAGCCAAACACAGTCATTTGCCTCTCGCAAGCCGGCGTCGGCTTAATGATGCACCCAGAACCTTTAGTCTCTGTCTTTCAGAAACAGTCGCTATGCTGAAATCGTAATTTACTCCTCGATGGATCGCAGTGACTCTTGAATGTCTGTGGCTCGTCTGTGCCCCTGCACGCATACACCAGCCTGGACGGATCCCTTTGTCTGCTTCCATTTCTCTTCCAGTTTCTCCTTGGATTTTTTCTATGGGGGGGATATGTCAACTGAGGGAAGTGAGGGGTCAGTGGGCTTTTTCTCTGATTGGATGGTGGCTCTGATTGGGTAGAGGAGGTGTAATTCGACCTTTGCTTCCCAACCTGCTACCCTGAGCCATTTAGAGGGCGAGAGGCACATGGAAGTGTGTGGATGTCTGTCAGAGAAGGGGTCTCACCTTTGCATGCTTTATTTTTTTTCCATTCCTCACTTTGCAGTCATCACTGTAAGCCTCCATCGCACCTACCGCTCTGAGGCCGATGTGGGGGGACGGCAGATGGAGAATGGAGCACATTCTGATGCTCCTGCCCTTTACTCTGTGAGCTGCTTGCTTTCAGCAAGCGAGGCATAAGAACATAAGAACATTTACAAATGAGAGGAGGTCATTCGGCCTATCAAGCTCGTTTGGGGAGAACTTAACTAATAGCTCAGACATGTTAAAATTTAATCGACCTCTGATTTAAAGGAACCTAGGGTTTTAGCTTCCGCTACACTAGCAGGAAGACTATTCCATACTCTAACTACACGCTGTGTAAAGAAGTGCTTCCTCAAATTTGTTTTAAAATGTTCTCCCGCTAATTTCCACTTATGGCCACGAGTTCTAGTATTTTTACTCTGTAACTTAGTAGTTTACCCAGGAGAGAATGTGCATCGCTCGTTAGTGCCCACAGATCCACGGGTGACTCTGACTGAAACCTCAGAGCATTATGGGGGTTTTGGAGGGGGTGTAGGGGGACCTGGCTAGCAACCCACCTGTGGCCCTTCACGTTTATTGGAGCTCCACCATGGAGGCCAATTCCAGCAGGTCGGGAAGCCTGCAGAGGGAGCCCGTCTCTAGTATGTCATTATGAGAACCTCCCAAGAACTTCCCACCGCTTACCAACTCCTGAGTAGTCCTCCCCCCACACTGTGATTAAAGCAATTCTCACAAATGTCAGACATTGTTACCTGTATGAGGCATTCATATGAGCAGCAGCTAAAAGTGTCATACCCCAGAGGTTCAGGAGAACTTTGATTCCGAGCTGTGCTGACACTGCTTCAAACTACCATAAGTGGAATACCCTGTTCTATTAAGGCCAAGAATCTCAGCCTGGCCTCCAAAGCCTGTCCACATTTTAGTTGCGTTCCACCACCTGGTATTACTATTACTTCACAGCTGCTTATAAACTACCCTTGTTGACTTGGCTAGGGCAGGTAGACTAGAATGAAGATATGGACTGGCAGGTGTTGGCCTGGGGTCTTGGCTGGGAACTGCTGCGTAAAAAGCCAGATGATGAATGTGTCTGTATTTTATTCACTGTGTCTTTAACCGATCAGGAAGATTTTTCAAAGTAATTCGTAATGGAAACCTGCAATTAAGATAAGCGTGTGATAAAGTCTGAAAATTATGATGTGGTCTATCTGGAAGACTGCAGTTAATGCTGCTATAAAATTTCTGTTTGGACGTGTAGATCTGTGAGACGTGAACATTAAGCGTTGTTAGCTTAATTTGACATTATCTGTATTTGTCACACCAGGTCTGGTGATTTTTGACTGCTTTAGTAACATTCATATTGGCTGTGGAAAGGAAACAGCAGGATGTAGAGAGACACCACCCGTTTTCAGTGGAATAGCATGTGATTTTTGCTTGTGTCTTGGGGAAGGTATCCTGGAAAAAAAATGCTATTGGATTTAGTGGATTACAAGAGGATTACAGGATTCAGAGCGGCCTGATTGTTCAGATGCTGTGCCTTCCTAGGGTGTTTCACCTTTCATCTCTGCCAGGTGCCCTTTTTTTCCAGAATCTTCCCCCTTCTGTTTGCTTTGCTGCCATATCAAGAAGGGCGGTATTTCTAGAGGGGACCCGTCAACATGAGAATGAAGGCAGGGAGTTTTGAGGCCTACAACGAGGTTAGGATCTCCTCAGCCAAAGCATCGATCTCTGAAAGTCCCAATGTGAAAATGACTCTGTGTCTGTAAACATGAAGGTTATTCCCGTCTTTCTTTCTCTACCTCCCTCTCTGGATCCTTTCCACCCAGCTTCCATGTCGCTGAACCCCCATAGCTGTTAATCACGCACGTCGGAACCAGTCATACCCAAAAACGGATCACGGCCAGAGGTGGAAATTTCAGGTCCAGAAAGTACAAATCCAGACCGTGATTTAGTTTCAACCGACCAGTTGAGCATAAAGAGTCACAGTTACAGAGTACTCCACTGGTTGGTTGAAACAAAATCCTGGTCTGGATTCGTACTTTTTGGACCTGAAATTTCCACCTCTGATCACGGCCATGGTGAAGAAAATTAGCCGTGATGAATGCGCGACTTGGCACAAGCAATCGGAATGACTGCTTGCAGCAGCTCATGAAAACAATACAATAAATAACAGCAGGAGACTGAAGACAGACGATTGAGTTTCATGACCTTCCGTTTAATTAGACAGGCTGACTCTATACTATATTTAGTCATTCACAGGAGCGGAGCGAGAGCTAAGAAACTGCAGCATCGCTACTTGTTTCATTACCAAGGCCTTTCAGTCGGCAGCCTGTTTGAATGAACACAGAGAGATGCTCCAGGTCCAAAAGCCTCATGTTCAGAGACTTACAGGAGCGCTGTAATGCACAGGCTTTCCAGGGCTGTAGTCGAGGGGCCTCCGCTAATAGGGGGCCACAACTATCCTTTTTAGTTTTAACCCCCCCCACCCCTCCATCTGGTCACCAACTTTTACCTTTGACCCCCCCCCACCCCTACCACCCATGGTCGACACCTTTTATCGTTGCCACTTCCTCACCCCCATCTGTGAAAATAGTAGGTTGGCCCCTGACAACTGAAACAGCCCAGTGGCTTCTGACCGTGTTAACATGCCTCAGGTGATGTAGACTGTGGCGTTTGGCGAAACTGACGATGAGACGGTAGGCTAATTTTTACAGAGCCCCATGGTTTGATGATTGTACCACATTGCGTGAGTTATTCGAGGAACGCTACTTTGAAGCAGAAAAATGATCTTAGATTGTTCCAAAGGGCTGATATTGTCATTGTTGAGCAGCCTTTCAGACCGTTTTCCACATTTGTGAGGCCGCAAGCACTCGCCTCCAAGTCGGTGTGACACGCCAGTGATATTATTTGAAAGTGTAGCGTTTGTCTAGCAACAGCTGCATGTTGAAATGTAGGTGGGCGGCACCGTGGTACAGCAGGCAGCGATGTCAACACGCACCTCCGTGGACGGCTCGCATCCGGCCTCGGCGCTGCGTGCGCGTGTTCTCTTGGGTCTCTTCTTGCAATCTCACCATCCTGGTCTGCCGGTGACCCCCAAGCTGCCCTCAGCGTGTAGGATGTGTGTCTGCGATTGCCCTGAAACACACCGGCGTCCCATCCAAGATGTACCTTGACATACACCCACGCTTCCTGGTACAAACTGCGCATTTTTGCAAATCTAACCAGAGAAGCAATTATTAAAGATGGCGGCTCTTGTAGTCATCCGAACTCCCCATCGTTTATCATGCTACTGATTGTTATGATTACTATCCACAATAACAATTTCTTTAATTAGCAGATACTTTTATCCTAAACAACCTACAATTGAAAGCAGTATCAAACAGTCCCTGGACCAATTGTGAGTTGAGGGTTTTGCTGAAGGGTCCAATGGTGGAACCACTCTGCTGACTTTGAGCCGGCAACCTTCTGATCACAGGCAGTGACCTAACCTGCGGAGACACAGACCGCCCCCACTACCGTCCACCTGGAAGCCCGGTTCCACATTGATATCTCTGTTTAAACCGAGTAGTTCTTGCAGTCATAAGCTCTATTTAATAAAAAATATTACCCAAGGGTACTTCTTGAGCTATATGTGGTACAGTCACTGCATACTTTCAGGGTTGGGGGTTCAGATCCACTGTCTGCTGTGTGTGTGTGGAGTTTGCATGCTCTCCCAGTTTCACATAGGGTTCCTCCCACAGTCCAAAGACATGCAGTCTGGCTAAGTGGAATTTCAGGAACATATGACTGTGTGTGTGTTTATACTGTATGTGCCCTGTCTAGGGTGTACTCCAGGATTGTACACTGTGTTGCCTAGGATAGTACTGTAGGCTCTAGGCTCCCCTGTGACCAGGATTAGTGTTATGAAGATGGACTGATCTACCTATGAGACTGACTGGCAATATGTCTGGTTTTTGCCTAGGTAGACTGTAATGGGTTTGGTTTTTAAAATCATGGGCTTCATGCATAAATTACACAATGTAAAATATACACAGCTATGCCTGTTTGTCTATCAAACTTGCCTAATTGTAGCATTTGGTTACTCACTTGGGATCTGTAAAAGAAGCCGGGCAATAAGCTCGAGCTTAGTTGTACATTGCCTGTGACCTCACAGTGTTTGTGACGTTGAGCAGCCGGGGGGCATTTGCTCAGAAACCTCCTTCTCTTTGAGGGACAGCTAGTCGGCTGCCTCCCTCGGGGCTCACCATCCTACTCAACAGCGTGTGGCAGAGGATTCCAGCATTTGTGTTGATCCGTACAACTCCCACCAGTGTACATCAATCAATTCCCTATTACCCCCAGTGCTCTTAGACAACGATCAATTAGGCTCCAGTTGCTGAATAATGAATGCCCTGCTAATGAAAAAGCCTGGTTTTCCGGAGTAATGGGAGCTGTCATCTCCACTGATCCCTCTGCTCACGCTTCTCTGGATGGGTACTCTTGCCCACTTGGTACAAGTAGGATTGATCTAAGCATTTTTAGTTTGCTTTGCTCCCATGATTGGTACAAATCTCATTTTCACTCAGGTATGTAACTTAGTGTGGGCAGGAATTCTTCAGGACTGCTCAGGTCCCAGCGAGGAGATTCACTTTTGATGAAGATATAACCACTGTGTGGTTTTCCTCCCTTCAGAAAGCCGTGTCGAGCATGGATGGCAAGCGATGGTGCGTTATATTTATTTAGTTATGGTTTCCGTCATTCTCACTGCTGCTCGCGTTCCCTCCACATCTTCGTTTCTTGCCATGCCACCGTCTCTTCCTGTGAAAGAAATATCAAAATAAAACTGGCGAGCGGCATAACAACAGAAGCAACACTGGAATCCAGGTAGTTCACCTCCAGTGGAGAGCGGGAAATAACCCAGGCTACTGGTGCAAAGGGACATTTTTATGGAAACTGGCCATCGTTGTTTCTTGAGCGGCTATTTAAGGGCCCTCAGGACATCACAGATCTGTGTGAGCGGATTTTGGGATCCTACCTCCATTCGGTTCATGCTTGTGTCCCTACATGTTTGAGGACTCAACTACTTGTCTTGGTGAGCCATTATGATCCCTCCAGCTATCTCCAAGCCAAAGACAAGTACCCTCCAAGCAGGTCCCACACAACCTGATCTGGAAACGCATAACTACTGAATAAAAATAACTGATTGTGTTTCTATTGCTTTCTCCTATCAAAAAAGTGCATTCAGGTATTTATCTTGTTCAACCATCTTGTAGGACACAGGTTATTGATGAACATCAGCCATATTGTGACTTCATCACAGATTGGTACTCCGGGTGATCAATGATTTTGCCAATTATCGTAACGGATGATTAGCTGGCTTTGGATCTTTGATACTGTCAGGATATTTGGACAAAAAACAGGGCTGCCTTGCTCCGAATGCCACACAGTCTTCAGTAATCGCAGTGAGTCAGGTCCTCGGTTTAATGTTTCATAGAAAATGTCTAATATTCCCCTTTCGGGAATTCCGGATGGGACCACCTACAGTTAGGCAGCACAGCTGATAGGGAGCATGATGTCATCTCTGGCCTGTTCCTCAACGGAGTCCTGTGAAAACATCCCATTGCGTTTTTAAATGTCTGACATTTTCAGTTAAACCCCAAAAGATGAAAATGGGGAAAGACAGGAGGAGGAGGTGATGGGAACAGTGAGCACTGACATAATGTTTGTGTTACACTCACAGAATGGAGAGGTGAAATCCAAATAAAAAGAGATCCAAGACACACTGCTATTCTCTGTTACCTTGTCCCATATGATTGCATTTATTTGTTTGTTTTTTGTGGAAAGTTGTGTGGTGCAAATTGACATGATCTAGACAGATTAGTCTGTAAGTAATGGATTATAAACACCAGGGATCACTGGAGACAGCTTACAAATCTGTCCGATGGGGCGGAAAAGATATTTCTAGCAGAGATAGATGTAAAGGTACTGTACGGTGCAAAAATCTTATTCGGTCAAGGAAAATAATGTCCAAATGATCTTCATGTCTGTGTATGATATTATGTGTTTGTGTGTGATATTATGTATGTCGAAATTGTGTCAGCTTAGCCATTTCAAAACCTCTCCTATAGTCAGTTTAGTCACCCCAGGAATTGCAGCAACCATCCAATACATCCGTGTGTTTTTTAACTCAACCACTAGCTAACCATGTTTGGCAAATCAATACTTCATGAAATTATTTAAGTTAATTAATTAAGTGAGCTGGTGTAGAAATGTAACAAATACATGGAATTGGTTGGAGTGACCCTGAGGAGAGGGTTGGGAACTGAAGCGGTGTTCATCTAGCCATCCAACAAGATATCAGTAACTTTTTTTGGGAACAAAAAGAAACTGCAGCAACAGCAATAGTTTTTATTATATTACTGTTAATATGCATATTTTATAATGTTAAATTGTGTTTTTTTTCTGAGCAAATATACACTTACTACCCAGATAAATCGCTTTAAAAAATTTTCTTGGACTGCCTAAGACACAGTACTGTGTATCTGCCTTCTGTCTTTTATGTTTTATTTATGCGATTCATCCATGATGTCCATCTTCTCTTTAAATGCTGCTCGCTTTTAGGCTTTCGCTTTTTAGATTGCACGTAAATTACTGCAATAACTCATTGAAATGTATTAAGGTATTTTTAAAATCTCAAAATAAAATATTACCCAAATTAGTCAGTGTACGGTGAGTCAGAGGGAACCGGTGAGTGTACATCTGGAAGCAGGGGATGCCCCGTATGGGATGCTAGTATGTCAGAGGCAGTATGCCGGTGCCAAGGGCAATGCAGTGATGTCAGCTTACCTGACGTGATTTTTTTATAATGTGGGGAGACACCTGTGTAACACAGGGAACTATGTGAACTTCACACATCCAGCAGTGTTTGAACCCTCAAGAGTGAAAAGAGACTTACCTTCTAGCACTATGTCACCAGAAAAACATAAAATTATACATCATTATGAAATATGGTTGGCAATTACTACAGTGATAATTATGCTTTTTTTGTGTATGCAAAGAATACCAAACAATAAAAACTAAAGACCTAGTTAATACTGCAGATAATAATAATCATGCTTGTGCATTTGTTTACTGCTTTACCCAATTGCACGGGGGATTGTTGCCAATTTTTCTTTTCTGAAGGGCACAGCAGTGATTCTCCTTCAGAGATTTAACAGTGCCAAGATCCTCAACATCTGTTGCAGAAGCAGACAGAAAGACAACAACAGAAAACTGCCGCAGAAATGACAAATAATCATTGAGAAATTTGCACCTTCTGGATATATGACAAGGGCATGAAATGCATTCTGACTACATTCATTGACTAAATTTCCTTGTATGTGTATTAAAGGGAAAGATTTCATTTAAAGGGGAAAATGAGAGTGACATAGCCTTACAAATAAAGTAACGGAGTATAATGCCAATGTAAATGTGTGCACTTCATCAGTGTGTGGTGATTTATAAATGACATCATAATCAATGTCTGCTCCCGTGGTAACGCTGATGTCAGCTTTTACGGGATGGTGCTGAGGCAAGTCTTGTGGCGGAAATTGTGCATTTGAGTAAAAGACTAATTTAATTTATCGGACATGAACCTGGAACAGGAAAATGACAATAGCGGTCTACAAAACATAATTACATTTAAAATAATTAATAATAATTTTAAACTAAGCTAAGTAAATGTATAGAAAATATAGAAAACTTTAAGCTAAGTAAATGTACAGTATAGAAAATATATGGGTAACGTTTGATGATGATTAAATCAGAGTGATTTTCTGACCCAAGGAATAAGTATTACTAAGATGGTAAGATAAAGGAATAATTGGGATTGTTTGTTAATTGAATTTATTCATCAGTAAATTCAAACTATTTTTCGTTATTTTTATTCACATTATCATTCATGATGATGACACTATACCTTGTCAGTTAGTTACAGAGCTAACAATCAAAGATGATGTCATTCCTTACTATAGCTAGCAAACAGTCAGCTAGTTGGGTATTAAATAGCATCTGTGTTCAAAACACGGCTGGCATCAGTCATGAGGTACAACAAAATATATCCCATTTACAGCACTCAATTCCGTTTTTTTAGCCGACATCTGCTGTTGTGTCCATCAAAAAATGTTTCACACAGGTTCCTAAAATTATTTTATTTTGTGTGTTCAACAGATTCATTGTGTGGGAACACTTGCTTCAGCCCAGTCTCTATTGGTGCGATCTAAAATCATGTGAGAAAACAATCTGGATGAGAGGAGGAAAAGTAATTTGGTTAAGATGCATTAGGAAAAAAGTCTGTTTGCGATATGTTAGTACAGTACTAAGGCAGGGAAAATCTACTAAATTGTATCCCCGTATGATCAACATGGTTATTCCTCATTGTCTGTCAGCCAGATCAATAGAACATATGGTGAGCATTATATCTTGTGTGCAGGCCCCCGTCTCTCACTAGATTTTCTTTGTTTGTGATTAAATCATATACATTAGGTCTGCATCAGTTTTGCTTTAACTCCTCCCTATTAATTTTAGGAACACAGCAAATTATAATTATAAATCATCAGACACTACAGTACACTACAAATGCTTTGAGTCTTTAACTGGTCAGTTGGTACTGTAACTCACTGCTAGTGTGCAGAATTTTTTAAAAGTTTTTTTTTAAATAGTCGGATGTTGAACTGTCCTGCGCACTAGACATTAACATGAATTATTTCAGGCGAGGATATGTAGCTGAGAAGCCTCATATTCAAGCCTTAAAAAGCTCTTATTTTTATTAAATTCACTTTTAATGCTGACTAATTACAAGAAGCTGCGACAGGCAGCACATAACGAACTTGGTGTTTGCAAACTGACATCACCGTCACTGTTTTCCCAACCAGTAGGCACAGTTGTCCATGTTGGACGTGACTCATAAGTTTACAGTGCTTTCCGCTTATTCATTTACGCGTCCCTTTATTTACTTGGCAGCAGAAATTTGGTGAGATTCCGAGTTCTGTTTACATTCCGTATAAACTCGCCGAAGTCTCCACGGCTCCACAGGACTTGATTCATCGCTATTCCGTAGCCGCAGTCCTATGCACCGGCCGCGGATTAAATTGACGTTTTCTCATGGGCTGCCGTTCGACTCAGATTAGTCGCTTCGCCAGGAGTGGCGTGGAAAAAAAATTCAATTAAACGCTACCTTATGCCATGTTGTCTTATTTGATTCAGGAAGCAGCCACAAGGAGCGGAGATTAGTTCAGATGTTTAGTAATTGCGGCTATTGTCAAGTGAAGGAACAGAGCCAAATTCCGTCATAGGCAGGGATAATTTATGTAACAAATGTCAGATTTGTAAAGTACTGCTTCTTGCTTATTTATTTTGTTTTATCATTTCAGTATGTTTGTCGCATATCCACAGTCTATTATATATATTCAGTATATCAGCAATTTTCATTCAAAAAGGAAGCCTCATTACATTCATATTCATACATGTGTCTTGACATTCATAATGCACATATATGTGCAAATAATTTCATGTGTGCCCTCACACTGTCAGATTTTAGTAGTTTTTAATAGATTTCAGAAGTATTTGAGATCTGTTTTAATAATCCTATGTCCCATTCAAGACCATTTTTAGAACAGATACCGCCCTAATTAGAACCTGACGTGGTTGCCATAGTATTTTGGTTGCCATGGTGTTTTGGTAAGTAGATATGGAATAGTCACAAGAAATGTTATTATATACCAGAGAAAGATATGCAATTCAGCTATGAGATATCCCAATGCACGTATGAGATATCCCAGTGCACATATGAAATATCCCAGTGCACGTATGAGATATCCCAGTGCACATATGAAATATCCCAGTGCACGTATGAGATATCCCAGTGCACGTATGAGATATCCCAATGCACATATGAGATATCCCAGTGCACGTATGAGGTATCCCAGTGCACATATGAAATATCCCAGTGCACGTATGAGATATCCCAGTGCACGTATGAGATATCCCAGTGCACATATGAAATATCCCAGTGCACGTATGATATATCCCAGTGCACGTATGAGATATCCCATTGCTAAAAATAGTCAGGTCATAAAAAACAAGAGGAACGTGTCATTTAGTCCTCACCCCAGTCCTTTAACATCAGCAACGGGGGGTGTAATCGCAGCTAATTGGCTTTTTCATAACTGCAGGAAGTTACACTTTCTGAAGTTCCTGAGAATTATTTTTAATTTGTAGAACAAAAGGAGAGTAAGACCTGCTCACTGAGGAGATTAAAGCTACATTTGAAAAGGTACCTTTTATTTTGTAGACAGCCTTTGCTGAATACCAAATGACTTCTCTGATGAGTAATCTCACCTGATGAAAAATTACAAATGAGGTGGTTTTAAATTTGTAGAGATGCTATACTCATCAGCTTTGAATAAACCGTGTCTGCAGACGTTAGGTCATCGATCTTACTGAAATCAAAATGGAAGGGAGGACGTTAGGACTGCATGTTAGTTATGCAGAAATGCTTTCCGGCAAGCTAAAAAAAACTTGGTTAGCCTCCGCAGCCTTCTTTTGGAACTTGTTCTTCTTCACTGCCCAAATTGAAGTCAGCAGCCATCGCAGATAATCTTTTGCATTACTGGCAAAGTTAATTAATTCCGCACAATGCTGCAAGTACTGAGCTTCTTTCTGGGGGGCGACTGCTGATGGCAGAGGGTAAATTGCGAGGGTAAATTTTCGGGGCGGTGGGAAATGGTTTAAGGCACAATTCGCAGCTTTTATATGAATGAAAAGTGAAAGTGAGGCTGCCGCTCGCGGGATCTCAGCATACCTGCCTTCATCCTTAGCGTTATAATCCATAAATGTTTAACTGGAAGATATGCAGGAGTGATTCTCTATCCTGTTTGGGTTGTTTCACCCCCACCTTCATCTCATTTAGCCTTTGCATGCCAGCCATTTTTAAACCGAGCTGGGTTTTTAAAAAGCCAAATGAAAGACACGCTGTAGCACACACACCAGTGCGATGTGTGCTTATTTACCACAACATATGAACCGCAGTACTGTTGGTGCAGTTCTTGTTTGACTGATTATAGGCGACTTACTCTTACCTGACCAATTAAGAGAGCATGTATACACACCTTCCTCAGTTCATTTGTTTTATACCCTGAAGAAAGCAGGAGCCACTACACACAGGCATTTTCATCAGTCCAGTTAGGACAAGTCATTACAATAAAGACAGTTTATTTTAAGGAGTGCCTTTCTTTGGAGAGTTTTTCTCTTATGTTTCACGAAATCCATTCCCTTGACATCAAAGAGTGCCTGATTCAACCAACATTTATACTTGTCAATATAGCGAATGCCTACAACTACTCTTCTAAAACAATGTGAACTGCAAATCAGGCTTCTGTTGTGGACACATCTAAACCTGGCAAGTCTGGAGAAAACACCATTAAAATAAAGGACAGTAATTCTTTTTAAACCACAAACCGGCAGCTGATCCAGTGAGCAGATGGGTTCATCTGATAGATAAGGAATGACAGGGAAGTGTATTGAAGAAATATGCATTTGCGAAAGGCGTTTCCCCTAAGCGTGAAGAATATTTATTTATTTAAATTTCAGTTGTTGGTGGCCATTTTTGTTATTGTTTATATGTCATTTGCGTTTCATCTGTGCGTCGCAGGTAGGAAAGCTAAGTGGAAAGGCTACGAATGACTTTGATATATGCTTTGCATTCATGGGTGTGTTTTTATATGGAGAGTCCGCAGGCGGGAAGCTGTAAATACAGGTGCTGGGTTTCTTTTTCATTTCCCTTTCCCCAGGACATATGCTTAAAAAAATGTCTAACTGGTAAGCTGACAGTACCCACAAAGTATGTGGTAATTTCAGTTATCACCCATCTCATCTTCCTACAGCTTCTCCCGGGGCCTGTATCTCCAAGTGAGATTTGTTGGTTAGCCTGATAATTTGTCGGCTTTAAAGTGTCCCAATTGAAATGGACTTTATCTTTATTTTTGTACGATTAGCCCAACTACCTTAAATACGATAAAAAAGTAAGTTATCTTGCTAACAGAAAAAAAATCAGCATACCTGCCTTCATACTTCGGGTTATATTTTGCTAATCCACAAATCCAGCTTCGTGATACAGGCCCCTGGTGAGGGTCTCAGTACACACACACGCACGCACACACACGCATACACACACACACACACACACTCAATGGACACTTCATTAGATACACATTGCTAGTATTGGATTGGTCCCCCTTTTGCCTACAGAACTGCCTTAAGTCAACAAGATGCAAAGATTAATCAAGGTGCTTGAAACATTTCTTGGAGACTTTGGTCCATGTTGATACGATAGCATCACAGAGTTGCTGCTCTGGCTGCACCAGATCCCATAGCTGCTCTATTGCATTGAGATATGGTGACTATGGAGGCATTTGAGTAATGTGAACGTACTGTCATGTTGATGAAACCAGTCTGAGATGATATGAGCTTTGGGATGTGGTGCGTTATCCTGCTGGAAATAGCCATTAGAAGCCGGGTACACTGTGGTCTTAAAGGGATGGGCATGGTCAGCAGTACTCAGGTAGGCTGGGGAATTTAAATGATGCTCAATTGGTACTAAGGGGCCCAAAGTGTACCATGAAAATATCCCCCACCTCATTACACCAGCCTATATGTAGACACACACACAAACACAGCTCAATGTACCTGGCCTGTGCTATGTTTCTTAAAGGGGGTGTGCTATGTTTCTTAAAGGGGTGTTCTTTGTGTGTCTTCCGTACGGCTTGTTGCCATGCTTGTGTTGATGACCTTTGCTTTGCTTTTGTCTACCACATAAATGTACAAGCACACTTTAAATGTCTTAACGTCATCAAAAACACACACACACATACACACATACGCTTGTATTCAGATCTTTGTGGGGACAGTCCATTCATCTCTATGGGAAAAACCCTAATGCCAGCAATGACAACCTTAACCCCTACCCAGCCCTAACCTTAACCATATATAACTAAACAAAATACAAGACTTTCGATATTTACCGTTTTTTTGATTGCAGTCACAGTTTTTTATTAAACTGAGACCGAAAAAAATCCACAAAGTCAAAATAACAGGTTTTTTATCACATTGTGGAGACATTTGGTCCTGTACTATACATGCCCCCCCCCCACACACACACACACACACACAAGCAAACGCACATCTAAACCTAAGACTTTCATCAGCCTTTCATATCCGTGCACATGAAACGTCAGAGGCAGCGTTCCCAGGATGTGGCAGGGATGTGAATCCTGTTGACGTTGCTACAGTCAGGCGGAATTTTAATACCAAAAGCCCCGGGAGCCACGCAAATGTGCAACACAGCTGTGGCATTTATGTCTAATTGACCTGGTGACAGTGAAGGAAAGATTATTGCTAGGCTAATCTATTTATGGCTCTTTTTTCTTTCAGATTAGAGGGTTGAACATGAAGCACAGGCATATTCCTTCACCTGGAGGGGGGGCGTGGTTAAAAGTGCCCAGTGAAAGGAGGTTGCGTTTTTTAATGATATGTGTTTTGATATGACAGCATAGTTGTGGCTTCTGATCTCGTCTGAGCCTGGAGTTTGCCGGCTCTCACCACACTTCCTGGAGTCTGGATGGGGGTCTCAGGGTTCAGGGCGAGTTCCTGCCCTGCGTCCGCTGTGCCTAGTTTGTGCGAGTTCATTTTTTTTTTTTCCGCGTGAGCTTTCGGGCTGTGGAAAATCAAAGTTGTTAGTCTAGGCTTGAGCAGTATTAAAGTAATATGGCATATGGAGACATTTTCAAATACCAAATCCTTACAACGAAATTAATCGGGACCCCCCCCCCACCCCCGCGCCCCCAGGTGAATTATTTCATCTAGATTTTAAAATGCCGGAACAGTGTTGCTTTTGAAAATGCCATATACTGCAGCATAATGTCAGGACAGTATATATTATCTGGACATTAAAAATTAGATATGCAGATACTGCTGCACCTCCTACAACTATTCTTCTTCTGCTCTTTCTTGGTTGACCTCTGCTCTGTGAAAGGTACTGCTGCCACCTACAGCAAACATCTAGTCAATTTCCATGCACGTGCACACGACGACGTGCATGATCTCTGCTGGAAAAAAACCGAATTAAATCTTTTGAACTGCTCCTCGGTATGAACTAATGGAACTGATTTACATTAAAAGTCTGTTTAACACAAATGTTCATTATTCTTGCTTTTTATTTGGCCAATAAAATGTCTTCTATGTGTATGTATATGAAGTGCTGCATGAATTGCATTGGCCAGGCAACTTTATTTACATAACACATTTGATACAGAGGGTAAATTCAAAGTAGAAAACTCACTCACTAAGCAGTGGGATATGGCGCCATGTTGTACAGTATAATGTTGACAGTGCAGATCATTGACATTAGGTCTGACAATATGAGTAATTTATTGATGCAAAGCTTAGTCCACACATGCGAAATGAAATTACATTGGTGAGATGTTTAAATCTGAATCTGAACCAAATATTACCCTATTATTATCCTAGTGTTTATTTCACAGATAAAGCTAGTAACCCCTGCCCCCTAAGAGAAAAAGAAAAAAGAACGATGGGCTGTGCTTTTGAACAGCTCTTGTAAAGGGATGGATTCATAAGATCCAGGACTCCCTTCATTCAGCCATTATTCCCATCGCTACTGTCTGCAGCTGTCCGGCTTAAACCCCTTTGCTGATGAAATGTACGTCACCTCACTCTGTGCCTGACCAAAAGTGCACGCAGAAAGGTGAAGCATGAATTGGCCTTAACACTAAGTGGAGAGCCTTCAGTTGTGCGGTACTTCTAAGCAAAGGGAAAAGGAATTAAGTTCCTGAGTGTGGAAACTACCTCACGGTGAGCTGCCTCCCACGGGCCAGCACGGCCCCCTCAATTTACAGATCAGTCGACACCGCTGGAGGGCCATCTTCACCTTCTGTGTGTCTGATCCAAGCTTACCATGGTGGTTATTACTGCCCAGTGAGGCCTTCATACCCAGAATGCCATGGTGTGGATTGTGACATCTCTGTTTACTAAAGATGGTGCTGGGAAGTGTGAGGTAAACCTGTGTAGGGTGAGTAGCTTTTAGGGTGTGTGTACGTTGATGAGGATATGGAAACATGTAATTTGTATGTGGGTGGTTGTGTATGATTCACTGAAAACAGAAGGAGAGGAACGGTCATTCATGACAGCAGCGGTCAGGTGTTGGGGAGATGCAGGCCCTACCTGCTTTTGCAATTAGAGGGCTGTCAGTATCCTGGTTGATGAAAAACCGGTTGTTTGCCTTCAAAGAGCTTCAGGAGCTCCACAATTAGAGTTGGAGAGGCTGTTTCCTTTACAGAAAATACGAGAACATGAAAGGCTTTGGCGAAACAAAAAAACAGGCTTTAGTGGAACACGATTATCCCCAGTGATGCTGCAGGTATATTTAAATTTGATACAGCTGACGCAGGGATGGAGTTTTACACAAACACACAGAGTGGCTCCCGTGGCTGTTTTCCGGAACTTTCTCAGTACTGCTGTAAATGCTCAGCTGCTTGTTGTATACATCGGGCGATCTCCTGCCTGGGTGAAATGGATATTTGGCTGTCTATAATAAGAGAGGATGCGCTTACGATGAGCATTTTAAAAGGGAATTTGGTCAAAAAATTAGACTTAGAATAAAATTAAGATCTTTGCAGGAGTGATGTTCCTTGCCCCATGTTGGGAGCTGGGAGGAAGCTGAAGATTAGACTGTCAGAGGATCCGCTGGGACAGGTTTGAGAAACACTGTCTTAGTAAACCACTGAAAAATGGGACTGATTTTTAAAATCTGCCCTCCTATTTTAATGTAAGTGACCTATCCCCCCTCCTCACACACACACACATACACACACACACACATACAGTGTTTTTCACTATTTCCACAAATCGGTAATGCTGCAAAAAAAAAATCATTATTTATGACAGCAGAAAGCTTGCTGCAAATTGGATGAAGTTAACATCGCAATGCTTATTTGCCTTGCTGGGTTTTCTTGTCAGCTAAATTGAGACACAGACTATGCAATTTCAGAGGAATCGCCTGTACAATTCTTCCATATTTGTTGTGATTTATTGTGAACTTTCAAATCATTCTACGCTGCATTGGTTTTGCACACTTGTCTTGCACCATTCCATCACATACTGTATTGTACTGATTTATCATTTTTATGTGTCATTGCACTGTATTGTCTTGAAGTCACACTACTGTCTTGTCAAAATACAGTCCTGTATTGTGTTTCACCCCCAGCACTGTGTTATTGTGGGAGATACTTCATAGCACAAGAATTTCATTGTGTTCTCCTAACACTTGACAATAAAACTTGAAATTTTAAGGAGGAGGACAGTGTGGTGAAAACCAGGCCGGATTCAATCCCACTGGCTCAAACAACTCACTTTAATTAGCATTGCTGTTGTTTGCTGTTATGTACACAAAATGTTTCAGTCTGCAACAAAGCTGGGTTTTCTCAGAAGTATTTCCAGAAAGCAATATCCTTTTGTCTTGTTTCATTATAAAACTAAATATTGCTTAAAAGTATTTTTTTTTTTTAAATCTTAGTAGTGCCGACAGAAGACCGTCTGAAAACCTCGTCCATTTTTTTCTCAACCTAGAAATTAAAGAAATTAAAACATTGTTTGCCAAGAAGCGCTTGAGCGATTGTACCACACCGACGATGATGTTGGATTAAATCAAATTAATTGCGATTAGATAAACCCCCCTCGTAATTGCTCAGCGCAAATGCGCTATTCAAAATATTTCTGATGGTTATTAGCTATAGATGGTTTCGATATGGCAGGCAAGGAGATGTGACAGATGGGCAGTTTAGAAGCTCTTGGCTGGGAATGCCGGCTGGATCTCAGTCAGGTGCCTTTGAGAATTCGGGCTTTTCGACTGTGTCCCGCCTTCCTTGTTTGGAGCGTGCGCTCTCTGCAGAGCGTGCTATATAATGCACAGCTGTTTTGCCGCTATGAAAGAAGCTCGAGTCAGACGAAAGAACGAGGGGAAATATAGAGGGCAGGGGTGTGTAGACTTATGGAAAAGAGTGAGAGGGAGTGTAGAGGATAAGATGGTGGATAGAGGGAAGAGAGAGATATAGAAGAAGTTAGAAAGAGGAGGGCAGGGGTGTGTAGACTTATAGAAAAGAGTGAGAGGGAGTGGACAGGATAAGATGGTGGATAGAGGGAAGAGAGAGATATAGAAGAAGTTAGAAAGAGGAGTTGACCAAGGGAGGACACACTATGGTGGTTCAGGTATTCAGAAGGTGTTTATGAATGATAAAAAATGGCACTTTAAAAGGGGTAAACAAGCAACCCCTGAAACTACAAAAATATGCCCAATTTCACTGCCCAAACAGTGATGATTCTACCCGCCCCTCCGGTTAACTACAGTATCTGCTGTTTGGCATCAGCGATTCTGGTGATAACAATAATGACAGCAATAATCTTACTGATGATGATACTTATTATGCATGGACAGCAGGTGCTGCAATGGGTTGGCGCCTCATCCTGGGTTATTCCCTGCCTTACTCATACCTTTTGGGATAGGCTCCAGACCCCTGCAACCCTGCATAGGACGGATGGATGCATGGATGGATGGATGGATAGCAGGTAGACTAAGTATATGAATGGCTGTATTATGCAGTTTTGAACCCCGAGTGGGAAAGGCTGCTGAGCTTTACACTTAAACTGCTCCGGGAAAATATCCAGCCGTAAGACCATAAGTCGCTTTGGATTAAAATATCAGGCAAGGAAATAAGTGGAGATGATTCGTTTTTTTCATTGCAGAGATGGTAGTTACTATGTTATGAAATAATAGGATAATAATTAAATGTATTATCATTAAGTGTTTCCCATCCAGGGTGTTAATCAGCTTTGTGCCATGTGCTGCCTGGAGTAGGGTACAGGTCCCCCTGTGACCCTGCCCAGGATGAGCGGACAGAAATTGGGTGGATGGATGGATGGACGGAAGGAAGAGTTCATTATTAGGGGCGTCTCCGTGGATACACAGGCAGAGTGATATGCAGTGTTGTAGGTGTTGGGGCGACAGCTGGCTGATTGTCGTGTTCTGGCAGCAATGCTGTTATTATCTGTGCGCTTGTGCCTCTGCAGGCCGCTTCCCTGCTATCAGCGAAAGCCCAGCGGACTCCCGGGGCCGCGGCGCTCAGCGCTGGATTGCACGCTTTGTTCGAAACAGATGCTTTTCAAGATATAAAGAGAGGAGTTGATATTAAAGGAGGCGAGACAAGTGACGCATACAACACAACTGAATCCCCTTTCCCAAAGCTATAGTGACCTGCACACAGATTTACACTCAACTGTGTTTAAGAGTCATTATTGTACCTTTACCAGTCATGGGTCAGTGCTTATTTTTCTGTACTCTGTCTGACTATTATATATGTAAATATATATACACACACACACACACAGTCGTGTAATCATATCCTTTTGGGGATCGCTCATTCATTTCTATGGGAAAAATGCTAATGCTAACTATGACAACCTTAACCCCTACCCTGCCCTAACCATAACCATAAGTAACCAAACAAAATATAAATTTGCATTTTTAGTTTTTTCATTGCAGTCACGGATTTTTATAAAATAGAGTTTTCCCATATGGGGACCAGGAAACAGGTCCCCAAAAGGTAAAAAAAAGGGTATTCATCACGTTTTGGGGACATTTGGTCCTCACAAGGTAAGGTATACCTGGACCCTGGTGATATGTGTGTGTGTGTGTGTGTGTATATATACACTCACCTAAAGGATTATTAGGAACACCTGTTCAATTTCTCATTAATGTAATTATCTAATCAACCAATCACATGGCAGTTGCTTCAATGCATTTAGGGGTGTGGTCCTGGTCAAGACAATCTCCTGAACTCCAAACTGAATGTCAGAATGGGAAAGAAAGGTGATTTAAGCAATTTTGAGCGTGGCATGGTTGTTGGTGCCAGACGGGCCGGTCTGAGTATTTCACAATCTGCTCAATTACTGGGATTTTCACGCACAACCATTTCTAGGGTTTACAAAGAATGGTGTGCAAAGGGAAAAACATCCAGTGTGCGGCAGTCCTGTGGGCGAAAAATGCCTTGTTGATGCTAGAGGTCAGAGGAGAATGGGCCGACTGATTCAAGCTGATAGAAGAGCAACTTTGACTGAAATAACCACTCGTTACAACCGAGGTATGCAGCAAAGCATTTGTGAAGCCACAACACGCACAACCTTGAGGCGGATGGGCTACAACAGCAGAAGACCCCACCGGGTACCACTCATCTCCACTACAAATAGGAAAAAGAGGCTACAATTTGCACGAGCTCACCAAAATTGGACAGTTGAAGACTGGAAAAATGTTGCCTGGTCTGATGAGTCTCGATTTCTGTTGAGACATTCAAATGGTAGAGTCAGAATTTGGCGTAAACAGAATGAGAACATGGATCCATCATGCCTTGTTACCACTGTGCAGGCTGCTGGTGGTGGTGTAATGGTGTGGGGGATGTTTTCTTGGCACACTTTAGGCCCCTTAGTGCCAATTGGGCATCGTTTAAATGCCACGGCCTACCTGAGCATTGTTTCTGACCATGTCCATCCCTTTATGACCACCATGTACCCATCCTCTGATGGCTACTTCCAGTAGGATAATGCACCATGTCACAAAGCTCGAATCATTTCAAATTGGTTTCTTGAACATGACAATGAGTTCACTGTACTAAAATGGCCCCCACGGTCACCAGATCTCAACCCAATAGAGCATCTTTGGGATGTGGTGGAACGGGAGCTTCGTGCCCTGGATGTGCATCCCACAAATCTCCATCAACTGCAAGATGCTATCCTATCAATATGGGCCAACATTTCTAAAGAATGCTTTCAGCACCTTGTTCAATCAATGGCACATAGAATTAAGGCAGTTTTGAAGGCGAAAGGGGGTCAAACACCGTATTAGTATGGTGTTCCTAATAATCCTTTAGGTGAGTGTATATATATATATATATAGTACTGTCCAAACGCGTTCAGCTGTCAAAGAAAATGTTGTTTTAATTAAGCTTATTTTTCCATACTGTTATACCTTCTAACCATTTTACCCCAGTGTACAGTACATGACGGCATGTTGGCTACTGGAAACTCCAGAATCAGAGACAGCCTGAATGGTCTCATCAGTATGGAAGCTGAGTGCTATATAAACTAAGTGACAACCCTTTGTTGAAAAGCTATATCTATAGCTATAAAGATCACCCTTCGTTCATTGACACTACTGTCACTGCCCAGTTTTCACAGAAGGAGGGGGATCTGTCTATTTTATGGTATTAAAAGTAATACATTTAGGAATTCTAAATACAGGGGTACACCTTAATGCCGCCATATTACCCAAGTCTATCTTAAATGATCTTCACGAGCAAAACTGTGATTTTGCATCTGTCAAAGTGTGTCAGCTTAGCCATTTAAAACCTCTCCTAAAGTCACTCCAGTACTTTCAGCACATGTCAAGGACAGCCATGTATTTTTTGACTCGACCACTAGCATGCATTGTTCAGCTAATCGATACCTCATTGAGTTAACTAATTAAATTAAGTAATGTGAAAATACAAATACAGGTGCCCCTGAGGAGAGGTTTGGGAATAGAAGCAGTGATCATCTAGCCACCCAACAAGACAACAGTACATTTTTAGAGAACAGAAGAAATTCTTGTTAGTTTTTCTTGTGCTATTGCTCATTTGCATATAGACTTACATTAAATTGTATTTTTCTGAGAAAATACACACTTACTGCTCAGATAAATTGTTTTAAGCATTTTCTTTCACTGATTAAGACTTTTGCGCAGTAATGTGTGTGTGTGTGTTTGTGTGTGTGTGTCTGTGTGCGCGTGTGTGTGTGGATTAGGTTCATATTACATTGTGGGAACCAAATGTCCTCCACAATGTAATAAAAACCTGATATTTTGACATTGTGGGGACCATTTTTCAGATTCCCACAAAGATCTGTGAATGCAATCAAAAAAGTAAAAACACCTCGTATTTAGTTTGGTTACTTATGGTTAAGGTTAGGGTTGGGTGGGGGTTAAGGTTGTTATGTTGGGGTTAGAGTTTTCCTCAGAGAAACTGGAGAGGAGAGTCCTCACAAAGATTTAATTATGTGTGTGTGTGTGTGTGTTTCCCAATACGGGAATCAGGGACCCACAGTCAGTCCACATTTTTGCTCCTTCCCAGCTCCCTACCAGACCGTCCACATTTTTGCTACCGGTAGCTGAGAGGGAGCAAAAACACAGATTGGCTGTGGGTCCCCAAGGATTGGGGAACACTGCCATAATTGCTTAGCTGCTGTAGGGTGACAGTGAGCCTGGAGCTTTTCCAACAAAACCCAGGCTATTGCACCCTCTGAATGGGATTCCAGTCCATCGCAGGGCACACACACACTATCAGCAACCGAGAAGTGCCAGTTCACAGTCTGCATGTTTTTGGACTGTGAGAGGAGACCAAACTACCCAGGATAACATGCACACTCCCCACACAGAGCGAGGTCTGCATTCAAACCCCCAACCCCAGAAGCATGAGCCACTGTGTCGCTCTGGTTTTTCCCTTTGCACTGTGTTTTACTAGTAAAGGGTATTCATGGCAGGCTTATAATTATGCCTGGTTTAACCCAATGGGAACCAATGAAGTAGCCAATGGGAGAGACAGAAAATGATGGTCCCACCTACCGAGGCCTTCAAAGCCTTGAGTCCATTTATTGATTTTTGTCATGTAGAATGCAATGTGTGACGCTTTTTTTTGTTATGCTGTAGGGGTTGAACCTGGTTGATCTGGGGGCATCATATCAAATGGGTCAAGAAATCACAGTCAGGGTTAAATCAGCTGCCCATATTATGAGCTATTATCTACATAGGATACCAAGCCATTAAACACCTACCTTTAAAGGAATTAAATGATTTTGTTCCTAATGATTAGTGTTTCAACTGCTCTCTATATCTGCAGCTGGGTCAATAGCAAACTCCCCTTTGTTGTGTTATTAACAGCTAAGCGATCGATGGAGAGAATGGTCTTTATCGTGTTTGGTGGCCTGTCCTTTAATGTGTGTGTACATGAGTTGAGTAAATGAGTATTGGGTTGGGTGGGCCACAGTTCCAGTCCCCCCTCCCATGCCTGCCTCCCATTACTCCGAGTGGTTTGTTCCAGATCGGGAGACGAGCCAGCCCAGTCTCGGGAGCTCTCCATGCGGTTTGTTATGGGACGGAACCAGGCCACTGGGAGAATAGGAAACCCGTGAGGTTCTGCCATAAACAGGAGTGGGACACGGGTGAAATCCATGAAGATTCGCAGATGGAGCAGGTCTGAACATCACTTCTCATGGACGATTCACTTGTTAAAAAGAGCGTCTGGACACGTAATATGCAACAGTGGATGTGATCCAGCAAAACCATGACAACCCGTAGAGCATATGTTCTCCACGTCGCCAACTCCATGAAGACTGGCTGAAGGAGGGAATATAAAAAAGACCTTCCAGCAGTGCTGATGCCCTGGCTGCAAACTGCCTCAATCTAATTTGTCTCTCAGTTGAGCTGGCGATGTTCCCCAGCTGTAAACTGGGCGTCTGAATGTGATTTAAACTGATGCCTCACCCCCCTTTAATCACACTAAGAGGAGTGTGAAATGATATCATAGTTAGCATAACGGCAGATTATATCCCGAGCGTGCGGGTCCTGCAGCGGACGGCAGAGACGAGGGGCACGAGGCTGTTCGGGGCCAATTTCACACCAGGCAGGCGGTTCTCATCGGCTGGGCTGGGGCACACCACTCTCCCTCTACTGGGTCCTGTCTGCAAGGCTGGGGAATCCCCAGTGTGGCTCTCAGGGAGACCAAATGAACTGCCTGTCTATAAGTAGGTTTTAGAACATGCAAGAGCAGGATCTTTACCTAAACAAATACAAACATACATACACACACACACACACACACACACATTGGCCTACCTATCTAAATGGGGACCTTCCATTCATTTCTATGGGAAAACCCTAATCCCAATCACAAAACACCCTTAACCCCTACCCAGCCCTAACTTTAACCATAAGTAACCAACCAAAATACAAGACTTTTGGCACTTTTACTTTTTTGATTGCATTCACAGATTTTTATAAAATTGAGGTTATCCAAATGGGGACCTGAAGAAGTGTCCACAAAAGTAAGGAAGTTTCAGGTTTTACTGCACTTTGGGGACATTTTAATAAAATAAATCTTTTAAATAAATAAATAAATAACAGCTGAATGAAGTTCTGTAATTGGAAGTGTTTCCACAATTTTGGCCACTAGTGCACATATGTGGTCTTCATAGGCCTTTATCCATTTATGTAGCAGCTGGATATGCAGTGATTTGTGCTGTGCACACCTGCCTAAATGTACAGCAGCAATATCCCTGAGGGATAATACTGCTGGTGCCTCTTTCACACTTGCTTGCTCTGCGGAGAGAGGCCGTTTCCTTTGACTGGAATGAGGTTTTAAATGTGTAAGAAGCATGATAAGATTAGCTCTGAAGTGCAGAATGCACGCATTCATTACCCATTATGTGCCCCCGTATAACGCCTGGATTAATCAATTATGACTAGGCCTGAATATAGCTGCGAGCATTAATTATGATTGCAGTAGCAATTATCTGTGGGTGGCTCATCATGATACAATCAATATGTATGTAAATAGACGAATCCTGAATTCATTCATGGCAGCCGTTCTAGCTGGAATTTGTTTTCTTCTGCTTGGTGTACTCCTTAAAGTTGGCCTGTAACTGAGACTGAATCCCCTGGCGGGTGGGGGGCTGCAGCCGCCTGAGGGGAACTGGCCATTATCTTTAGCCCCCACCCCCGCCCGATGTACGGGAGTTATGGCATTGGGCTGAATGGTTTTCGATCCTGATGACGCGTGAATAAGAAGCGATTTGCCTCCCCATATTTATCACTCCCAGATGCAGGGGTGTATACGGGGGAGGGGGGGCTACAGAGGTTCTGGCCCCACCTGGAAGCTGATTGGCTTCCAGAGTTCCCCATCCCCCTTCCCTATCACTAACCTATTCAAAACATATCATTGGCTAATGCTAAGGTTGCCCCAACCCGTATGAATTATGGCCCCTATGACCTTAAAAACAATCCTAGAATCACCCCGGTCTGGATGGTGACTGCGGCAGGGTATGACACTTAGAATGGAATGTGGACCTCCCCCTAGTAATCTGCTGTGTATTATTCATACATTTATTTTTGAGTGTCCTTTTCGTGTGTCACGGCAGTCTGGGCTGAGTGATTGAGATGGGGGGGGGGATTCATGTTAATTAACAGAAGACCATGCGGAAAAAAATCACTTTGTGAGATTAGTTGCGGTCCTTTTTTATTCGTGTTCCTTTGCTCACTTTTTTTGGCATGGAGCTCTTTCATACCTTTAACTGATGATGACTTATTTGATGATTTTTTAAACATTTTTAAAAAACCTTTTGGATTTTAAAAAGGAAAAGACTTTTTTCTTAAATAAGTATCCTATACCTGCTAATTACATTATATATTTTTCCGGGACCTTAGCTGACAGCCTACTTAATAAATTCTATTTCTGTCATCGCTCTTCCGGAATTTTTCCCTCTCTCTGCAGTGCGAACACTGGAACATTCGTGGCTTTTTTCCGGTGACCTCATTATTATCATTCTGCCGGATTGCTAAATCGTCAGATGAGGCCTTTGATATTCATGCATGCTGTGTAACTTACGGGAGTTAAGCAGATTGAGGCATTCCACACCACAATATTGCAGACCCCGATCTCCTCCCCCCCATTTCTCCAACCCTCTGATCCCCTCGGATGGGCTCAACGGTATCCCCCATTCTGGTCATGTCTCACTTCTGTCGTCTGAGCCTCCTGGCCTTCAGCTAGCTTCTCAGTTCAGGTCGCGGCCCATCGATTTCCGCCAATCTGCCTGCCCAACGGTGACGGGACCTTAAGTTTGAAATGTTGATGTTGGCCATTAAAAACAAAGCCCTCTGTGCAAACAGTTGCAGTGTCAGAATCGGTGTGCAAGTGCCAAGCAAATGAGTCTGGCCCACACACCTTCCCGGTCAGTCATCCGCTACAAACTCAGTGGCCGGTGTTCTGGAATTCACAGTGGCCCTTTTCCGTGACATTTACCAAAAGGTTTCTTGAGTTTCACCCTGATTTAAAACCCTTTTCATCTCTGCCCGTGCTGTCAGGAAGGATGTGCTTTGTCTGAAATTCCCTCACCATACCCAGATCACGCCCGTGACCCATTCGCAATCCTTTCATTAATTCCACCTGTATCCGTTTGTCGCTCGGCGAACGCCGTTATCAGAAATGCTCTTATTGGAGCTAAAAATAGCTGTTGAAGGGGCATTACTCAGGAGGACGTATGAAGCTCATAACTAGACAGGTAGTCATTAGCATAGCCCGAGTGTGCTGTTAGACCCGTAAATGGAAAAATCGGGTGCTAATTTATGTTTTCACATATTTTTTTTTCCCAATATGCTTTGGAAGGGGTCATTTTGTGGCGTGATGGCTACTGTACCTTTGACTTTTTGCAGGGGGGGGGTTGCTTGACATTGGGGTGACTATTTTCCCTCCCCCGCCCGAGCCCCCCTCTGCTTTGAAGAAGGACAAATGCCCAGAGAGCACACAGAGGAATTCTTGCCTGGTGTGATGCGTCAACTGGGCCGCTAAACGTCTGTGCTAATTAACACGTAGGCATGCTGTTTTCTTATTGGTTGATTACCCTGCCATTCGGTAACCCTCCATCTGACAATAACCTCAAGCTATAAGCCAACGTTTTGCTCCGTCTCCAAAGGACTATAAACATTAGCACCTGGTGATGTGTTCAGCAGTTTTTGGAGTGGGGTTGCAGGCCACAGTCTTGGGGGATTTTTTTCTTGACAGGAAGCATTTCATATTCAGCCACACGAATGTGTCAATACATGATGAGTGAAAAGGTCAGCAAAGACCCCCGTGGGCAACACATTTTTAGACAGATCTCAAGGGTATATCAATGCATCATATATATGATCAGAATAGGCACCAGTCAAAGGCTGTGTTTACTGCAAAGGTATTTATTCTGAAAACAGCCAAATGAGCACAGACAGCACCTGACATTCTCACAAACATGACCTGTGCTCCATTGTAGATGCTTGAACCTTTCATGGTTGTGAATTCAATTGCATATAGTCTGTTGCAGTTTCTTTCAAGGCGGAGAATCTTATGGTGGCGATTTTGTAACTTGGGCTCCCAGGTGAAGTTCTTAGGAATACTACACTGCCCCCTACTGGACGAGACCACCAAGACCACTCATGTTTGATAATGTCAGACTAGGATAGGGTATGTCCCCACCTCTAGGGTTGTCCTCTGGTCTGTCATGCTGCCTCTGAGTCCACTGGGAGAGCAGCCATGGTGATACTGGAGGCCCAGTCAACCACGTGAAGGTCGGTGATCATAAACGCATCAAGCAATAAGCTAAGCTCCCATTAACTTGCAATCGAAGATTTATTACAAGAATGATGGGTACTGTCACTGTACTCAGCAGTGCCAAGCCACATTGAGTAGATAAATCCCTTGGAAATATTTAAAGAAATATTGGAAAGAGAGCAGTGGCCATGGACCCAAAGCCCATTCTGGAATTTTCTGCTCCATTTTGCACCACAATGAAGTCCTGCTGCCCAACTGGTCTCAGAAATGACTGGTCCAGAAATGGTAGAATATGCCATGTCATCAAATCAAGGAACTGGTTTATGTGCCTCAAGGAGGCGTGGTCACGAGGAGGCGGACCTTGCTGAGGGGATGTCTTTGAGGAGGCAGAGTCTCACAGGAATAAGGTGGCCAGAGAGTGCTGATGGCTAAAGGTGTGCTTACGTTAGCTACAAGCTACATAGACCTCTGGGTAAACTGGATATAATGTTGGGCAATGGGAAAATTGTGATTGGCCATTCGTGTTCTGATGACTGATGTCTTGTGTCGTGGTGGCCTTCAGGTGACCCGTTAACACAGGTAGGCTTTTAGGTACTGGGCACACTAGGTGACACACTGCGTGCAAGGCAGATAGAGAAAGAGAGAGAAGGAGAGGGGGCACCATACTCATAGTTTATTCTGAATGAATTTGCCAGGCAGGTTTTTCAGTCCCGTCATATTGTAATAATCATCCCTCCATTCTGTCATAATAGTTTCCTTTTTTTCCAACATAATGTCAGCAGAGAGCTGGACGATTAGCAATCCGTTCTGCTGCCACATCAAATAGCGGCGCAGCGTTACGAGAAAGGGACGAAGAAGATGTGACATGACCACAGGCAGACTGGCCGCGGCACACATCCATGTGACGTGTGACTGGCGAACCAGTGCTTCACAACAGAAAATAAGTGAAGTAACGATGAAGGTGTACCTGGAGTGTAGCTAGAAATTGCGAGTTCCCTGGCAAAATGTCACCCTGGGCCCTGAGATTGATTTTGCCGACTGGGGTCCCCCTCAGTAGACTTTGTAAGTAAAGTTTGCAGACCCGGCCTCCGACCTTATACAGTGGTACCTCGGTTCTCGAACTCACTAGAACTCGAATTTCTTGAAAGTCGAACAAACAAGTTTGACCTACAACTCGATCTGAATATCAGAAGTCGAACCGTGAACGCTGACCTAATATAAATTGTACGCGGCAGGAAATGAGTCTTACTACAATGCAATTCTTACTTGAATGCCTTCTTCATAGACTGGACGATTAACCAAATAAAGCAGCGCAACATTACAGTAACTAACAATAAATGAACCACTAACTTACGTGTACAATTAGAGCATTTATGTCATTTATTTAAACTTTATTTTACCAGGTAAATTAACTGAAAACCAGTTCTTCAGCCAATAAGGGCAAAGGTGTGTCGTCACGGAGGCGGTTCCAGTTTGTGCAGCCAGGTGAGAGGTCACAATGCATTGAACCGTAATGCATTGCGTCAGTATCAGAATGTGTTGCTTTAAGCCAGTGCTGTAAGCAAGTCGAACGCACCAATGACTGGACTGCGGAAACAAACTGAAACGCGGACTTAATACAGAGGACTAATGACAGCTGATCACATGGGGATCCCACACGAGGTTAACGAGGGGGCATGGCACACGGAAGGAGCGGACGATCGGTGCAGGACAGGGGTAATGTTGGGATAAGATGGAAGCCATTAAGAAAAAAATGCTCTTCTTGTTTTATCCTGTTCATTTTGTGTTTAGATGCTAAAAAAAACAAAACATATTTAGGTGTAATTTTGGGGGGCCGGGAACCAATTAATTGGCTTTCCATTATTTCTTATGGGAAAAATTAGATCAGAACTCGAAATTTTTAGGATTCGATTCAGAGTCCAGAACGGATTAAGTTCGAGAACCGAGGTACGACTGTATTTTGGGACCTCTATAAAGTGCTGGGTTCCATGAATCCGTCAAAGCATTCACGCCCATCCTACGCCCCTACCTATGAAGATCCATTGAATTTAATATGAATGACTAAATTCTAAGTACAGTCGAACCTCGGTACAACGTACCCCGTTTATAATATTTACACCAATACAACATTCAAATTTCAATGTCCCGAATTCGCGTAATGCATTATTCCATTTGCCGGTATCGCTTAAAACGTACACCTTTACAGTGTAAACTTCAATATAACGTATGATTTTCAGAGGAAAATAGGCAAAGTGACCTTCGTTACAACGTACAGCCTCATCTTCCGAGCGCGCCAACAATTCAGAATCGGCTGTTGCCGGTGTTCTGTCATAAAATACTACCTATCGAGACGTGCTATTGAGCCTTTCTGCGCATGTGCAGTTCCACCGTTGTGGGATTAGGGTTAGGTTTTAGGGGTTAGGGTTAGGGTTAAGGTAAGGGTTTTAGGGGTTTTGGGGGGTTAGGGTTAGGGTAAGAGTTAGGGTTTGGGTTAGGGCTATCGATAAGCACTATGGTAGCACCAGCCATCTACATCGCTTAGCAACGCCTAACTGTATGAACCTATCCTAGTGTTGTAGTTCTCGAGAACGATCTTGGTCTCCAGACTAGTCTTGGTCTCAAGACCGGTCTCGAGACCAATTTTTTGTGGTCTCGGTCTTGTCTTGGTCTCGACTCTATTTGGTCTCGGTCTTGTCTTGGTCTCGGACATAGCGGTCTCGATGGGATGGGGAAAAAAAGAGAAAACTGCACATCCTCACAGAACAGTATCATTATTTATTACGCGCCTCAATTCAAATGCATCCAGTCAGATGCATCCATTTCAAAATGTTACATTTTATACATTTTCTCCACGGACACTGCTAGTGCTTCACAGTCCACAAACATCATACACATCGTATCATACATCGGCAAAAAAATGTCCGAAAATGTCCGCGAAGTCTATAGCATAGTTATAATTCAAATAAATTAGGTATTTTACATTGATTAGAAAGCACGGTCTTGGAGGTGCAAGTCAATCTGGAGGCTCATTCTCTTCAATTCAAAACAAAGGATCATTACATAGCTGTATTCATAGCTTACCCGAAGCCTCTGTCCCTGGTATAAGAGACTTAATATGAACATCTTTCTGGTACATCCCATCTCTTTCCCTTGACGAGGTCTGATAAAATGGTTATAGGAGAGGATTGCTGAGAATATTATTTTTCATCAGGTCTCGTAACTATGACAAATCTGGGAGATTTTAAATGAGAGACATATGGACATACGGACAATATAATTGAAAAGATAACATGAATTTGATTTAACGAGTAATGACACTTTACAGTAATGCCTTTTTTCTATACAGTTGATCTGGGTAATGTGATGTCGATTCTAGCCCTAGTCTGTTTTCGGTCTTGGTCTTGGTCTCGACCAGTCTTGGTCTTGGTCTCGCCTTAGTGTGTCTTGGTCTTGGTCTTGGACTTGGTCTTGGTACCCTCAAGTCTCGGCAGTGTCTTGGTCTTGATACCCTCCGGTCTCGGCAATGTCTTGGTCTCGGTTTAGGCGGTCTTGACTACAACACTAACCTATCCTCACGAAGCATTCCACGCCGGCCGGACTCCTTGCATGCAGCCCCCGTTTTTTCATGGTTTTGCATGGTGTCATGGTATCGAAATTTATTTCAGCCAATTGTATCATACAGGTGCATAATTTCGGTTTGACATTAGATTACAGTAAGGCGATTTGAACGATAAACCGGCAGTGGATTTTGCGTTATGTCGGCTGTCTATGAGTAACTGATATTAACCTAGTTTGAAGAATATAGTTCCTATTCGGAATAGAACTACACAAGCTGTATGTCATAGTGTCAACTTGAGGGGTGTTTTATAAAAGCTTTTTTATATACATTTTGTTCTATCATTCATTTTGAGGGACTTGGTTACAACGTACTATGGTTATAATGTACAAATTCTTAATGTCCCCCGAGGTACGTTGTAACGAAGTTCGACTGTATATAAGTTATTCGGAATCAGTTACTCAGACTCACGAGGAAAGTGAGCCATTAGCTACCATGTTTCCACAATCTCTGAAGGTTGACGCACCTGTCAAATCAGCTAACCAAGTACAGTTAATGTACTGTATGTTCAGCCTGGCTGCATAGTTTCCCCGTAGCTGTGCTGCATCTGGCCCTCTTGCTGGCTGTGCTTTGCGGGGGGGTGGGGGTGGCAGGTGATGGCTGTGCGGGGGCAATCGGGCCATGCGTTGGAGTGTGGAGATAACAGACAGGAATACGGAAGGCGGCCAAATAACGTGTGACAAACGACACCACTCTTAATAGCAGGAGAAATGGGCTATCTCAAGGCTTTCAATGGGGACCAGCAAAAGGTATCGCTCCTTGGGATCATGAAAGAAGGAGGTGGAATCGGAGACTGAACCATGTGGAGTCCCTCACTGTCTGTTTTTGATCAACCGATTGCTCCTCCAAATATCAGTCTATGCACATCTCTGGGCTCATTTCCATCTTCCTTTTTATTTATTTTTTTCTTAATTGAACTATGCTTAGAGTTCATGGAAATCTACTGTTCAAAATACATGCTTTTTCTCAGAATTTGAATAAATGCATGATATTTCCAAAGTCAATGAGTAAAATAATCGTAATCTCAATATCAATCAAATAATCGTTGCCTAGACTTTTGGTCATCTCGGACCGCTCAGGGCCGCATGTATCCCCATGCTGATGGGATTCTATTCTGCTAGAGGTTGTTATGCACAGAAATGTAGAGCTGCATGTTATTTGCAAATAACATGAAGAGCAAAGAACTGGCTCGCCGGTTTCTTGAGTCTGTTCATGGGGGAGGGCAATGTCAGGAAATCCCCTAGGCAGGCCTTTCTGGTTGAGGATTCACCAGTATGCAGGAAAATTAAGGTGATCTGATGGCGTGGAATGCATAAAAATTGGAATATCGACTGACAAGACGCGCGTGGTATAGCTTATAAACGTTTCCCTTTACCCATAGGGTGGGAGCGAGCTGTTCATGAATGATTCATAAACCTTTTGCAAGCTGTTACGTCAGTCACATCGTAATGCAAAGTCAACTTAACGTCCGTCACCAAGTTTTCAGGATAGGAGAGGAACAGAATTGTTTAAGTGTTTCATTTGCAGTTTGGCTTTTCCGGCTTATCCCACCAGATAACTGCCGCATGTTGTTTATCCTGCCAGGAAGTGTTATTTAGTTAATAAAAACAGCAGCTGTGAACATTGAGGATTAAACTGGATGTAATAACAGAACTGAGTGACAGACAAAATGACCCAGTCAACCATCAGGTGGTATGGTGGCTAAAGACCCACAAAATCCTCAGGGCTGCTGGTTCAAGTCCCAGGAATGGCTGTCATACCTATTGGCCAAGTACCTAGTCTAAATTTGCCCAGTATATATTCTGCTGTACAAATAAATAAGATTTGCAGTAGCTTCGAGTAAAAGAGTTGGCCTGGCTGTAAAGCAATTGTATTAAAATACAGAGATTTATTCTTATTTCATCTATTTGAAAAGCAGGTACGTTTACAGAAGGTTTTAATATTTTTTGTTCATTCATATAAAACGTCATTTACAAGTTTTATTTATGTCTTTGAGGTATGATGAAATGTATTCATATTACGGTTCACTCCAGGGTTCACTCCGGAGGGATGTATGTCCTGCACTGCAGCAGGGTGTTGCCGTTTATGGATTCTTTGAAATCCCCAGAATTTTCCAATAATCTGGCAGTTTGAGATCTGGGGTCCTGTTCTGCACAGTGTCAGAGAGGCAGAGTGCCGGGCGCAGACTCGTCCCACAAGAACACATCAAGGTGCAGGCAGATCACAGATTGCACTTCATTAACGTGCCGCGGATCGGGCCGGACAGGGATCACTGGGCCTCCTTCACCCCCCCTCCCTACGCACACGCTCCCCTCAGTCACCCGGAATGTCCCACCGGCGCAGATTAAACATAAAGAGAAATAAATAAATAAAGAGACCGTGAAAATGCTGGAACTCAGTTTATTAAAAGTTGAAAGGGTGGGGGAAGAGGGTGGTGGGGGGGTTGGGGTGCTGGCAACAGTTACTGACAGATGCATTTTTTAGGGGGGGAGGTGGAAGTGTATCAGATTTCAAAGCCAGCAAAGCCCCCATCCCTTAGGCGCCAGCCCCCCCATCTCCCTTGTGATGGTCTCCGATTTCCCTCCCTGAGCGGGGGTGGGGGGGGATGGGAATGGGGGCTCCATGTTTCACTCTCTTCATCTCCACAAAACGTCTCCTAAAACGTTGACCTTCTTCATAGCCATGTCAGACAACACTGATTTCAACATAACGGCCCCATGGGGGTGCTGCAAAATAAAATATATTCTCTTGACGTCAGCCGCCTCATGTCCGCTCCCGTGTTTGTGCGAGTCGAGGTCGTTTCTTTCTCTCTGCCTCGCCTCCCTCCTTTTTCCTATGAGATGAACGACATGTTGTGCCTAAGCAGGTCTGAAGACAGGGAGAAGATGACAGCAAAGCACAGCCCTGACCCATCCTGCCCCTACAGTCATCCCAGCACCTCCATCCCTCCATCATCTTTTGGAGTAATTGCGAAAGAAATTTCCCATCATGCACTACAGGCATCTGTGAGTTGGTTAAAATAAACATATTTGGCATCCACCTCTCCATACTCACCTTCTTCATCCTGGCAGATAAATCATAAGACCCTTAGTAGCAGAGAAGAAGAAAAGGTAAATTTTAAGCTGCTTAGCAAACACTTTTATTTAGAGCTATTCTGAGCTTTCTCTTCTCTTCATAGAAATAGTTTGTTTGGGTTAAGCATATTTTCGAGGACAGGTCTCAGACCTGCGATTCTTCGGGCGTAAATCCTCGTCCTTGGACAGTATGTCTTCTCCTTCCCGTGTTCCATGGGGTTTATAATAGTTTTGGGACACATCACAGCTACGGCCTCACCTGCTGTCCTCCTGCAGTGCGAGCTAGCCACACTTTGGGGCATTTTCGGGCCTCTCTTCTGTTAGACACTCTGTTTCATCCACATCACACCACCTGTTCTGACGCTGCCTGGGTCGTGGATAAGTTTCACTGCCAAGGTGTCTGGCGATTCATGCTCTTTCACAGCACAGAAGGCTGTTTCGGCTTACCTTCGTCTTTGATAGGAACCGGCCATAGTGCAATAGTGCACTTTCACATGTTGTGCTTTTTCCCCTCTATCAATATGGGGATCACAGGAGGGTTTTGCTGAAAGACTCGCATTCATTTAATCACAGGTCAGGACAGTGTAATTAAACACACAGACATTTCCCTCACCTGACAAGGTCATTAAACGAACCTGACGAGGTCAGTCTTTGAGCAAAGAATAGCCAAGTTAGTTTTGTCATTCATCTAATGGGGGTTATAATCCAGTGACTGTTTACATTAATCTCCTAGACTGTACCGTGTTAATATAAATGTATCCAATATAGCATGCATGTTTTATTATATCCATCCATCCATCTTCAATCATTTTTATCAACTAGAGGGTTGAGCCTGGAACCTATCCCAGGAAGCACTCTGGACTGGATTCCAGTCCATCACAGAAATGTCTAATCTAGAGACACCATGCAATTGCCTGACTGTCTGTTTCCTGACTGAGGAAGAAAACGACCTATGAACATGGGAAGAACAGGAAACATCCACACCTAGAGTCAGCTATCAGAGCCACAGCCTTGGGGTATACAGTGCTAACCACCATTAGCAAAAATAGCACTGAAAATGATGTAGGCCAAGTTGGTGTCAAATTAGTTTCCCACGTTTGAGAAAATTACCAAAAGATTAGAAAGGAAGAACAGCCAAAGTAAAACTGACAGTATTCACCTTGCTAAACTGTTAATTCTTGACTGAACCTACAGCCCTAAATTTCCATAATTACTTTCCGGTGAGACTACTTGAATATTTAATTACAGTGGCACGCTGCCGACATCATGAACAACCGTGGCCTCAGGAACAAAATAGGGAGACATTGAGGTTGGTGACCTTGTTTGACCAGGAAAATTGCCCCAAGAAGTGCGTCTACATTGACATTCATGTGTGAGAAACAGAAACTGTTTTTCAATAAAACAACCTCCATCCCCCCATCTGGGCCAGCACTGATTTTACAATAAACCCTTTGCTATTCATTTTTAGGGTACTAAAATGGATTTAGTTCAAACAATAAAAATGCAACATTTCCAAGTAAATCAAATTACTCTTCTTCATTATTGCAATTAAGAATCACATTGATGTATTAAAACAGCCTCTAATGTACCGTGTTACCACTTCCACTAATTCACCATGCCACCTCAGTCGTGAGAACAGAACCAAGCCTTGAATTTTATAGATATAGATTTATAAAAGGATTTTGATTAAGCACGAGTTCCAGTTGAAAAACAAACGCAATGTCAATGAAACAGTTTCGAATTGCATTCAGTGTAATACAAAAGCTGCTGTTTCGGTTTAAGCTGAAGTCAAGATTACATCCATAGTCAAACTGCTTATCTGATACAGGGTCAGAGAGTCTCTGGAGCCTTATGTACTTATTGCAGGGCACAGGACTCCCTTGATGGGACACCAGTCCATCACACAGATACACACACTGCAGTAAATGTAGAGATGCCAATTCACCTAATCGCATGTTTTTGTACTTCAGGAAGAAAACCATGCAACAGGAAAATAACATGTAAACTGTACACACACAATAGGATTGAGACTGAAACCCCCAAACCTGTAGCTGTAATGCAACAGAGCTACCAATAATAGCATGGCAATTAAGATTACTGTTAGAACTAAAATGCCTCAAAAGGCATTAAATAGGGAAAGCGTTTTTTACGGTTGCTTTGAAGGGGAGGTTTGGGGGCTTGGAAAACTAGGGTCAAAATAAAGAGAAGAAGAGAAGAGAGGAGATGAGTGCTGGGACACATCAGGGTATCTATTCCAGGGTGTTCCTTGCTTTGTTCCCAGGGCATCTATTCCAGGGTGTTCCTTGCTTTGTTCCCAGGGCATCTATTCCAGGGTGTTCCTTGCTTTGTTCCCAGGGCATCTGTTCCAGGGTGTTCCTTGCTTTGTTCCCAGGGCATCTGTTCCAGGGTGTTCCTTGCTTTGTTCCCAGGGCATCTATTCCAGGGTGTTCCTTGCTTTGTTCCCAATGCTGCTCTGGAAAGTTTTTAGCAGCCCAATTAAATCCATAGTGGTTGGCAAGATGGACATAGTTTTATTTTTAATTAACGGAAGATTTCAAATATGAAAATGAGGGAGGGAGAGGTCATACAGGTCTGAGCCACGGGATCGCCATAATGGTCCGGCAGGGAGTACTGGTGACATGTTCTCAAGACGTCCGCTTACCTTACCAGCTATGCGTTTACAAAATAAGAACGTTTTTTTTCCCCAAAAATGATTTTTAACATGGGAATTACTTCAATTTTCTTAATCAATCACGCGGTGTGTTTTCAGTTACGGCCAATTAAGCGCATCAATTTGCCCATTCAGCTTGACTTCTTTAACAGATTACCGTACCGACAGCGATTCCGGCAACGATGACAGTCTGCGTAACTCCTTTGAGATTTCTGTGAAAGAAAAAAAATGTTGTATAAGTAGCCTATTAGAATTCTGTTTAATTCGGTACTTCTTATAAATGTCGCATATAGGAGATTTGGTTAAAAAAAAACCTTTTATGCAATCTATGGGGACCACTTTAAGCGTAATAGCAGAATTATTTTATAGAGTGCCATTTATCTTCTGTGACTATGTACCTTAGCAATCCCATATGGAAAAACAAATGATCATATATGCTTTCAGGCACTTTTTAAAGCACTGTGGTAATACTGCATGCAAATGTGTCGAATCCACTTCGATTTGTCTCAGATACGTCTTTTGTACTTATTTACTGTATATGGGTTACAGTTTAATTAGCTGCATATGACATTTGTTTCTTGCATTTCTCATAGCAGTTAACAGAAATCATACACACACTGTATGGACGTTTCACTGGAGCGTCTCATTAAGCTGTGTGAAACAGTTACTTATATACAGCCTGTCAGTTTCCACATATACCACGTATTTAATCTTCAGGTCATAAATGTGGAAATTTCAGGTCCAGAAAGTACAAATCCAGACTTTTTTTCTAAATTCAGAATTCTGAGATTAAAGTCAGAATCCTGAGAAAAAAAAAGTTAGAATTCTAAGATTAAAGTCAGAATTCGAATAATATTTTCATGGTGGCCCTAATCCTCTTCTGCAAAAAACAAACTAGCACCAGAGTTTTGTATTAAGCAAACGCAACTTAAAGTTGGATTAAACTTTAAAATGTTATGCATGGAGTTTAAAACATTCACTGAGGGACATCAGGGACTTCTGCAGGCAGCAAAAAAGGGATGAGAAATATACATGGAAAAGAGGTGAGGAATGTCAGTGTTAGGTTGTCCAAATTCATTAAGTTAAAAGGTTGTTTATAACTTATAATACATCTAATAATGTGCTTACTGCTGAAGGGACTATCCCATTGGACATATTAGGATTAGGTTTTGAAATGGATTATAGTTAGACGATACATATATACTCGTTAAATAAAAAAAAAAAATGTTGTTTAATGTAGAAAGGGGCAACAGCAAAGGACTCCTGCAGAGTGAGGGCTACTGCGTCTGCGTCAGAAAAATTATAGATAAGAGTGGCAATAGGGGGTACTACAAATATTAACATAATATATTTGCAAATAAGGTTTAATCTCACCACTCCCAAAAATATCTGAGTGTCCCGGTTCTTCACAAATCAAAGGCAACCTAACCCCCCAAATATCAGACTTTCTCTTTGGGCCTCGGATTTAGTTGTGCTTTTCAGCAGGGGTCTTGCTAAAGAATTTGGGCCCCATGAAAGCATATCATACTGAGCCCTCCAGACCAGACTAATCCAGTTATTTTCCAAATTTTTAGGGCCTCTAGCTGTCACTCCGGAGCCCTTGGAATCCTCCTATCACCCCCCCCAATTATGGCGCCCCTGCTCTCCAGTAACGTTACAATGACCATAAAGCAGGCTTGTGGGGTTCCCGCCAAATTGCTGTTGTTTAAAAACATGTTTCTGGTTATGTTTTTTTTTTCCTTTCTCTTTTGAATAGTTCAAAAAAGTTTTTAACTAGATCACATACATTTAGGGATCAGACTTACTGTATGTCAATGGGGACCCCCAACTGTCGCTCTCCTTCGTACACCTTGAGTCCCCTATACTTTATGAGCTGGTTCATGTCCCCAGGACATAGCAAATCATACCCCAAAGAAATATCTGAAAATAATTTGAAATATAAATTGTGTACATTTCGTAGCACCTTCGATGAATGTAAGAAAAAAAATTATCCAAGGCGCCACCAATGCGGCTGGGAGATGATTAATTAAGGCGATTAGAAGCGCTGCTATTTAATCGAGCTGTCGCCGAAGACGCGGCCTCCCCCCTTCCCTGCGCGCTGTCTGGGGGCTCCGAGCCCCCCACTCGGCGAAGGGGATCATTTCCGATCATTTAAAAAGCCAAAGCGGAGAGTCGGCGTCGCTGTTGTGTTAATTCGCTCGTTTGTTAGTTTCTTCTCCGCGTCTTTTCCGCCCTCCGCAGCGTACAGTTCATTTAGCTCCTTCCCGGCGCTCATATTTCTTGTTTCGTCCTCGGATCTACGACGTCGGCGTCAATTTTTGGTTTTCAAAGAGGCTTGTGTTTGATAGCTGGTTTTCAGGCTGACTGCGAGTACATCGCATATTTTAATTCATTTCGTTATTTCTTCAGGCATAGCTATTCGAATTTTATTTTAGACGCTGCGATTTGAATTATGTAGAGTATCATCTCAGTGTGTGTTTTTTCTAATCCTTTTAAATCAATAATTAATTAAAAAACTGAGCCTGTGTGTTGCGCTGTGGTTGACAAGTAGTGATGAGAGTGCTATAGGCCCAAAGGTGCTGTGGTACCTGAACAAGCCGCCTAAATTAAAATGAGTAACAATTATTGTTACTTATTATTGTTATTGGTTTTTTTTTTATTCTGAAATGTTTTTGTAGCAGCAAATGTGACAGTTGTGACAGAGAAAAGCTGTATCTTATATAGAAGGACAGTAATAAACCACTGAAGACAGATTTTAGTTGAGATTGCAATACATAATGCTGAAGCTGGGGGAGGATTGTAGAGGATTGTTTTTGAGGGTATTGGGGATAATGGGGGTACTGGGGGTAATGGGTCTGGGCCAACAGGGAGCTCGTGAATGAATCTGGGCATCTGAGAAGGTTAATAAAGTTGGTGGGACCAGGCAATAGCTTGACATTATGGAATGTATGTTTTACAGTATATGAGTGATTGGAGGTTTAAAAATCTTGTTATATAACTATTCCACACACCAGGGATCAGTGCCCTCCCCAGTCTTACAAGAATACAGAGATATCCATAGGTCCTTTTGCTAGAGACCTGGGTTTGTTATCAGGATGTTGGCCATTCAGAAGGAGAATATTCTGGAAAACGCCCAGCTCTATGACTAAAACAGAGAATTTTTTACAAACAAAGAAATTCTTTAGAATTAAAGCATCTATTAAGCAAGCATGAATTAGTACTGTTTCAACCCCCAATCAATGTCAACCTGTTTCAGCAGAGTGAAAGTGTATTCCAGAAAGAAAGATGCAGCAAGAGTTACACAAAATAATGAGTATTATGAACTAAGTGTGATTCCTTAGAAGAATGAAAGCAAGATGTGGAAATTAAATAATACAGACGCTCCTCTACTTATGAACAAGTTACGTTCCGAACAGCCTTTCATAACTTCATTATTCAACATCATTTTTTCGATATACGCAAGTACTAAGAACTAGGATGCTGGGAGTACGTACACTACACTGCTGCACAGCAGAAGTAGTGGGCGAAATTGGTGCTTGGAAAAAAAAAATGATGTTGTGGACAGGAAACGGGAGCCCAATGAAGACAATTTTGACTTACAGTCCTCTTCGTTCGTATGTCTGAAAGTTCGTAAGTAGAGGAGCGTCTGTAATTAGTTTATAATGAATAGTACCTTCTAACTTTTTGTGTTTTTCTTGCTGACTAGTTTGCAGAATAGTTTTTCTGTATGCGGCTCCCTATGCAATATTGGGTGATATTGACCTGTTATTTCCATATGTTCACACCACGTAAAATGTTTTTTATTTTTTTCCCTAAAACTTTCCACAATGTCCAGAACTTGATTGCCTGCAGGCTAAACAGGGCTGCAAGCTAACAAGCTCCCCGGGGGGTCTTTTCACGGACGTTGTCGAGATGAGTGCAAATCTCAGATGGAAGGGTGTGTACTGGGGGTGGGGGGGCGGTGTCCACAGGACATGTTCCTACAGGAGTTTAATCGCAATGCACAAAATTGAAAGCCTCATTGCCACAGCACCCACCCATTATCAGTCACATGGCACGGTGCCTGTTTAAAAACGTCCAAGGACTTGAATGCAAAGTAAAGCTAGGGTCAGTAACAAATCAAAAATACCCGAAGTATTGAAAGCTGTCGCAGGGTTCTTCAAATCTGACCCTCTATTCCAAATCCATGCCTTGTTTTCAGTTCTCCCAGGTAGTTAGTTTAATAATTACTGATTCTGATTGGTCAGAGAGGCTTCAAACCAGGCTCACAGGTAAAGGAAGGCTGGAAAATCAGCACGGACCTTGAGGACTGTGATTTGAATAACCCTGAGCTATCGTCTCTGCAGAGGAACAGTTGTATCTGGTAAGGTGCTTATTTTTCTGTTTTTCATATTATCTATCTGTCTGTTTGTCTGTCTGTCTGACTGTCATATTATCATGCTGTCTATTTTTATTTCACTAACTTGTCCTTATAGCCCCTGGTGCCAGTGATTGGCATTCAGTTTTATAGTAACGGAAAAGGCAGAAAGCTCCAGTTGTTATTTTTTAAGATATTGAAAAGTGTCTCTGCAATTTAAAGGGCCCTCATATTCCAGTAACCATGCTGATGAAGTGGAGAGAGTCTCTCTTCGCCATTATATTAAAATCTTTGCCTAGAGCTGTCAGACAGCCAGAATTCTTTGATGATCCAGAACATCATAAATTGGCCTTTTTTTGAATAAGAATGAGTTATTGTGTAACAGAACGAGTACAGAAGAACAGGGGGTCCTCTGGCATGTTCCTTGGTTTGGCTAGGCCTTTTTTATATTTGTATGCAGAACTCATTCAGGCCCAGGATTGTGACCTCTCCTTACGGCTGTAGTCTACCTGGAACCCAGAATGGTGCCCACCTCAAATGCTTGTGGCATGTGGTAGAAGAGTGCTGCTCCGAAGGAGGCAGTTCGTGAACATATCGCGTTATCTGCTCTTATAGTGAATTAGCACCCACAGTTAAACCAAACCTAAGCTGCAAGGTGAACACGCCTCAATTCATGTTATTACAGTCTTCATGTTATTACAGTCTTCATGTTATTACAGTCTTCATTTCACTAGATCAGATGTTGGCCTTATTGGGGGGTCTACAACACCACATTTTGACTTTAACTGGGAATGTTTCAGCTTAAGGACTTTTAGACTCCAATAGAATGGCTACATACAATAAGACCTCTTGGGATAGACTGGTTTTGTGCCCAAATGTGCAAAACACCTGACGCTGACCCCAGGAGACCTTTCTAGATCTTTGTTCTGGTAACCAGCAGCTGGGTTTGATGAAGTATTGTCCTATAATCCCAGCTTTTCTTTCACCTATAAAAGCTAAATGTACTTGGATGTAGAAAACGGCTATGGGGGAATTAATTTAGCTGAATAAGGGGGAACAAAGATTGCCCTGATTTCGGCTGCCGGCTCTCCTTATCTCTTAAGAGTAATTAAAGGGGATCCAGAGGTTGTGCCCCGCTAGAACACATGGCTGCAGGAAAAACCTGCAATGGTCTGCACTTCCTGCTACTCTGCATTGTCCCGATGAGACTGGGGCAGATGTTAGATAATGCCAGTTGGTCAATCTAAGATTATTCAAAACTGGGTGGTCCTTTGGGATAGTGCGTGTGCTAGTACTGTATGTAGCTGAGAAATTAACACAGGAACTATTGAAAAATTACCCTTTCAGATATGCTTGGGGAGTTAGGAGTCTGTGTCCAGAAGGTTTTCGATTTCAACCCCCTGACCGACAGAGTAACCTTATAAGTGTTGGGCCTTTGGGCAGCTAAGGCCCTTAACTGCATAAACTACTCCAAGGGCTCTGGGAAAATGCCATACAATATCCTTTAGAGACTGTATATGGTACTGGGTTAGGACTTGTAATCAGAAGATTATTTTATCAGGTCATTTTTCCCCTGCTGAACAATTTACCCATATTTGTATATGATTATATTGCTAAAATAGTGCAGTTTAAGCAGGTTGCTTATAAGCACAACAACAAGGTATCACCTGGGAGTTGAAGCAGCAACCTTCTGGTAACAACCCTGTGTGCCTAATTACTATGCTACCCAGCCAACTTGCTTAAATGTGCTTGCATGACTGGATATGTAGGGTGTATTGCACTCGCAGCATGTGGAAGTCTCCCTGTGCTTGACACTCCATGTGACTCCTGGCTGATGCGGGTCCCCTGGCTCGGTCAGACACGCTGTTGCAGCCCCTAATGAAAACACTCTCTTGCTGCAGCCAGGGGGGGGCGCCGAGGCAGTGCATCACTGCGTCAGCGATGGCGACGGAGAAAATCCATTATTTCAGCCATGTGTCCCGCACGACGTGCACCGAGTGCTAATGTCTGGGTTTCCGTGCCTCCTCCCCCACTAACGGGGCAGGACAGAGGGGGGTACACAGGGCAAACAATGACACAACCACCACATTCTGAAGGATAGATGTACACAAAAAAAAAACCTAATGAAAGACAAAGACACGTTTTATCAACGATCAGGAGGATGGATAAAAAGTGTCCGACAGCAGCTAACAGCTGGGTCACCCGTCCCAAGGAGAACGAAGCTTTGTGCTTCCATCCTGTGAGGATGGATGGCCGAAGCAAAACTGTTTTTTCCCCTTTGCCAACACTAATCACTTTAGGCTTATCAAGCCCTGGAAAGCGAACTGTCGGAAAGAGAAAGAGTGGCCACGCTTTCTCTCCCTCTCCCTTGTTTTCAGTCCACCATAAGGTGAACGTTTGATAGAAGCACTGCTGGTGGTGGTGGTGGTGGGGGGGGGTGGCTTTGCAGCTGTGCTATGGAGATAAGAGCAACTAACCTTGGCTCACCATTCAGTCCCTTAGCCTCCGGATAAGGGGGGTGGGACAAGACGGGATACACCTAGCCTGGAAGAATAAGGTGTGGATACGGGCTGGATCAAAGCGATTAGGATGATACTGCTTAAAACAAGAGTTAAGGCTTCCCAGTGCAATTAGAGGCCGTTAAATTCAGTTCAAGCTGAAGTTAATGATGCCGCTGCATTATCCAGCGATTTATATAAACACCTGCATGTGCAGCCCCACTCCCACAGACACGATTACGTCACTTATAAACAGAATAAAACGACGCCAGTGATTTTGCAGCGGAAGCTCCTTGTGGTTAAGTTTGAATCTTTTATGCCCGCAGGGCAATAGGTGTGTGTGTTCGTGTGTGTATATGCGTGTGTGTGTGTGTGTGTGTATGCGCGTGTGTATATGCGAGCGGGTTTACCTATCCTTATGGGGACACAATGTCCCCATAACGTGATAAATATCCGTTTTTTTTCCCTTATGGGGACCGGTTTCCTGGTCCCCATAAGGGAAAACTCTATTTTATAAAAAACGGTGACTGCTATGAAAAAACTAAAAATGCAAAAACTCTTGTATTTTGTTAGGTTACTTATGGTTATGGTTAGGGCAGGGTAGGGGTTAAGGTTGTCATAGTTAGCGTTAGCATTTTTCCCATTGAAATGAATGAGCGGTCCCCATAAGGATATGTTTACCCTACATGTGCGTGTGTGTGTGTGTGTGTGTATATGCGTGTGTGTATATGCGCGTGTGTGTGTATATGCGCGTGTGTGTGTATATGCGCGTGTGTGTGTATATGCGTGTGTATATGCGTGTGTATATGCGTGTGTGTATATGCGTGTGTGTATATGCTCGTGTGTGTGTATATGCTCGTGTGTATATGCGCGTGTGTGTGTGTATATGCGTGTGTGTATGTGAGTTTTGTGATCTTGCGTGTATTAAATACTTTGCCAAATTGAAATATCAGGAATGAAACCACGGTCTTCTTCTAGGTGCAGGATGAACACTTGCCCGTAGAGAGCTGACTACATTATGACAGCTGCCGATTTTGCTTTTAATAGCTCCTCTCCCCGGTGTCCGTAATGGTTTATTTTTCCTGCCACAGGCAATTCCAGACTGGGAAGTTGCACTGAAGTGCACGGAGATCAGTCTAAGGCTTGCGGATTAAAATCCCGGCCAGCACAATACACTTCTGTCCTTGAGTAGAACACTTAGACACTATGGAAAATTAGTCTTTCTGGATCTTTAACAAAAACACATACAGGTCAATGTATACAGCAATTAGCTATAAGTGAAATATACATTTATTAAATTAAACGTTGATTGGGTCACATGGCATGCAGAAGATTCTTCCCCATTAATCAACTCTTCTGCATCACGACTTTAACCATCGGGGTTTTGGTATATCTCAGGGTCGGCATAAGAGATTATATGGGAATTTGGGGAGTCTGAGGAAAGTCGGAAATGACACACAAAGGCCTGCAGACGACACACAAAAAAGTTTAGTGACTCCTAAATGCATAAAATATACAGTATGCACAGTGCTGGTTTGGAGGGCGCCAAGTGTGTTTACGGCAGCCGCTCACACGATAGCTCAGAGTGATAGCTCACAGTGATATTTCTATCTCGCGTCTTTTTGTGCCGTTTTAGTGCGCTAAACTGTACTGAAATCTGAAGCAATTGCTTTGATTGCCAAGGGAGACCAAAAAAATGTACGCAGTTTTTCCAGATCACAAGAGGTCTGCACCCCTAACCCCCACAATGTGGAAGGGTGGACTGTAGTTAAGGGGTTACTGGGATTAAGGGGTTACTCAAGCGAGTTATTTAAAATTACTCTGCATTTTGCTGTCTTGTTGAGGTTTGTACAGGTATTCTTCGCTATTACAATATCTGTTATAATGAATTAGCTATCTGAATGTGAAAAAAAACGCTATAAGGAATTTGTGTCTGAAAACATCTGAAGAAAACCATACTTTTCAGTAGACTTTGCGGAGTGTTATTATCTTTAAGTGTGTTATTTCATTCTTCGTTTGCATTGTTGTGTTTGTTGGAGGGTAGATCAAATACTGTATCTGATACTTACAGCATACTTGCATACTGTACATAAACATACCCACAAATGAGTTCATTAAGAGTTGAATTATGTCATAGTTGATTTTAAAAATCCTATATATAGTTCAGAAATCCTTGGTAGATTGTTATATATGTGTTTTAGTGATATTTTGGAAAATTGCCATATGCCAGTATTGCATTATTTGCATATTTGCATTGTTAATCTCGTTTTAAAGAAAAAAAAAACCCTTTTCAGCACCTTACTGTAAACAGATTATATTCTGATAAAGAGCTATGACTGAATTTGCCTGCTTAAGTAGCCAGCTATCTACTGGAATAAAGCAGGTTAAATACACTGGTCAAGGCTATCACAAGGCCCAGCAATCGGCAGGGGGAGAGCCTTGATTCTTAACCTCCTTGGTGCAGGCTCTTCATAAGCTGGCTATATGTACACTGAAACAGGTTTGTTGCCAGCATTTTCCACCCAGTACGTTTTAAAGGCTATAAAAGTGATAAACAAAAAGCATATAATAAATAAAATCTGCTTGTGTTGTCGAAACTTCGAGGTAACAGTGACAGACAAGAGCTGCCTGCAGATTGTATGTGTGCTGTTTGCTCTGTGTTGCTGGAGCATGTAGGATTGTGGGGAAAGTCTTTACACAGATGGGAAGGGAATCATTCATAAAGGTAACTGCATGCTTATGCACAGAAGTACAGACATTTGCCCAACTGGTTTCATTTATTCTGTAAATTAAATGTATCTGTTTCATAGCTGCCCGTGCTACAAAACGATCGCATAGCATAAAATTAGCATGAAATTGTAGTGTTAGGGTAGTCATCCAGCATAAGGATATCGGGTGTGCAAATAATTACTATAAATGTTTGCATTCAAATCTCTATAAGCCAGATTTTGTCATTGGGGGAAAATGGGGAATGAGGCATATTTTTTGCTAATAGAATATGCTCCGTGGCTCACTGGTGAGATGCTCTTCCTGACAGTCAGACTGCTGTATCGACTAGCATTGTGTCACCCAAAGGCTCTGTGGTTCTGTGGGCAACGTTCATTTGTAGGGTGTTCACTGTACTGTGTAGTGTAATGTGTGGGAGTATTCACTGTGGGCTATCCATTCATCAGTCTTTCAAGTGCTTATGCCAGTTAGGGTCATGGGGGTTGGGGGGGGGGGGGCTGATGCAATCCCAGCCAGCATAGGGCACAAGGCTGCGTATACCATGGGTGGGATGCCAGTGCACAGTGTTCTCCATAGCAACCTGGTCCTTGGGGACCCCCAGACAGTCCACGTTTTTGCTCCCTCCTAGCTCTCTGCCAGACAGTCCACATTTTTGCTCCCTCCTAGCTCTCTGCCAGACAGCTGGGAAGGAGCAAAAATGTGGTCTGTCTGGGGGTCCCTGAGGACCGGGTTGGGAAACACTGATTTAGATCTAAAGGTCTATCAGTTCAGTACCCACAACGCTATCTATTCTGTGTGTTTTCAAGTTGCACTGTGGCTCAGTGGGTAGCCCTGTTGTCTTACATATCAAGGATTGGTGAATCCTGACTCTGTGTGTGTGTGTGTGTGTTTGCATGCTTTCCCTTGTTATTTGTGGGTTTCCATTTGCAATCTAAAGATGCGATGTTAAGTGAATGGTTTTCAGTAAGTTCCCCATAGAGAATTATGGTGTGGACCCTGCTATTGATGTCAGTGACTGTCTGGGTGTAGTAGAGAAGACAGCTTTTGACTTTTTGGGGAACATAGTTTTTACTGTGATGGGTTTCCAGCTGAGCAATAGCAGTGATTTTGGAAGGTATGATAAAAGATTTTGACTGCGGGGAGTCTGATGTTCATTCTGTAGAGCAGCGAGGACCCTTCAGCACTGTGATCATTCCTGGGCTTGTGGCTGCTTACCATGATTTACCAGGGCGTAAGGCTTCGCCCCTCCATCTCATCATGCCAGGGTGTGGCCTTGGAACTTACACGGGTCATGCCAGGCATTAAAGTAAAGCCTCTGACCAGTTTTTCTGGCTTGACATCTGGCCATCTAAGAAAAAAATAAAATGGCATACCAGTACGTTTTTATGGTTTCGTGGTTAAAATCATGAATGTGATCAGAAGCACGGTGGTTCACTATGTTGATACTTAAGGAGTGTCTCAGAGGTGCTGCCGGTGTTCGGATTGTAGGAGTCCATTTCTACCAGGAACCCTGTGTTCTCTGTCAGGTGACTCTGATAGGAGCCAGACCCCCCCCCAATTAACTAATGTGACACATTGAATTGTACCGGGTGTCACACTCTCACGCAAACAACGACACATTTCCTAAATATTTTTCCCCGTTTGTTTATATGATGGATGCTCTTTGTTTGTGACTAGCAGTGAGTAGTGTAATGTGTCATTTTTGCAGATGTTACTGAAATATTTATTCAGGATTCGACAATTGAGGGATGGGGGGGGGGGGGGGGCTGATAAATCACTGCGATCTGAGCTTGTCCTAGCCGTACCAACATGCTGCCGCTGTTGGGTTATTGCACTGGCGGTTTGCATCAGCTTGAGTCAGCAGGCAGGCCTGTTTGTTTGGGTCAGCCTTGCTAACCAGTAGCCATCTCTCTTTACGACATCTCGACACTCCTGTCCGTTTATTTTTGGAAATACCCCATGGGCTTTTTTTTTTTATCAAGTTTGATTGTGCGTTTCTGTTGTTTTTTTTTTTTGGTCCTTTTTTTGTCAAACGTTTTGAACAGAAAGAATAATAGTTAATTCTACTGAGCTGAGGGCACTGTCAAAGTTATAGATTTTCTCTTTTAAAAATTACCCTCTTTGGTTGTTCCCAACAAAGTTGCAGACGTTTGTCTGTTATCGCTCAGAGAGAGGAATAAATCATAACAGCTCGTGTAATGTAGAGGTAATCAGTGTTCTCGCGTATGGCTGAGCTGTCATCCGTCTTTTCCCTGTATTACCAGAGGCAAAATGTTTTTTTTTAAGAAGAAAAATAATTAACATTTTGATGCAATGGACTTTCTTGAAACCAAAAAGAGTCATCCTTTATAAACCTTACCTTTTCTTCACCTTTTCCTGTGAGTTCTGTCTGTCTTGTGGTTCTTCTCCTCTCTCAGAATCTTAACCTTATCATCCGTTGTCCTTGTCAATCACATCGGGGTCGACGTGAACCAAAAAGCCTTCAGGAACCTCTTTAGTGGCGTTAAAGTATGACCCAAATAAGGCACTTGTCCATTTGTGAAAAAATTCTGGTTTGTATATTAACTAACTGATGAGTTTTCACAGCTGGTACCCAGAATACCCTAGTTAAGCAACTGACTTCACCCTGATTTATTCTTTGTAACCAAGACCAGACACATCCACCCATAATCCAGCTGCTTACCCAGTCCATGGTCATGGAGAGACTAGAGTCTATCCCAGTAAGCTCTGGGCACAAGGCAGGGGGACATCCTGGATGGGACTCCAGTGGATCACATGGAAGAACTGAAACAACTGTAGATTAATGTCCTTTATAACCAGATATGTGGATTTCATACGTCTCTGGGATGTCACAGCAAATTAAGCTCGTTCTGAGGCACTTAACCTTCCTGCCATTCAGTCATTCTTGTCTTCTGAGATGCATGACATGTAGATTTCAGTTGCTCGGCTGTTGGCTTGTCACTCACTAAAAGACCCACTTCCCGGCAGCCCCTGAGTGAGACATTATTTATGTGATGGATTATATATATTTGCACAGCATGAGACTTGATGCTGACCTTTCAAACACCCATGCAGTTTAACCCCCTGCCCACCCCCACTCCTGGCCATCCCCCCCACCCATAATACTGACTGCCATTTAAAAACTGTGGTTATAGTATCCACAACCGGCCTGTGCTCTCTTCCTGCCAGCTGGCCATTTTTAAACACAAGCTGGTGTTACAGTACATAATCGAGGGGAAAAATACAGTGCTGGACCCTTTTTTTTCTGGCAGAGTGCACTAAGATATCTCCAGCTATTCTTCTGTATGGTTTCCAGAACCTTCACCTCGCAGCCGTTCCCAGCCACCTCGTCTACGGTCACTGGCACTGTGACATTGCAGTTTAGTCTTTATTCCATGGGGTTTGCTCCCATCTCACCATCGTGATGTCGGAGAGAGTGATCAGCCCCCCCCCGGCCGCTGGCCCACAGAGTATGAGACACGCGCAGTTTTACTTGCAAGGGTGCACACCGCAGTGTAGCTACAAGGGTGTGGCACCACGAGAGGGTTTATTTATACTTTAAGGTGATCAGGTTACATTGTGGGTGTGAACAACATTTCGAGTGGGATAGAATGGGATGTGGAAGTGGGAGTGGAAATAGGAACAACAGAACGTACAGCAGAGGTGGGCTCGTCTGCTGCACGTGATAGAAAATTACTGTTAAGCATTTACACAGTTGCTACATGGAACAAGTTATACATTCATAAGAATACACATGAGTGAGAATATATACACAATCTCAACCCAACAGTGAAAACGTCACAAACTCCCCTGCAGAGCTTCTGGATGGAGTGGGGCAGCATGTCGGCCGACACTGGTGGTGCCACTGTGCAGTGGGATGCTCTTTAAGGGGCGGAGTTCTGCCTCGGGACAGCAAACTGCAGACAGCGGACATCTCACCTTCGGCCAGGATGCACTCTTTTACCCAGATAGGGGCCGGCACTCTGCCAGCTCTCTCCCGGCTTCTCTCACTGACATCCAGCTGACCTGGTTCCTGAACAAAAAACAAAATGGGGTCATGGCCCCACTGAGAAAGGTTTACTAAGTAAAAATTGGTAAAACTCAAAGACACAAAAAGCTCGAAAAGGTCTCTCTCAATGCAGTTGACCCCATAAAAATCCCAACAAGAGTCTTTGCGTATTCTGAGCCAGTTGGATTGCTGGGGCCAGTAACCAATTGGAAGTCCCAGTGATGGGGCAGATCCAGCTCTGTGCTGTGACCGTGGCGCACAACCCTTTCCTCAGCTAAATATGAAGTATGGAGTGTGCCACCGTCCTCCACTCTAGAAAGACTGTCACTCAAAAAACCCATCAATGCGTGACAGGAGCCACAAGCCCCTGTGCAGGAGACCCGCACGTGGACCTCGGGGGCACAAAACAGATCGAGCTGCTGTAATGGAGCCGTCAGTGCAGCAACCACTCCTCGCCACCCTCGACTGGAAGAGGGGACTGACACTTAGCGGGTGCTCTTCTGGCTCCCAGGGTTGTGGGTTCGATTCCGGCCCTGAGCCCTGATTGTACCTGTTCTTTGAGTGTTTGTGTGCATTTCCCTTGGGAGGTCTGGGATTTCCTCCCACAAAATTGGCCTTAATGTGTGGTCTGTCATTGACTGGCAACCCATCCAGGGTGTCTCCTGTCAGTGCTTCCTGGAAGAGGTTCCAGGCTCATTGCTACATTGTTCTGGATAAGGGGTGAAGATGATGGATGGATAAAGGAGACAGGGGTACAAAGGTAGGTTTTAATAGAACCTTAGGTTTGTCAGGTATGGCTGGAGTAAGATAACAGACACGTCGTGGAAATGCTCTGTAGAGCTGATGGCGAACAAGAATAGTGCTTCAAAAAAACGAAGTGGCAAAGCAACCGTGCTTCATTCCTGCTTAATGCAGGTAATGGACATTGCGAGTTTGCTCAAGCTGGTTTTCTGAGCTACAGACACTGCTGTTGCCTCGCTGCTCACCGCTCCTCTCTGAAGCCTCTTGTGATTTTCCACCGAACACAAAAACAGTGGGAGGATTTGTTCAGGAATGCATTTAAATTCTGCGTATGGCTGCAAGTGAAAGGGGGAAAAAAAACAACCTTTTTGTTGACGTGTCGACACCTGACCTCAGCTTCCACTGAAGAGACAGGAGAAAAGCGTGCTTTGTTTTTTGATTTAAAAGGAACATCTTGTTACCTAAATGTCAAGGCTTACTGGTTTTATTCAATCCAGCAGATTAATGTACTGGCTTTAATATTTCTGTGTTTGAATGCTTGGCTCCAGATTGAAGTCGTTAGCTTTTCAGGTTCCCACCTGTTATCTGCATAGGCAATTAAATATTAATTAGCTAATTATCTCTGGGTTCTTCCCATCCAGAGTGCATGCGGCATTATTCATTTAGCGATCCATGTTGGCAATAGCCAGCCGTGTCGCCTGTCTGGCTCATGTGACAGCAGCACGCATGACTGAGAAGGTTTTTCCAGTGAATCGTCACACTGCGGAAAATTGAACATCCATCTATTCGTCCTTCATAATCGCTTATCCAGTGCCAGGTCGTGGGGCCCTCAGCCCGTCCCAGGAAGCACAGTGCGTGAAGAGCAGTCTGAAGAAATATATAGTTGTTTGATTTATTGTATTTTGCTCCATTTTACCAGGGAGATTTTTTTGTGTAAAGACGTACATTTCAACTCTATACTCTCACAGCCTGACCCATTCATGCGCACACACACACACATGCATACACACACATACGCACACACACGCATGCATACACACACATACGCACACACACACACATGCATACACACACATACGCACATACACACACACACGTATGCATACACACACATGCGCACACATGCATGCATACACACACATACACACACACATGCATGCATACACACACATACACACACATACGCACTCACACGCACACATACACACACACATGCATGCATACACACACATAAGCGCACATACACACGCCCACACACTCCTCCTCATTCACCCACGGATGCCCGGCTTGCGCTGGCTAGCCAGGCATAGCTTAGTGCTTTTCATCTGCCTCACTCCTCTCAGAGCTACTGGGCGTTTTTAAATGTACCCCTCAGTGGTAGCAGTGGTGTGAGCTCAAACCAGCGTGGAACCAGTGACACCCCCCAGCGAGTTAAAAACCAGTGACACCCCCCCCCCCCCAAATGTTTATCAGACTGGATGGGGACCTGCGAGGGACTCGGTGACTTGCACACGTCACGGACTCACCGGCAGGTGGGTTTCTGGAACCCGGGCCGAAAGCGACTCAGGCAGGCCAGCAGCCAGCAGCTTCGGTTGGCCCACGCACTGCAAAGCTGGCAGATCCTCCCTGCTTCAGAGCACATGTGGATATCGGGGCAGACTGCTGGCTAAAGAAATTATCTGGAGAAACGCAGGCCATTCTCATTGGGGGCGGGGGACTGGCCCACATTCTGCAGACATTTACGATAGGAGGGAAATGCCAAACGACGGTTTACGTGTTTACAAAACCACTCCGATGCAAACGTGGAAGGTGACGGGGTGGAGGGAGGACGCTGGCGGTTCCTTCTCTTTAAAAGCAGCTAAAATTATAATAAAAAGGAACAAAAACATGATGCCGATAAAGTTATTTAAGCGGTAATTATGTTGCTGTCAAGATCTGTCTTTGTAAAACAGCAAGGACCCCTGATGGGGTTGATCTGTAACCTTCGTGCATCGATTTCTCATGCCTGATCAAGATGAAAGAGGCTCATTGGCTCTCCAACCAGCAGAATATCCAACAGCCATTTTGAAGACTCCTGGTGCTGCGCTTCTGACATGCTAGCTTCTCATCGTTCTTTTCTAATCGGTAACGTTTCCTATACTGTCCAATCAGATTCCTCCCCCGTTGACGTCCGAGGTGTTGCCTCCGCAAGTCCTGCGTTTGTGTGGTTCAGTGGGCATGCGGGGCGCGGCACGGCATGTGACACTGGTGCAGGGCCAGCTGGATTTTAGTAATTAGGTTACCTGTAGGTACAGTTGCCAGTGACCAGTTGCTGGGGCCAGTCACCATCCATGATGTCAGTGATAGTTTTTTTAATGTCATCTCTCATTTATTGAGCAGCATTGCAAGTGTGTTTGTGTGGGGCACGCCCTGCTTTGTCGCCACTGTGATGTCACGCATGTATGCATCCTGAAAATGCAAACTTCCGGGATCAGTGACCCATTCTGTGTTACTTCAGATTTTTAGCATCAGTTTTGATGGCTTTCGGTCTGTCAGTGAGGCTGTATCTGTTGTGAGACTAGATATTATTTTCGTAAGAAGTCTTATGATGACGTCTTTCATAAGAAGTCATCCTGTACTGAGTGGCCACTTTATTAGGTACACTTCTCAGTTACTAATCCCCTGTTGCCTACAGACCAGCCTGCATTTGTTGATATGTGGATTCAACAAAACACTAGAAACTTCTCTTATGGAGTTTGGTCCATGGCTTTAACAAGTCGGGCCATTCTCCTCCAACCTCTCTCATTAACAAGGTGCTTTTGCCCTCAGAACTGCTGCTGACTGGGTTTTTCTTTGTTTATCGCACCATTCTCTGTAAACTGTAGACACTGCGGTGTGTGTAAATCCCAGGAGGATGCCTGTTTCTGTGATTCTGGAACCACCACGTCTGGCACCAACAATCACACCCCTTTCAGAATCACTTAGATCAGACATCTTAGCCAAATAGTAACTGAACCTCCTGACCCTGTCTGCTTGCTGTATGTATTCAGTTGCAGACACATGATTTGCTTGTTTGGAGGAGCAGGCTGTGTGCGTTAATGAGCAGGTGTACCTAAGTTCCCTCTGAGAGTATGTCTGCTGTTTTCTTGGTATACGATTAAAAAATAAATTGCAGCCCAGGCAGACAGGAAACATATTTTTAAAAATCATCTATATTAAAAATTCATTGTAAAACATGATTTCAACAATAAAACAGGATGGTAAACAGCAGAATAAAATTTTCCAGATGCTCATTAGTACCTGGTCCATTTTAATCAAGCGAGATTTTAGTCATAATGATCCAACAATCATCTGTCCTGTTTCCAAAACAGCCTGTAGACAGAGTCACTGTCCCAAGAGGGAACAGGTAAAGCGGGGAACCCTCAGGATTGGTCAGCACCAAGAGGCGCTCCTCAAGCTATTTATAGTCGCTGGTTCACCTGCACTTTGAGCAGCGAGATGAGACAGTAGCTCCGGAACGAACCCACGCAAACATACGGAGAAGGAGCAGCCTCTCCCCCAAGGATCTGCGGCCTCAGGTCTATGATCCGAATCCACAGCCCCGAAGATCTCAAGTTTAAAACAGTGCTAATAAATAGCAAACTTATGGCAAGAGGAGAAAATTGCATCAGTGTGATTTTTATTACATCCCACAAGGCAGGATTCAGTGCTTGTCTCCCGAAGCTCTTGGTCCTAACAAACAGGTCTGCTTGAAAATGGGCGTGTGTTCCCATGCCGCACGAGAAATGTGATGTATACATGAGAGTAGGCATGTCTACACTATGTTTATAGTATTGTTGCCAGCATAATCTGGTTGCTTGACCTCTTTAAACTGGAATACAGACATATATTCCAAAAACCCAGAAAGAACCGGAGGTTTTCTTGCAATGGCCTGGAAGAGAGGTTTGGGGGTTAGCGTCTGTTATTTGTTAAGGGGGTGGGGGGGTGCAGGACGGCAGGGGTCAAACAAAAGCCGCTTTGTTATACCAATATTATAAAATGCACAAAGCCCACTGGATCTGCACGGGTGATCCTGTTTAAAACTGGGCAGTCTAATCAGGGTCAGCTGGGACTCATTACCTGAGACACCCATAGGGACAAGGCTGCTGATCAATTGCCATGGCAACAAGAGAGATCGTCCGAATCTGGCTGTGTTCCACCGCGTTGCCTCCCGCTAGCTGTCGACAGTGCAATTTGCATATGTCACGTCTGGACCGCGCATGCCCGTCACGAGGGCGACCTGCCTCTGAGCGCAGTGCATCGGCGAGTTTGGCGAAGCTTGACGAGGAAAGCAGCGCTGCGTCTGTGCCCCGTCTCATTATGATCATTGTAATTCCATGTTTTGGTCTTCCCCTGGTACTGGCGGGTGTTATATCCGTGGCACTGAGGCAACTGACTTGGTATCTCAGGCCGTTTGTTTGTCCCCTCATTATGAGGAGCACAAACACTAACTGACTGCAGTGACGTTGTCCTCCTTACTGTGTCTTTTTTTTTGTTTGGGCTGTTTGAATTAGGTGCCCTTCCATTCGGCTCCCTTCCACGAGCGCTGCGCCAGAGACGTGCCCATTCGCAAATGGCACGCCGATCCCACTAGAAGCCTGCAGCCAGCGCTCTTTTCTGTAATTGGCGTGGAGTCAATGCCAGGATCGATATGGGGGCCGGCCAACCGTCAGCTGTTGATAATCACGATCTTAACCTTCAGCAACCCACTCCCTCCTCCTGCCGACCTTCTCTCCTTTAGGCTAGAGGCCTTTCCCATCATCCATTGGGAGTGGGGGGCTTAAGGCACCATGTATACGCCCTTACTCCCTCACAGAGTAGACAGGAGGATAAAAGAAACATTGTAGAGAAGTCGTTAAATATCCCCACGGGCCTGAGTGGTTGGAACATGGATGGATGGATGGACTTGAAATATGGGAGTCTGTAATATACCAATCGGTGTCGTCTCATTTTGTTGTTCTGGGGCTAGTTCTCATGGGAAACTTGATAGCCTAGAGGTAAGGTTGGAGCATTTTAACCTTTAGGTTGCTGGTTTAAGACCCAGGTTGACTTTGGCCTGTTAAGAAAGCATATTATTGTAAGTTTAAAGGCCGGTCTAGCAGGAAAGAGATGTAACGTTCACACATGATGTATGATTTCAGGCGCCGGTTTTTAATTATGTTGGTGGTGGAGCTAAAAGCTGGTCATCTGGAGCAGCTGTTTCCCAGTTTCGCTGAGCCTGGCGAGTAGGATAATCCATCACCTGCGAGGCTTGTAGCCAGACTTACGCGAGGTCTGTCTCTTCACCTAGAGAACTTCCCTGAATCACAGAGAAGGCTTTTCGCTCACAACTGCCCCAAAGTCACAGTTTCTTTTCACGTTCATGAGAGTGCGTGCACACACAGACACACACACACACACACAGACACACAGACACAGAGGGCACATCAGCACACAGACTTTAAGAGGCAAACCAGAGTTTATTGAGTCCATTAACCTTAATCTCTCAGCCCATTCTCTCCCAGTAACAGGCCTCTTTGAGTGCCCCTTTTACTGTCACTGCTTGAAGCTATTCTTCCAGTGAGATCCTTGCAAGAAAAGCCTACTAGGGTCCTTATTTTGCCCTCGCTCTTCTTAATGAGATTCATCTGCCTGGCTCGAGGCCCCAGGGCCAGCCGGAGCTGACCCGCCTACATTCGTCGCTCCTATTTTTCCAGCTCCTGCTTCTCGCCCTGGAAGTGCCTTGGCATTTTTCCTGGCCGTAAAGGGAGAGTGTATCTGGTGGGAGGGTGGGGGCAGCCTATAGGGGCAGCCCTCCCCCAATGCCCCCGATGCCCCCGATGCCCCCACCTTCATTGTTGCCATGTACTGGCTGTCTGGGGGCGATCAGCTGACTTTTATTTTTTTTGAAAAAGCGACAATGGCGAAAAGGCTCTGGCGAGTGTGAAATAATTTCTCCATTTGGCTGCTTTGAAAAAAAATATTTTTTTTAAAGGAGTAGTTTAGGCTCAAACATGAAAAGGGATTGATAAAGACATGCAACAGAAGGGTCAAAAATTCATCTCTTCGGCTCAGCCAGGAGGATTAAAAATAATTCACAAGACAACTGGCACAAATCCTTCCTCAGCGTGTAGTCCTGTAGTTATACAGGCAGATTTATATATAATTATTCGTATTTCCACTTGAAATTCAGTCGTCGTAAATCAGCAGCATTAGTCACGTCTGCCTGCTGTGAACTGCAAACTTAGTGCCTGTTTGTGACCTAAGCTTTTCACGTGAAACTTTTGAACCCTGAGAAGTGCCTCATCCTATCGAGTTATATTTATTCGCGGTCAGTGTTGTGTCGCCATATCTCAGGATCGATTGGCGTGTTTTTGCTGCAGGGGAGCTCTCTGTTCTCTGTTGCTTTCTTTCTTTGTCGTATATCTGGTTTACCTCCTAAACGGCCATGCATGTTAACTTCAAATATGTTTATTTTAATTAATTAATACATTCAAATTCACAGTAATTTTGTTATTGCTAGTTAGGTTTGTTATTGGTCAAGCACTTTTTGTCCCTGCAAGGCTGCCGTAGGCTACTTCTTGTTGCGTTCTGGATTGGGCATGTGCTTCATTAAAGTGAAGTTACTTGCCTTCGGCAAGTCGCATTCGATGTGGTGCAGGGAGCTGGATCTCCCTTCACTTTGGAGTGTCCAGTCCGTCCGCGTTCGCCATACCCTGACCTGTAATAACCTCCCCTTCACCCGCAAGCATAATGACTCTGTTTGCCTGCCATTACTTCTAAACACATTACATTTCCCCCCCCCCCCCCCCCCCTTGTTTCAGAGGCTTTCAGAGGAATATGCGCGCACCGAAATCACACTCATTACAGCGAGAAAATTGTGTGGGTCACGGAGTTCGGCCCTTTGTCTGCTAAATATTTTGGTCAGATGTCGCCTGCAGTATCGCGCACGTGAGTGGCAGCACAAGCTGAGAGACGCACTGCCTTTGGTGTCGGACACACTAGGGTTAACGGGACACCATCCGCCAGTCACTTCAAAATTCATACCTCGATGCATCCGGCATTAAAGCCCGTGGAGATGAACACCTGTGGATGTGTAGTATAGGGGACTCACTCTTCATGCGGCAGCCGTTTGTCCTGACGGTGTTGCTGTGACGTCCTGCACGCTGAGCTCCTCGCCGCGGATATACAGCATCGGCGAGGTCTCCGGTGTCAGTGTCAGCCAGCACGTCTGTATATTTAGCTGTACTGGGGAGTCAGCAGATCTACGACAATACAGCCAGTTATCGTCTATAAAAATATCTTCTGGCTTCCACAGCTACCAAAGGAATGTGAAGGGGAAATAAAAAAAGACTTTATAAAACAAGAAGGGACATATTATTTTTTTATTTACGACATGGGGAGAACACACATAGCACAAGGGTGGTATTCGAACCCACGACCCTAGAGGTGTATCATGAGCGGCTGGAAGATGGATTTAGATTTTTTTTTAAAGTTCTCTTTCCTGATTGGTGAGTCAGGCCGGGCGTCATGCTGCTGAGTCCAGCTGTATCCACTTTCCGGACCTTTCTGCTCCTTCCGGCTCAGCGTTTCGGCCCCGTCTCACTTTGTCATCACCTCTCTCTTTCTCTCTCACTCTCTGTGAACCTCGTTCCCGCTATTCCCCGGAGTCCCAGTGCCGGTGACACACTTCGGTGAGGATGGTGAGTCTACCATCTGCGTGCAAATCTGCCCCCACCTCCCCGAGGGAAGCAGACTCGTAAAGTCACTGAGGTGGGACAGAGAGAGATGGGCCTCCAGACAGGTTCTGGATGTTCTCACGTGGGTTTAGGCTGGGTTTCTTTGAGTGGACACAGTGATATCATTCATAATTCTGGGCTCCGCCCCGGACCCGTGAGCCCCTCCCACTGGGAGGCAGAAGAGGAACGTGGTGGGCCGAGGTTTCTCCCAGCAGAAACAGAGCCCGTTCCTCTTCCATTTCCTTGTCCCTCTGTTTTCTGCTGACTCGCTGCTCCTCGCCATCTACAAAGCATCATACCTGGCGCCGCTCCTGGTTCATTTGCGGAGGCCCTTTTGCAGATTGGATCTGCCATCTTTGGTTCTTCCTTCAGCCTTGAGCGTTATGAGATAACAGCAGAGACATGCCGATACCCCAAGCGCAGTGAATGCAGGGTGCCTGTTTTCCACATTTATCCAACCAGTTTTTTCATTTCTTTTTTTTTTTTACTTTTTTGGTTGCTTATTAGCGTCCTGGCGGGATCGTAGCATGAAAGCGTAGTTTGTTGCTGATGTGCACACAGGACACGTAGCTGTGCCCGTTGACCTGAGCGTGCCAGAGGCACCTTTAAAGATAGACGAGTATTAGCGAATCGCCTGGAGTCTGGAAACCAGCCGACGGCCCAGCGGCTGAGATGAAAGGAGCTGGGCGTGACGTGCTGTCAGTGCTTGTATGAACCTTACCATCATGATCCCAGTCCCACTTACACCCCCCGTTTACTGGATGTCCCTGGTCACGCACACGCACACACACACACACACACCGCTGTCTTCCGCTCTCTGATGTTATCAGCTTAAAAGGTTGTGTTACCAAGGACACATCCAGGTCCAGCTACCGTGACAGCGAGCGAGTGAAAGCAGAGTGGGGGGGGGGGGTGGGGGGGTGCCATCGTTTTGCAGAAAAGTGGCCAAGAAAAATAGGAAGAGCAGAGCTTCTGGGGGGAGAGTCTGCATTGTTTTCCTGGGGAGGTAAGACACTAGGGCCAGCTTGTTCACCATTAAAGACGAGGACATCGCTGAGCTGTGTGCCTCCATACTGCAGGGCTGTCTCACCCCCTGTGCTGCTCAAGCGCTTGGGGTCAGGAAATCTTGTGAGTTCCTGCAACGATGGGAACCTCAGGCAAGCAGGCACATGTGACGTGGACTGAAATGACGGCTGTTTGTTTTTCAGACCACCCCCCCGCCATCGTCCCAAGGATTGTATATCCTGTGGGTCCGAACCCCAGGTGCAGGACCGCTGCGTTGCCATAACAAAGCACTATATTTAGGGGCAGAGACAGCAGGGGGTGTGGCAGTTCAGGTCGTGTAGCTAGCAGTTGGCCAGTGGATATCTGGTCCCCCTCCCGGGACTCGTCATTTAAGCTACATTTTTCATGTTTTTGTTTGGTTTGCGTCACTTGGCTGTCCTCAGCCGACAGCGGACAAAGCTTAACTTGCTAATTTCTCCCCCTTTCATCCCCACCCCTCCTGACCCGCTCCGAGCGAGATGTTCGCCCATCGAGGAGTTAAGGCGGAGCAGCAGTTTGTGTGGCCGCCCACGCCGGCCTCGGCGCGGAGCAGCAGATGTGTGTGGCCTGGTGGCAGGGCCCTGTCCAGCCGTCGCCTGCTGTCTCCACATCTTTCCCACGGAATTAATCTCTGTTTCTGGCTCCAGGGAAAATTGAAACATGTTTGAATGAAAAACAGAATGAGGCGTAATTGTCTGTTTGTATGTCTGCATTATTTGTGTTTTTTTTTTTTTTGCTTGTCCTGGTTGGGTGTCTACATGGCTGTTCTGACATGCTCGCGTGCATGCACATGTGCCTTTGGCACAACTGCGCACATTCGTGCGGGAGAGCAATTAGGCGATGGTCACGTGGCCTGGTGCGGACCAGGGGCTGATGAGGATGTGGGCCAGGCATAATGGAAGCCCGACTCCCTGGCTGACTAATGAAGCTCTTTAGCTGTGGGGTTCCTTCTGCTGAAAACAATAACTGCCAGAGGTGATAAACAAACGCAAAAAAAAGCAAAAACAAAAACTCATCAGAGGTGGGACTACTCGGATTGCATATCAAGTCTGCCTTTCAATCACTAAGTGACGGCATTTACTCCCCAGGGCTGAGCATGCAAGAAAAATTAAGGCTGGTTATGTAGCAGGAAAGGGAGAAAGGAGGAGTAACCATCCATCATCTGAGCTGTAACTGTAATCCACTGCAGGGGCGCAGGGGGCCTGCAGCCTATCGCATGCAGCACAGGGTACGAGGCAGGGCCACGCCTTAGATGGGGTGCCAGTCCATGGCAGGTCACTGGCTTTCAAGGGCGGATGAATTAGGGGCACCACTTCACTGGGTCACCTGTAACTGTGCAAGGAAACTGGATTGTCTGGAGGAAACCCAGACAAACACAAGGAGAACAAGCAAACTCCACACATGCACACACAAAAGGCGGGGGGTGCAGGATTTTTAACCCATAGCCCTGCGGCCCTGGAGGTGTGACACCACGCTGCTACCCACTGAGTCACCTTGCTGAGGGAGAAAAGTTTAAAGCCTGTCTGTTGTAAGCTGGGTTTTTTTTTTTGTTTTTTTTTTTGCGGGAACTATTTTGAGCAAATTGCAACATGGGTGAAACACCTGTTGTGCATCCCTAATACGTCCCACTTAATATCCAGCAAAATAGCAAATATGATGGCCAGACCCCTCATATGACCTCACACTGGAGGCTACAGGGACGTGTGATCGCTGCGCTGCCAAACCGATGAGTGTCATATCGTCATGGTGATGGTCGTCATGGCACGATACGGTGCGGACAGAAAGTAACATCACACCATGCACTGAATCCGTTTCCCTGACAGGAGGGCCCCTCAGCAGCCGTGTGGCGTTCCACGCTCCCCGCGCCAGTCATTACACCTGAATTCACTGACCCCTGTTTCATAAACTATTTTATCTGAAGACCACACCCCCGGGGCTGAATATCGGTTTGCCATAAACGGCTGGGAAAGCACAGGACTGGGATACTGCCATTAATCTCAGTGTAACCTCTGCTGGGACAGTTACTGCAGTGCTCAAGAGGGCTATCCATCTCACAGCCAGATCGCATAAGAAGTCGTCTCCGGAGGTGATGGGAGTTAAGGAGACTCGCATACAGCACACCTAGAGCCCGGCCATTACATAAAGCTCTTGTTTTCTTTTTGCTGATTCAACTTGTACGTTCGACGACCTGGTAGTTTGCTCTGCTGAAGCCAGATACCACGTCCCGGCTCTCTGCGTAGCCACGACAGGATCACTCTGCCCTGGAGGACTGTCACGGTCCTGTGATTTATATGTTTATGACCGTCGCTGACTTTGAGTAATCCTTTTTATTTTCATTTTGGCCTCCTTGCGAGTCTCTGTAAGGAATATCAATTATCACTTCGCTCTTCTTTAATCACACTACTCTCCCCCCCCTTTTTTTAACTGTGGGACCCCGCAGAAAGCATCAGGACTGCTCGTCCGCCTTTTGTGACTCAATTTAGTGAGTGGGCTTATTTATTTTTTGGGCGCGTTGTACTGCACCCCCCCTTAGCTAACGACGTTACTTATCGAATCCACCACTCGACTGTAACGATTCCATCTTTCTGCTTTACTATTTATTTGTTCATTTATTTATTCATTCATCCGTTATCTGTTTCGTTATTTACTTTGGCCCCCGAGGCTGAGCATGGTCAAGCGTGTAAATAGATAAATTAATCAGTTGGTGTGTGGTGGGGGGCCCCAGGGGACCTCAGTGGGGATGAGGCGCCGTCTCCGTCACCGGCCTTTAAATCGTGCTTTGTGACTTTGAGAAGCTCCGAGTTGCTCTCGCTATAAATGACCGATGTCGCGCCGTGTGTGATGCCAGCTGTCCGGCGCCGGTCTCCGGCTGTCCGGTCGGTTTAATTTGCTTTATTTCGCCTGAGTTTCCCCGCTTTTAGCTACCCTGACATGCTTAGCGGCCCCTGCTTGAGCCTCCTGTGTTAGTAAGAGAGAGTGAGCGGTTTCCTAAGCCTGTGAGGAAATACCGGCCCCTGTTGGCACAAGGAGGGAGCCTCACCCACACCCAAACATGGTGATTCGGTACTTAACACAGCACTCTCACATCTCTAGGGCTGGGGGTTTGAATCCTGCCTCCTGCCATGTGTGGAGCATTCTCTGGTTCTCTTCACTTTGTGCATATTTCCTCTTGCAATCGTAAACTGGCCCATGATGTGCAACTGTGAGTGCGCCCTGCAATGCACTGGCATTCCACCGGGGGGCGCCCCCTGCCTCGTGCCCTGTGCTTCCTGGGAGGGGCTCCAGGATCAACGTGACCCTGGGCTGCTCCCACTGTGGGTGTATTCAGTACTGAATATATACACAACCTACTGAAACACAGAGGGACCAATGCCAGTGAGGAGGTACATTATGCAAATCCAGCAGGCTTTTGGAAAGCGTATCACACCCATGGGTTTATGTGGCAGCTCCCGATTGGCCTGTGGTGTTTATTTGTGGTGTCACAAGAAAACTAATCTGGAGTAAACCTAGAGGTGATCTGAAAGTATGGTTATCGTTTGTTGATGTGACCTTAAGCTTAGCGAGCTTAAAGGTTGAATGACTGATATCATTTACGAATCACAATAGCTCATGGTTCAGAGAAATTAACTGGCTCAGTTAAAGCCCACCCCCCCCCCCCACCCAAAAAAAGCACTGGGCCCTTGCTCAGTGGTGCTGAAAGCCTGTGGTTTGGAACATTCATTGTGCCTAATTCACTACTGTTTGGGAAACCTCACTTAGTGATAAACATACCCTTAGAACCTCAAAGATCCGAAAAGGAGTGAGATTGAAAAGCAAAGAGCACAGCTCAGGAAACCTGTGTTTAATCAGCCGGCATTTTGATTGAAAAATGTGCCGTTTCTTCTTAAATCAGTTTGTCATTGTCAAAATAAATCCAGCCAATCAAGGCAAAGTGTTTTGCCAGATTGCAAATGAATTCGTTAAACGGCTATCTGGTGCATCTGATGGATTGAAACCTTTCATTTTTTTCGACAAAAAAAATAAAGATTTCTTCTTTTGCCGCACTAGTTTGCTGGAAACCGCGCTTGTGATGGATTGAAGAAAAAAGAAAATTTCCAAATCACCCTGACATCTTTAGTGCTGGTCTGCGCAGATGGGCGATGCTGAAAAAAATAAAACATAGGGTGTCTCTGAGGTCCCAGGAAAACGAGAAGAAAAATCAATGGCAGGAGGAGATTAGAATATAAAGCAGACGTAGAGCAGCGCTAATGGGACATTAAACTGTAAAATACTGCTCTTTATTGGTAACGAGTATGATCAGCCATCTCGACGGCCTTCTGAGGTCATACGTAACGAAAAAGCTACAAACGCTGTGATTAAACCATGTCGGCTTGAGACAGCAAGTCATCTGCTCTCATCTGATCGTGTCTGGAAACTCAAATGCCAGGGCACAGACCTTCGAGCCCACGGGACAGCTTTTACACAAAGGACAGGCACCTCAGCCTTGGCCTGTGTCGGCTGTCGACTGTGTCATTGGTGTGTCAGTGCACAGGTACCAGAGAGGCTGCTGTAACGCTTCTCTCTGCTTCTCCATCTCCTTGATTCTGTGCCAAGAGCTCTGTGGGTTTTTCCATGGAATATCATTAAAAGGGGGCGGGGGGGTTGGCTGTAGGTCGGTTTGACAGAAAATACAATGTAAATATAACTTTCTCTGTGTACGATTTGTGCTCCAGACTTATTGTGAATCCTGTACTGTGTGCTGATGTTATAGCCATCCATCCATCCATCCATCTTTCCATCATTCCGCTTTCAATAACCTCCTCCCCAATAAGCTTATCCAAATAGCCAGTGTAGGAAGATAAAGCGGATTGTGTTCCAGACAGAACGTCAGTTACATTGTGGTTTATCGTAGGAGGAATCGCGTTAAATGAGCATTACTCAAACATAAACTAATTAGCATAAATCTGTCTGAAGAATCTGTTGTCAAACAGAGTAACAAACTGCATGTTAAAAATTATTTGGTTTCCTTTGACATTTTTGTGCCCCCAACCCCTGCCCCCCAACTGAACTGGCTGTAACAAATTATTGGTGTATTTCCTTTCCTACGGACTGGCCTGGTGTTCTGCCTGATTGCTGACCGGCTTAGCAGGTAAAGGCACATAAATCTTTGCAAGCCAAACCATGAGAGGACAACAGAGGATAAAAGCGTCAGATGCCAACTGAGGATGCTTGCGATCCGAGAAGTGTTTAGTCATAAGAAGTGAGGACAAAAGCCAGCTACTTGGCGTTTACTGAGCAATGGTGGTGGGGGGGTGGCACGGTTATTACAGGAGCTAATGTTGAAGTAATTACACCCACAGTCAGGAGAGCAATTAATGTCACTACCACAGAGGACTGAGTGAAACTTTTTGTGTGCTTGTCAGGGGTCGTAGACCTTAATTATACATCAAAAACTTTAAGAGACCTTCTGAAAGATACAAAGCGTATTTTATGCTTCTCTGGCACTTCTGACAAAATGAAAGAAATACAGTTGTAATGCCGGGGAGAACTGAAAGAAATCACAAAGAAAGTATTACAAGGGGACGTATTCCAGAAGATTCCCGAATTCAACACGCTATTTCAGGTTCTGGCCAATGTGGAGAAGTCCAAACCATCTTTACAATCTTTTACACATGTTATATGTGACATGACAAATAGATGTGTTGTCGGGAAACCGCCCCAGAACCCCCCCCCCCCCCAAGAGGGGGGGGCATTTGAAGGACATGGCATTGAATTCCAAAACAGGACCAGGTGCTCGGGCTCTGGCCCAAGACTCTGATTGGCTAGTTCACATGTATATGGTTCAGCTGACATCTGTGGCCACCTAACCTTTGACCTGCAGGAGGCCATGTGGTGTAAATAACCACCTCACCCGTACGGTTGCGGTGGGTTTGTGGAAACACGTGGGGGAGTGTGACGTAGACAGTGTCCTGGATTCTGTCGTCTGCTTTGCTGTCATATAAATTGCTTGAAAGAGAGATTTTACAAATACATAGATGTCTTTTTATAACAGGAGTGGTGACAGTTTATAATTCCGGGAGATCTGATACGAAGACCTTTTTTACCTGCCGGTCATGGTTAATCTCACACAGGCTCTGTTTTTAATGTCCTGTTTCACTAGCTCATGAAAAACACCTCTTGTTTCCCATCGCTGGGGTTAGATGGAGATAACAGCTGACAGGTGCAATGGAATGAGGTGAGGATGCAAAATGGAGTCATCGTCGCATTTCTGCTGGCGCGCAGGCTAATTTGCACAGACGGAGGTTGGCAAGGGAACAAGCTCTCCGTCCCCTGACCCTCAGCGCTGTCGTCTCGCACCCGTTGGAAACGGCCGTGATCAGTCTGTCATTCGGAGCTGTGTGATACCGTTATCACTTCCGTGAATCACGACCCTACTGCACCTTTAAATATGGAGGTTAACCTTGTGCCATCCGTACTGGGGAACACACATCTGATTGATGGGAGAGTTAAAATAATACCAAATCTGCTCGTGAGCACAGCAGTGATAAATGTTAGAGATGCTAACGCTCGACTGTTTGGCTGTGGTCTGCGAACTTGTGCAGATATTGTTAATGATCTGGCATCCCATCCAGCCTTGTGCCCTGTTCTTCTAACTGGCTAGATGGATGGATGAGTAAAGGTCATACCCAAAATGATGAAACACGCCATGCAGATTCCCCTTACCTACAGCTGGCAACCCCCCCCCCCCCCCCCCTCTCTTTGATGTCCTGCAGGGACAATCTCATTCCTTCCAGGGCCTCCAGCCCAAAAGAAAAAAAAACATCTCACTTTCAGAACCAGCAGAACATGCAGAGTGTAAAAAACTCAGAACTGAAGAGCACGGGTGTTAATGACCGTGAACTGTAAACATTTATGCTAATACTTCTGTTTATAAATGTCACTGTTTGGTATTTAACGGGAGACGTGTTACATCTGCTGTGTTCATGGGAAGTTCCGTTGCTTGCTCAGTATTTTCTACTGCTTCCATTGTGTCTGTCCAACGGCTTTTTAAAAAGCATCAGCCTGGAAAATATGATTATATTACTAATAATAATAACAATGAAAATGTGAATAGTATGTGCAGACGGTTGTGAGAGAGAGAGCTTAAAGTTAATGGTCCCCTCTGGTTATTGCTATTGAAGCAAATTTAACGTTTAGTGTGATGGGTGATAGATGCGTGTTTCTCTGCAGAATGTGATGTAATCTGAACGTCCTTTAGAATGGATTGTCTTACGGGGTTAGGTACACGCTTGGTTGCTGTTAAACTAACAGGATCACGGGCCGACAAACATCGTGGAAAGAAACATACGCAGCCTCACAGTCTGCCAGAAAGAGGTCATGAATTCACTAATAATATCATTATGGTAGCGGTGAAGGCCCAGAAGCAGGAAGACAGAGGTGGGAACGGCAGGAAGAAGCCCGCATTCGCCGGAATCGATCCGCTCGATTATAGCAGGAAACCGACGCAAAATTGGGACTTATTGGCTTCATCATTGGGTGGTGGGAAAGATCACAGACACAGGTTCAGATTATCTGTATTTGTGCTAGACAGACTCGTGTCCCCTAGCAAAAACAACTCAATTAGCTGCCTCCCCTCCCGATGCAGCCCTCTTCTCCAAGGAGCATAATAAGTATTATCATGCTTATTGTTTTTCTCTTCCATAATGTGTCACCTTAAGCTCACTGTGGTTCAGGCAAATGACTTATTCCCTAAAATGAGCGTGCCACCTCCCTCCCTAACCAGATCACAAGAGACTGCCAATATAATCGGGTTCAGATCCCCAGGATCGTGGCCTTGCTGGACATAGGCCTGCCGCTGTGCGTTTGTGATAGAAACGCTCCGGTGAGGGACTCCTTCAATCTCTCCCGGGATGCTCTGTTGCCACGGCAACGACAGCTCTGTCATAATTGTCAGGAGCTGTCGTCAGAGGAGCTTGAAAGGAAATGTCGAGTCTCTCCTTCCCCCCACCCGTCTCTTTTCACTCTCCACTGAAGCGCCAACTCCGTGGACACCCCTGTGCTGAGTGCTAACGCTGCCCCCTCGTGGTCACCAGCGGTGCCGAGGGCCCCGAAACGTTTTCGGCTTTCTGCTTCAGTAATGCGCGACACTCATATTAAAGATGCCAGGACTGGCTCACCGGAGCCCAGGTGCTCTGTATCAGCAGTATCGCTAATGCTGTTAATCTCATTATTGCCCTTGTTCTTCCCTGCAGTTTAGCTAATAGAGGAGAGTCAAGTCTTGATTATGTCCGGTAAATTAACATCCGCGCTTTCCGTCACGCCGCGGCGCAGCAAGGCGATTATACAGGGATCCGCTCCTGTCTCTGAAGCTCCGGTTTGATGAACACAAAGAAAAGGAGCTCAGCAAACGGGATGCATTACCGTAACCGCGTCTCTTTGCATGAACGGTATTATATGTGTTGCTCCTTATGGGAGATACCACATGCCCAGGGTGGTAGGGGACATTTGATCAGAAGAAAATTATTACCTACAGCAACCCAAACCACTGCTGAAAAATAGCTCTGTATTAATGTAAGGTATTATAACGTTTAAGAGCGAGTACATTGTTCCCGGTAGTCAAAATATGCACATCTGCTGATGTAGGCCTGCTTACAATATGATATCGCCGACTCTCATCCAGGCAGACTGTATTGTCAGTGCCACTCCCACCCTGTCACACGTTTTATTTCATATAATAAATAAGACAATAATCCCTTTTCACAAAAAGGTCCGCTTGAAACGCTGTAATATAACACTAAACTGAGCACAAGATACAAGATACTAATTTACGCTCTGACATTGATTCCAGATATAAACTCTCCATGGTGCCTTTTAAATGTTGGCGAGTGTGGTTAATGAATGCGATTAAAGGAATTTGATCGTTAATGCCGTTGTTTCATTAAACAGCAGCGTTTACTGTGAGTTTGTGCTGCCATCTAGTGGACATGTGGCCTTCTATATTGAGCACACCTCGTTTGTGGCACGTTTGCTAATTGCTTTTTATATAGAAGGAAATGCTGCAGCTAATTGAAAGGGCCTTTCATGGCTATAATACAGTGCAAAATCTGCATAGTGGCTCCCTATTCAAAAAGAACATTATTACTTATCGATGGAGATTAATAAGGGATATTGGGTAATTTTAGGACACAGATTTTGCAGGAAGGAGACACCTTACAAGTCTTTTTCTGTCTTTATTCCTCACCACTGTGACCTCACGGCCTGTAAGCCCAGCAAACAGCTTGTCAGCATTTCCCATGACCATGCCGGTGCTGCTTAGTGTGTCATCAGGTGTCATGTGACCGCCAATGGCCCGCAGCATCCCTTAAGCTGGTTTGTACTGGGCACTGGCAGCTTCCACAGACCCCAAATCACTCCCAACATACTAATTATCTATGCTGGAATGTTGTAGGTTTAAACCGATAACACCCAAGTCCCCTTTAACAGAAAAAACCAGACTGTAATACTCATGATACTTGCCTAATAGCTCGAAGTATCTTTACTCTAAGCTACTATAGCTCAGCGTTTTTCATGGGAGTTACACTAATGAAATTCAGGTTATGAATCCATTTTCTGAACCAGTATATTATCTGCTTATTACCTACCTTCCCTGAGGCTGTTATGATTGGCCAGAAAGATACTGTAGGGAGAGCTAAAACATGAATGTGATAGGAATTAATGTACTGTAATACATTACAGTACTTACAGGGCAAAGGTAGTGTTAAGGAACAAAAAAACAAGGTTCCTTAATTTTTTTTAAGCCTCTTGTAGGAGGAGATTGGGTTATAAACCCATTTCTGTTCGATAATTTGGTTTTATCTGGGAACAGCATGGCAATAGATATTTTTATAGAGCATTTAAGATTTTATTTATTCATGAAGGAATGAAAACTGAACCTCTACAACTTGAGGAGTGTGACTCAAATGTCTGCATCAGCGATGAAGTGAGACAGAGACTAAAAGCGGTGAAATGAGTAAAAACAGCACTCGGTATGTGGAAGGTGAGCTTGTGGGCTTCAAAAAGTACATGATTAAAGGCCTGGCATGGAAATGTGTCTTATTTGAACAAAAAAGCATAACCAAATTGGGGGAATTTGGCTAAAGAATGTAGACAAAGAGGGTATTCCACAGACAAGACAGAAGATCTGAGGAGGCTTTGATAGCAACATAGGGATGTTACAGCTAGAAAGGAAAAAGGACATTATGGAGAAACATGGAGATTAGCTTCAGAAGCTAAAAGCAACTGTAATATACTTCTTTCCCAATTACAGCAAGAAGACATTATGAGGTCAATCCACAAATAGAAGAAAATTAGAAAATTTAGAATTTTTGCCTAGATATTTACAATTATTGTTTTTATGGGTTTTATGGGTCCTGTAATTCTGGTGTATCTGAATCTTTGCATTATAGAGAGAGATTAGCTAAAATACACTAATAAAACAATGGAAGTCAATATCACTGAAGATAATTAGAGAATAATGTGGCCACAGGCTGAGCCCGTGCTGCAGACCCTCTGCCAGAATACTGGCAGCTGTGTTCAGTGGTAGTATCGCTTTCGCTTTATTGCTGGTCTTATTTAACTGGTCTGCGCAGTTTTCCCATTGCTGACTGATGTCCTGGTACGGAGTGTTTCTCTGGCCTGTGGCTCCCTGAGTGTTTGAGTCCCCTTCCGTGTGGTTTTGTGTGTCCCCGTCTGCACTGATCTCCCCGTGGCTGCCTTTCCCTTCACTCCCAGGATAGACTCCCCTGCTTATCGACCCCCTGCTTACCTCCCCAACTCCGGTTCCTGTCTGTTGTCATTGGCTGTCTCTTAGCTCTGCGTTTGGGATCCTTGTACCCGTGGTATTCCCGGAGGTCAGCGCGTTGGATGCTGCCCGGTTGGTGCACAGCTAACATCACCCACTGTTAGAATGATTTGTACTTATACACAACACATGCACGTTGTCTGGAACTAAGTTTAAAAAGTGCGTTTAAGCACTATAGCCAGGTCTTACCTAAAATATTGTGGACAGCATTCCTCATTCCTCATGTTCGCCATTTAGGGCAATTTTGAGACACATCAATAAGAACAATTACTGATCTTGGACAGGATGTGATCAAAGTGAATTAAATCCTGAAGGGCTTAGATAGGACCTCTGCTGGGGGTGGCTTTAACATTTCTGATGCTAGTACAAAGGGAAACCAGTAGAACTTCAAGTAAGAAAAAGCTAATGAGAAGGAAGAGGGGTTCAAAATAAGCTTCCTTTTTAAGGTGGTAGGGGAGCCATCTTCGAAGAGGTAGGTCAGCGCTTGGTAGAAGTCTGCTGGCATTTTTAAATATCCAGGCTAACAGGATGGAATCAATACCCCCTCTTCATTTGTTATGAAATGTTCTTGGAACTGTTGTATCGGTTTTCTTTGACCTTGAACAGAGTGTGCGGGTCCCAAGGGCAGTCTGTGTCAGGGTCTGGGACAGTGACCGCGTGTGCAACGGGACGAATGCTGAGACCTGACAAGGCCGTCATTTTAGGACGCTGAAAAAGGGGCAATCACATGGTTTTTAGGAACTCGAAGCTCACAAAGGGATGCAGCTGGAAAAATAAGCAGATTTATTACAACTGGGAAAAGACGTTTTTCTGTGACCTTCTGTTTATCAGTTTTGACACATGATTGCAGTTACATGCATTCCACCTCCTAGAAATAAAACTTGAAAATGTAAATTAGATATAAAAGTTGAAGAAAATATTTCCACATCCATCCATCTTCTAACCAGTGACTCTGTATGGGATCATGGGATAGCTCTGGAAACACAGGAGATGCTGATCCATCACAGGGACTGTAGGGGGAAAGGCAGGGGAGCGGGATTCAAACCCCAACGCAGGGGAGCGGGATTCAAACCCCAACGCAGGGGAGCGGGACTCAAACCCCAACGCAGGGGGGCAGGATTCAAACCCCAACGCGGAGCTTTGACTTGCAGAATCTCGCCTAGGGAGCAAGAACACCCAGGGCAGCCCCCACTGGCTAGTACTGTGTGTCTCAAATCCTTGACCGAAACAAAGATGGAAATAAAATGCAATTTAAAAACTGAAACCTTGCTGTTGGCATTTCCATAATGATCGTACTCCGTTTTTTCGTCCAGTGCTAAAACAAGTCACTCGGCAGACCATCCTGAAAGGCGGCCAGGCAGTGTGTGCATGGGGGCGTCGGAGAGACATGCATAAGCCTGACTCGAGGGGCCCAGCACTTCATAAGGGCCCCAAAGCCGGTCGTGGGGGGCTAGTCCTGGGCCAGCAAAATGTGCCAAAGGAACCCGATTTATCTGTATCTATTTTCTCATTCTTGTAAAATCACAATGACAACGTAGTCATCGGGGGAGGGGATAGAGCGATTTTTAAAAGTTTTAAGTTTTCCATTTACATCAGCAGTGTAACACAGTCAGGATCTGTTTTTATCTTCCATCGTCTGTGTCAGAGACCTTGTGCGAGAGGCGAGGACTTCAGCTCTCCTCCTGCAGACGCCGTCCTCAGCGACGTGAGCCAATCATCATAACCGATTCACCGCACCTCCAGTAACGGCCTCATTTGTATGCGTTTCCTCTTAATCAGATTTCAGCCCCTGTGATGGGATGCGGAGTCATTACACAAAGAAACATTCGGTTGATTGAAAAACGGAACGGACCTTGGAGTGTGATTTTATAGCGGATTGGTCCCGTACTTGCTGATTTGCTGTTCCAACAATATGCAAATAAATAGAACTTAATGCATTCTTTTCTAATTACATTTAAAATAAAAAGAAACTCAAAAAAAATTGCATTATTCGTCAGTGAATGGGGGTGGGGTATGACTCAGCGGGTTCGGGCGCTATGCCTGTGTTCGGAAGGTCTCTGGTTCAAATCCCTGGGTCAGCAGAGTGATTTCACTGTTGGGCCCTTGATCAAGGTCCTTAACCTTCAATAGCTTCAGGGACAGGCTGACCCTGCTTTCTCAATTGTGTGTTGCTTTGGATAAATGAGTCTATCAAAAGAAAAAAAAAAAATCTGTCTATTTTGTCCGTCTTGGTTGGTGAAACAATCCGGTCGAAACATGTAAATTTAAAATCCCCTTTTCCCCTGCACATAAGCCTTCAGAGGCCCATCAGAAGCTTGCAAATGATCCTATTTTGCCCTAATCCCATGTACTTTCCCGTTCTCACTTAGCTAAGCTGAATTAGATCTCTGAACCATGGCTTGATGATCCGTATCCAGCAGTTCTGACTGCTCGTGGCACCAGGAGACGTGCTTAGAGTGGCACTTCCAGAAAGGGACCGGTCAAAGACATATTAAACTCCAGAATCGACTGAAAAAAACACCCCCTGTCATGGTCCCACACGGAGCGCTGGCGAGGGAAAACGATGCCTGCGAATCGTTAAATTCAGCCTGCTAATGAGCAGGACTAGCACTCGGCCCGTAGGGAGTATATCTTACTTTCCACGAATGGATCTCTCACTCCCTGACATGGGATGCATTATGCTACGCTTGGGGGCAGGACTCCACGGCACTCAGACTGAGTAACTCCGCCACGCCACTTACGCTGCCTACAGTCCAGAAGAGAGAAGAGGGGCGCACAGCTCCGTCCCGTCCAGTGCCTTGGCTGTCTGTCTCTGTTGTCCAGCCTCAGCCACTTCTGCTCCTGTGGACTGAAAAACAACAACAATACCAGGACCTGATTTATCAGATCCACCCCAGCTGCCTCCTTTAATTCTTGTTTTCTCTCAGTGGATGAGTAGATTTTTAACATTTACATTTTTTTGATGATATCCAGCATCTTGTAACTTTTCCTGGACACTTTTCCTGCATGCTCCCTCTGTGGCAGGGTAACTGAAAAGTCCGGGTGTCTTTCCGTATTCAAACCTGTCTTCTCCCGCTCCATCACTGCTGCCAAGACAAGCAAAAGCGAGAGCCAAGAAGCAACATCAGATTATCTGGTCCGAAAGAGCGTCTATCTCAGACACCAGCCCCAGCAGCCACCATGCCTGTCCGTATCATGTGCACCATCTCCTTCTCCTCCGCTGATGAGTCCGTCGCGGGCTCGTACATCGGCAGCCTCGACGACCACTACAAGCGGGTGGTGAGGGCAGGGGGGCCAGGCGAGGGCAAGGTAGTGTCCTACGAGGAGCGCCGCGATGAGTCCGACGTGTGCGATGAGGAAGAGGAGGACGCCGTTGAGCTGGACGATCTCGCCACCTTCTGTGGAGGCTGCTCCTTGCACGGCGCCAACCACATCTTTGTGGAAGGGCAGAAGTTCGGTATAAGACAGGGGATATGGGCGCTTGCCTTCCTCCTGGCAGTGTCACTCTTCCTCGTCCAGGTAGTGGACCGTGTCATCTACTACCTGCAGTATGACCACATCACCATGCTGGATGAGAGGGAAGCCAAGGAGATGGTCTTCCCTGCCATCACTTTCTGCAACTACAACACGTTCCGCCGCTCCCAGATCAGCTACAGTGACCTGCTGTTCATGGGCCAGCTGCTGGGGTACGAGGACAGCATGGCCCCTGGGATCCCACTTGCCCCAGAGCCCGAACGCAAAGGAGCCCGCTTCGGCCTGGACGAGTTCTTCAATCGCACCCGGCACCGGATCGAGGACATGCTGCTGGACTGCAGATTCCGTGGTGAGGAATGTGGCACCGAGAATTTCCAAGAGGTGAGAGAGTGTCTGAACTACTCTATGCGCATAACAAAGTAATGCACAAAGAAAGTTATGAAAGAACAGGTAAAGAAATTAAATATCCCCAATGTAGTTGACAGAAAATACTAACTAGAATGATCGGGACTCATTCAGAACAACTATAAAGTCTATAAACTATAAAATCTATAAACTATAAAGTCATTGACCACAACAAATAGACCGGAAAGACAATCGTAATAATGTCCAGTAGTCATTTCTAATTCATTTTGTTTTTCTTTATTATTTCTGCTCTCTGGAGTTGTGGGCAGTGATGTTGCTTCAGATCTCCAGGGCTTAGACCTAAAGTACAGCTCAACCCCATGTCAACGGTCAGCAAAGAGAAGCTATCATGGTGAACTTACCTGATATCAAATGCATATAATCCCAATCTACGCGTACCGAGGGAGTTACGAAAGTAAAGTAAAAACACTTCAGCGTTTTCTAACCCTTACTGCTTTTCTGCTCAGTCTTCTCAGAGCATGTACATTAACTGTTGACACTAACCAGTCCATTCTCCTGAATTTTTTATGTGAATACCAAGAAACATATCACTAATATAACAACCACAAAGCTGAATATGAGGTATTACGAAGTCTTGCAGTGTTACAAGCTTTTGCAACGTAACCATGCTGTTATGCTGGATGCATAAACTTTTAAGAAGTGCTCTTATAGTTGGGAGAAAGTATGTTTCATGAAATGTGCCAAAGCAATCAAGAAAACCTGTAATATGTTAGTTAAATCTTACAGCTATTAATACTGCTAAGAGCGCTCATTGTATGCAGACTTACAGATTTTGCGGGGCTTTAATTGCATGGTTTGCTGAGTCTCTGCCAGTCAGCACAGTGTTGGCCATGCTGGGTTTTGTGTCCCGCAGAAAACTGTCCTTTGATCAGAGCAACACAGTGTAGGCAGCTCGCCTTGGCTCATGCAACGACAATAAATATGAACAAACGTAAAAATATCAAAAGAAAATAAAGTCAAAATCAAATATCTGTGTAGGTGGAGAAATATTATTAATATTATCATTAATTTACCATATACATCCATAGACATATGAACATTTACATAAAACTGGCGTAAAATTTTTATATATTCCACAGTTTACACGTCAAAACATCCTGAATTCAATTCTTAAGTCTACAATAAAGTTGTTACATGTTATAATATATTCTCCATATTCAAACCTGCCCTCCCAAAGCTGAGCTGTGGGATCGTGGGGGAGTCGTCGTGTCGTGTAACAACATACTATGAAGGAGTATTTTATTTCCATTTCTGTCTTAATACATCGGCGTTTTGCTGAACGGGCAACTAGCCGCACCCAGACAGTCCTGTAATTTTAGTGCTCTGTCCATTAGTCTGTCCATGAGGATGGTTAACATCTCCCAGTGGTGAGTAGGATACAGGAGTCGCTAAACCGACACCTCTGAGGATGGTGGATGAAAAATGATGGATGGAAAATGATGGATCAGCGGGCTGGTTTAATTGTGATTTAAAAACATGTCATGGTTCATCAAAAGCAGTGGTTCACCAACTTTTGACACTATGTATTACCTCAAAAGATATTGTTAAATTTTTCCATACTCTTACTTATGTGTAGTTTTTAGATGGTTAATAATTAGATAATTTGTTTTGTATGAACTTGTTTTCGTACCTCCTCTTCATATCTTAAACGGCCAGTTTGTAGTAATGCTTTGGTTATTGTTGCTAATTTTGAAATACTTCTCCACTGCAGATATTTTTTGGTTTATTTTGCTTGTTAATATTGCAGATACATCATCACGTGGTATCGCCGTGGCATCGGCGCATTGTGACAAGGATGATATATACTTGTGTCGGTGTCGATGCAGCCCTTCCGCTTAATGTTATACAGATTCTTGTCTGTGAAGAACAGAAGCAGCGTCCATTATGCGCGGCTCTGCTTTTGTTCCCCGTAGAGCCTGGCGTCGTGTCACGTTTTGTTCACATTTTGTTTGTCTTGGCTTCAAACGTTAATCATGAGCTGTCTGGTGTGTGTGTGTGTGTGTGTGTGTGTGACGGGGACCCACAGTCTCTCACATTCTGCTGTGACTTGCTCATCACACGCTGTACACTTTCACAGAAGACATAACAACATTACCCATCTGCTGCTCCTACGTTCATTTATAATAGCTAACATAATAATAAACCAATAAAAGTGCAGGCGCCAGTGAGTGAAACTGTCGGGTAGGATGGGGGTTTGAATCCCTCCCCTGGCGCTGTGTGGAGTTTGCTAAATTGCCCAATTTCTGTGTGCCCATCCTGAATGTTCTCTGCCCTGTGCCTCATGGGACAGGCTCTAGGTTAAGGATACTCCATAAGCAGACTCCGTCTGCATCTTGACCGAAATACGGTTTAATCCGGACCAATCACAGCACCAGGAATGAAAGATTTCTCCACAGTGTATTACATGGGTCCCCAATAGGTGGCACGCGAGAGCCAAAGGTTTGGGACACTCGGCAAATCTTATCGTCAGCTCCCCCCCACCCTCTTGGAAAATTTTATCAGGAGCTTAGCTTTGAGTTGATAATGGAATTTGGATTTTGGAGGAAAAAAATGGGGAGCCCTGCTCTAGGACCGCCATGCTGGTGTAGTGCTATGGATGATGGGTACATTCTAATTATACTATAACAGCTTCTGTGTACTGGTGTGGTATTATTATTATGTCTATTGATTATCCTTGATGCATTTTTTATTTAATGAAACAAACCATTAGCATCCACCTCATATCACGGCAAGCATCCGGAGGAGCACAAATTCCACATTCCGTTACCTACCTCCACTCTAATCAGGGACTACAAACTCAATGTGTATGTATGCATATATATATATATATATATACTGTACAGGGGTGGGGCCACTGGGCCATTGGCCCCAGCTATAAACTGATTGGCCCCCAGAATATGCTCTCCCCTGTCACTCACTGATTCAAAACACATCATTGGCTAATGATAAGGTTGGTCCATCTTTGCCCCGCCCCCCAATGTAAGAAATACTAGAATCGCCACTAGGTTGCTGGAGAGGGCTATCCCTGGCCTCACTCTGTGCCAGTATTATCAGGAACATGAGACAGAGAGATAAAAGTAGTAATTTCATTTGAAAGAAAGTGGAAATAAGAAAAAAACAACAGGAGATGGTCCGCAGAGACGAGAGGGCTGGTCGGTAGCTACGGCCCCTGTGTCAGGCAGTGGGAGCCCCTAGCACTGCTGGCGGCGCAGTCTCAGGGAAGGCACAGATGCCGGGAGAGTGGCTGTGGCTGGCGCACGCAGTCATCTCCAGCCAATGCGGCGTCGGGGGCGGGGCTCCGGGGCTGTCCGAAACGGAGCACTGTATTTTTGAGTGGATTGATAGGCGGATTGAGGGATTTTTAATGGAAACAGCTCGGTTAACTACTCTAAGGACAGGCAGCATTATGTGATAAATTGACCTTATATAGAATATAGGCAAAGAAATGCTTAATAGTTCTTAAGCTTAGTATTGTATTTACAGTCGTGAGTATCAGATAGATCTTTTTATTTGTTTTTATTCTGTTTCAAAAGTACCAAAGCTCAGTTTGATCTGAGACATGTTTCAAATTGTGCTTAAGGCAGTTACGGAACCCTTATCAGATAGGCTGCTTTGGTTACGTAACTTGAGGTACAGCCACATTGCTTAATTAAAGCTCATCACTTTGGGAGCACCTGCTTCTGTCCTCTTGTCCAGTACAGGGTTATAGACTGACTTTCAGGAAGCTCAGGAAAATGCCTTGGATGGGATGCCGTTCCATCACAGGGCATGCACACAGGCACACTGTGTCTTTGGACTGTGAAAGGGAACCTGGCTCCTAGAGAAAGCATGCAGAGCACAGGGAGAGCATGCAGGAGAGCGAGATTCAAAGCCCAACGCAGAGCTTTGACCTACAGAATCTTACCTAGGGAGCACAAAGACCCAGGGTGCCCTGCACTGGCTGGTGCTATAAGTCTCAGCCCATTACTGAAATGAAGAAAAAAATATGATGCAATTTAAAAACTGGGCTCTTATTGCTTGCATTTCCATAATAATAGTGTTACACAGACTGAAAGGTGGTTGGAAAGCGTGTGCGTGTCTGTGTCTATTATTGTTCCTGTAATATGACAATGAGAGTGTGGACATGGTGGGGGGGTACTTCCTACTTCCATCATGATTTCAAACTATCAGCTCTGTACTCTTTTCCTAAGATAAATAATCCAGACGACCAAACCACAGATTCGGCCCTTGTCTCCCTATAATTTGTATCAGATATCCCTGCTTATCCATCATTTAATTATTTTTTTTTTCCACAGTTGACTGTCTTTCTTCCCCCAAGTCTGGTGAATTCCCAGAATTGACCAGTTTCACATACAGTATATGGATCTGTTTTCTCTTCCAAGTGAAGCAAATATAACTGCTTTATCAGAGCCTGAAAATGATAGATAGATAGATAGATAGATAGATAGATAGATAGATAGATAGATAGATAGATAGATACATAGATAGATAGATAGATAGATAGATAGATAGATAGATAGATCTTCAGTTTGAATATATGGTTTGAAGGAAAAAATATTTCTCCACTGGACAGTTAGAGGTTAATGTGTTTCATTCTGAATTACTGGCTCACACGGCCAGGATCGTTTTATGTCCCATTCTCTGTCAGTGAATAAACTGACCCTGTTCCTAACTGACCTTGGCCAAGAGGCGAGAGCAGTGACTATCCTCTGCTGGTGAGAGCCTTGGCGAAGTACGGCAGTAACAAATCACCTTTGGGACCGGGGGGTTCATTCTCAGAGCAGACTGAGAACCAAAACGAGAAGCAGAAGCTGTCATCATGGAAAAAAGGAAGGGGTCAGAGAGCCAGAAGGGCCACCCTGGGGTGCAGATGGGAGAATGGGGACAAACAGTCGTACTGAGAAAGGGTTTGGGACACACTCACTGGGGAGGGAATGGCTCCAGGTGCTCGTGACTGGTACTTCAGAGGACGTCCACAATGTTGGGGTGCAGGATGATCCAGATGCAACTGGTGGAAATCAGCAATCAATGTATGGTCCAAGATGTGTGCAGCAGGCATCCATCACTGCTCCTCGGGGCTGTAGCCCTTCTAGTCCGCCATGTATATGACCAACTCGCTGCCTTAGTCTATGAGCGTACAGGCCTTTGTATGCTGGTGAACCATCAATGTCCAAAGGGGGCTGAAGCGTTAGCTGATCACTGAATGGATGCAGAGGACTGTAATGGATATGTTTCGGGAGAGAGATATGGAATACCGGGGAGATTTGATACTGATCAGGTAACTGAAGTTGATACAAGACCGGGTTAATTCGCCGCAGGATTCTAAAAAGACCAGTGGATCGTGAAGACAACTTGTGGAATGGATGACAGAGCTAAATGTCCTGATTGGACAGCCAAAGACTTTGCCTTGGGTGGAGGAAGAGGATGGGGAGGCAACAATAATTTGTGGCTGTTTTCTGTCATCAAATGGTGCAAGACAATTGCGTGTGTGCAGCTTCCCGTCCCTGACCATTCCTTTTGTATCGCTGATCGACTGCTGACACATCACTGAGCTCCGCTTCCCAGGGGTAGAGTGGCTGCTGATACCGTAAAATTCACTGGAACGTGGTGAGAATCAGGGATGGGTGATAGAGGAAGGTTATTTGTGATGATCACAAAAATCACAGTACACCCGAGACCCTAGAAGGGACTGCAGCCAATCGAAGAGAAGATCTTGCAGGGTCTTTGATTAGGCACATACAGGCTAGAACTATACTGTATATAGCAGGGGTAGGCAATCTTATCCGCAAAGGGCCGGTGTGTATGCAGGTTTTTGGGGTAACCTTTAGGTCAGCTGTTCAAACCCAGGTGTGAGGACTCTTCAGCCAATCAGTCCTCTAATTTGTAGAGTTAGGGAGTTGCAGCAAAAACCCGCAAAAAAACCTCTAATTAGGGAGTTGCAGCAAAAACCCGCATATACAGTGGCCCTTTCTGGATAAGATTGCCCACTCCTGATATATAGTCATGAATGTCTTTTTCCAGTGATGTCCATCAGAAACGGCAAATCTCTAACACTGTTTTAAACACTGTTTGGAGGGAAACTGTGGAATAGTTAGTCATTACCACATTCAGCTCGTGGTAATCAATACATGGACACAGACTTCCATCCTTCTTCTAGACAAAGAAAAATCTGGAGGCAACAACAGAGTTGCATGGTCAAATGAACCCAGACTGTAATGCCTCTTTGATGTATTGCTTCATAGCCTAAGATTCCAGTAAGGCAACAAGTGACTTTTAGGTTGGGGAGAACCAGGAAGCACAATCCCACAGACAGTGTGGTGGTATTTTAGTAGCACTGACCTTACTTAACACATCCGGATAGTCAACATACTTGGGGGCTTATGGGTCTCTCAGGTGGTTTTGCGACTCCCTGAGGTGGAGAGAGCAAGAACCGGCTAGCATATGGAGAGAAGGAATCCACCTAGAGATTTTGTCTCTTGGCCCTATGATATGGGGGTCTTGGCAACAAAGCCAGGACCTCAGATCTTGTTATGAAGACCTGAATATGTTCGTGGTGGAATAAGCTGATTTGTAAAAGAACAGTTTTGGTGCCCTGGGTGAGGACACCATTCTCCATTTGGGTGTGAATATCGAGCAGGGATGTTACTAGTTGCAGGGGCAGGTTCAGGTGGCATCAGTGACGTTCCCTGCAGCACCTGAATCTATCAGGGCTATCCGGGTATTGACACCAGAATCACGACAGACGGTTACAGGCACGGTGAGTTGTTGTGAGCAATATCTAATATAACAGAGCACCTGACCTGAGTGGTGTGGCAACTCTGCCCCAGTTAGGGAGGTCAGGATGGACGCTGGGATATGATACGCCTGAGCTGTCCGAAGTACAGGCAGAACCGATTCTGCATCCGCTGCTGTCGCTCTGCTGAGGTTAGCGGTACTTTTCCGAGCTACATGGGCTTGATTCCAGAGGCAGAAAGGGAGACGGGCATCAGAAGAAGAGAAATCGGGGTCCAAGGTTGGTTGACTCGGGCTAGTTATCCAACCCGATCGATATCTGGATAGCATCTTCCAAGACAAGTTCTTCCGCCCTGCAAGCTATCTCGGTCTGGAGTTCCGGACTGAGCCCTCTCGGGTACACCGTGAAAAGTGCTGTTTCACTCCACCCACTGGTGGCAGCAAGGGTACAGAACCCAGTGGCAAATTCAGCTGTGGAATGCAATCACAGATGAAACTGAAATAGCCGTTTCTCGACATCTCTGCCTTGGGAGGGATGATCGATTATGTTATACGGGTAGTCGACAACGGTATAGCAAAGAAGCAAAGGGCCGAGGTTCGCTGATAATACAACGATGTTGCTCACTCTTGGGCTCTCCCGGTAAGGAGCGAGATGATAAAGTCGACCTGGTTGCTGTCAGTGGACATCCCAGACATGTCCTCCAGGTACCATTCCAAGCAAGCGGCATGCGGAGCTCTGCTGATCCTTGTTGGAGTGAGGAATACTGTAACAAATCAAGCCAGGGACCGGGGATCCTCCCACAGTGCAAACAGAGAACCAAAATGAGAAGCAGAAGCCCGTGAGGGAGACTGGCTGTAACAAGGGAGTGGAATCCTTCATCACGGTGGCAATCATCATTATACCTTATTCATTGTGCCTTAATTTGTATTTGATTCCTATTAATCAGATTTCAGGTTGCCAGCTTGTGATGAGACAAGGATTCATTACACAAATGAGCATTCGGCTGATTGAAAAACAAAACGTAGTTTAGAGTTTGGTTGAATGCCTGTGATTTTTCAGCGTCCTGTGGTTACTGACTTCAAATAAATCATAACTTGATGTGCTCTTTTCTAATTAAATTTTAAAAATAAGTAGAAACCCAAACACATTGCACCATTCTTCAGTAAATGGGTAAATGGAGTGTGTGGCTCAGCAAATGCCTGAAAGGTTGCCAGACTTGGCATAGTGATTTCTCCATTGAACCCCTGAGTAAGACCCCTAACCCCCAATTGCTCCAGCGACTGCGTCGCACATTGTATTTTGCTTTGGACCGAGGCTTGATAATCTATAACTATCAGTTTCGGCTGCTCGTACCATCAAGAGACAGGCTTAATGTGACTCTTCCAGAAAAGTACCGGTCAAAGACACATCAGAGCACAGAATCAACTGAAAAAAACACCCTAACTCCCCCCCCCCTCACCCCAACCCTGCATGGAGCTCCAGGGAGGAAAAATGATGCCTGCGAATCGTTAAATTCGGGCTGTTAATGGGGAGTATATCTTACTTCCCCTGAATGGATCTCTTCCTTCCTGACGCCGGGTACGTTATGCTACACTCGGGGGCAGGACTCAGACTGAGAAATTCCCCAATGCCACTGAAGCTGCCTGCAGACCAGACCAGAGGAGAGGGGCACACAACTCTGTCCCATCTTGTGCTTTGGCTGTCCATCCCCGTCTTCCACTACTGCTCGCACGTCGAACTTCATCCCACGTCTGGCGGCACAGAGGACTGAAAAGCAAGAAGACCAGGACCTGATTTGTCAACTCCCTCCCACCTGCCTCCTTTAGTTTTTGTTTTTGCTCAGTGGATGAGTAGATTTTTATCATAATTTTGCAATTTTTTTTAATAATGTCTTGCTGTCTGTAACCTCCATGGACACAATCGACATTTCCCACATGTTCCCAATGAGACAGGCTAACTGAAAAATTCGGGCATCTTTCTGGGTTCGACCCAGGTTCCTCACAACCCATCATTGCTGCCGAGACCAGAAAAAGTTAGAGCCGACATCTAATTATCTGGTCCGAAAGAGTGTCTGTGTGAGACATCAGCCCCAGCAGCCATCATGCCTGTCCGTATCATGTGCACCATCTCCTTCTCCTCCGCTGATGAGTCCGTCGCGGGCTCGTACATCGGCAGCCTCGACGACCACTACAAGCGGGTGGTGAGGGCAGGGGGGCCAGGTGAGGGCAAGGTAGTGTCCTACGAGGAGCGCTGTGACGAATTCGATGTGTACGATGAGGATGAAGAGGACGCCGTTGAGCTGGATGATCTCCCCACCTTCTTTGGGAGTTGCTCCCTGCATGGCACCAACCACATCTTTGTGGAGGGGAAGAAATTCGGTATCAGACAGGGACTGTGGGCACTTGTCTTCCTGCTGTCGGTATCGGTCTTCATCGTCCAGGTAGTGGACCGTGTCATGTACTTCTTGCAGTACGACCGCATCACCATGCTGGATGAGAGGGAAGCCAAGGAGCTGGTCTTCCCTGCCATCACTTTCTGCAACTACAACACGTTCCGCCGCTCCCAGATCAGCTACAGCGACCTGCTGTTCATGGGCCAGCTGCTGGGATACGAGGACAGCATGGCCCCTGGGATCCCACTTGCCCCAGAGCCCGAACGCAAAGGAGCCCGCTTCAGCCTGGACGAGTTCTTCAATCGCACCCGGCACCGGATCGAGGACATGCTGCTGGACTGCAGATTCCGTGGTCGAAAATGTGGCACCGAGCAATTCAGAGAGGTGAGCGAGTGTGTGAACGTAGATATGTAGTTAACTTAGTTATGCACAAAGAAAGTTATGAAAGAACAGGGAAAGAAATATTTGCAAAGTAGTTGCCAGAAAATGCCAACCAAAAAGATCAGGAATCAAGTACTACAACTTGAAACTGCAACAAAACAGACAGGAGAGACAACCGAAATAATGTCCAATACTTATTTCTTATAATTTTTTTTTTTGATTAATATCTGTGGAGTTATGGGCAGTGATGCTGCTTCAGAGTTCCCAGACTTTGGCCTAAAGTTCAGCTCATCCCCATGTCAAAGGTCAGCAAAGAGAAGCTTTCAAGATCAACTTCTTAATATGATTGTTAAAACCAAAAATTTATTAATACAGCTAAGAGTTTGTATCATATGCACACTTGCGGTTTTGTGGAGTTTTAATTGCATCGTTTCTGCCTGCCAAAGCTGCATTTCCCTGCATTAGCAGACTGCCCTCTTAGGCCCAGCCAGCATGGTGTTGACCACACTGTGTTCTGTGTACCTCTGTGTACGTCTGTGTGCTTTGATTAGAGAAACACGCTGTCGTCTGAGGCAGCAGGCCTTGACTCACGCAGTGACAAAAGATGTGAAAACATGAATAAATCTGTCAGGGAACAGATGTAAGAATATTCAATTTAAAAAGGCAAAATCAAATATATGTTTAGCTGGAGAAATATTACCTATCATTAATTTGCTATATACATAGAGATAAAACTCTGGTGTAAAATGAGAAAATACATTCCACCATTTACACATAAAAATATCCTGAAATCAGTAAAGCTGTTATATGTCATAACATATTCTCAGCTCTCAAAGCTGAAAACCGCTCTTCCAAAGACTAGGTGTGAACAGGGTCTCCAGCCTTATTTACTTTGAGAGCTATTTCTGCAAACAAAATAATCACGGGAGCTGCGTGTTTTGAGTTATAGATACAAGTTGTTGACCTTGGGGAGGTAGGTGGGGTGGTAAAATTAAATCTCCTGTCACATCCGATCTGCAGCATGCCACGACAGTGCAGTATGCATCTTCAGACGAAAATTGTAATTTACGTGTATTAGCAAAATACAAAAAAGAAGTAATTTAACATGGTTGATCCTATTTCTAAAAAGTATTATGTAAAATACTACATTATTATTATTATGTAAAATACTGCATAGGTAACCACTGATCTGAACCATCATGATCTGAAACGTCCTTCCGGGACCTGAGTCTTTTATTAAAATCTGCCCACCATTCAGACATTCAGCCCCCTTTACCAAGCCGTGGATCAGAGGGGGGGCACCGTGTCATGCAAAAACATGCAGCAGGGGAGTATTTTGTTTCCATTTATGCTTGAATGCATCTGCATTTTGCTCAAAGGGCAGCAGGCCACACAAGACAATCCTGTAATTTCAGCGCTCTGTCCATTAGTCCATCCACCTGGATGATTCATGACTCCCAGAGGTGAGTAGGATACAGGAATCGCAAGACAGAAATCTCTGAGAATGCCGCAGGCAAACTTACTGGGCTGTACTGCTGCAACTGAATATGCTCTATGCCCTCCTGTTCTAATGTCCTGAATAGATCATCAGCATCCTGTTTTAATGCATCTGTGATTTATTTCCAGATTAGTTACAAAATCGCTTGAGACATAAGTCGAATTCTTTTTACCTAAATAAAATATGCTGTCTAATGTGATACAGATTCCAGTTCTCGGCTGTGAAGATCAGGCCCGGAGACCCTTTATAAAGTGGTTATAATTCTGGCTGATGTGTTTTGAAGCCTCTCTCAGCCTGAATCAATGGCAGCAGAGCTGGCTGTCGGGCAGCCAGGGGGGCTCATCTTTCTGTCCTTGGGCATAATGTGATCCCCACCGCGCAGGCAGCAGATCCCACTTCCGAATCAGCTCCCATTATGCGCGGCTCTGCTTTCATCCCCCCCCGAGCCTGGCCTTGCGTTATGTTTTGTCCCGCAGAGGTCTTGACTCCAAACGCTAACTTCCTTGAAGGGCACCATGAGCTGACTGGCGTGTGTGTGTGTGTGTGTGTGTGTGTGTGTGTGCACGCGTGCGGAGACCCACAGTCCCTCACATTCTGCTGTGACTTTTGCTCATCACTCGCAGTACACTATCACAGAAGACATAAAAACAACACTACTCATCTGCTGCTGCTGCGTTCATATATAATAACTCTAGTAATGATTAACCTCTAATAGCACAGGTGTCATGGTGGGTATCACTGTATCCTCACACCTCCAAGCATGGGGGTGTGAATCGTTTGCCTGGCAGTCTATGGAATTGCTCAATTTCTGTGTGTGCCCAACCAGAATTTTGACAAGTTTTATTGATAGCCTTCCCCCCCTTCCCGCTCTGAGATCACCATGACGCTTGGCAAGGGAGACGGGTAAATAATACTATAACAGCTTCTGCGTACGGCCAAGGTGCGCTAATATTATTATAATATTATGTCTATCGATTATCCTTGATGCATTTTCTATTTAATGAAACAAACGCTTTGGCGGTGCGTCCTGTGAGCATCCGTCTCACATCACTGCGCACGTCCAGGGTGTCCACATCCCACACTGCTCCCCTCCACTCTTTCAGAGACGTCAACCACTGTCTCAATGTCTACATTAATACCTCCATCCATCCATTTTACATATTCTGGCAGAGTGTGAGCATTAACATACACATAGTCAGTGGAGGTTTCACCTGATTTGGTCCCTCAAAGTCAACTTTTGTTTGACACAATCAGAGGTAGCCTTGGGAGGGTGGGAATGGGGGGGGGTTTCAGAGCGGGGGATTGAATTTAATTGGGGCAAAGACATACACAGGGGTGGCGTCATGGGGGCACTGGTCCCATCTGAAAATAACCCACCTCCAGAGCGCCCCTCCTCTGTCAGTCACTGATTCAGAACATCATTGGCTAATGATACGGTTGGCCCCTCTTATGTCCCTTTCCTTAAAATAAATCTGAGAATCCCCCCCCCCCCCACTGGAAAAGGAGGAGGAGTAGGTACAGGAGCCCCAGGCAGCTGGAGAGGGCTGCTGATGGCCTCACTCTGTCAGGTACATGTTGAGCCTGAGATAAAGAGATGAGATACAAGTAGCAATTTCATCTGAATGAAAGTGGAAATAGGAAAAAAAACAACGGGAGATGGTCCGCAGGGACGAGAGGGCTGGTCGGTAGCTACGGCCCCTGTGTCAGGCAGTGGGAGCCCCTAGCACTGCTGGCGGCGCAGTCTCAGGGAAGGCACAGATGCCGGGAGAGTGGCTGTGGCTGGCGCACGCAGTCATCTCCAGCCAATGCGGCGTCGGGGGCGGGGCTCCGGGGCTGTCCGAAACGGAGCACTGTATTTTTGAGAGGTAGCTGCTGTGTGTGGTAGATAGAAAGTTTTCATAGGTTGCAGTCGGAGGAGGATGAGTGGATGGAGGGATGGATATGTAATTATGTGTTATATTTTGTACAACATTTTAGCCCTAAATTTTTATGCTGATAAGTCATGGTTATACTGTAGCTAAACTCTGTTATTTATAATAGATCTCATATAACCCTTTATTGGATACTACTGTAAACACAGTAGTAGTTATGTGATAAATTGACCTTATATTCTTAGAACAATGGCAAAGAAATTGTTAATAGCTCTTACTGTGGTATTTGCAATAGATTGTATCAGATATATTTGGTCCTGTTTTTAAAAGTAAGACAGCTCAATTTGATCTGAGAAACAATTCAAATGGCACTTACAGCAGTTATGGAAAATATCACCTTCTCAAATAGACAGCGGTGGTCATCTAAGCACAATTTTTTTGGACTTGTAGGCCTAAATGTCTGCCATGCAAATTTTCAGCTATTTTATCCCAATTACTGTCTCTCTCCTGCCAAGCGGGCTTGTTTATAATATGTACCTTTCATTCAGATAATATTTTTTTATGCGAGGCATTACTCAAAAGCTGCATTTATCGCACATTTAGGCCTACCTAAATCTAAATTGGAAAGTTCTTTTAAAGCATCTGTTCCATTGAATGAGTGCACGACCCAAAGGAGTGGCCATTTATGCATGGCGAACGTGATAGCAGAAGAGAGTGAGATAGAGCTGCACTGATTCCTGACGTCTGCTCCTATGACCCTTTGGCGGGAGGGTTAACGGGTTAGTGAGGTCTGTGCCCTTGTGCCGTAACTTGAGGTGCATCCGCATCGTTTAATTAAGGCTCCCGCCGAAGTCGCTTTGGTTGCTGACATCAGCAGCGCATTAAACATTTACCAGCCCTGAGAATCCGATACCGCCGCTTCCACCCGGGCTGTTTTCACCCGCGGATCTGTCTCCGAACCCTCCAGCAGAACGTCTCCGGTTTTCGGAAAGCGATCGAAACGGCGTAGGAAGGAGATGGTCATCTCAGAAAGAAAGGCATAATCGACATCAGCTTAAACACGGCGACAGATGAGATAATGGTGTGTGACAGATGAAATCGCTGATTCATTGAGATGCCAGACAAAGTCAGTAAGTCAGCAGGCAGAGGAGGGTCTTTGCATCTGTTCCCCCTAAATCCAAAACACCTGACGTGTTTGAAAGGGACATACTGTAGAAGCGTCAACAGCAACATTCAACTTGTATATTATTGCCAAAGGCAGTCCCTGAATTCTTGACTCCTCTTGACCTTAACTTTATTTTTTTTTTAAAAAAGAAAAAGAAACTGTATTGAGAGATCTGTGAAAATGGACCCTATCACTTTCAGACTGTTCGTGTTACAGGGATAAAAATCACCCATTAGTTTACCGTCCCTATCATGGTCTTTGCTCACTTTCTGTCTGTCTCAGAAGGCTTTTATTTCCATCTGATGGTACAAAAAAAAAAATGCTTGTGATGCGTAACTTAGTGACAAGGAGGAATGTGTGTGAATAAATTGTGGGACAGTTCTACAACTTTGCCCAGAACGCTGGCCGGATGTTATGAGTGTTAACATTAATTTTATGTATAAATCACTGCGGCACATTTACTTAGCCCAGATGCTCTCTGATTTTCCCGGACCATTTCACTTCAGCTGCCCTTTTCTGCTTATGACGAAATATGAGATCAGCTGCCTCTACAGGAAGTGCATATAAAGTCTGCCTACTTTAAACACAACTACAATTATGAGCGACCTTGGTCCGTGCCTCCAATGACCTGAAATTGGATGAATCTGATACTTACCATGGATATAAATAGCTCACCGCCATAACAGTTAATAAATTACCACAAAAAGCCAGTAAAACCGCGCACCATAAGATGTGTGTAAAGATGACGTTGCGTCTTCAGCTTTCTGCAAGATCTCTTTAAGGTTTTTATGGTAGGAATGTGCTGTCCGTAGTGGCGATATGTTTATGTACGTCCAAAACATCCGATAAGAATCGTCAGCAGACGTGCATCACACATTGCTCATAGGGATTGGCGCATAGTTTATTGTCTAGGCGCTTTTAAATGATGCGAAAGGCCCACTTATTGTAAATCACATATGACGACGGTTTGCCAAATGCAAAATTCCAAATGGCAAATTCAGCGCAAATTAATCGGTCAGTGTCAGTAAATGAACGCATTGACTTTCTAATCTTAATCTCTTTTAAATCGCCTAATGTCGTATCAGTATCCAATTTCCGGGTGCGAACCACGGATCGAACAGAAAACGGTAAACTGAATTATTCAAAAGATAAACTTAATAGTCACGGGCTGCCATTTTCTGTTATGATGATTATTTTAAAACATTTGTAATTCATTTGTGTGACATTATCCACGATGATTCTACTGATTGTTTCTCGCAACAGTAGATCGTTATAGTTGCGCACTGCGACGTCTGGGACCGATATTAACATGGGATGTCGAGCTGTGATCACCACGGCAACAGACAGGGAGACAGTTTCAATAATGAAGGGAATACAATTTGATTTCCTGCTGTCCAGAGGACAGGTTTTCCATACTGTGGCTGTGCTGCTGCTGGCGGTTAAAGGGGAGATAGCTGGAAACTGCATTAATATAAAAACAGCCAAGCTCCAAGTGCAATGATAAATCGAAATAAAGTGACACTCATGCGTCATTCGACGTTATTACAGTCTAGAAAAACAGTAGCATAATTCACAGCATCCACAGAATTTTTCCCATGTTACAGTGAAGGGCAAATGTTATTTTCTTTATTTTGATTGGTTCGGCTTCAGTTGTACTCCATGTGTGTTTCCAATGAGGAGTTTTTAATCAATAGATGCCTATGTAAAATATTCATGTTCTTTTTAATCGAGTTTTATTCAAAAACATGAATTGCAAATAGAAGATTATCGCATGTCCACGTTTTCAGTTCCTTGTTGTCAGTTTACTGGTTTCGTGTTTAGTTAATTTACACTGTACCAGAATTCAACACAAATTCTTTTTAAACGTTCTTTGAAGTTCTTTGTACGCATTGCATTCATGAAAAGTGCTTTTTAGTAATACTAAATGATCTATCCATGTGCTTTATTGTTTACGTGCTGATGGTTCTTTCTTTTGTCTCTGAGTTATTGTATTGTTCAAGTGCGCAAAACGATGATTAATTGCTTGCGCGTTGTACGTTATTTAGCTAAATCACCAAACACTGACATCAATGAGTTATTGGCGTGTTTTTACGTAGGAGGGAGAGGAACATCTTTTTGACTTCATTGAGCTTGAAGTGCTTTGCAAATTGTCACACATCAAGGTGTCGCCCTCCTGCCGGACGTGAAGGAGCACCGGGGTCACAGACCCCTCGCCACGGTGTTGCATTTGCGTTTCTTCACCACCGGAGGGCAGCGTTTTGCTAAGGATATTTGTCAGCAACCACGAATAAGCGCGATCTATAGGTAGCCTACAACTACATTTAGTTTGGGGTATCGTATGAGAACCGGCCTGAATGGTCATATTAAATGTAACAATGATGCTGTGCCTGTGACCGGAAAGTCACCAGGGACGGCAGAATGGTTTCACCACTGGACCTTTGAGCAAGGACCCTAACCCCTAATTTCTCCAGGGACAGACCCTGCTTTCTCAATTATGCACAGCACTTTAGAATGCTCATCCTTTTGGAGATGCAATGTGCAGGCATTGACAAAGGCCTAATTAAAAACATGCAATATACAGATGCCAGTTTGCTAATAATTGCACTTCATTGTGTTTACATCCTATCTTAAATGGAGGTAGGTACACGATACGTGTTTACCGCCGTGCAAAGCGCTCACTGATTTATTCCTATTCAGGCAGTGGGAAGCTGATTGTCATCAGCAGTGGTGTGGGGGGGGGAGGGTCCAGACTTCATAGTGAGGATCGCTGAATAGAACGTGATTTAAACAGGTCATTGTGGTAAATACGGCAGGAGTCCCCAAACTTCTTCTCAAATACTCATGCCTTGCTATTTTTTTTATTACACCTCACCTTTTATTATTTTAATCAGATTGTTTGATGATGGGGGGAAACATGCACAGGAGATGGCTGTGGGTCCGTATAAGGAGAAATTGTTGTGCTCTTTACTGCAGGACGCGGCTGGTGCCAGCTGGATCCAAAGAATCCGGGAATAAGGGGAAGTCGCAGCAGCTAAAAAGCATTTTTATTGTACCGCTATATGCAGCCTATAGCTCTGGCTCCGCTCCAAGAAGTTAATAGGCGGAAGGTGGTACTGGCTGGTTGCGGTCCCTACTCAAGTTCTGTTGATTTGTGTTTTTTAGTTTACAGCAGGGTCCGAGTGACAGCACATTATTGTTTTTACAGCCGTAACACCCCAGACAACTAACTAATAACCAAGCCCTCGATTACTAAACCAACGTTTATTTACGGCTTAATATAAGAAGTGCCGGGCCGATGGTCTCCAGTAGCCTACTACAGATAAAAAAAGAAAAAACACTGGTTCAGTGAACTGATGGAAACATCATCGCGGTTTTGAGATAGTAGTGCAGTGCATTGTAAGGTACAGCCAGTGGATAAAGGGTTAACCAGTCAGCGTTGTGACAGCAATAATCCCGCCGGCGTTGAGTTTCAGAACTTGGTTTCTATTATCACTACATCAGCAGTCAATCTCAGGAGGACAAAAACCCTTCCGCAGTCCTGCAAAACTGTTCTTCCATACAGAAAGTCCGTTGAGCCGTTTGCCGCAGGCTACACTTCCGAATAAGCTGCCCGCTTTAGCTGAGGAGGAGACGGGGCTCTGCTGGATGGTGCTGTACGGAGGGTGTGAAAGCGCTGTCCCAGCTGCTGCTGGTGCTGAACGGACAGCAGCGATCTCAACCCCGTTCGGACATTTGATCATCTCTCACTTTGTGGTTGAAAGACAAATACTGTGTGTATTTACGAGGCAGCAAGTAGCGTTGTCGTGTCGTTAATGGCATGAGTTAGGAACTCCAAAGCATTTTGAGGCTGAATTAGAAAATAATTTTAGAGATTTAAAAGTTAAGGGCTGGAACGATGAGTAGAAGGACTTTCGCGAAAGAATAAAAAAAGTGGTTTTATGAGGCATCTAACACTCACGGAGCAGCAGCGTGATGCGCGGGCTGGGGTTTGCTTTGTCTTGACAGAGGCGCCGGGGAGTGCAACATCTTTCTCCAAATGTTATGTTTTTATAACATAAAAAACACATTTCCTTAAATTGCGCAAAAAAAGTGACTGTAATGCTTTTATGTTCATCTATTTATACAAAAAGTGTTAGGAGGATGTATTCCGAATTTTTTTCTAGTCTTTCACTAAAAACGTAAAATGACATTTCAGCTTTGTTTTATCTTCTCAATGCACCCTGCAACCTCGTCAATTTGTGTAACAGGACTTCAAAAATAAGGTTACATACAACTGTATCCTGCGGTTCCCGTGTCGGCTGTCATACAGCTCAATTCCTCCATTTCTAAGGTCTCCGGTGTCGATGTCGTATTTTCTTCCAACAGGAGCGATTAGAGTTAACATCCTTCGGAAGGACTTCACTTTATTGCATAGTCCGTCCTATAGGCCTGTAGCTGCTTCCCCTGTAGTTACTGTACCCGGATGGCCAGCTAGATATCAGGGGGTCCCTACATAAAACCGCGTACCGCGTTGGCTAACCTCTTTTTAAATACCCAAGAGGGACTGCTGTGGTATAATTAATTAAATTTTGAATTCATCTACAGTAAGAAACCCAGCGTATAAATACATCAAACCACATGTCGCCTTAAAAGCGCTAGGTTAAAAGGGCAATTATTCCGCAAATGTAGGGTCATGAAGACCTGAAATATTTTGGGTTTTGTATCCCCAATGATTTGACGAGGCCAGTCAAAAAGACGCCGCCACATGATCAGCCAGCTGCACCAGCTTCTTTGAGATGTAGCACGTTTCAGCGAGGTGCTTAACTTAAATTGATCTAGTTAAAACGCCAGAAAATCAGACGGATAAAATGTACAATTTGCTTTGCATAAAAGTGGCAGCCACGTAATTCAGCGAACACGTGAAAAGCGTAAATGTGTGAGGAATAAACATGATCAAGCACTTTAAGCCCGTTATCGTGGCTTTACCGTGTATACGCAATGTTAATTTCTTTTTATAATCGAAGACTGTTGCGCATGTACACGCAACACTATGAAATAAAGAGATCTTTATGTAACAGATTCCACACAAGTTTAAATATTATATGATTTTTATTTTTAAGAAATACGTAAATAAATGTATCATTTGTAACTTTGTGATACAGGTACATGCCTACTTTATTATCTTCTGCTAAAAACTATGTATGGCTTTTTACAACGACGTTTCTGTATTTGAACCAATGGTTTATTATATTTTCATACATCATAGGAAGTCCCTTCTGGCATGTTTGGTTTGGTGCTTTGGAAATATAAAAGTCTAGCTCAGATGATGAAACTGTCACGTGCTGACTGAAATCCCAACTCCATGAAGGAGACCCCAAAAAGTTTATTACTATTATCATTTTATTACTCAGTGTAAAAATTACTAAGGGTTTTCGACTTTCAAATACCATATGCCGTTATCTCCCCCACAACGGTAATTAAATGAATACCATTTTGCCTGCAAGCATATGAGGGTGAAATACTATGACATGTATAGCATAATCCTGCATTGGTATTTTTATTGTTTGTAAGAGTGAAAAGGTACAGTATGGGGAAGTCTCCTTGAAAATGATGTACAAATGACCTTGTGTTAGTGTACTGAGTGTGTATTTATGCTGGTTACGGCCGTAATATTCTGATTAATTGATATCCTGTCTCTGCAGCCTTTTGTCGTGCTGCTGGGGTGCATGTTGTGATAACATTACTTATGGTCGCAGTTTGGATTCCCTGAAGTGTTACTTTCCATATTGCTTGTGGTCAGAAATTTGGGATTTAGTGGGGGGGGGGGGGGTTCTTGCCTGTTGCTAATGTATTCTCAAAACCATTAGGTTCTGGAATGAAGTCAAATTGAAATAAAATGCCCAAGCAAAATATGCTATATTTCTCTGCTAGACCTGAGGGATGAGGGTTGTGTGTGTGCGCGCCTGTATATATCTGTGTGCCTGTACATTTGTGTATTTGCCTCGGCTCCCTGCTGCCCCCCTCTGACTATCCGAAGGTAATGCTTCCAACAGTGCACCTCTGCAGGCCCTGTGTGTTTCATTAGATCTGCTCTTTACTCACATCTGACAGCTACTATAGATGAGGTCTGTCTCCATCAGCCATCGCTGTGTACAGCAGTGCAATAGGGGCTCCTGGGCAGGGTGAAGCTGGGGAGGAGAAGCGTGAGCAATGAAAACCCAGTAGTTTGACGTTCCTCCACACCGGAGCTGAATTATACCAGGTTTTGGGCTTCATATGTGTGTCGACTGACACTGCCAAGCCATGACAAAATCGCACATGGTCTCACATCGTTGTGTTTTCAGTTTTATGTCACAGACATTTACTGATTGGGATCCATCAGTGATGGAACCTCAATGACAGGCAGAGCCTCTCAGCAACCCCAAGACATCACAGGCTCATGCAGGGGTTACTACAAGGACCCATGTCAAAATCTGGGGGGGTAGGGGGGGGGAACTTCCAAACATCAGACCAAAGACATATGCGGTAATTTGTACAGCAGGACACTCACCATGACAGTGATGTTAGCCTGAGGAGTCTGATTATGATTCTGCTTTTGGGAGGCAAACTATTAGAAGATCCAAATCTGGGGGGGGGGGTTACAATATTTATCCATTGATTCATCTTTGTTTTATTTTTTACACTAAACTCCCCAGCCATAACCAATGCTAAATGTGTGACCACCTATTTCCCATGTCACCCTGTATCTGTCATTTGATGATTGATCCCTTTCTCAACAAACTCCCAGGCTTGTCTTTCTCAGGCTTACCGAGAAAAAGCCATTTCTTGTTTCTTGGAAGCATTTAATTCTAAAGCAACTTGCTATTTAATTTGATTTTTAACTTGTATGTCTGGATTTGCTTTCAAAGAAATTCAAATTAAGCACTTTCTTAAGATTACAAATTGCAGACCTCTGTCGGGTCTCATTTTTAAAATATACACAAATGAAACATTTCAGCATGATGTGCATGCATTGTTTGTGGACTGTCTAAAGGAATCAGCCAATTGTAATTTATGGCACATCATTTGTCAACATCTGGGAAATAAGACTTTTCCCTTTCAAACGGCCTTTATCTGGATTTGGGTGGAGAAAGAGATATGGGGGCGTGTGTTTATAACCAGAGCCGTTCCACACCAACTTCTCGGCTGTCTGACTTTCTGCCTGTCAGGATTAATGAGAGAGCAGCCAGCATGAAACAGCAGCAGCTTAAGGCAGGTGGTTGCAGGCGACTTTGTAAGACGGAAGAGGGGCGTGGAAAACAACCACGCGCGTCCTCCTGTTTCCCTTCCCTTTGTTTCCTTAACCTACGCCTCTCACGTAACGTGCCATCTGTCAGAGTACAACCTGCCCCTGTTGCCGCGGTTACAGATTTTTGTCGGGCATACCAGCTGGCTGGGACAGTGACTCACCACTGCGAACCCGCCGTTGCGAAGTCAGTACAGGGTTCGCATTTACCTTACCTCTCGTATCGGGCAGGTTATCAGGAGTGTGACTCTGGGAATTCTTCTTCTGAGCAGGGGCCCGAGGCCCCCCAGCTGTCTCCCAGACTGATGACTCCATTGTAACACCATTTCCCAATCTTCAGTGTAGTATTGTATCTTGATCTGCTCGATCTTCACCCCTAGTCGTCCTACTGGGAGTCACTGTGTTTGCTTGGCTGGCAGTTTTATCAGTATAACCTGATAAATATTTTGCCGGAGCCATTCAATCAAAGCTCTTGGTTCACCGGGGACTGAAAGCAGGGCCGGCCAGTCATGTCGGTGACACAGGCAGTCGCCTAGGGCGGCAGCTTCTGAGGGGGTGCCGACTTGCCTGGTCGATTTCAGCAAGGTGCACACCGTCCGAGACAAAGTGGAATTGACTTTGCGGTCTGTGCAACGCCAGTACAGAAGAGCCATGCAATGTGGGGCACTAATTGTACTTTGTCTCAGGTGGGGGGGCACCTCGCTGTTGCAATCTGGGGAAAGGGTTAGCATGATCTGACCGAAAGAAACTGTAAATGAAGTGGCAACAAGATGAAGAGCAACATTTCGAAAATGAGTAAAGATTGTTAATAGAACCATCAAGCGATTGTTGTTAATTGCATACACAAATTTATTGCAATTAAAAGATTTTACAGTCTGTACATTCAGTATATAATTTAAATGTAAATTATTAATCTTTGCACATACTATTCTCCCATTGGGGTATCTAAACAAGTGCAGTTAAAGTTAGCGTGATTATTGTTATTGTTCGTGCTTTTATTTTGAAATCAGCTGGGGACGAGGGAGGCGAGGCATCAGGAGTGATACCTGCTGGGTGTCTGTTGGGCTTGGACCTGCCATCATAGCGAAATCCCATTGCAGTCAAATATAGATTGTAACCTTACAAGTAAGGCTTTGGTTCTGGGTTCTGAACCAGCATTCCGTATGCGGCAACATTGTGAGATGAAACATGCACGAATCTTTGGGACTGCAACGGGTAGGAGTGACAGCTTAGCTTTGCAGTTCTGTGGCCCCTGGATCACCCTGCTCTGTCAGCACACACAGACACAAACACACACAAACTCTCAATACATGAGCAGAAAATACAAGAATACTGTAGAGGCACAGATTGAGTATATCTTGAAGTATAAGCATTTTAAGCTGCCCCATTCTCCTGGGCCATTACTGTATGTATGTGTGTGAGCATGCTTGGAGTGTGTGAATGTATCATTAAAAAATAATCACCTACATTCACTCAAGATTCTTTGTGAGCCCATTCGAAAAGGTGGCGGTCTTTGAATTTAATTTTTAATTTAATTATTTAACGTGGGTGCATCTTTGGCTCCGTGGGTAGTGCAGATGCCTCACACTCACAGGGTTTGGGGTTCGACTAGCTGCTCTGTGTGTGTGTGTGTGTGTGTCTGTGTGAGCGGGTTTACCTATCCTTATGGGGACATAATGTCCCCATAACGTGATAAATATCCACTTTTTTTCCCTTATGGGGACCGGTTTCCTGGTCCCCATAAGGGAAAACTCTATTTTATAAGCATCGGTGACTGCTATGAAAAAACTAAAAATGCAAAAAGTCTTGTATTTTGATAGGTTACTTATGGTTATGGTTAGGACAGGGTAGGGGTTAAGGCTGTCATAGTTAGCGTTAGCATTTTTCCCATTGAAATGAATGAGCGGTCCCCATAAGGATATGTTTACCCTACATGTGTGTGTGTGTGTGTGTGTGTGTGTGTAAATGTCCTCTGGGTAGGACTGGAATCCCCAGCCTTGTCCCCTGTACTGCCAGAAATAGTCTCCACCCCCTCCCACACATACACGCATATCTGACAAGAATAAGCAGTTGGAGGATTTATTATTTAATGCAAGAGTAATCACTGCAGTACCTACTCTCACCTTGTCAGTAACTGTGAATACACAGGTACTTTGAATAGGTTTGTTATTCCTAATTTAAAATGATGAATGAACTAACACAATCTACAGAGCATGCAAAGGAGATGTTTTGTGAGTAGGCAACTGAATTCTCTGTATTTGTCATTTGAAAAGAGCAGCAGCTGTTTTTCCTCAAATTTCTATCTTGCAAATAAAACACTTTATTTTTAGTTTGAGACTGAAACACACAGGATCATTTGTTTTTTTTTTTTTGTTTTTTTTTTTGACTGCAATTCCATTCTTTTGCTCTTACATTGCTGCCATTTTCATCCATAACGTTTTACAGCCAACCATCTAATTACTTCTTTTTGTGAAATATTTAAATAAGCCCGTCTATTCTATGGATGAACACCAGGGGGCAGGATAATCAGTTTCATGGTTCAGCTGAGAATGCTGTTCGTCAGTGTTTGATTAAAATTGACACCATGCTGGCTCATAAGCATTTCAGGTTAAATATTGCTGTTTAAAGGGAACATTGTTATTTTTACAGATGGAAAAACACTGGCTGTTGGCTTTTCTTTATGCTTCAGAATACAGAATACTTTTAAGAAATCTCTCAACTCAGGCTACATTCAGATGAAATGTTCTTAGCAGCACAGCTGCATAGGTGCCCCTTCCAACCAACACCAACCAGTAATTTTTACTCTTTTATATAAAAATGAATGTAGCTTAATTGTTCCATTTAAGTGTGCAGCAGTCTTTCTGGACCTTGATTTGGGAACTAGCACAAAGAAATTTGTGTCCCTATAATTACTGCACCTTCTTAGAAAGCACTGCGTAGATTTACGACCCATCAAAGCCAAACTCAATGCAACATCTGCAGCAAGGTTGACAAAGTTGAATGAAAGATACAGATGGCCAAGATGTGTCAGATATATAGCACCCACAGATACCATTCTTCGCCTGAATGGGGCCTTTTGGGGACAAATATCGTCGAAGCAGCCAGAATCCTCTGCTCTGGATTCTTTCTTCTGCTTTTCCCACAGTAGCAGATAAGCTCAGTGTCTCTTTCCAGCCTCACATGATAATCAATCATAATGATCTTGCTAATAGAAACACTATGGAATATTAATTGAAATATGCTACAGACTCATGTTTCTCTTTGGTGCGGATCATTACCCCCTTGGCGGGATTAGAGCACTGGAGCTGCGAATATCTCATTCCGCTCTTTAGCCAGGACAGGAGTTTGGAGGAGACCGGCGCGTAAATTTAAGCGAAGGGGGATTTATTGTTACACGATAGGAACAGTTAAAGGTCCTGAGCAGGTGCCGGGGGAGATTATGTCCTGTTAAGTTATTTTCTGTTTCCCTGAATTGAACTGATGTCATCCCAAGTCATCACTCAGTAAGTTGTTTCACTTAAGGATGCGTGAGTTAAATTTCAACGCAGGTTTTTCGCCTACAAACCGAAATTTTGTATTCCTGTTTGCACCTGGAAGTGTTAAAATTGGACGGTCCCGTTTCATCTATCTGGAGGAAGGCCAGAGTCTCCCCTGAGAGTCTGACATTGAGAAAAGCTTTAAAATGTCATATATTTGCTCTTAGGTTTACTTCTGGGGCCATTGGGGATAGATACTGTAGACAGTGTGCTATAAATTATGGGATTTTAGGGTTTACCTAGCTGTCCTAGTGTCCCATTTCAAATGTGTGAATATGAATATCGAATCTGGATAATATTTGTCACTTACGCGTATGGTATTTAAATATTCATTTAAATATGCAAATGTATAAACATCTAAGCAACTGTTGATATTAGGCCAGTCAGTATGTTATCTAGACAGAGAATTACATTAATCGGTATGCTTAAATGTATTCATTATGTCATGTATATAAACAAATATCTATAATGTGTCCTCCATTTCAGAATCTTTAGAATTGGAATCATTATTGCCACATGACCAATGCCGGCGGATTTTTCTTTGGCACAGATTGCACAGCTATTAGGGACATTGTAGTGAACAGAAACTCGGAAACCCAGAATGAGGTATACAGCAGCATTAATTCGGAGGACAGGCAAACAGAATTGGAATTACCGGGTCGGTTCGGAGTCGGGGTCGCAGAGCAGGAGAAGTCAATCCTACACAGAACACTCCAGACAGGTGGCGGGCATCAGTGGTGGGGAATTTACTCACAATACTAATCCATTACAGACAGAGAGGGAAAGTTCAGGTCCAGATAGTACAAATCCACACCGAGGTTTTTTTTCAACCAAAGATTTGAGTACTCTGTGACTCTTTATACTCCACCTCTGTCTTTAATAAGTAACTTTTGCGAGTAACTTCCCCAACACTGGTGGGCACACTGGGAGGGTCTGAGGGGATCAGGATCGGGACGGGACTGGAGTAAGTCAGGCAGGCAGGCAGGATGGGTCAGGGCTCAACAGAGGACATAAGGAAGAACGCTCAGTACGTCTCATCAGAATCAACAATACCGGGCACTGAAAGAGAGGCAGAGCAGGGATGAGTAGAGAGTGGAGCAGGTGTCTCCACTCTGGGAGGGGGCCGATGCTGTGGTGTTCTCACAAAAGCGGTGTGACAGAGATAACAACAGACAATTAACAGTTACAGACAGATTAAATACAGGACACAAAACACACAGCGGAGAGGAGTAAATGCAAGGTATGTAATAATATGGTGGTTTGTGCAGATTTAAGCAATGGAATTCTGAAGTTTGACACAGGTACAATACAAACAGCACACATCCATACATATACTGCATGACATTCATGACATACAGTGTGCAACCAGAATGTCAGGACACTGCTGCTGCAAATGTACATGTTGAAATGGTGCGAATGTTGCTTTGTTGATTGTAAGCAGAGGGAAGTACTGAAGAGTCTGATAGTACTATTAAGTTTTATTCAGGTAAATATGACTGTTTTAGGAAGTAGTTTATGGTTGCATAAATATATATATACAGTGAGGTCAATAAGTATTTGATCACCCTGTGATTTTGCAAGTTCTCTTACTTAGAAATCATGGAGGGGTCTACAATTTTCAGCATAGGTACATTTCCACTGTGAGAGACAGAATCTAAAAAGAAAAATCCGGAAATCACATTGTATGATTTTTGAACAATTTATTTGTGAATTACTGTGTCAAATAAGTATTTGATCACTTGCATATCAGCCAGATTTCTGACCCTCAAAGACCTGTTATTTTGCTTTTAAATAGTCCAGCTACACTCTGCTCATGATTCTAAATTAGTAGCACCTGTTTGAGGTCATAAAGACACCTGTGCACCCCACAATCAGCCAAAGTCTAAGTAGCAACATGGGCAAAACCAAAGAGCTGTCAAAAGACACAAGAGACAAAATTGTAGACCTTCACAAAGCTGGAAAGCGCTACGGGGCAATTGTCAAGCAGCTTGGTAAAAAAAAATATCTGCAATAATGTCACGCCTAGAAACAGGCCTGCTCTGCACAGTATTACCCAGTGAGGAAGTGTGCTGCCTTTTCATTATGATGCACAGCAACTGAACAGAATAATTGTTTTTTTTCCCAGTTCATAATTTTCGAAAGAATTCCTCACATCTGCAGCTGCTCAGCTTGATCAAATCACGAAACGTATGAATATGATGCCAACATCGGGCTCTGAGGCCCCAGTGTCGAGCGGGAGGGGTTTATGGTTAGGGTTAGGGTTAGGGTATCAGATGGTAACAGTTATAAACCCCTCTGAAGCTCCGCAAGTCACGTGGATGATCTATCAAACTCGATCACACTGACCTGACGAAGATGAAACAGCCGCAACATTGGTCTTTCGTAACTCTGTGGTTGTGTTTCACCGTGGAGAATCTATATTCTTAACTATTTTTAAAATGAGGAAGTGAATTACTGAGATATTGCGTATATGGGGCAAATCAGTAACATACTGGGAAAGCGTCTGCCTTGTTTCCTCATGCAGCTCACAAGCTTTTACCTGGCCAAGCGGGACACTTGTTTTTCCTTTACAAGCTGTTATTCGCAGCCAAACATTTGCTTTATTTCCGCACTACAAGATGTGGGGTGGGGGGGGGAATCATCTGGCTTAAAATGTCGGTCAGCCTGCGCATACATAGATCTACATGTTGGACAGTATGCTGTTGGTTTAGGATCTGAGGTCGGGTCTGTAGTACAAGCAATCGCAGCCAACACAGTTTCAGTTGGTGGTGTCTTCAGCTGTCCTGTAGAAAAGTGTTGTATTTCTTTACATGCAAACAAAGTCTAAAACCATACATGCACACAATTATAATACACAACTGATATCCCCCTTTTGATGGTATATGAAACCTCTTGGTCCTGTGTAGTCTTGTGAAGCCCTGCCCCATTTTCTGAATCGATGCCGACCTTGCAAGCTAATTATACTTTGTCTCGGAAAGTGTGCGCCGGTGTTCTGACAAAACGTCCTACTTTATCAAAACATCCTACCGTAGTGCTAATTGATAGCCCTAACTCTAACTCTTACCCTAACCCTAACCCCTAAAACCTAACCCTAATCCCAAGTTGGTGGAACTGCACATGCGCATAAAGGCTCGATGGCACGTCTCGATAGGTAGGATGTTTTGTCAAAACACCGACAGTGAAGTTTGCCTAGGGCGCCACATGGGCCTCTATCGGTAAGTTACTGCCCGACATTGAAGCCCTTATGTCATCAGACACGTCGCATGATTTCATAACTATTCCTGTGACCTCTGTTATACTGGAGAAGTATGTGTACTGCGAAGCAGTTTGCACATACCTCAACTCAACGAAAAAATAGCAGGAATGTGGGCTCTGTGTAAATTTATTCCTGAGAAGTTGACGCAACGTCATTTGCAATTTGGGTGAAAGCGACTGATGTTTTGAGCAAGAACAGGCACAGAGCGTGTTTGTGATTCCACATACAGAGTATGGTTCACGATGGGCATTTGCGCTAAGCTTTTTCTTGCAACCACTTCTTGCAAGTCATTTGGAAAACTGCAACGCAGCCGTATCGTAAATTGTGTGACAGATCCACCTAAGTGTGCAGAAGCAAAAATATCTATTAGGTTATATATGCTTTTTAATGGCTGCTTCAAAAAAATTCAATAAACAATTGGCGTCTGGGAAATGTGTATTAGCGGTAAAGATATATGTGTTTCTGCATGCAGAGAAAAAACAACATAAAAGATTACTTTTGGTCTTATGGTCTATGTGAGAAACTTTTGGGTTTAGTGCAGGTGTTCGTTTTTTATTATGTTTAACATCTGCGAATTTTGTGGAAGCGAGCGCGTGATGGCAATTATTGGGAGTTATTATCTATTTTTAAGAGTAAGGGGTAATTCGAGAAATTCGTAATTCAATCACATGAATAGCAATAATCGTAGTTTGAATGAAAGCGAAGTTGAAATAATAACGAGGAGGTTAGGTTCCGGGAAAATAGCGACAGGGGGGTTGCAGCATTAAATGAAACGTGCTAGGATACGGAGAGGGTGGGAGCAAGAGTTGTGTCCACCGCGCGGGGGGGTCGATAGGAGAGAGGCGTGAATGAGACCGTTTGTGTGTGTAACACCGGCGGTTGGGATAGACGGATAAGATGTGGAAGTAAAAGAGAAAAACAATATCAGGGGAGTGGAGACAATGAGAAATAGCCTACTATTGGATTGATATTGTAAGACTTTGCATGCTGATAAGGAAGCGGATGCCTGTCACGTCCTCCGTCCTCCAGTCAGTAGGTTCAGTCGGTTCCAATACGACCCAGAACTGGTAGGCTGCCGGCGAACTGGCGAAAGGCTGCGCTATATGGACATCGTGGAAGAAGTGTTATCGGAGATCGGTTCTTCGTGTCAGGCAAAATAATGTTTGCTTTTGGGCTGTATCGCTATTTGAAGAGGGTCCGACTACAGGCGTCCAGAGACGAGCTATCAAAAGCTTTAGGATTTGGTGGAAAACTCGGTGTTTCGGAAAATGATAAACTTCTGTGGAGTCCTTATAAGGTCTTCCAGTGTTGTCGTGTGCGATGCTTCGTTTTTAATTTATTTTAGGTATTTGTTTCGGTTTGCTGAGCATTTGGACTCCGTCTGTCGCGCATCCGTAAATTTCCATTAATACTCATTTTTGAGTTGAATCATACACGGCAATCGGTTCAGTTTCTTGTTACGGTTTATGTCTAACGCCACATGCCTGAGTTAATATTTAGAAGCGCAGCGATAATAAAATAGCAATTTATAAAGTTAAAAAGTTGTATAGCCTATCTTCGGTGTATATCAACAAACAGTATATTTAAATTATAAATATGAGTTGGGGGTCATATTTATGAAACAGAATTATCGTAGCGATTATTATTTATTTGTGTTCCATTTTTGAGCATTAATGGCACATTTCTGAATTTTCTACGCGCCAGTAGCTCGTAGAGTCAATTCAGTGTCGGGATAAATACTGCTAAAAGCATAAATAGCCTAGTCTGGTCACCATTAAGTCATGACTCCGCTTGGGTCGCCCGTGCGAACTTGCAGACTAGCTGTGAATGCACAGTGACGGGCGATCAGGGCTGTGTGCGCCGTGAAGGGCGCGCCGCTCCCCCGCAGCGCCGTACGCGAAGCCCGCTTTCGGGTCACACCAGTGCCATCGCAATCCGGGGGGGCAGACCAAAGATGTGCAATTACGATCCAAAGGGGAGACCGAGCTCCCTAGCCGACGCCGGCAGGCTCTTCCTGAAACACACCACCTTTCATGGTCTGCGGCACGTCTTTCTCAGCGGATCGTACCCCCGCAGGCTGGCTTGGCTCCTGGCGTTCCTGACGGCTCTGGCTCTGCTCTTCACTTGGTCGTCCAACCGGGTCCGTTACTTGCTGTCCTCGCCGGTGCACACCAAAGCACACATGGTGTACGCCAAGCGCTTGGTCTTCCCCGCCGTGACCATATGCAACCAGAACATAATACTGCCCAGGCGAATGAAGAAGCCGGACATATTCACCGCTGGGAGGTGGCTGGGACTCTTGGGGAAGAACTGGCAGGTGGCTCCCGCGGCTAAAGAAGCGCTCGCGTCCAACAAGGACGGCCGCGACATGACCAGCGAGCCACCCTGGTCCCCGCTCTCCCGCATCTTGGACTTTAACCACTTTCTTCCCCCTCCCCGAGAGTCCCAGGACAGCATGAGGGAACTGTTCGACCGGCTCGGTCACCAGCTTGAGGAAATGCTGCTTTACTGCCGCTTTCAGGGAGAGCTATGCGGACCCCGCAACTTCAGTACAGTGAGTACAGCGCGCGGGACTCGCACTCACCCGGCCAGTGTTTATTTCACACTTCCGGTGTTAGATCAGAACCTACAATTTTGTTGTGCGAGATGTCCGTAAATATATTGAAACATAGGTATCTTTTAATATCACTAAAGATCGGTGCTTAATATCGGTTAATAATCATGCGATGTTTAAAATTCTTTTCTCCATACAGTGCACATAGCCTAATAATTATGTGCGTTCCTGCATTTCCCTTGCAAAAAGTTGATTTCCAAGAATACACATCTGTGGCTCTTCCTGGACAATAACACGTCAGACTGATTAGCCCAAATGTTAACATGACAAAATATAGACAATCGGGTTTATTTATGTGTTTTTAATCGCCGTCAGAAATGTGTTTAATGAAACACTGAAACACCATGTCCACGAGAAGTATTCAGTATTCAGCTTTTCAGCTTGATTTGTTGTTCATTGGGAACAGAACAGACTGTTTTAACTTTAAATGAAACCCCTTTCAGGTTGCAGGATTGTTAACCCACAGTTTAAAGTATTTCTTCCAGAGAAAAGCTTTTCCAAGAAAAAGACCAAAGAAAAAGAAAAAAAAACATCTTCTACCATTATTCCAGGGATTTTATTGAAATTGCACTTAATACACGTCTCTTGATTAGTTCATTTTCCATCAAACCTAATACCAAGTCTATTTTGAATGCTGAGGTTGTTTGAATATTTTTTCCTTTCAAAAATTGCTTTCAGTTAATGTAATACACTAATATGCTGTTTTTTTCAGCAGAGATAATCATGCTCTACAGTAATTGTTGGAATATTTCAATTTGTTAAGAATAATTTTGGTGTTGAATTTGGTTATATGCAATGGATTATATTCAAATGATATTTCAGCAGCTTTTATAACTTTCTGAAAGTTATATATAGTTTCTACTGAAACCTGAATTATAGCCTTTAAAACAGTGGTTTTAAGATGAAATGTGTTCTCTAGAAAGAAACGTTCAGGCAGTGTACAGAGTCTATATTTATGAATCCCGTAAATGAAGCCTTTATCAAGAATAATTTATTGGGTCTGTAGGGATGAATGAATAGGTCTTAAAAGCATATTTCCTGAAAAAAATATTTCAGAGTAGCACAGCACGTATCTTTTGGGGTTTAGTTCAATTTAGCCAAAATTAAGGCTGATTTAGATTTCAGCTGCTACAGGCCTGCAAGTTCAGCCAAACGCTTGGCGCAGAGTGTTATTCAGACTGAAACATTAGCCCTTTGCTAGCATACTTAAGGATTTGGTTCTAGTAATGTTAGCTAGCCATGAGTTCCTTTATTGCTGGTTTTGATTGCCTGGCTTGGACGTGAGTTGTTTGTGATGAAGCTTCTTCAATCTTTTTGAGAATCAAAATGTGAATGGTTCCTTGTCACTGGCATTCATTTACATTTTTCATTAAATGCAATACAAAAAATTGTGAGTGTAAAGAGTGTCAGGAATTTCACTACTTCTTAGTTCATTCTCATTTGATTTTTAGTATCTCAGCGGTGGTAACAATTTGACTGGAGTAAACTCAACCTCAACTACAGTACCAGGGCACTCAATGCATCCCCTGCCCCCTCACATTAAACCTTTGTGTAAAGAAGCACATTTTTTTGAGTGCAGCAAAGCTGGTTACTAGTCGGTGTTTATTTGGGGCTGAATGATCTTGAATCATTGCTAACAATAAAGCAATCCCTGTGCATTGCTATCAAGACTCAAGCACTTTAATCACATACCTGCCCTGAGGGACTACAGACAATGTGTACTTCTAACCTATGGTTGCCCTCGAAGACCAAGGATGATTCTCATTGCACTTCGCCGAACTTGCTCAAAAATAGGTGATATCCATTTTGAGCTGGGGTGATGGGAATGTACACAGGGTTCGAGGAGCAATCCCACTAGAGCATTATACGGACCTAGCTTGATTTTCCTTGACTTGAACACACTATAGCCTTGGTTTTTATTGAGCTAGTACCGGGAAAAATTCATTGTAGAGTCTTAAAGCACTTATGTAAGTCGCTCTGGCTAAGGGCGTCTGCCAAATGCTGTAAATGTAAATGTAAATGTAAATCAGATCTCAATAAGTATCCTCTGTAATACTCCACTGGATTATTACAGTAATAATCATATAAAAAGTGCAAAATCTTGCCAAGGTCGTAGCTGTTAGCAATATCCCCCCCCCCCCTTATATCCCCTTTAACACCTCCCATGTATTCACCCATTTCTTTTTTTCTGGGAATATCACTCTGTACCTGTGCATTCCTGCTACATCTAATCTCGTGACTTTTGGTGAATTATAGTGATATAAACAAAAAAAATGCAGTGGTACCAAAACAGAACCTTGAGGCACTCCTCTCATTACACTGGCCCAGCTACATCTTGCAGCTATTAAATGGTACCTCGTTTACTTTTGTTTCTTTGACAGCACACTGTTATGGTTTCTGACTCCATTTACTTTAAACACAAATCTTTCAAATGGAATTTCATTAAAAGTTTAAAGTGTAATTAAAATGTAATGTTTAATGTTTTAATTCAACTTTGGTGCTTAAAGCTATGTTGACTATTCTTCAAAAAAGACAATTACATAGCATAAAAATTACTCTGATGCTATGGACCAAACAGTAGACTCCATAGAGTGACCAATTACAGAACATAATGTTACTTATTCTGTAATTGACATGATTGGTTCAATCCAATTAGCATCTGTAACATTTCCCAGTCTCTTGATGCTTGTTCTTTTTATAACAATTTCTGAAATAAGATTAGTCTGTGAATGATACTGCTCTTTTGCATAAAAATACCGCTTGTTCCCTGAAATTTATTTTGTCTGAAGAAACCAATTTATCACATTGTCTTCAGAAATATTAGCATTGCATAGTATAGAAAAGGACTCTGAACTGGAAAATATAACATTGTTCATTGGCTTTATAGCATCTCATTTATATTTTGTTTTTGATGTTCCCTTTTTTGTTTCAATATTTATTTTATTATGCTGTTATCAGAGGATCTTTCCATTTTCTTTGCATTGTCTGCATTTGTACTGTGGCATTTGTGTGCTGCATGTGATAGTTTGTTTTTTATTATTATTGAAAATGATTTTACATTTATTATTCTCTTCTCTGAATGTAAAATACTAGGAGGTGTCACAAAGAAAAATAACTGACAAGCACTGAATACTTTTTCCTATAATGTGATTCTGCTAAACTGCATTTCACATCCACTACGCCAAAAGCCCTAACAGATATGGACAAAAGTACTACTTCTGTTACAAGGGGTGGTGGTGGGGGGGGGGGGGGGGGTAATCTGACAGTAACTACAATCAGTGAGATAATTTAGCGACTTGCTGGACATATCAAAACATCTGCATGAACCCTCTGAGATGCATGGATTAGGACATCAGGTCGAAGGCAGCGACAAGTAAACAGCAACTCACCTTTTGCCTCCTTCCTCTGAGATATGAAACATTTCACCGTCCCTGCTTCACTGGGTACCCGTAAGACTCAGGCGATTCCAGTCTTCTCACGTTACAAAGACATCTTAACGCAAAGCAAAACCTCCAGGCCATGTTTGTAGTCTGTATTGATCCACTCTGCTTTGGGATCCATGCGGGAACACGCTTGGATCTTATACCGCACTCGCCGTGCCGCAGACACCGCGCAGCAACCCAACACGTTTTATTTTCGGACAGCACTGTTTGTCATTATCATCATTATTTTCTTCATGGTAATTAACTGCTTGCCGTTTGGGGAAAATGCATATAGTTTGTGGGAGAACTTTGGCAGCATCGGTGAGCAGCTTGGTCCCTTTCGGACCCAAGCTGGCCTAAGGCTCATAGGGAACACACATTCTGGTTGCCTTTGAATAATTTGAAGTGCATCGGAATGACTGAAACACCCAGAAAGATCAATCTTTTTTTTAACGATGCAGAATGCAAATCAAGATTTTATGAAGTTCATTTTTAATTGGCTAAGCAAAATCCGTATTGATTCGGAATGTAGCGTAATTAATAATTGAATTAAATTAATGTAATCAATTCTGTAAATGTTAAACAGCTTCTGGAGATTTATGGCAAATGTATAAAAGAATCGATCATTTTCAGTGTCATTATGCAATGTTTTGGAAGTGAGCACTGGCTGCAGACAATTTTTTGTATAATTTAAATATGTTTTAATGTCCTTAGGAAAATGTGTGAATGACATATTGTTTTTCAGCTTGTGTCTTTGTGTTTCTGAATATATAGACCCTGCATAATATATAATAAAAATGATAAAATATGGATTCTGATTTAGAATATTTGAATTAAAATCCTAACTGAAGTAAAATTCCACGGATGTAATAGGACACATGTAACATGCTTGGCTGACATAGTGGTGAAGTGTCATGTTCTCCATGTCCTGAAGGTCGATTTTCTTGTGTCTTATGCTATTACCCTTATGCAAGCAGCCCTAAGGTTAAAAAAACTGAAATATATTAATTCATAAACTTCTTGAGGGAAAAAGGCATTGCATTCTGTCTCGAGCTATGACTGAGAGTGTGAAAGGGATCAATCATCAAATGACAGGTGACATATACAGGCTGACAGCAGGGTGACAATACCTTCCACTGGGTAAATGGGTGGTCACACATTTAACATCGATTGCATCTGGGGGGGGGGGGGGGGCGGTCAGTGCAGCTTGCCGCCGAATCGATGGATAAATATTGTAAGCCCCTTCCCAGGTTTGATCTTGGAGTTTCTAACAGTTTGCCTCCCCAAGGCAGCTTCAGAATCGGACTCTTCAGGCTAACGTCGCCGTCGTGTGTGTGACGTCGCGTGTGTGACGTCGTGTGTGACGTCGCGTGTGTGACGTCGTGTGTGGGACGTCGTGTGTGTCCTGCGGGACTTGTGCACTTTACGCACGTTGTTGATCCGCCGTGTGGAAGCAGAGATACCAGGCGGTATGAGGATGAAGAGGCTCAGTGTGAGACTCTACCAGCTGCTGCCCAACAGCCCTCTATTCCAAGGCCACCAACACCCCCCCATCCTGGTTACCACAGCAACTCTCACTAGCTTCAGCCTTCTCTCTTTATCTTCATTTTTTTTTTTATTCTCTCATCTTTACCATTTTCTGACAATTTCAAATCATTTTACGATTTACTGGCTGCCTTTAAGAAGCTGTTTGTGCTTTTGTCATTCACACACAGTTATTTTGAGTTCAGACAGTTTATTGGTTTTTATTTTTATATGAAGAAATGGCCCTGTAGGTTACGTTGAAATTATGCATAGAAAACAATGTTTGAAAGCTAAGTGAAATGGACGATTTACGAACTTTGTAGTCATAGTAACGCTCAGCTGCTTTTCTATTCATTTGTTCATTTCTGACGGAGACTGTAGGGACAATTAATAGATACGAGTAAAATGTGACCTTTATTTAACTGTCATCATTATTTGTCATCAGTCGCGTTATTGTTTTTGTTTTTCAATTTTGTTGATTTTGCGGTTTTTTTTGTGTTTTTATGCCAGAACAATGAAACATGTGAGTCACAATGTCGCTTAAACAACCCAGCAGTCTAAGAAATGAATCTGAGGTCCAGAATTTTCTATGAATACGTTTCTTTTTTTTTCTTCGCTCTGAAGTCATCGTCAATGAGCTCTCGTGGCAGAATGTCATTCCCCATTCCACTTCACCGGTTATGAAAGGTCAGATTTCATTTTATTCTGCTGACGTAACCCCCTGTGATTACATGAAAACATACAAAGAGCTGATAAGGGCAGGATCTCATTTTGCAGCCATGTTTTGATTTGCATGTAAAGGGCTGCAGGTTGTTTCTCCTTGTTCCTCTAATAGGGCTTCTTACATTCTGTTGTAAGATTCATTTTGCTCATTGTAAACTTACCAAATCTGCCCCCTGTAAGGCCTATCCTACATTAAATGTTTGGTTGCAGAACAGAGATAAAAGTCAGTACCTTAAGTGTACATGCACTATTTCCACACAAACCTTTTTTTTTTTTTTACACATGTTCAGTTTAATATATTTGGGTTGCTTGGTCTGGACTCCATCTGCCAACCTTCTACTTAGTCCTTGTTCTTAATCCATCTGTTCTTTATAACCACTTGTCCTGCTCAGGGTCATGGGGGACCCACAGGCTACCGAGGAAAGGCAGGGGACCCTTCAGGATCGCTGGGCACAATGACATGGGCAATTTGGGCAATCAGCCTCAGTATGTTATTGGACGGGGGGGAGGGAACCTGAGCACCTGGAGGAAACCCCACAATGACATGGGCAATTTGGCCAATCAGCCTCAGTATGTTATTGGACAGTGGGGGGGGGGGGGGACCAGAGCACCTGGAGGAAACCCCACAATGACACAGGGAGAACATATACTCCACACAGGTGGAATCCAGGCAGAGACTCAAGCCCCGGTCCCAGAGATCTGAGGCGGCAGTGGGAACCACTGCACCACCATGCCACCCTTGTTCTTAACCACAAATTTAAAAAAATCTAATTTAAATATAAAGGTAGCTGCTGAGTATTGGTATTAGTTATTAGTATAAGTATAACTGCTAAAAATATATATCTGGTCTATTAGTTATTAGTATAACTACTAAAAATATATATTTGGTCTTTGTTTTCGTCGTCTTCACATCACTTTTTCTGGCGAATGTTGTGTTGGCAGCATTCTAATCATGTCAGAACAGGCTTCTCTTACCAAGGCATTGGGCTCTAGTTCGTTCTGAGGGATGCCCAGATGTTCCCAAGATAGCTAGGAGATTTAGTCCCCCCAGCATGTCCTGGGTTTGCCCCAAGTTCCAGTGGGACCAGCTTCCTTAGGAGCCAATCCAGTGGCTTGAATCACCTCAGCTGACTCCGATTGATTTGACAGAGTAGTAGCTCCATTTCAAGGTCCCCCAGGATTTTCTGAAATCCTCACATTATCACAGAGAGCAAGCACAGCAATCCTGAGAGAAACCTCATTTCAGCTGCTTGTATCCCCTTTTACCCACAGTTCTTGACCACAAGAGAAGATTCAGACATGTAGTGGCAAACTGTAAGCTTCTGTGAACAAGAGCATTTAAACTCAAAGTACTTAAACTCCTTCACTAAAGGCAGAGTCCCCCCTACCCCCACCTGAAAGGAGCAATCCACTGTTTTTCAAGAGATCACCATGGCCTCAGATTTGGAAGTGCAGATTCCCATCCCTGCCACTTCACTCTCAGTATAAAATTGTTCAGGTGCAAGGTCCTGGTTGGTTGATGCCAGAAGTACAGCATATGGACAAAATTATTATTAATAATAATAATAATAATCGATACTTTATTGATCCCCGTGGGGAAACTGTCTTTACGCCTCCCTCAACTTTCTGTTTTTCGTAGAGTAAGTAGTCTGCGAATTGAGACACACTTCGCGATCATTGAATTCAGGGGTTTCATTCCGACCCATTTTGTCGATTACTCTGTGAATTCAAGTATGATACTGTCATAGGATGCCACCTTTCCAATAAGTCAGTTTGTGAAATTTCTTCCCTGCTAGATATTTGACGGTCAACTGAAAATGGTATTACTGCAAAGTGGAAGTTTTTAGGAACAGCAGAAACTCATCCACAAAGTGGCAGACCATGTAAAGTAACGTACAGGGGTGGCCAAGCACTGAGACGCATAGTGCGTAAAACACGCCAACGCTCTGTTGACTCAATGGCTGCAGAGTTCCAACCGTAGTCTGGCATTAACCCCAGCGCAAAAACTGTGCACTGAGAGCTTCATGGAATGGGCTTCCATGGCCAAGCAGCTGCATGCAAGCCTCACATCACCAAGCGCAATGCCAAGCGTCAGATGGAGTGGTGTGAAGCGCGCCGCCACTGGACTCTGGGAATGTGTTCTGCGGAGTGACGATTCACGCTTCTCTGTCTAGCAGTCCGATGGATGAGTCTGGGTTTGGCAGATGCCAGGAGAACTTTACCTACATGACTGCATGGTGCCAACTGTAAAGTTTGATGGAGGAGGGATAATGGTATGGGGTTGTTTTTCAGGGGTTTGTGCTTGGTCCCTTAGTTTGAATGAAGGGAACGCTTAATACTTCAACATACCAAGACACTTTGGACAATTCTATGCTTCTAATTTTGTGGGAACACTCAGCGAAGGACCTTTTCTGTTCCAGCATGACTGTGCCCCAGTGCGCAAAGCAAGGTCCATAGAGACATGGTTGGGTGACTTTGGTGTGGAAGAACTTGACTGGCCCACACAGAGCCCTGACTTCAACCCCATCTAACACCTTTGGGATGAAGTAGAACAGAGATTGTGAGGCAGCTCTTCACATCCAACATCAGTGCCTGACCTCACAAATGCTCTTCTGGATGAATGGGCTAAAATTCCCACATATACACTCCGAAATCTTGTGGAAGTCCTTCCCAGAAGAGTGGCAACTCTTATGGCTGCAAATGAGAGGACTAACTCCATATTGATGCTACAGATATAGAATGGAATGTCATAAAAGATCCTGTAGGTGTAATGTAAGGATGTCCCAATACTTTTGTCCCTATGGTGTAGCAGGGATGGCCACCTTTAGTCCTCTGTACCGGAAGCCCTTCCAGCTATGGACGCAGCTTAATATCCTGTCAGTGAAAAACAAAAACAGTAATGGGGACAAGATACACCTTTGCTGGAGACCAACACCCACTCCAAATTACTTTTATTTTGTACCTGACATAACTCTTGCTGCATCATGCCAGTGTCCACAAACACATCAGATGACACAACTGTAAAGTCAATCATTGACCTTTGGCCAAGGGTGCTCTGGTACCATGTACACTTACACGCATCCTTGTGTTCAAACATGATGCTCAGTACTAATGGTCCATGACTTGCATAGAAGTCCCGTAACAATTTGCCACTCCTGGAGTCCATACTTCCCAACCCTTCATGCTTCGAAGTCACACAGTACGAAGGCATGGTCTGTAAGGTGGTGCCTTTTTGAGTATCTCACTCACTTTAACCAAGAAGGTTGGGTACACTGAGGTGCTTTTTGGTACATCCACACAAACACTGAAAATTTTTCTCTCTGCAACTCAAAGCCATATAGAGGCCATCCTCTTGTCCACTGGGAAAAAATCCACTTGCACATCCTCAACCTGGGAGTTATGAATATCCACACATGCCTGATATCATGGGAAATTCCGGAGTAGGAAGGATACTCCTGATGAATATGTTTGGTTTCAGAGCTCAACTCTGTGTGGAGATCAAGCCATCTATTAATTGCTGATAGTTTTGCATCTCCAGCACTAATTTCCATTGCTTTGGTTTGATCCATCTGGATCCTTCCTGCTCATGCTTACTACCAAAATAGCATTGCATCTGACCCCCCACCTTTCACCTTATGGGTGGTGAGCCCCAAGGTGGCCCCACACTGTCATTTCTGGTTCTGCCTGGCCACTAGGTGTTCAACAGCAAACCACACCCCCAGACCTTCTGAGTGTTCTGGGTTTTCTGGCACCTGCCTTTGGAGTCTTTTTTGGCTCCTTGCTATGGACCTGTTTGACCCAATGAGGAGATCATGCTTATGACCATGTATTATGGATCGTTAAAGCATGCAGACTCGCCACCACCCCCCCCCCCACCATGCCAAAATCATGAACCTTCGAGGGGATGTAGTCCTTTTCCTTGTTAAAACACTGCTTCTTATTTCAAACTTTGCAATTGCTGGCATTTACACAGCTTATGAAGGCATTAATAAAAGGCGGCAGAGGTGCAAGCACTGTCTGAGCTCCAGACTCATAGGAGGGGGAGGATGAAAACATGGGCTGGCTACCACCACTTTTACTACATTGCGAGATAAACGTAATGCTATGTTTTTCTTTGCCAAAAACTGCAGTCATGGGTATACTGACTGATGTACTCTGACACGGCATTACCACCAACAACCAGAGAGGGTGCTGAAGTACCCTCACCACCCCTAAATCCAGCACTACTGTCCGAACTTTTGTATTCGTACAGTTTATAGAGCGAGTGACAGACTCTGTGCCCACTTTAATACACTTAATATATTCATTACCTTCTCTGCTTTTCGTGCTTCTATGAGGCAATATTCAGCCTGAGTCAAGGGGACATTGGGATAATATACATTAACAAGGATCCACTTTTCACACCCAGAATTTTAAAAGCACAGTAATAATGCCTGGGGCAGCAAATGTCTCCTCTGTGTGATTAAGGAGCCACACAAACAGGCTCTTCCAGACTGGCGCAGCATGAATGACGCACATCTGGTAATGATTAATCCACACACAAAGAACTCCCGTGGTTTTTAAAACAGATTTTAAATTAACCAATGTCCTTCGTCCTCACATTATCTATAGACTCGCTCGCTTGCTTTGAACTTCATGGTTAAAAAGCATCATGATTAAAATGCGTTAAGGACTGGGGGAAAAAAAATCCAAATAAGTAGTTTCCACTTTCTGAGGTGTTTTGGCATAATGTCTGTCAAATTGTGGCTAAATTTTGCTAAATGTACCCTCATATAATTTGAAGCGGTTAATCTTGCTATTGTTGTAACATCACATTATTGTAAATTACTGTTTAAACTTGATGCAGTGTGACTTTTATCATTTTTTTACGTTAATTTGAAGAATTAGATTCATTTGCAAACCTGTAGTACAAAATGACAACTAATGGGGCACCGTGTGGCTCTGCTGGTTAATACTCATGACTGGAAGGTTGTTGGGTCGAATCCTGACTCACAGAGTGATTTCACTGTTGGACCCTTGACAGAGGCCCTTAATCCCAATTGCTCCAGGGCCTGTCAGATCCTGCTCTCCCAATTGTGTGTCACTTTGGATAAAAGCATCTGCTAAAATAATAATTGTAATGAAAAGTTTGGTAAATGATGCTGTCACTTAACCAAATTAAAATCGCCACTGCAGCAGTGGGGCAACACACCTGAATATATCAGTGCCTCACTGTGTTAGTGCTGGTGCTGATTTGCCATTTTTTCTTCTTCTCGTTGCATTAGATTTTCACCCGATACGGCAAGTGCTACACCTTCAACTCTGGGCTAGATGGACGCCCTCTCCTAATCACCACAAAGGGCGGGACAGGGAATGGCCTGGAGATAATGTTGGACATTCAGCAGGATGAATACCTGCCTGTCTGGGGCGAAACAGGTGAGCATGTGACCCAGAGAGACCGTATTGTCCCTTCTGAGCTGTCCTCTCTTTGTTGGTCCTTTATTACACCATGTTTCTCTATGTCTGCTGTTTAAGATGCACCCAACATCCGTCCATCTTCCATAACCTCTTATCCAGTATAGGGTCACTGTGAGTTTGGAGCCATTCCCAGCCAGCACTGGGCATGTCGGTCCATCAGAGGGCACGTGGCTGGGCGCGTCGGTCCATCAGAGGGCATGTGGCTGGGCGCGTCAGTCCATCAGAGGGCACGTGGCTGGGCGCCTTCGGTCCATCGGAGAGCATGTGGCTGGGCGCGTCAGTCCATCAGAGGGCACGTGGCTGGGCGCGTCGGTCCATCGGAGGGCATGTGGCTGGGCGCGTCTGTCCATCAGAGGGCATGTGGCTGGGCGCGTCGGTCCATCGGAGGGCATGTGGCTGGGCGCGTCTGTCCATCAGAGGGCATGTGGCTGGGCGCGTCGGTCCATCGGAGGGCATGTGGCTGGGCGCGTCAGTCCATCAGAGGGCACGTGGCTGGGCGCGTCGGTCCATCGGAGGGCACGTGGCTGGGCGCGTCTGTCCATCAGAGGGCACGTGGCTGGGCGCGTCGGTCCATCGGAGGGCACGTGGCTGGGCACGTCGGTCCATCGGAGGGCACGTGGCTGGGCGCGTCTGTCCATCGGAGGGCACGTGGCTGGGCGCATCGGTCCATCGGAGGGCATGTGGCTGGGCGCGTCAGTCCATCGGAGGGCACGTGGCTGGGCGCGTCGGTCCATCGGAGGGCATGTGGCTGGGCGCGTCTGTCCATCAGAGGGCATGTGGCTGGGCGCGTCGGTCCATCGGAGGGCATGTGGCTGGGTGCGTCGGTCCATCAGAGGGTACATGCTGACTTTAGACAGTGGTTCACCTAACTGCCTCTGTCTGGACTGGGGGAGGAAACCGGTGGATCCCAAGGAAATCCACACTAACATGGATAGAATATGTAAACAGGTAGGGGGGGCAGGAATTGAACCCACAACCATGGAGTTAGGAGGCTGTGGGGTTAAGTACTGAACCACCGTGCCAAATTAACGACAACACCGCTCACAAGGTCTCACCCGTACGAACAGGGGTGAACTGTGCCGAACACGGCCATGTCTGCACACTGCCCATTGTACGCATTTCATCATAGCTGTGCCCGATAATTGAAAATAGGCACAATAAGGACATTGCACATTTGGTGACCAGGAGGGAAAAGGGAATTTAGAATCGCCAAGGGAGAATCCACCCCCCCACCAAGGCCAGTCTTTCAAAAAGGATTGAGTGATTCCTGGAGTAATTCCTCCATCCTGTATGAAAAAGGTGGCACTTTCAGTCTGTCCTGTGTCCTGTGAAGATCCAGTAACGGCAAATCCAGACCCAGACATCCGTAGTCTGTCACATGGCCTCCTTCATCACTTTGCTTGCTATTGTTGTGGTTCATACACAAGGCAGCAGAAAGACCTTTCCAGCGTTTTCTCTGTGTTACCTCCCGCAGACGAGACGTCATTCGAGGCAGGGATCAAAGTGCAGATCCACAGCCAGGACGAGCCGCCGTTCATCGACCAGCTGGGCTTCGGGGTGGCGCCCGGTTTCCAGACCTTCGTGTCCTGTCAGGAGCAGCGGGTAGGCTGGGGGGGGGGGCAGTGCAGAGGGTGTGGCAGGGGGGGGGGGAGTGGAACATGGCTGCAGGTTTGAGAAAGGCCTGACTGCTCCAGTAAACCCATCCAGCTGAGTAAGTGGCTGAAAACAAGCCGTTTTGAAAACTATGTCAGCTGGGCAGCTGTGTGAGGTAGGGCAGCTATCAATGGACCATGTGAAGAGACTGTGTACAGGGGCATATGCAGAGGCGGGGCCAGAGGGACACTGGCCCCAGCTGGAAGCTGAATGGCTCCCAGAGTGCCCCCTCCCCTGTCACTCACCAATTTAAAACATACCATTGGTTAATGTTAAGGTTGGGCCCTCATATGAATTATGGCCCTTCTCCTACCTTCCACTTCAAATCATATAATCAGCCCTGTCTGTTTGTGTCCGAATTCCCAACATCCTTCCCCCTAGTTAAACATTTGGCTGTGTGTCAAAAGCATGTAACTCTATCATTTAGGCTCCACAGGGTGTGACTAGGCTGTGCAGATCCAGATGGTTGTTTAATAATCACCTTCACAGCTGTAGCTCGTGATTTCACCCCTCATCTGGCCTCTGACTGCAAAAAACTGCAGAGGAAACATGATGTAAGTTAACCGACGAAAGGTCGGCCCACATGTTTGACTGTCGGAAGTGCCGGACAGGAGTTTTCTCCTGCTCTGTGCTTGGGAGTCTTCTGGAAGCCTTTGCCACTATCCGGTATCATTTGGATTAGCCAATAGAATAGCTCTTCCTTGAGATGCTCCCCTGTGTGGCAAAATGGGATGAGGAGGGGTACAAGTTTCTGCAACGGGCTCATCGGAGCATCCCAGGAAGCCTGCAGGGGCGTCACAGGTGTGTGACGGTGGGCGTGAGGCTTTTACAGGAAAAAGTAAAAGTGTTAATCTTCACATGAAAAGTGCAGCTAATACACTACATTAGCCTTTCTATTACATTATCAACAGCTTTTCTAGCGGCCCCCCTGCCCACCCTCTGCAGACGCTTACACAGTCTCAGCGCACGATTCTCCGGTTAACATGATTACTGTGGAAGATGAGGATGGTAGCTTTAGTTAAATAATTTTAAAACTTGCCTTTTAAATGAAAAAATAGCTTTTCACATTAAAGAATGACACATCTAAATGAGGGCTACATGACATCGGAAAATTATCAAATATCGCTATGTGAATTCTTCGCGATAAATATTGTGATATTTATAAAACAAAAAAGCAGTTGAAAATGTGCCTGAAATAAACCATAGCTAAATAGAGCTTGTTATTATTATTTAATGTTAATACTGTAGAGTAATACTGTGTATGCGTGTATGCGACGCGTGTATGTGTGCGTTTGTTTGTCATGCACACGTTTTCTCTCCAGCTCACATTCCTGCCCCCACCCTGGGGCGACTGTAAGTCTTCAGCCATGGACTCAGACTTCTTCAGCACCTACAGCATCACTGCGTGTCGCATCGACTGCGAGACGCGCTACCTGGTGGAGAACTGCAACTGCCGAATGGTGCACATGCCCGGTAGGGTCTCAGCCTGCTCGCCACACGCACACACGCACACACGCACACGCAGGCACTCTCAAACCTGCCACCAGCTCAGACGCTATTAAAATTATTACTATTTAAATTAGAAGTGGGCAAGCCTAAGGCCAAAGAGGATGACTGAATCCCCACAGCTGATTTTAAGGATATTTCTATGAGGGGAACTGGGTTAATTTAAACGTAATTATGGCTCTGCTTTCAGGCTTCCTGCTTTTTTCTCTCCCAGTGAAAAGACAGCCAGTCCTTCAGAAATGGCCCAGCCACTACACTGGGTTTTATTTCTCCGTTATCTGTGGCGTTCCGTACTCCGGCGGTTCATATAGGCCCTACGGACCCTGTTTACATTAGTATCTTTTTTAGGGTTTTTTTTTTTTTTAATGCAGTAGCACATGGTAAGCAAAAAAAAAACCTACTTTTACATTGCGTTCTCAATTTAAGAAAAATCACATTAATTGCTTACGCTTCTAATCAGGGGGATTTAAAGATCACTGTATTGACTGGCCTCCAAAACACTCGGATCAACCCAAAACGGGCGGTATGTTTATTCGAGATAAGGGCCGCCCGGATACTGACACACTGTGCCCGGGCTCTCTCTCCTGCAGGGGACGCCCCATACTGTACTCCGGAGCAGTACAAAGACTGTGCCGATCCAGCCCTAGGTAAGCCCCCCACCCCCAGCTGCTGGGGCTGTTTTGATCTGTTAGCTACGCCTCGACAAGCCCCACCTTTCTGTCACACTTTATATCCCTCTCCCCATCCTCTCCTTCCTTTTCACTTCTGGTCGTTCCACTCGTAAACGATTTGACCTTCTCAGCTCCTTCTGAATCCGGTTTACTCCCCCAAGATTTCCTAGTGGAGCGGGACAACGACTACTGCGTGTGCGACACCCCGTGTAGCCTGACCCGCTATGGGAAGGAGCTCTCCTTCGTCAAGATCCCCAGCAAGGCGTCGGCCAAGTACCTCGCCAAGAAGTTCAACAAGTCGGAGCAGTACATCTCGTAAGTGCCCGATGGGGGGGCCACATCCAGCCCCTCCCCCTCATGCCCATGGCGACACTTGCCGGGTCCAGCAGCAGGCAGGGCGAGCGACACAATGTGGCACCTTCAATAAATCGATCAATCGATCAAGCTTTACTTATAGAGTCATTTAAAACAACAGGGTTTGACAAAGTGCTGCATAAAATCAAAAATAAGTGTAAGACAAATCAGAGTAGGAAACAAAGCAGGAAAGAGCTGTAAAAATGCATAATGATACACGAGAAATAAGAACCCAACGAAACAAATGGCAGGTGTGAGTGTAAGGATGGGGCTCTGCACTTTAATGCGTAATGACTCATAACCTGGTACCTGGTTTAAGTTAGACCACAGCCCTTGTCGCCGCACACCTGCCTGAGGATTTAAAAATATCCAGGCGTGTAAGTGGGTGAAGACGCAACGTCGCTTTGGATGAAGGCATCAGCCAGGCTGCTGAAGGTGAACCTGAGCGTCTACAGCGGCTGCTCGACCGCGGGTGAAATTGCGAGCTCTTCACGTCACTCTGGCTGATCGTCTTCCTCGAGTAGCTTATCTAACTCACTCCGTCACTCGTTCTTGACACGTAATGATCCGGCTTCCCAGATCGGGCTGCCGCGGCAGTGTGATTCCCGCTAGACGCACACTCTGGATCAGAAATAGCCACGGGGCCGCCCGCGGCCGAAAAGCACGGAGTGGCGGATAGACGGTATTTGTCTGCAGACATCACGTTCGGTGCGGACTGACACTTCGCCACAAGCCAGTTCTATGGGACAGAGATCAATACGGAGAATGATACTGGCTTGTCAAGATAAAACACATCCATCTTCCATCTGTTTTTCCGATACAGAGTAGATGAGCCTGTCTAAGGCAGCACAGGACCCCAGGCAGGGAACATAGTTCATCACAGAATACACACACACACACACACACACATTCGACTTATTTAGCAAAAGCTTTTACCCAAAGCGACATACTTTTTAATTTTTTTTTGAGAAAGCGGGGTCAACCAGTCCCTGGAGCAACTGGGCATTAATGGTCTTGCTCAAGGACCCAATGGTGAAATCACTCTGCCATCCACAGGATTTGAATGGGCGACCTTCTGCCCACAGGCACGGTGCCCTAACCTATTCAGCCACACACTCAGACACTCACCCACTACGGTGGATGAGAGACTTCGATTCAAGTCTTTGCATTAGCTCACGCTAACGTGGAGTGACGTGCAAACTCCCTATGTACCCCGTTCTACTTGTGTACAGGCTTATAACCGATTCCCTCTCACTTTTCCCAAAACCTGATGAAATAAAGGCATGACATGAGACAAAAATCAGACACCGGCGGTTGTTTTTCCGTTTTCATGCTATAGCCACTTAGCACAACAAATTGGCCAAACTGGCCCTGAGTGGGCCGTCTTCCGGCTGCAAAAGAGCCAGTCTTTCCTCTCTAAATCACCTGGAGACCGTTCAAGAGTCACAAGCCGGGGACAGAGTTTGCTGAAGTTTGTGTCCCCGTCTCAATTGCAGGGACAACATCTTGGTGCTGGACATATTCTTTGAGGCTCTGAATTACGAGACCATAGAGCAGAAGAAGGCCTATGAGCTGGCGGGGCTGCTGGGTGAGTCTGTCATCTCATCATGTGGGATGAGATCCTGAGGGATGGGCCTTTTGGGGTTACTCATTGGGGGGTGGTTGCCCCAGCCGCCCACCTCACTGCCCTCAGAGGCTGCATTCTTTGACGGGCAATTTTGTTGCCTTCACTTTTACGTGGCCTTGCAGAAACACCATATTCCCAAAGCACGCCTTTCTGGTTCTAAGTGCCTCGACCCCCCGACCCCACTCCTTCCCCTTTAGGTGACATCGGAGGTCAGATGGGACTCTTCATTGGAGCCAGCATCCTGACCATCCTGGAACTCTTCGACTATCTCTATGAGGTGGGGCACTCTAACTGTCATTGTTGCTTTTTTATACATTTAATTCAAAGTGTTATATGGAAGTGGAGCTGTAATATGATATTTGGGAGGGAAAATAGTCAGATAGTCCACCTGCCAGGCAGATATTTCATTTTTATTTTGCATTCATGTCATTCAGCCCCAGGTAGGGTAACGCAGCTTATGCAGACCCTTTTACTGGGACATCAGCATTTCACATTTCATTGTATATGGGTAATAAAAAACAAAGAAAAGTGGCTGGGTTTACAGATCAAAAAGTAAACAAAAACAGCGATATATAACCATAGCAATTTTTGAAAGGCATAAAAATATTACTTTCATTGTTTATTCACTCATTAATATGAATGTTCATTATGCTATGCTGTGCATTCTCTGGAAAAGGAATTTATTTGATATTTTTTGATGAATAATCTGATCCGGAGTAACTGCATTAAATTAAAACTCACAAAAAAGCGTGTAGCCTTGCAGAGAATGATTTTAAGAGCAGCATGCATCATCTTTCTGTTTCCTAAATGTGTATTTAATGATTAATAAAGCCTTAGATACAGTCATTGCAACCCCCCCCCCCCTCACCCCCACACCCTCTGCTGTCTCTGGCCTAGCATTTAAGCTAGGCAGGCACCCAATGCCTCGTACTTAATCTCACCTGCTATCTCCAAAACAGCCCTTCCACTACCCGATGGTCTGAGTCAGTTGTATTTCCATTGTAATTTCTCCAGTTGAAGAGTCTGTCTGACATGGGGTCCTTCTTTTTTTAAGCTTCTCTATTATCCACTCGCATTCAGTCACATCCATTTGCATCCACAAATAACAATTCACCTCCGCTCACACCCATTTGCATCCATCTACATTCAAAGTTATACATTCCCATCCAGGCACATCAAATTTGCATCCTTTTCATATCTTTTTCCAACCACAAGCTATGCATTAGCGGGCGACTGGTGGCTCATCGAGTATCACTGTTGTGTCGCCATGGTATCCTGCCTGTAGTATGTGTGTGTTTTTCCTCCTGCAGTCCAAAGACATGCGGTTAGGCTAATCAGTGCCGTAAAATTGCCCATGGAGTGCATGTGTACTGTATTGTGCAATAAGTCTTAGAATTAGAATCAGAAAACTTTATTGATCCCGGAGGAAATTGCTTATGCGATGACTGCCACAACACGCAACACAGAGACACAAAAGCAATATAAAGTAAAAAATAAAATAAAATAAAATAGTCTAGATAAAATCGAAATAGAAATCTGTAAAAACAATTTAGAAAATCAGTAGTAGTAATAATAAGTACTATTACGCAATAGTATGGATGATATTGCACGGATGATATTGCACATAATAATGCTAATGTTCCAGCACCTATAGAACATCTCACAGTATTGCAAATAGTAGACTGTTGCACATCATAGCAAATCTTAGGCAGTCAATAAATTTTTTTAAAGCTATTTATTTGGGTAGTAAGTGTATATTTGCTCAGAAAAAAATGCTATTTAACATTACAGCAAGTGCAAATTACGAGTAACACAATAAAAGTTACCAAGAATTTCTTCTCTTCTCCAAAGAGTTACTGATATCTTATTGGATGGCTAGAACACCACCGCTCTGTTTCCCAAACCTCTCCTCAGGGGCACCTCAGCCATTCCATGTATTCGTTAAATTCACCACCAGCTTATTAAATAATTGACTTAATTAGTTAAATAACTGAATGACATATTGATTAACCAAATAAGGTTAAGTCAAAAAATACATGGGTGTATTGGATGGTTAACTTTGGGAGAGGTTCTGAAATGGCTAAACTGACACACTGACTTAAAGACAACACATACTTATGAATGGACTGGCCTAAAACCTATTATATAAAAATTTAGGTTAAATACAAAGGTTTGTAATAATGAATGCATGCTCTGCTTTGCGATGCTGATGAAAGCATTACACGGCTTCAGCGGTTCGTCGGCTCAATGTATGGCTCGAGGTTACAGTACCTTATTGTCACGCTCGGGCGATGTGGGCGAGCAGGGAATTAGGCGAGCAAGCCAGGACGTCAGGGAAACGGGGGTTTAATGAACAAAAGACGGGCAAAGCACAGCACATGACAATACAATGACAAGTCTGGGGAAGACTGACTCAGACGAGGACTAAATACACAAGACAAGCTAGACTTAATAGGACACAGGCGAGCACAATCAGGGTTGAACACGAGGTAATGAGGGGGGCGTGGCACACATCGGGATCGTACGGAGCAGGGTGTGACACTTATGTATTTACTTTTATTTTCACTGTATAATTATCATTATTATTATGTACTATACATTTATATTTTTCCGACTTACCTAGAAATTCGACTTTAAGAAATAGTTAGGGAAAAGATCCCATTCGTAACCTGGGAGCTGCCTATGTAGTTTTACACTAACATGAAGATCATTTTAAAATAATTTTCTTTGACTTTTGCACAATACTGTTTGTGTCCTATTATGAAGCGGCATCCTTTCCTTTCCTCTCTATGCTGAACCCCCGTGATCCTAACCAGGATAAGTGGCCAGACCATGCATTGGTACACTTACACATCCATTCCCAGCCACTCACACGCATTTACATCCACACACCTCTATTTGAGAGGCCAGAATTTCTCCCCCTCCTGTCAAGTACAGGGGAGAGTATGACAGAGAAACACTGCTTAGAACATGCTGGGAAAAAATGAGAAGATGACATGTGCTTAAAGTGGCCCCTTCACCACTCAAGGTGAACTGTCGAGCAAAAAGGAGAAGACAGAGCAAACCAAAGAACCGCTCATATAGTCTCTCTGGTAACTTTGAGTACCGCCCTTGGATTCCTCCTGTATAATCTCTGAATTGTCTGCCTCATTGGTGTGGGTGTGATATTAGCTGAAGCTGATCGATTTCTGCAGGGCTGGTCCTTAAGTCTTATGCATTTATTAACATTTTGCTCAGCTAATAATATTCCTCTTATGAATGGAACATTTCTTACCAAGAGCAATTTTATTTTAATGTCTTTCACAGATCTGTTCCACTTATGGAACTAATTTGGCATATGAGGTGGAAAAAATTGATTATGCTTTATTATAATAAAAAATACACAATTATAATATTAGTATTTTTATGATGTTTTGATAATTTATTTCATTCCTAAATTACTAATAAATTTCTTCATAAGGATGTAATTGTCTGTAATAATATTAACAATTACAGATTTTTGATGAACGTAACCCAGAAAAAAAACAGAATTAATAAACACAAAGTAATTAACAGTATAATGTTGATTATTTAGTACAATTTATTTACTAATGAAATATATTTTGAAGCTGAAGCTTAGAGTAATGACAGCATATTACTAATGCATTTATTAACACCGACAAACAACTCTATAAATCAACATACTGTACATATTGTGCCGTGTGCAGCATTTGAATCGGGGGTGAAAATGGCTGACAGTAACTCTGATTTTGCTCACAGGTTATCAAATACAAGGTGTGCCGATGCACAAGGAGGAAACGCAAGCGCAACAACAACAATGACCGTGGAGCCGTGCTGGGCCTCGACGACGTGAAGCGTCACGTCAGTATCCAACCGCCGGCCGCTCAGGCTGGGGGGTTGTGTGGGGGAGGGGAGAGGGACAGGGCCGCCAAGAATGGCAGGAATGCCGTTCAGGAGCAAGGGGCGTTATGGAAGGTTCTAGCAAGTTTCCAACAGTCTGTTTTGCAATCAATTATTAACTGAGATGCTGCTGTAATTGTCCTAAGACATGACACCTGTCCAAAAACAATTGGAATTTTATGCTTATTTGATATTTTACGGTCGTTCGGCTAAAGGTGATTGACACTTGCTCCATTTCCCGAGATTTCGCAGCCCTGAAGGTAACACTCCTCTCTCGGGGCCGTCTGCCTGTCATCCTTCTTGGCTAATGGCACTAGCAAGCTAATACCCATCATCCCACAGTAAAATGAGCCTCATGAAGCCTGGATTACATGCTGCTCATTTGTGATAATGACCCTGTAGCGGAGAAAAATGTGATCAACAGAGATCATGCAAGGACTGGAATAGTGTATAGTACACACACAGCTGTCCTCTAAATTCTTTAGAACTATGAGGGGTTATTTAAACACATTTATTTTGGAGAAGCTTTTATCTAAAGTGATGTATTATTGAGAATGCAGGGTCAGCCAGTTCCTGGATCAATTGGGGTCTAGGGCCTTTCTGAAGGACCCAAAGCTGGAATCTCTCTGCCAACTACAGGATTTTAATAATAATAATAATAATAAATTTAATTTATAATGCACTTTACATTTTACATAGAAGATCTCAAAGTGCATACAGACAGTGAGAGAATGTCACAATTAAAAACAACAATAAAAGAGGAATAAAACAGTTAGTTAAGCAGTCATTAAAAACATTGGTTAAAAAGAAATGTTTTTAGGTTTTTTTTAAAACATGTAACAGTCTGTGGAGCCCTCAGATGTAGAGGAAGGGCATTCCACAGCCGTGGGGCAGCACTGGAAAAGGCCCTATCTCCAGTGTTACGGGAGCGAGTCCTGGGAGGGAGGAGAAGGTGTGTATTGGTGGAGCGGAGCGTGCACGGGTGACAGTGGGGAGTGAGGAGTTCTTTATTTTAACTGGTGATGGATATGAGTCCTAATTCACAGAGCCACACACCCCCCTCTACCATGGCGATTCATATAGACTAAATACCGGTGAAATGGTGGCCCCCCCATTTCTCCAGGATTGCGGGCTCAGAATCCTATCCTTGTTCTGTGTTTATGCAGATTTTACGCAGGTTACTTATGGTTATGGTTATGGTTAGGGCAGGGTAGGGGTTGTCATAGTTAGCGTTAGCATTTTTCCCATTGAAATGAATGAGCGGTCCCCATAAGGATATGTTTACCCTACATGTGCGTGTGTGTGTGTGTGTATGTATGTGTGTCTGTGTGTGTCTGTGCATGTGTGTGTATGTGTGTGTGTGTGTGTGTGTGCTCCCTGGGATGGCGTACATGCTTACTGTGACTTGGATAATCAGTAACAAATACCCTATTTTCAAACTTCTAATAACAAACGAAATCCAATGCAGCTGCTGTTGTCCATTTTGTTTGTTAAATGTACAGCGAGGATCCTCTGCTTCCTCCTTAAGTGGATCTTCACATTTTTAGGGAATTATGTAATGGGCTTTAATTCTCCCATCAGAGGTGCGAACGATGCTGTAATTTGCAGGAATCCACCCCCGCTGTCGGCACTCGAGCGCAGACCGCGTGCTGGATGGGTACAGTGACGAATGCTCTTCCCAGTCACTCTGTTCTGGAGTTGTTCTGTGCTGCTTTTTAACAGAAAACCCTTACTCAACAGTGTACTCGATGCATGCAGAGTAACGTATTTTCAATGTGGGCTAAAAATAATGGTGAAAATGTACTGGGCCGCGTTACATGCGGCTGAATCACTGGTTTTCAGGCATGTAATGGGAAGAGTCTGAAGAAAGTGTAAGATGCAGTTTTGATAACTTGAGAATATTCTCTCTTTTATTAATTCACTGTGGCGCATCACTCAGTTTCCTTCACTTCTTTTATCACTCTCCATTTTAATTTCCTCCTCAGTGTATAAATGCTTCCCCTGGTATATCTTTTTTTTTTTTTTTAGTGTGGCTCAGCGGGTTAGGACCCTGTGCCCCTGATCAGAGGGTTGTTGGTTTGAATCCCAGCGCCAGCAGACTATTGCCACCATTGTGCACCTGAGCAAGGCCCCTAACCCCCTAGGCCAGGGGTCGGCCACCTTTTTTACCACGTGACTGCGGCTCTCCTCATAACGATGGACGAATTCACATTGTCCTGTCTTAACATATTATGATAATACTTTCGTAAAGATATATAATTTATTTATGGGTTAATATTATTATTTGTCGTTTAGATATTTCTTTAGCTATATTAGAATGCCGCAGTCCGTCACATGCTTTTGTTACATCTTAACTGCATAATTTACATCTTCCTCAAAGTCATTTGCTAAAATGAGATTACGTCTCTGGTTAAATGGTATGTTTTCCAGAGTTTTCTTAAGCACCTGGATGTACGCTTCAATGTTTATTGGGATTCCTAATTCTTTCATATACTTTTTGTAGTAAATTGTCGCCACGCCTTCCCAGGTCTTTATAAAAATAATTATATTTTCTCCAATTTACACATTATAGCCAGCTGAGTTGGGAGTGGTGAGTACATTTTGCACAGCTCAGTCAGCAGAGTTACATTGCTGAAGTGGAGAGCGAAGGGTGGATGACTACAAAGCCAGACGAAAGGAGGGATGAGGGTGAAGACTATCGCTATAGAACTAATCAGTGTTGTACTGTCAGTCACCTTTGTGCTGTTACGCGTCTGAGTGATTTAAATCGGAGATGCCCCCCCAAAAATTGTTTTTCTATAATAGTTTTTGTAAGTACTTGATCTTTTATTTTTGTGTTATATGCATATATACACATATCACATTAAAAATCGAATCTCAAACCCCTTTCTTTACCCAGTGTGGGTCTTTGTAAATCTTGGGTCAGACATTTAGGAGAAAATGGCTCTTTGCATTAAAAAGGTTGCCGGCCTCTGCCCTAGAGATACTGCATGCTGGCCAACCCTGTGTTGTGACCCCACCCCGCCACCCCCGCATAGCGATCATCATACTACCGGGCTGTTTAAATCATGGTCCTCAAGGTTCAAGCCCTGCTGATTTCCCAGTCTTCCTTTACCTGTGAGCCAGGTGTGAAGTCTCTGTGGCCAATCAGAATCAGTAATTACTGTATTAACCTAACTGTAAGACTTAAAGCACTCATGTATAATGCATTATACATACCTTCATAATACATTATGACGCATTTATAAAGTATTATAAACATGGCTATAACTATTTATAAAAAGGCATAACACACTAGAGCTAGGTTTATTATGCATTATGAATGCTCTATGAAGCTCTTCTATAATACATACCTTCGTAATGCGTTATAATGGCTGACCATTATAATGCATTATGATGACTGCATTAATTAAGTAAAGTGTTACAAAACTAACTACATTGAACAACTGAAAACAAGTCCTGGATTTGGAATCAAGGGGCAGATTTACAGTGTCCCTTCTCAACAGTATCTGTTCTGTTCATTTAATCCTTGCCTTCGTTTACTGATGCCCTGACCCTCCGTGTCTCACTGTGCAGGCTCCCTGTGAGGCCCTCCACACCCCATCCACATACCCCGCCAACATGCTACCTCATCATCCTGGGCAAGGCAACTTCGAAGACTTCACCTGCTGAGTCAGTCGCCACTAAGGAGTGGGGCAGAACCTTGCCGCAGGCCGTCGGCACGGACAAGAGAAACAAGTTTAATCTCGGAAACAACGCTACCCAGAATTTAACAGGAAATAAAACATGGTAGCCAAAAGTACTTGTCAGTGAATCCGATATTACCTGATACGTAAAGTCTTGTAGATGGATAAATTTTAAAATATGAGTGAAAACTTTAATGATCAAAAACTAATTTCGCATAACTGGTCACGCCCACATTGAAGCCAGTTATGCGTGGATGTAGATGAACTGGAAATTCCCCCCTCGGAGACCAGTATAGAAGCCAATTCCTCCCAAAGCTTTGGTGTCACATGCAGTGTAACCCAACTGTACAGTCCCAAACTGGCTTGTTAGGTCATTAGAAACTTTGTAGTGTTTACTCCACTGTAAATGTAGCAACGTGGGCTCACAGTCACAGCTGCTTACGACGCTGCAGCTGAGCCGTTTGTGTGGCAACAAGGAACCTGTCATCCATTAAAGAAGACATGAAATTACCAGTTTTCCAGCTTTACTGGGTGATGAGGGCCTGGGTGAGGGTGGAGCAGGTAACGGAATGGACTTCCATGCTTTATTTCAGACTGGTTTAGAATTGTATGAAAATTTTCAGGTCTCATCTCTCATATGCATGCTAGTAACTCATCCCCTAGTGCACGTATAAACCATTGTTAATTTTTTTCGTCTCACTGTCCTGTTTTTTTTAACTGCCCCATTTGTCTCAGTCACATATACAATGAATTTTTGGAAAGGAGACGTTGTCCTGGCTTCTGGCTGCATGTGCGTGTGTCTGTATCCGTGTCCCTGGAGATCGAGTGAGAGGGGCACGGAGCCAGTTTCCGTAGTGAGAGTGAGCTTTTCAGCCTAGTTTGGAATCCCTTTAATTTAATTTTAGGATCTATGCCTGTGTTTGACTGGCCCCTTGTACTACCAGCAGAAAAAATCCTTGTGGAGGATTCAGTGCACGAAAAATAACAGAGCCCCCCCCCAAAGCTGTCCTGTGTCAGTCTGAACCCAACCACTAATAAACTTCTTCTTGTGCGCCCCTGGTCTCGGTCCATGGACTTTCTGAGATGAAACGGCCTCTCTGACTTACTTCATTAACTTCTATAAGGTTCAAATGCTTCAATCAGATTTTCCTCTCAGCTGCGTTTTACTGAGACTAAAGAGATTAAGTGCCTTCAGTCTCTCTTCATAGATGATTTCATTCAGATTAAGAAGTGCTCCAGCTGCTGGACTTGCTCCCCCTAGGATAACCCCTCTAGAACTGTTATCTATGTTTCAGCATAGAAAAATATCAGCACTCTGGCCACATCATGTCCACAGAATCCACCACGATGTACCAGACATAGAAAACACACCTTTTCGGGCCAGAATGACAGATGTAAACTCCATTATGGTTTAAAGACTGTTCCTCTCCTTTTATGTGTTTCTGTGTTGTCTGTCCAATGCAGGATCCCAGTCACTGTATTACAAATGCTTTTTTCATCACTAATTTCTAATTTAAAAAAATTACATATCCCTTTCTAATCATGTGTACATCAATGAACATAGAATATGTCTGTTTGCGTATAAATGGAGGATGGATGTTTGTGGGTTTGTGAATGGGGAGAGGGCCGTGGTGTATGAGTGTATGTGTGTGCATAAATGGACAGAGGATATTTTGCGCATGTGTGTATGCATGCATATGTATGCATGTGCATATTCACGCGACACGGCAAAAAGGACCCCAGACCCGCAAGGGCTCTGCATCTCTGCGTCACGCTTTTATCGGACATATCTGTCATTATTATTACTCTTCATGTGCTGGAACCAGCTGAGAATGAATTGAGAATCACCACTTCAGGTTCCCATCTTATCTTGTCTGTGCCATCAGCTGCTTATGGGTGAGAATTTACTTATACATTATCATAAGCGCTACATCTGTCGCAGCTTTTCCAACACAGCAGTACCATATATGTTAAGCAGACTACAGGATGTGTGTTGACTGTTACAACTGTGGCTTGTCCCTAATGTTAGAAGTTTATTTGCAAGCAACGCAGGCTTAAGCTAACTGGATTGTTTAAGAAGATTAAAAAGCTCCAGCATGTCCTATAGATGCTATATCACTGTTTCCTGGAGTTGTATGAAATAAGGAGTTATTCATTTTTGCAAACTATCATTTTTATTTAATTCTCATGGAGCTTTGAAGTTATAGCTTTTGGATATATGATTTGACGGTTTCTTAATTTCTCATTCATACTTTGAATACACCAAACCTTTTATCTCAACTGTAAAACAAAATACTGCAAAACATTTAGTGTCCAATTCAATGTCTTTAAGAAATGTTTCATCTTTATTATTCTGCTTATTATTCTGTATTTTTATTTCAGCTTTTCTTACATTGCTTTTAGAATGTATCTCAAAGTTGTATTACAATTATATTTATATTTGAATACAATATTTTCTTTCACAGTTATGGGAACTGAAGAATTCCAATCGAAATTGTTCAGGTTTTTTGAACATTTTCTGGAAATATGTCTGTCAGAATACCTTTAATTTCTTTTTCATTTAATTGTGTTGATTGTGTCTTCTGTGTTTGCAGCCTCCTATGATACTAAAAAGTTACTGCACTTCATAGCGGTGATTAATAGGTGTTGCAATGATACCTTCTGCCCCCTACTGGTCAATCAGCAGTTGACTTTTTTGTATATGAGTTGGAGGTGGCTTTGAAAAACACGGTATTGGCTTTACTTATTTACAATTTACAGACTCCAGAAGCAGTTATCAGCGGGTGAAACAGTCATACACAGCTGATGATTTCTTCCTCCATTATCTGGCATTGTGTGGCGCGGAAATGAACACAACCAAAAGTATTTAAGGAGATGCTGCTGTCTGTAGCTGTTTTCGGAGATAACAATCAAGTGCTGAATTAAAGCTGTTTTTTTTTTTGGTGGTATTAAAACCAAAACCGAAACACCAAAATGATTTAGTCAAACAGTTTGATCATATTTTGTGTGTGAGTGTGTGTGTGTGTGCGTGTGTGTGTGTGTATGAACACATCCCACAATTGGTCATCTGAATGTTTTGCCGTGCATTTCCAGTCTGTTTGAAGGTGGGAGGAAAGTTGGGAGTACTGGATACGTTTTAGCTGGGGCTCAATTGCTTTTGTCTTCTGGGATTTGTGTTGGATGTTTGAACCTAATGGGAAAAAGAGTATTTTATGAAACTGTTACAGTCTGATACACAAGCACAAAAACTACACCACTGGTATGTAAAAGTGGTGTCACAATATCATCAAAGTCTTTCACTATTATGTTTTTATCATTATTACTACAGTTATTGTTACTGATACAGTATTAGGCACATTTATACCTATATTAAGCATATTTTTTATTTTCTACCATAAAACCATGTATATTACCAGATAGTCCAGCATCCACCTTTTTAGACATGACTGTCCTACTGTTCTACTCTCATGAGGTAAAAATAAAAAACAAAAAAAACCTGTTACTTCTATTGTCATGCTTATTTTACATTGCTTAGCGTATAGTGCAGCAGCATCAGAACATAAATGACGTCATACCACTGTTTCTGACATTTTTGTTTTCAGCTGTAGCCAATGTCCTGAAGATGACTTTGCATTTACCTGAATAGTTTGACTTTAATGGCGCTCTTCATCCACGTTTTCATAACATAACATTCATTTTAGTAACATAATGAAGTTTAGAATTAAAGCTGCATTAGCCTGAGACAGAGGATGAGAGACAGAGAGAGTCAGAGTGAGATTGTTGGCCTGCATTGAGTAGACAATGCAAATTGAGTAGTTTGATTTGTTATTTTTTTTGGTTGTGTTTGGCAGAGTTGTTAGACCAAACTTAGCTGGCTGCTACATTCTGTTGAGCTACTCTTTTCAGTTGCAGTATAAAACCTAGACAGACATGAAATCAAGATCATTTGTTCCTGCAAGGCTAAGAGTGGACGTTATTCTGTTTGTTGATAGCTATTCTGTTCCCTTGTTCTGCTTTGTTCTGAGACCCATGGTCATGAATATTTCCTCAGTATTACAAGCCTGGAAGTAAACAGCACAGTGTTTATTCCACATTTGACTGCTTTTGAGGCTGCATTTTCATTCGATTTACATGCAAGATGTGCCTTGACTTTAGTCAGACTAAGAGAGATAATTGCCCTGTTATTTTTTGTTGACATCTTCAATGATTTCCCACGTATTATCCAACACAACAGACTATGATGCAAAACACTAGACCTCAAAACCTCTCAAGCTCTTTTCTGAATGAAAGCAAGTATACATCGCTGCAGCCGGCAGCCAAGTGTCGAATGGGAGGGTCCATGTCATGTATCATGGGCAATGGCAAGTAGGAGGGGTTTATGGTTAGGGTTTGGGTTAGGGTTAGGGTTTGGGTTAGGGTTAGGGTTTGGGTTGGAAAAAGGGGAAATTCTGAGATATATTCTAGTCACCATTTCAGTACGTAGGTCCAGTGGAGAAATGATTTGCTGTCGTCCTTAGTGTGTGACCTTAGGTGGTCAGACAGAAACCCAAACACAACTGTCAAAAGCAGTGAAGCTTCGAAGCCTGTGCTTGGTTGCAGTATTGTACAGTCAATCCATTTCGTTCAACCCAATAACTTTTTATTGGGTTAAATTAATTAAGTTATAGGACTAGATTACATGCTCATCCATGCTCAAAAACTTTATAAAGACCTATTCTCAGATGTAACCTTTTATAGAACTGGGGAACGTGCTGCTTAAAGATATCGACCTGAACATAAATGATTCAAGTTCAGGTCAGGCCCTGCTGTAGTAAGCTCAATCAAGCTAATTAACCTGAAATGCTCCCATAAAACATTTTTAAATATCTAAAAACTGTAGGTCACTTTGGAAAAGGGCATCTGAGAAGGAAGCGTAACCCAGCAGTGATTAACAGCACATTATAATCCCGCCCACTGCTGGTTTTGAAGCCTCATTTCTCCCATTGAGCAGAAGTTTATATGATTTGTAGCATCAGCCAAATGTTTTATTGTTGCAATTAAGGCTCGATGGATTCCTACATCCTGGGGAGGGGGAGGGGTGGGGGGCAAGCTAGCAAAACAAAACTTTTGAAAAGTGGTTGTTAGAAGTTTGCGTGTTTAAGCCAGGTCTGAGGCCGCTGCCCATTAACTGCTGCAAAAAGCAAGAATCTGGCAGGCGGTTTTGTTCTGGATGATCGGACAGACAGCAGCAAACCCGGGGGAGGCCAGGGTGGAATTTGACAGCGACGTACCGCACGTCTCCGCCCGTTCCAGCTCAAATTTGCAGAAACTGTCAGGCATGAACTTACCGAGCTGAGCTCCACGCCAGCCCATAAGTAGGAGAGACAGTCTTGATGCCTGACTGTTTCTGTGAGGAACGGCATGTGGGGTCACGTTAAACCTGCCGAAAGCCTACAGCCGAGAGAGAAATATACATTCACTGTAATGGAAGCCAAACATTGGTAATGTGATGTAACATTACGAAAGAGTACATTTTAATTCGCTGTGCACATGTACGGATTTGCTTGAAACCCTTATCTCCTGTTCCGGGGGATTAAAAGAGATAAGCTTTCGCATCCCCACAAAAGTCGAGCTGAAACAATAGACACTTTCTGCAGGCTGTGTAAAGCATCTTGATTAGACACTTTTCTTCCTTCTGAGTCACCATCTGAAGGTTACTCCGAGTCCAGATTGTCAGGCGTCCAAGTCCCCAGTGCATGAGGCACGTTAGTGTGTTGGCCATGCATCTGCTGTCCTATAAATATTCTCTAACGTGTCCAAGTCATTTGTTAGCATCACAGGGAAAAAAAAAGCCCCAAAACTCATTGCACTTACATGTTGTTCGTGATACGCACACTGACCCCTTATTGTGTATGTGTGTATCTTTATATATAGAGGCTGTACCTTGAGCTGGCCTGGCTTCAATGGCAGACCTCTGTGCCTTTGAACAGGGTGTTATTATTTTCCCACATCTGGCGGCTCCTTCGGTGACAAAGGCTGTAATAGCTGTTACATCACATGTGGCGGTGGGGGGGGGAGGTGTGTTGGGACCGTCACTTGTGAAGAAAGATCATCCTCATTTGGCTGTGGGCGAAGGCTCTCTGAAACAGACCATCTTGTTTCTTAGTTAATGCTTAGTTATTCCAAGAGAGTTACGAGTTCTGCCCAGTTAAAAAGCTTAGCTTACTACTGGAGGTTTTCAGGTTACAGTTCTCAGTATGACCCCCCCCGCCCGCTCCTGAAGCGTGAACCGAAATCCTTCTGATGATCATACTTCCTATACTTGCTATCATACTTCCTGCTTTGGTAGGGATCACGCAAAGTGACTGAAGACAGACTATGGCCGGATGCGGTCGTCGTGGGCAACCTGTTGAAGGCACCAACCAGAGCTGGCTTTCGTACCAGAAGCTTGGCAAACGGGCCCCCGCCGGCAGCGAAGGCGTGCAATACTCCTTGCCGAGTCACCCTCCTGGCGAGGCTTCCACCCCCTAGTGTCTGCCTCCTGCGACAAACCATTTCCACCAAGCTTGCAAGCTACCTTCTCATGGCAGGAGTCCGCAGGAGTCCAGACCTGCTGCCAGGAGCAATCTCGTTTGAATCGAGTCACATTAGAAGCCTGTCTAGAGCCAGCTTGCCTTAATTCTGCAGTCGTCTTCATTTCCACGTCCACATCCTGTGTAATTATACACGGCTCACAGACCAGAATGTCACTAATTATTCATGTGTCACATATCCTCTGAAAAGTCTCATACAGAAGCTCCATTCTCGCTTTCAGGATGCCTTGTCTATGCAGCCCCCTGCTTTTCCCCTTTCATGTGCGGCCGAACACGCGTGAGATAAAGGACGGCCCTGCCATTCTTCATTACTCCCCAACAAGCGTGACAGATTAGGCACCCCTTTCTTTTTTTTCTTCTCTTGCCGTGGCTCGAATTTATCCTGTCCAATCTTTGGGAGTAATTAGTGAGTCCAGCCGCTCGTCACAGATAAGGCAGCTCCTTTCTCTCCTCGGGCTCGGACCGCGCGTGGTCCTCATTAAGACGATTAATCGCTCCGCCGAAGAGCGCGCGGGGTTTGGCGGCGGCGGCGCTACCTTAATTACAGCCGCGCCTTTCAAGCCCCCTCGTTTATTTCAAAACGGCGCCATCCATCTCTTGTGCACGAGAAGGAGGATCCGCTGCCCTACCCAGACCTTCACCCCTCCCTCCGCCCCCATCGATAATGTCGCCCTCTAGATTTGATGAGAAATTTTTTTTTTCTTTGCTGAAAAGTCAGATAGGATTTGCAAAAAAGGGAGGTTCGTCTGCATCGCTGGCCCGTCTGTCTATATATCTTCTTTAATTTCCAGATGAACGTCTGCTTGGGTCGCAGATGAAACGCTCTGGCAATTTGAAAAAATTGCCCTGATTTTTTATGCTTATAACATTAACTGAAATTTGTAGTGGATGTTATTTTAAAGTATGACAAGATTTTTAGAGACCATTACTGCAATAATTCAGTGTAACTGCATTGCCGGTTCCCGGTAAAGAGCAAGCTCACTCCTCTCCATATCGATGTGATGGACCCCAGTGGGCCATGAGTGTTGCAGAGTGTTAAATGTTCAACATTATCCCACTATTCCAAGCAGAGAATCCAATATTGTACCATGTAATTTGTCTTTTCCATATTCATTTCAGATTCAGATTTCTTTTATTGATATTTTTAGTGTATTTGCATAAAAGAAATGCTGTTCCCCCAGACCAAATTGTGCCATAATGAAGAAATATCACAATAGATAGATAGATAGATAGATAGATAGATAGATAGATAGATCTTGTCTCCGTCTCACCCTGCCTTGGTCTCGGTAATGACTTGGTGGTCTTGACTACATCTTTATATCATTGTTGGGATTGGGGTTTCGCCCATAGAAATGAAAGGATGGTCCCCACAAAGATTACAGTTCTGTAACTGTACAAAGAGTACAGTTCTGTGTGTGTGTATGTGTGTCATCCGTGCCTATATGCATATATCATGTGCTTCAGTATTTCATGATGCAGCTTAAAATTCTTGGATTTAATATGTATATGTCAGAACATAATCTAAGACAGTATTTTCCAAGAAACCTTCTCTCAGCGACCTCTTAACTCAGAATCCCATTCTTGCCAGTGCACATAAAGCTATCCACTAGTCACGTGTTAGAGGTTCAGCAGTACACCGATGCAATTTATCTCAATACTTCCTCTTGCCACATGAACAAGCTGAGAAAATAATATTCTTCATCAGGCTATTAACTATTATGAAGTGTATTGACAAGAGGAATGGGAAGATGTATGAACCGTCAATACCAGAAGGTGTACGGAGATCTGAGGCATCATTAGAACTACAGCCAACTGGACAGCACGGGTATGCAGGATATCCTGGGTTTGCACACTGCTCGCGTTGAAGCCCCCCCCCCCCCCAAATATAAAGCTGGGAAATTGACCTAGAGGGTACACTTCAACCTTCATTCTGCAAAAACAGACCCCAGATTCTTAGACAAAATTGAGACTAAATAATGAATATGTAGTCCTAAATTCTGAGAATTTTTGAAGCGTTTCCTGTTGTGGTTCAGGTATCGTAAAAACAGTGCTGATAATGACCCAAATTCCTGTTACCGAAGAACTAAAGATACAAATACAGGCGCAGACATAACAATACGAATGTGATTCTTAAACACAAACTCAAATTAGCTCTAGTTTAAACACTGGTGGATATTTGCAAGAAGCTGCGGCGGAGTAATTGGTTTTCCCCGCTGGTTTGTTTTGCGATGTTTCTCAACACCTCGTGGGAATGAACTGGAGAAATCAAAGTGGACGCTAGTCATTAACATGGACTTAAGTGAATCGCAGCACACGCTCCAGGGGGACCAGTGGGGATCAAAGATGTGACTCCGTGAAAGCAGCTTCACTTAATTGAAAGAATATTAATTAAACTCAAACGTTATCATTTTGCGTCCTCGTTTCTTCATATCAAACACATTTTAATCTATCTGCTATGGACAAAGTGAGGTTTTGAAGAATCTCTTGTTCCTGGAGACACCACGATTCTTCCTGGAACACCAACGAGACTACATTATTTTACATAATTTTATTTCTTTGCACATATTTATCGATTGTTTCGTGTTTTGTACATATTGTTAAATGTCACATGTCTTGTCCTGTCTTGTGTTTTGTTTGCACTGTTCTGGGAGCTGCTGTCCCAGTCTCGTTGTACTGTCACGTACAATAACAATAAAGAATTGGATCTTGAATCACATGATGCTGTAATTTCAATCCTCGCATCATTTCCTGTACCTTGCTTTTCAACTTTGTCTGACCATCAAGAATAACGACTTTTGACCCATCAGGTCTCGCCAGCCTTCCTACCATCTGACATCGTATTTACATCTGGAAAAGCCTTGTATCTATACAATATGCCTTCAAAGGATTAGAGGAAAGGCTAGTATTGACATCTATCATTCTGTCCATCCATCATCCAACCAATGGTTGAGAATGGGCTAATGAGATTATGTGTTCAATAAAGTCCAGGCCTATGACCTGGCCTATGAAAAATACAGTATATTTATTTATATATACAAGCATGTATCAGTTCAATAATCACGTATACAGTGTAGGATCACAGTGACCTATTAGGAAACACAGGGCACAAGGCAGGAGACACCCTGACCAGAATGCCAGGCCATCAAATAAATATTTTATTTATTTAGATGGTTTTATCAAAGCGACATACATTTCTTGAGAAAGCAGGATAAACAAATCTGGAGAAATTGCAGGTTAAGGGACTTTGGAGACACTGATTAGCCTAAAAAAGTGATTCTATTCTTGTTTAGCCTAAGGACCCACATTTTTCCTTAGTTGTTAAGAGTGTACTCATGATAGGCAATCCGTAGTGTGCCCAAACATGTTCGACCGCCTAAAGTCTAGCTGAGCACGCGACACACGTGACGTTAATGATGCTACTGGTGAACGCATGTGCACATGAATACTTTACATGAACTGAACCCAGAAGGAAAGGATCAGGTAGGCTGTACAGATCAGGTGCATTTCACAACCATTGCAGCAAAGGGATCACTTTGGTTTATGACAGAGATGCCGTGTTTGCTGGAAATTTGGGTTGACAAGAGTATCGGGGAACTGCTGTATGCAACACAAATAACTCCAAAGATATTTGCTAAAATACAGGACTATCCTATATGCGCAGCACGAAAATGAAAAACACCGCATTGCATACCCAATAAATCTATACGAGGGCTTATGTGTATTTGCGGCAAAGATGACTCCAAAATAAGCCACAAAACAGGGATAATACGCATGAACTGTGCTGTGTAGTAGCGCTTTCCTCCCATTTTCTTCAACACAAAAAGTTGCATGGTGATGACAGAAGCGTGCTCAGGCCTGGAATGTTGAGCGCAATGTGAGCGCAGACCAGCGGGGGAGTGGGGAGGAGGGACAATCGTGCTTGGACACAGTACAAGGCAACTGGGCCAAGTGTGAATGCACGCCATAAGTCACAATCCAAACAAGTTGTTAACTGCGGGTGGGGGGGGGGGGGCTGGTGCTGATATTTTTTAACCACTGACTCCACAATCCCTGAAACTGAGCCCATGACACACTTTTGGCTCCCGACTTACCAAATGGGAAACCCTGGTCAAAAATTCTAGAATGCATCCTAAAGTACAGCATGGGTAGGACATGAAAAGACCACTGACAGAGCACAGATGGGATTCGATTGGCCACCTGTGAAGGTGTGAGGCGAGAGTGTTACCCCAGGAGCTATGGGCACGCCCCTCCCCTGCCTTCTATAGGAGTAAAGGCATCTAGAACCTGAATGAACCAGCCTGATGCATTCTGCAAGCCATGCAACTTTCCAGTTATTCAGCCAAACCTTAGAAGACCCCAATCATCTGATTGAGCCTTTATTAAGCTTCGACTGTCACAGTTGTGTCATCTTGCTGCATTTTTCATGCTCACTTTCATGCATGCTCCGGGGAAAAGCTGATTTAGTGTAAGTGATACAGTTCTTATGTGTAAAGATTTAGCTGATATAATCAGGGCATTTTAGGACCGTGTAGGTCGCTGCTTTATGCGTAGTTGGGTTGAGCTATACATGTGGTTTGATCTTCACTGAATAAAACTGTAAAACAAAGTGGCTTGGTTACAATCCAGGCTTTTAACTGCAGTTTTGTCGATTTGGATTAAGGGCCCGAACACCAGTTATAATTTTTAAACACTCAGCGAAATTCAAAAAGGCTATTGCAAGCATTTTGATTTTATCAATCGCAGTTCGGAAAAAATAAAGTATTTATAGTATTTCATCTGGCAAATCATGCGGCATATTCTGCTCATTATCATTAAAACAAAACCAAAGCTTTTACGAAAACAATCAGATCCTCTATCTTTAAACATCAATCATTTTAACAATTTTGACAACCTTTGAAAATTGTTATGATGTGTACTCCATTGAGAAAATAAAGCAATATAGTCATATCAAATTTTCACATATAAATGGAAATTAATGTATTCTTGGAACTGGAAATGGAACAAAATATTACATCTAAATTATTGGTAATTTAATATTTTTTCAGATGCCAGACAGAGCAGAAGAATGGCTTTCTGGAGGTGACACTTAATGTAACTGAACTAATAATGCCTAACATTTAATACAGTGAAAAAATATAATGCATAACTATTTCATAGTGTGTCTGGTTATCTCACATTCTTATTGTTCATATATTTTTTTTAATTTATCTCCACTCTCACTCATGCAATCAATAAGATAGAGACTAAACAATAAGAAACACCCTGTTCCCCTATGCAAAATGACTGCATCGGAATTAATTAACATGACTCAAGGTGGATGGGCTCATCTGCTTTGTCCTCATCCCGCGTCTCTGCCAGCAGGCAACTTGCCGTCTTCAAATTTCATTGACCGCTGTCATATTGATCAGATCAATAGAAAAACAGGGAGCATTGAGGAAACAAAAATTGAAATAAAGCAAACAGACCACTCACATTAATGATGTCATTGGTGGAAGAGGATTACGCTGTGGCACATGTCTATTTTGTAGCTGGTTTTACAGTTGATGAGATTGGACTGGGTTTCTTATGCAGCAATTTTAAATGAAAAAGCAAATAGTATGCCTGTAATTTAAAAAAAAGTATTAGATTGTCATGAGGCCAAATTAAAGGTGTTGCTTTAAATGGTTTGTGAAGCAATGCAGTGTGAATTGATTCGTGAAGGGCTTCTGGGAGAATGCAACCTTTTACTTGAACGCAGTGTTGGACATTTTTTTAATTTGTGTTACACTACTGTAGATACTCTCACCTTGTATGCAGGGGTACTGTAAAGGAAGGGGAGTTAGAAAGATTCCAGGGGCTCTAAAATATTTGGAACTTAACTGGATTGGGGGCCCAAAATCTCTAGTGGCATCCCTGCTTGCCCTTAACCCCCCGCCCCAGGGACGCTGCACGCTGTGCTGTGACCCCCAAGCCTGCTCTGACCTGTATGTGCGTCTCACAGCAAGAGGGGGTGGGCAATAAGAGAATTCCCCTGAATAAAGTATCACTACTACAGTGGTTTCAAACCTTTTTTGGCCTGTGACCCCATTTTGACATCACAGATTTCTGGCTACCCCATAGACATTTTTTTTTCTAGAATTAGTTTTTGATCATGTTTGTTATACCGTGTTATTAGTGCACAAAGTCACATTTTATTTTTGCTGATCACATGTACAGTTAGGCGAGCTTGTCTTCACAAGGCTGAAGGTGATCACGATCGTTTTATCTGAACCAGTGGCGGGCCGAGACTTTTATTTAAGGGGGGGCCAAAGGGTGAGCAAGGGTTTCTCAGAGGGGTCCATATAAATATGATAGATGAAGGAAAAAATATTTTTCTCATACACACTCATAATAAACAATGAGTTTGTAAATGTTTGTTGAATAAACACAAGAAACATTTACAAAATCATAAACACCAATCATAAAGACCAAGCCTAATCTAATTAATTAAATTAATTAATCTAGTCAGCTAATTAAGCCCTCATTACAGTATCGTGAAGTTGATTCAAAGCTTTAATATGACATGCATAGCCTGCTTACATGCAGTAGAAAACTAATGACTGGTTCTCCACATATACACTTACCACACAGACTTCAAGCAAGGGCTAGCTTTGCTAAAATAATAAAACAATACTATTATCCAGCAGGTGCACTAAAACATGCATACGTACAAAGACGATCTATATCAGCACGAGCAGGGCTCGTGGCTAATTTAAACGAGGCATGGAGCAGACGGTGCGCAACGGTTTTATGCGGCGTACTGCAAGTGTGTGACCACCTCTCATTAGGAAGGTAATACAGTGTAATATGTTATAATTACCTGCTTAACTACTGCTGTTATCAATACCGCGGGTGTGTTTTGGATCATGTAGGAACGCGCGCCACTGCCAGAGCTTTTAGCAAGTGACATATGTCAGTAAGCAGCAGGCACAGGGTACTGCTGCGTCGTGATGCCTTCAGGAGCATTCGGAAATTACAGTTTTCCGCTCAAATCTTTGCCCGATCTCCTCATTGGTATATTTTAATGTTTAAAATCAAGTAGTAACAGAGCAAGGGCTCTGTTGTGGGTGGCAATTGCCACCCCTTTGGCTCCGCCCCTGATTTGAACTCATTTATATTTATTAGGGATGGGCCGATCCATATTTTTTTCAGTTCAGATCCGATACACAACTGCGTCTTATCTTACGCTCCTCGTACTGCGAAGGGTATGCGCATGAATTCACAGCAGGCGGAAGTCACTGTACTCACACCCACTGAGTGGCAAAAAAGACTGAGGGGCAGCGTTAGTGTTGGATTTGAATGCCGCAAAAAAAAAACATGTAAAATGGGAAAGAGCTGTCGTGCGATTGATTGTACAAATAGATTTAACACGAAATAGGAGCTATCTTTTTATAGACTGCCGAAAACTAAATAAGTAGCTCAAGTATAGGACGTGGATCGGTCACGCATGGCCGATACCCGATCCGTCAAATAGGTCTGGATCGGCGCCGATACCGATCCGAATATCGGGTCGGTGCATCTCTAATATTTATTGATATTTATGAACGTGAAAGAATACAGTTGTTTAAGATTGTATGTGGTTTCAGACATTTCAGGGGACCCCATTTCAATTCCAGGCGACCCCATGGTTGAAAAATACTGCACTACTACTTGATTTTAAAGCTTTATAAGGCTCTACAGCAACATTGCAAAGTAGAAAAAACGAAACAGTGAGAATTTAGTATAAAGAAATGTATAAGCAGGTTAAACTAAATTAATAAAAATGATCAACCCCTATATAATCAAAACAATTAATTAGCATTATTTTTTTTCATCCTAATGCAATGTTAATTTGCATCGTAATGAGTACCGCAATGATTACCACTATTTCTCATGCAAAGTCAGTCCAAATGTAATTGTACTAATAAAAAGCAACAATAAAAATATAAGAAATATCTAACAGAGTCGGTCTATAATGGGCAGGTATCCCATACAGAGCATCCACTGCCTTGTCTCCTGTGCTTCGGGCTTAACCTCCAGGCCCCTATGTGACACTACTGGATAAGCAGTTGGAAGATGGAGAATGATACGATCCATAAATTTGATTTGTAGACAGTATTCAGCCAGACTTTACGAAGACACGCCCAAATCATATAAGATCATCATGGCTATATCTGTACCTAACTGGTTAAGAAAAAAAATCAGTAGTACAATCACAAGTAGTACACCAAGACTGCAGCAGTTTCGCTGCGCACTAAGTCACACAAACAACACCACTAGGCACGAGCGCCAAATGAAATAAATCTGTTCTCGCGATATTTGAAGTCACCTAGTTACGGACAGGCAGTCCTATTGCTGTCTAATGAGAAAATGGCGGCCCGTGGTAGCTTCCAGACAGCGACAACGGGAGGCGGCGGAGCTATGGGCCCCGGTCCCCCGATAAGCGGCGGTGCTCCCGTTATGGGCCCGGGAACTCCGTCGGGGAGGATGGGTCCTTCGCCTGCAGCACAGAACCACATGTATCGCTCACCGATGCCTGGGCCTGGATACCCGGTAGGATACTGGGCTTTGGGAACAAAGGGAAGGGGATTGGAGGGAGGCTGGGACGCTAACCGAGATGCGCTTCTACCAATAAGTAAAAGCCAGATTTTACTGGTTAAATATGAATAGCTAATTAGCCCTCCAACCTACTCTCTACCTGGTTTCGATTTATGATAATCTGTGAAATGTGTAGTTCTGTGTACTGCAACGTTTTAACCTAGTTTCTAGTGTAAACCGAACGTTACCCGCGTATATTTAAGATTAATGAAAGTAGGATTTTTAACTAAAGTACGTACTTAATACAAAGTAAAATAAAAAAAATTGTCCTATTCTTAATACTTTTGTTTTTCATTTAGTATATTAGTTTATATTTGCTTATTTTCACGACTACCCGGGTCATTAATTTCGTAGTTTGTCCTGTATTAAGACAGTTAAACCCTGCAAAAAATACTATGGTAAATAATATGTAGTGTAAAGATATTTACAAATATTGGTTTACTAGTCAAACATTGTGCGACGTAAAAAGTATCGGAATGGTAGAAGTAGATTTTGCTTAGAAGGTTTTATGTGAGTGCTGTTACAGTTTATATACAGGAATGTATAAATGCACAACAGGCAGTAGCCGATAAGCCATGGGAACGAATGCGAAATGCTGCATTTATTTGGGATTTCAGAGTCGTGTGTTTAATTTGCGGCCGTACACACAGACCGTTCAGATTACTAAAGCGTTACAGTGTAACGGTGAACTGTCCACTGAGATGTGGGTACCGATTATTGGCACGCCGTCATGAAGGCTGCAAATAATGATGATGACACTTTATTGATCCCTTGTGGGGAAATTCTCTTTTCGCCTACCCCATCTTGCTATTCATGACACACAGACACACACATAGGTGAGAGCAAGCTTGGCAGTGAAGGGCAGCCATCTGCACCAGCGCCCATGGGGGGGGGGTTGGGGGGGTGGCGGTCTTGCTCAAGGGCCCACAGACGTGACCATTCTGCCGCTGGGCTGGAACCTTGCAATACGTGACCTTCCAATAAAAGGCATAGGACTTAGCCCGCTGATCCACACGCTGTCCCCCAAAACAGATGTCAGGACCTGGGTCTAATGCTTTCCCGTCTGAGCTATTTCAGCTCAGCAGTCAGTGAGTCAGCATTTAATTTAATCAGCAATTTAATACCAGATATGGTGATTTAATTACAACGTGTGGTTTTTAGCTCTCAACCAAGCATTTGAGTCCATACTGGTGTTTTATTGAGCCACCCGGAAGCATCACTGTGGAAGCTTATCACTAATCCTTCAGTTACTTTTTCACGGTAAGTGTTGAAAGATCACAACATTGGACGTTATATCAAACGATAATGGTGGTCATTCACAATGCACCATGACAGTGATAACCGATGTACTTTTGTGACGTTACCGATAACCTGATATCCTCTGAGCTCCTCGAATCTGGAATCGAACTGCTGTCATGATGACACTACTAAAGATCTTGTGGATGTGTGTAGTGACTGCAGAGCGAGTCAAAGCCCATGTGTCACCCTAGGCAAGCTTGTGTGCAGTATATACAAGTCATGCATCGTTCATTATTTCTTTGCAAGAAATTTCTCCAGTGGTTCTGTTTGAAATTAAGCTTTGTTTTCTTCAGTTGACAATCCTTGATATTCAGCTATAACTGTATATCTCTTGTGAAATAAATCAACTGTTTATGTGGAAATAAGCCTAGGAGGAAAACTAGTTAGATTTTTTTTTTTTTAAGTATGTGAAGTTCCTGATTATAACATAATAAGAAATGAATCCAGCCTGCTTCTGCTTCATTCTTACTTGTCATGACAGTAGAAAGTTCTGAGGAGCATTTGATGTGGTAAACATCACTGAAGGCCCCCTGGGCAGCCCTGGGGCCTGCAGCGAATGCCCGGAGGCTTGTTAAAATATTGACTTTTATATCAGTTGCCAAGTAATGGTTTTTTCCCCCTCTCTTCTGCTTTTGCCTTGCCGAAGACTGGCATCACAGAAAAGCCCGTAAAAGCAAATCAAGCATTTTTTTCCCCTTTGGTTATGTGTATGAAGATAAATGGGTGGTTCTCTGCATGGGCCCACAGCTGCTGCGTACAAAGTAGAAGGAATGTGACAGTCTGCGGAACCTGCAGATCACGTTTAGGTAGCTGGGACCCTTTCTTCTTGGCTCTATTCCATCTGTCCTAGAACTCACTTGCTACATTTTTATTTGTTCAGCGGGTGCTTTTTGTCCAGAGTGACGTACAAGCGAGGCGGATAGTTTATTTACTCACTTGCATGTGAAGGCAGTAAAACGCTTCTTGTTGTGTAAGGCTGAGCTTTAAATTCTACACTGTTGGAGAGGTATTATATTGTATATCTTCTCTGATAATAATGTGCTGCCTGAATCTGGACTCCTGCTATGGCAGCATATGAAAGACATAATATATAAAATGCAGGTTAACTCTCATTATAATTTGCTTTTCAAATTATTACTCTGGGTGCCGTAATGTTGGCTCGCAGGCATTCATATTTTAGTGAACTACAGCAGGATTTGACAGATCCATCCAAGTTAAACCAGATAATCATTATATCTACATAATATTGAACTATAGTATAAAAAGTCTACCAGTGACTTGGCAATACATGCAGGGTAGGCAACAGTTGTGTGTCTGACAAAGCTGATGCGATGTCTAGCTTTTGGTAGCGTGAATTTTTGTAATTGGTTATGTGTTCGATAATCTTATGAATCTGATGCTTCGGTGTCGAGGGTTAAACCATTGAAGCCTTACTCACAACCATTCACATTTAACTTGTTTAATTGACACTTTTATCCAAAGCAACTTGCAGTACAGGCACGGGTGACACACACACACAGACCTGTACTCTGTACAGTTACAGAAATGTAATCTTTATGCGGACAGTCCTTTCATTTCAATAGGCAAAACCCTAATAACAACAATGACATAGTGATGTAGTCAAGACCACCGAAACCAAGACCAAGTCATTACGAAGCGCTGAGTGTATCGAGACCGAGACAAGATCAGAAACAGAGTAATGTTTGAGTCTACATATCACAACACATAGCTTAGTATTGTGAAGGAATACATGATTAGTGCAAGGGGGAAATGACTGATTTTGCATCCATTTGGTAACTTGTTGAAGTTATCTGATAAACACCAATGCATGCTTTTATATATATATATTTATAACTTTATAACCTCTGAAAAAGTGAAATATGAAAGCATTGTTTAATTTATGATCCACTGGATAAACAGACAACACGGTTTTAGAGTCTAATGCTGAATGTTTATTGCTGCTGTTTTTCTGCTTATTTACGCTATGATTGGTAAAGTGAAATTTTGAGAAACTTTTAGTTGACATTTACCCTCAAAGAACAAACCAGCGCTGTAGCACATTTGCATGTAGAAGGTGTTCCAATTACACGATGGGCGCATTCAATTTCAACTGTTTTGATGGAGCTTGACATCAAACGTATACAAAATTTTGTGCATGAAAATTGCAAAAATATTAAGTAATCGTCTTCCTAATAAATAGAATGCTGCCTTTTGCTGTCATATCTAGTTGAATTCCAGTCCTTTTATTTATAGGCTAATAAATTATAAGTATTTTTTCAGAAGGGTAGTACGTAGATCATTGCTGAAGCAAATACGAGCTTTATCTCCCGTCTAATTTGGTCCCCACAATGTAATGTGTATCTGACCCTTTCACGCACCCACATTTAAGTGTGTGTGCTTTTTGGTAATTCGAACGTGCAATTGTCGGCACCCTGCTTAACTGCTGGTTAAGCTGCAGGAGCTACTGAAAGCCATTTTTCATCAGTAAACATTTTAGCATATATAATCCTACCTACGTTACTTTTGCCTGTTGTGTAATCCACTTAAAAAAAAAATTTAAAAAAACGTGATTATCCAGCATTTTCTGGAAATCCATGGATCTCATCTCCACCTGAGCTCTGTGTTCCCTTTTTGAAAGGGATGCTCTGTCTTTGAAAGGTACAGTGTGTTCTGGCTTCTGCTAAACCTTCCCCATCAGTGCCTCTGTTGAAATAATAATAATGTAGATAAGTGCCCCTCCCCTCTTATTTCATGTCACAGAAATAAAAATGTGCTTTTCTGAAACGTTCAGGGCTGTGGCCTTGGCTGGCTGGGCTTTTGTACCTCTCCTGTGTGTTTGTGAACCTGATTTTGTTATCAGCCTTTAACAACAGAATTCAGTTGAAAGGAATTCCTTAATGAGCCGCATAGTATTGTGTATTAAGTTTTAATATCAACTGTTAAATGTTTTTCAAGGGCGGCTCAGTGGTCGCCTCACACCTCCAGGGATGTGGGCTTGAATTTTGTGTGTGTGTGTGTGTGTGTGTGTGTGTGTGTGTGTGTGTGTGTGTGTGTGTGTGTGTGTGTGTGTGTGTGTGTGTGTGTGTGTGTGTGTGTGTGTGTGTGTGTGTGTGTGTGTGTGTGTGTGTGTGTGTGTGTGTGTGTGTGTGTGTGTGTGTGTGTGTGTGTGTGTGTGTGTGTGTGTGTGTGTGTGTGTGTGTGTGTGTGTGTGTGTGTGTGTGTGGGTGGGTGGGTGGGTGGGTGGGTGGGGTTTATTTCCCCATGTGTTGTGGATTTCCTCCTACAGTCCAAAGAGATGCAGTTAGGCTAACTGCTGTCTCTGAATAGCTAATGGTAAGTAACTGTCTGTCCGTGTTCCCTGTGCTGGACTGGCACCTCATTCAGGTTCTACTCCAGCTTTGTGCCCTGTGCTGGACTGGGTTAGACTCACGTCTCCTGCAGCACTGACCAAGATTGGTGGTTGGCAGATATAAGGGGATTGACGTCATTCATGTTCCATTATGAATGTTCCACCAGTTCTCACAATGAATTCAGAGTTTTATAATGCTTTTTCTGGAAGAACCTAGGGCATAGATTTGAGTAGGAACATTGTGGGAGCACAGTGTGTGTTTAGGGGGGCAGGGAGTTTGGGGCTGATTTGGTCCTTACACGTTAAAATCAAACCCATGCCTTTGGGAAGGCGCGGACAGTGGTGAGGGAAAGCAATGTGCTATGTTAGCTTTAAAAGGATCGTCAGTGGAAGGTTATGAAAATGGGTTGCGGTCCCTTTACTTTCCAACAACACCGAAGAACAAATGTAACATAGTACCAATTTGGGAGACTGTAGCGAGGTTCTAAGTGGTGAATAAGGCAGACAAATTCCCTTGTCCTCCATAACAGAAAATGGCTGGTCATTCGATACATTATTAAAATCCTTTATTTTAGTAGGTCTGTCTTTTTAGCTTTGGTGCTGCTCTGTTGAATATTGACTCAAGTTTAAATATCGGGCGGCAGCATTAACTAAGGTTGACACTCTGGCCCAGGGTCTTGAATTGTAAAGAACATCGGCTGATACTAATATGATAACTGATATATTGTGCATCTCTACCTGTGTCTTGCCTCAGTTTACAGCACTAGTTTACGGCACTGTTTTTATAACCATCAGCCGGTCTTGAGTTTGGATTATGTACTGAGCTGAACTCCTAACAAAGGGCTTAGCCAGTCAAGTAGCATCAAATTCTAAAAGGTCTGATTCTAGTAATATCCTTTTCCTATAAACATTTTTCTGGGATGTGTTCAGGCTGCCGTAAATTGCATTACGCAGTAAAAGCCGCAACAAAAAATGGAGATGTTTTATCCGGCAGTGCAAACCTGCGTAATCGAATGTCGAATGAATTCTTCAAGGTGCAGAGTATACAAGTGTGTTAAAAGACTGACCTCAGCTCCAGACTCAAACGGCATCACATGCTGACAATAAGAGGATTAACTTTGTAAAACGGTGCAGCATGGGTTTATTAAACCACGTCATGCCAATTTATATATATCTTTGAATTAAATTTCTCGCCTGGGCAGTTTTTCATGTAGCGTGTTGGTAAGATAGCAGTTAGAAGTGGTGGTACGTAATACATCTTGGATATGTCTACATAAATGGCATGAATACTGTATGGCATGTTGAGCTCCACAAGCTTTAAAGCAGTTTATTTTTCCAAGGGTGACTTCAGTAATTTTAGGTGTATTAATGAATATTTATACAAGCATAAATGGTCCTTTTAATGCTGTGAATCTGCCCATCCGTGGCTGTAAACACGGCTGAAACCTTCTACTCTCTGTTGCACGTTTTTTTTTTCTGTTGCTCCCCTGAAAAGATGTTCTGTCTCTCTTTGCCCATGTCCTTGACTGTGCTCTGGCAAAGCACGCCTCAGCAGTGCCGAGTTGAAATCAAGCAGAGGATCAGCACTTGCTAGAGAAACGCCGATTGTCCTGTATAAATGTGAGGCTCTGGGGTGGGGGTAGCGCTGGGGCTTTTATTTATGAACGCACTGACGTGCAGGAATATTAAATTAATATTCTGCTGAGGTTTTTCTTGGCCAGATTCCCATGTTTACTGAGATTTGTCCACCTGGTCCTATGGGGAGAGAAGTACTTTTGATACCGGGCCAAATTAATTCTTTTCAGCCAACAGAATGATGAAAAATGTGCGTGTGCTTGTTTGTAGATAAATACAGAGTCATTTTATGGCCTTGATTTGAAAACTGGGTGCCTTGCAGTGTTTTCTCCTCTCAGATGAGTGCCAGAGTGAAGCACATGGGAGAAAATGAATGAACGTAGTAGCGAGGCTTTGGTTTTGGACCTGGGGGATTATAGCGGGTGGTGACGTCGTCTGGGCTCTTGTTACGCTGCCCAGGTGTGGTTGGAGCACGTGCCGCGTGCGGAGCGACCGGCAGCAAACCCGCGAAGGCGCTTTCTTTGCCAAGGTGGCTGTGGAGGAGGAGGGGGTGGGTGTGGGATGAGGGAGGGAACGGGAGGGACACAGGACAAGCGAGAGCGAGGGGACGGGTACGCCTGTATGTGGCTCCCGTGTCTCGTGTCCAGAGGCTCCGGCGACAGAGCTGCTCCCCAGGGAGAGGGATCCTTCGGCGCAGCAGCCATGCATTCGGAGACGCGCAGTCGGCTTTTTGACTTCCTGGCGCACGGCGTGGTGAGTGCGACGCCCCCCGCTGTCTCTCACATCCCTCGCGATCTCTTTCCGCGGCCCTGGCGTGCTCTTAATCATCGATCCTTGGCTGTTTCTTACGTGGCACTGATTGGATGTTAATTAACAGCATTTGCGTTCGTCTTTTTCCCCTCTAATAACCTATTAAAAATTAACCCTGTTTTCATTCATGAAAGTCTGTCTTTAGCTGGGATGGCGGTGAGCCTTTCTTCCCTTTTTTCTTTCATTTATTAAATGAATGAGTTTTCATGGTGGTGTCTTAGACTGAGAGCTACCCAAGCCCGGGATCCTTACTGTGGTGGTGCTGCTTGGTCTCTCTTTAATTATGCTGTTATAGATCTGGGTGGAATGAAAATGCCTTTCAGGGGAGACCACCCACACCACCAGCACGGCTCCTACCCGGACTCCCTGAATGTTAAAGGCTTTCTGGTCAACACTGCCGCAGAGTAGGAGGGGGGAAAACCCCTTTAGGATGGGCGGCCATAGTGTGGAGGGGAAACTGGTGTAATCATCAATCCTCCCTGACTGGAATGATCTTTATCACGCTACTCGCCACGCTGTAGTGAAGCAGTGCGGCTTCTATGAATATTTTAATATGACAGTTTTGGAGTGGTTTGTGGGTGCAGTGATCAGCCCTGTAGCCTAGAGAAAGTCTGCCACAGAAGATGGGACAGCTAGAGGCAGTTGATCGTCATATTAAATTTATTCATGCAGAATTTAACAACCATATCTGTTCCGAAGGGGTGTCTCGGTAGGTAAATGTTGCCGTATACCTCCAGGGTAGGGGGTTCGAATCCCATTCTGCTGTCCCCCTATCGTGCAGGTTTCCTCTGGATACTCTGGTTTCCACCCGCTCTCTAAAAACATACAGTTGACTGATATGTTTCTCAGGATTGTCTATAGTGTTCATGTGCTTCCTTGTGTGCCCTTGGATGGACTGGCATCTTATCCAGGGTATATCCCAGCCTTGCTGCCTGGGCAGGGCACCAGGCCCCTCTGTGACCCTGACCAGGATAAGTTGGAGGATGGATGGATAGATGGATGTAGGATCTGAAAATCACATGGACAGGATCCCTCAGTGACAGCTTTTCATAAATGTCAGAAAACCTCTGCCGTCTTTGAGTCCATCTTCTAAACACTTATCCTGGGCAGGCTTGCAAGAGTCTCCATTACACTTTAGTATGTTGTTGATATTCAAGTTCGCACTGCAATCATGCAGTGTTCATTCTTAACTGATGTACTTTGTGGGTTTTGTATCAGATTCAGCCTCAGTCTTTTAAAGTTGGCATGAATGCAAAGTTATCACCACACTTATGTAAACAATGCGTGAAATGTCAAAAATGATCCTAATCTCTTAACCTCATGACTTCACTCATTTAGCTGAATGGTAGATCTGTCTGTCTTGTCCTATTAGTATCGAGCTTCGCTTTTTATTTTTATTTTTAATATTGACCTTAGATCAGTGGTGGGCAATCTTACCCAGAAAGAGCCGCTGTGTATGCAGGTTTTTGCCGCAGCTCCCTAATTAGTTCATTAATTAGAGGACTGATTGGCTGAAGAGTCCTCACACCTGGGTTTGAAAAGCTGACCTAAAGGATATTCTCAGAACCTGCATACACACCCGCCCTTTGCGGATAAGATTTCTCCACCTGTACTGTAGTGTTTATCCACTTTCATCAAATAGCCACTTTATTTGGGATCAGTTCTGTTTTCGAAGTTCTTCCTTACTCTCTTATATTGGTTGATGAAGAGCCTGTTAGCTCTCCTGATTCACTTTTCATTTGTCAACTGTCCTCATCCTCAATTGTAACTTGTGGCTTCTCATCCAGGTCATTTCCGCACTGTTCCTTTCCGACTCCAGCTTTTCTTATTATGTAGAGGGACTAGAGTATTTGAGTATAGATGGATCATGCCCATTTTTGTTAGGAAGTGTATTCAAATGTCCTGTCACTCTTGGCATTTGCGAGGTGGTCAGATGATGCCCTTTCATTGGTGAAATACATTATACATCAGCTCCTCTGTCAGGATACCTGGTTTGATGTCATTTTAGATTCCGTTTCAGAGCCATGTGATGCGAAACAGGCATGTGAACTATGTGCATGTTTTGGTTTGCTGATGTTTGTACCAGGGCTCGCATGGTCCTGTTTCCTGAAAGTGGAAGTGCCATATTGCATTTATAAATTTGTTCAGCTCACCTAAGAGACGCCCAGTAAACACTTTCTTCAAATGAGTGTACAAATCGTTAATTGTCAATGGGTAAAAGTCAAACTGAGGTCCACGCAACTAGTGCTTGACCTGTGACATATTGTGCAATAATAAGGGACAGATTATGTTGTTTTTGCGCGGTTTTTAAGGGACGGATTAGCCATGTCCCTGTGTAGGTGTGGGTATGTTTAACAGTGAAAAATGTTAGATAATACATCGCTGAAGCATCGATTGGTGTGATGCTTTTATGTTTTTTTAATTTGGATGCGTGATTTAGGATGCGTGTGCTGTTGGTTGCTGTCCTTGGCCGGCCTGCCTTTGTCTTTTCTGAATTCCATCGAAGCTACATCATGCAGCCTGTTCAGTAAGAACATGCCTGTTTTGTCCCTTTCACAGAGGCCGGGAATGCCCCCAACCAGCCGCATGACCCCTCAGGGACCTTCGATGGGACCCCCTGGTTACGGCACCAGCCCAGTGTCGCGGCCTGGTATGCCAATCATGGACCCATCCCGGAAGAGACCCGCCCCTCAGCAGATCCAGCAAGTCCAACAGCAGAGCCGCACCCAGCAGTAAGCACTCGACCTGGGCTAGGCCGGGTTCTGAGACGGGCTACGGATCCTGATCTTCAACAGCAGATCTTTAGGTGATGACGTTCTAATGAGTTTCTGATCTTTCTTCTGCTACACAGTGCCAAGAAGAAGAAAATGGCTGATAAAATTCTACCTCAGCGGGTGAGTGTTTTCAGTTGCGGAGTAGATTTATTAACATTATATAAAAATTATCTGTTTTATTAACATAAGTAAATGTATCTGAGTGTTCTTCCAGTATATGTGAACTAAATATATGCCACTTCGGTTAGTATGTGAATGAGAATTTTATAGAGCTCAAATTAAATTGCTATCAATGAATATCACACAGCCTTGAATAGCAGGATATAGCATGGAGGCCAAAACCCTGTACGTGAGGGACCTTGATCCTAATTGCTAATGTGAAATATCCACTTGTATGGATGTTCTAAGTGTAGAGCTGTAGGTTTGTTGGTATTAAGGATACACACACATGTGCTTCCTGAGTTCAAGCTAATTTTTCCCCCTACCTGCCCCACAGATCAGAGAGCTGGTCCCAGAGTCTCAGGCATACATGGACCTATTGGCTTTTGAGCGAAAACTTGACCAGACGATCATGCGCAAGAGGTTGGACATACAGGAAGCCCTCAAAAGACCGATCAAGGTAGGCAATCGACTTAACTGAACGTGTTTCTCTGCCATTTCAAGGGCTTCATCTCCCTCGTCCAACACACCACAACTGAGTGGAGGAGACCATGTTTTCCTGTTATTCGTAGTAGCTATACTTAGGGCAACAAGCATTGCTATAAATTTTCAGGTTGAAGTTTTACATTGTATTTATCACTGTGTTAAAACTGGATGTGCTGTGAAGATTTTAAGAGCAAAAAGCAGTCAAGTCTGTGGTTGTTAGAAATGCTGGAATGTGACCTTGGTCCAAGATGAGCTTTGAGTTTCCAAACAACTGCTGTGAACACAGCGATTCACTCCGGTCGCGTCCCTAGGAACATGATTTCACTAAAGCCTTTTAATTTTTTGGACCGTCTTTGAATAATAAGGTAGAAAACATGAAATCCAAACCCTACAAATTTGCTTTTGTGAGAAACACTACCGATTCACTCTAATAGCTGATGTGAATAATGGTTTTTGATGTTTTTCATCCTTTTGTAGCAAAAGAGGAAGCTTCGAATTTTTATTTCAAACACCTTCAACCCCGCCAAGCCTGATGCTGAAGATGGGGAGGGCACTGTGGCATCATGGGAGCTCCGGGTAGAGGGACGACTCCTGGAGGATGTGAGTCGCACCGTCACAGGGCAGACCCGCCTTCCTTAAGATCTTCTTTCCCCTGAATCTTCTGTGTTAAAAGGGATATTTTGGTGCTCAGTGAAATTCTGTGTATAAGTTGTTATGTAGATATTTGAGAAATTCAGTCATAATTCTTACCCATTTTTGTGCACGGTCTTCGTTATTGAATGACCAAAAAGAAAAATGCACGAGACACGTCTTAGGTACTGTTGTAAGTCATTGCCTTGTAGAGAGATTCTTTGGTCACATGACTCCTCTGTTAATAAAAGGGAAGTGACAGCAGAAAGCATTTGTGTGCTTTTCTTTCAGACGGCTGTATCCAAGTATGAAGCTACTAAACAGAAGAGGAAATTCTCCTCTTTCTTCAAATCGCTAGTGATTGAATTGGACAAAGATTTGTACGGACCTGATAATCACTTGGTGGAGGTATGTAGGCTCAGTTTCCACTGGCTTGCGTAAAGCAGAAGGTGGGGTCACTCCAAGAATGGGCATGAGTTTCTGGCAATAGTGGCCTTGATGCTTGGCTCTCCCCTCCCCTTCCCGCACAGTGGCACAGGACGGCCACTACCCAGGAGACGGATGGCTTCCAGGTGAAAAGGCCAGGAGATGTGGGGGTGCGCTGTACCGTGCTCCTCATGTTGGACTACCAGGTATGGGCTGGTGATGGACAGATCAGAGCTGTTCGGATCCCTGAAACTGGTCGCATGTTCACATAATACACAGTTATCTCTAATGAATCTGGAAGAGGGTTGCAAAGGGGTGGAACATTTTCCAGAAACTTTCCATTCCATGGGAAGTTAAGCTGGGGAATTTTAGAGATATTCCAAGTTGGAAACTTTCCATTGGAATTAACGAGAATTTATAGGAATTAACAGGAACATTCCCAGAATTTTGCCACCCTAATCTGGAAGGGCAAAACCTCAATCCTGGTCAGTGGGTTTCTGATTTCTGCTCATAACTGTGAATGACAGACTCATCATAGCAATGGGTGGAAAATACAAAATTGTGCAATATACAGTGATACTCCACTATATCGCGATTCAGCTATCACGCCCCCACTATATCGCAGATTGTACCCCGACGCATCGCAGTTCTCTGCGTATCACGTACCTTGCTTGTGGTCCAATTGTTGTGAGCAAACTTTTTGTGAACTTTTCGTTTTGTTTTAAGCCCTACGATTTAAACTATATAAAAGAAATGTTTGTTTATATGGTCTTTCTATATCGCAGATTTTCACCTATCACTTTTAAAGTGCGTGGGAGGGGTCTTTTAAGGCTTAAATTATATAAAAAAAATGTTTGTTTTTATGGTCTTTCTATATCATGGATTTTCACCTATCACTGATGTGTCTGGAACGTAACTTCCATGATAGGCAGGGGATCACTGTATTGCACTTGATCTCTAAAATGAAAAGCATGGTTTGAGTTATCAGTAAGATGTTGTGGTCATTTGACATTATTGTAAAACAGGAGATACTGTATCATAAGCTCATGGGTTTCTCAGGAAGTTGAATATTCAAGATGTTCACTGTGTTTATGGACTCTTCTCGTTAGTTTAGTTCAGTTTTTATGCCACCAAAGTTTTTGCTGGGTTTAAATAATCAGTCTGCAATAGTTGATAATGAATTTGTCTCTCTAATCACCTGGTTCCCCTCCCCCCATTGATGCTCCCAGCCTCCCCAGTTCAAGCTGGACCCTCGTCTTGCGCGTATGCTGGGTATCCACACGCAAACCCGGCCCGTCATCATCCAGGCGCTGTGGCAGTATGTGAAGAACCACAAGTTACAGGACCCCCACGAGAGAGAGTTCATAAACTGCGATAAGTATCTTCAGCAGGTAAAAAGAAAATGCTGCTCTCCGTGCCGGCTGCCCCAGACACATGAATGTCTGCTTCGCTGTCTTCCCAATGAGCTACATTCATGCATTCTCACTGTTCTAATGAATCTTTTTAATTTTGCTTATTTCCATAATCTCATAAGTGTTCATGCATAGCCTATTAGTGCTGTAGCTCGTTAAACTACAAGAATCCTAATAGACATGAAAAACAGCCTGAATCCTCTAAGTGATATGGAGATGCTCTCAAACTTTGATCATTTGCAATGTAAATATTTGTCGATATTCTGGTTAAATAATCAGTAACTTAATTTTCCTTATTGGAGGCATGTTCAGTGTAACATCTTTTCCACAGTACATGTTTACTAATCTGACTCGCTGTTAGATGCTGTTTCTCAACTTTTTTATTCTTGCCACAACCATCTTCCATCATTGATGATTGTTTGGCAGTGAATGGAAGAAAAAAAAAATCACTGAGAAACTCGCATTGTTACAATTTCCATGCCTGCAGATATTTGAGACTCAGCGCATGAAGTTCTCGGAGATCCCGCAGCGATTGCATGCCCTGCTCATGCCCCCCGAGCCGATCATCATTAACCACGTGATAAGGTAAACCCCCCCCCCCCACCTCCCACCTCCAGCAGTCAGTCAGCCGCCTTGGAACCCGGGACCCCAGTGAAACCCTGCGCTTGCCTTTAGCGTGGATCCCAATGACCAAAAGAAGACGGCCTGCTACGACATCGACGTGGAGGTGGACGACACCCTCAAGACACAGATGAACTCCTTCCTGCTGTCCACTGCCAGCCAGCAGGAGATCGCCGGCCTGGACAACAAGGTAGCAGCAATCCCATGTGGGGTCCCTCCAATTTTAAGCCTGTATTTGTATGCCTGTTTTTCTCTTCCTTGCTGTATAATTTTGTGTACACGCGGGGAAAATAACCTTTGGTGCAGAGCAAACATAAATCTTTTATATCATGCCTTTTTTTTTATAAAATCAATATGTACAGACTTGGCACAAGCTAGCCGTGACAGGGAAGTTTAACATCATAGCACGGGTAGGGTAGTGTGTGGCTTTGCAGTTTACGATATTGGGCATGTGGCTGTAAGACTGATCGTAAGGGACCACTGGGCCTTTAAGCAAGGCCCTAAACCCCAACTGACCAGTGGCCTGTACTACGAAGCGGGGTTACTTGCTTATCGGGGTAACTTGTCGGATTTAAGGTAGTCTGGGCAAAATGTAAGTGAACGAATATGAAGTCCATTTATACTGTAGTACCTTAAATCCGACAAGTTACCCCAATAAGCCAGTAACCCCGCTTCGTAGTACAGGCCACAGGTGTGCTGGATGCTGGTTAGCCCTGCTTCCTGACCCAGGCATTCCTTACTTGCCCACACACACAACCTATAGGACTGCCATAAGAAGAATTAGTCTTCCACTCTTCTTCGTCGTCCATCTACAACGAAATCCTGACAGCAGTTAAAATGTTTTCAGCTGACACGTATCATGACCGTAGGGTCTAACATTTTGCAGTTCAGTATAAACCAAGAAGGCCACCACCGCTTCGTACAGTAACACTCCACACAGCCCCTTTGCCCAGTTAAGCAACTAGATTTGCAGAACCTAGACCTCCAGCCACCAGTGTTTGGCCCCAGGTCAATGTCTGCAGCAGGCACTCTGATTTTTAACCAGGGGTGGGCAGAAAGGGCTACTGTGTCTGTGGGTTTTTGCTGCAGTTCCCTAATTATATTACTAATTAGAGGACTGATTGGCTGTCGAGTCCTCACACCTGGGTTTGAACAGCTGACCTAAAGGTTATCACAAAAACCTGCATACACACCGGCCCTTCGCGGATAAGATTGGCCACCCCTGTTTTTAACAATGTCTTTTCTCATTTATTTTAACGTGCAAATCGCTTGTCCCCACAATGCTCTTTGCTCTGGCCTGTGGCCCAGCAAAGACCCCGATGCTCCACATTCGGCATCAGCTTTATATCGCATCGGTTTTTTAAGGCACTTACTCGTTATCAAGGACAAACATTTGCTTTGGTAATTGAGTGCATTTAAAGAAGTCCATCTTAAAGTGCTGGTCTATAATCCCATCTCCCTGTCTGCCCCCCCCCCCCTCCCCTGGTGCACGCCCACAGCAACGTTGGCTGTCTTGTTAGTGTGATCAAGTGCCTCTAAACTTCCCCTTCAGACCACTGGTATTATCTACAAGCGCATATTAGGGTGCAGCATGAGACTTACAGATAACCAAGCCCATGTAAGTGCAAAGCCTAGTCTCATGTGTACTGGGCTGATTTGAGAACTGCCACATTGGTGCATCTGAAGTGACTGGAATTTCACTGATGCAACAATCCTGACACATCATGACATGTTCAGACGCCTCGTTAATGGTAATCTCTTTGATAATGCCATTTTCAGCCTTCCTCGCCGTCAGAGTACTATCAGAGCTTATCTCGGCTCATTATCAATGGTGGTTTAGCCGTTTTACTCTTCATAGAAGTTGACATCTTGAAAGTTCTGCAGAGTGACCATGCTGCCCTGTCTTGGAAGATTGTTTTCCTACCCATTTTAATAGCCTGCTCAGATGCATATCACACATCATTGGCTCTTTAATCTCCAGTATGTCTGGTGTCAGGTGTGAAATGGGAGTGCTGAAATGGTATCGTCATGGAAAAAAAGACATCTGGCCTCATTTCAGCTGCCCCCCCCCCCCACGAGCTCTGGAATTGGTAACCCGGGCAACCAACAAACCTGGGGCCAAAGTGCTATCGATTTGTATAGTTACTCTTTCCCTACCTTGTGGATTATTCTAGTGAGTTAGGATTGTTGTGTATGATTATGAATTGGGCAAAATTATGCAACTAGTCACAGTTGTATAATGGTTAGTGATTAAGCAGTTTTTAATTATTATTTTTTTTTATAAAGTGAATCTGTTTTGTCACCTGTAACTAATGTTACAGGTGACACTAATGTGAAAACTAATGTTTTTCTTTTCTGTGATGTGTAAAGGCTGTTATGTAGGTCCGTCCGGCATGTACTTGATGATGAGTGAGCTGTTGAATCGGTAATCTTGGCTGTAAGAGTGAGAGCCCCTCCACCTCCTGCTGCCCTCTGCAGATCCACGAGACCATCGAGACCATCAACCATCTGAAGACGCAGAGAGAGTTCATGCTGAGCTTCGCCCGGGACCCGCAGGGCTTCATCAATGACTGGCTGCAGTCACAGTGCAGGGACCTGAAGGTGAGGAAGGGGCTGCCATCTGCACGCGGGTATTTACTCCTTACGTAGAGCTCCGGGTGAGAGTCTGGCTAGCAACTACACCTCTGCGTTTGGCTAGCAGTTTACCTGACATGAGTTTCATCAAGTCAATGTCAAACAAATCTCTGAATCAGGATTGGGCAATCTTATCCACAGTGGGGCAGTGTGTGTACAGGGATTTGGGATAACCTTTAGGTCAGCTGTTCAAACCCAAGTGTGAGGACACTTCAGCCAATCAGTCCTCTAAGATTCAAGATTCTTTATTTGTCACATGCATAGTTATACAGATACAACATGCAGTGAAATGTATCCTGAACCGCTCATACTTTGTGCAAATAACAAAGAAATTAGTGGTCTAATTAGGGAGTTGCAGCAAAAACCTGCATACCCAGCAGCCCTTTGTGGATAAGAGAGCCCACCCCTGGTTTCAAATGGTAACGAGTTTGAGTCTTGGTGATGAAATTGCTTGTTGGGATTGTGTTTGCTTGCAGACCATGACTGATGTGGTGGGGAATCCTGAAGAGGAAAGGAGGGCGGAGTTTTACTTTCAGCCCTGGGCCCAGGAAGCCGTGTGTCGCTACTTCTACTCAAAGGTATGGGTTGCGGTCCTGAGCAGGGAGATGGTACCATACAGGACGCAGTATGATGCCGGCTCTGAAAAAGACTGGAAATTGCGCAAGAGATGTTCAGGTCTCCATCTGTCTTTTGTCGTCCTGTAATTCAGGCAGTGTCGCCTCTGACATTATATTAAATGATGCAGCTTTGATGCTTTGAGTTTTGATGTTGCCTCGCAGATGTAGGTAAAGACCTTGTGTTCCTTTTCTCTTAATCTGGTTTGTTAATCATGGAGGGGGTGTGGTCAGAGGTCCACATCAGGCGGTCCTCTGCTGAACTCGGGGCCTCATACAGCCAGTCGGCGATGACAGAGACACCCGCATGAGCTGGGTCTGTGTTGCCTTCTAGCTGCTAAGATGTCTTTCCTGTGCCTTCAGGTGCAGCAGAGACGGCAAGAGCTGGAACAGGCTCTCGGCATCAGAAACACATAGAAGCAGAGTATCTGGGGAAGACTACAGAGACAGCGGGGGTCTAGGATGTTACTTCCACCACAGGACAAATACGTTCAGATATAGAAACTCCTGGATTGTAACAGACCATTTTAAAGCCTCTTCTGGCTGCACCAACACAGCAATGTCTCACTCCACACATACAATCTGCTTTCCTGACCATTTTAAAAACCAGTTCCTGTTAGTTTATCCTCTATGAACTAGAAATTCACCCTTTTCTTTTAGTCTTTTCTATTATGCTGTTGTGTTTGGGTGGAGATCCATATTGACAAGGTTAGTTCTTAGTCAACTGCAAAAATGCTTTGCTCAGTGTGCTTAGCCCTTAGAGGACAGAGCTATGAAAACTGAACACATCCAAGCACAGTAATACATTCATAAACTATTCTCCATGAATGTTTATTTCCATTCTAGCCTTGGGAGGGGGTTCACATAAGACTGTTTATGTTGAGTCCACAAAATATTTGGACTCCCGGAATGTTCCCTTGTGTTGTGCTTTTGGGAAACTGGGTCGTCTTGAATTTCTTTTGGGCAGTTCTCCCACACTTTGTATCTTAGCAGTAAGATGACAGAAATGACAGGCTGATAGCAGTCTGTGAACTCTTTTCCAAATTGTTTTTTTTTGGGGGGTGGGGGGTGGGGGGAATATGCAGTTTCTTGTGTGCTGTACTTTTTTCTGTACGGAAACCTGAAGATAGACCCATGTAATTGAGGTGATGTGGTTCACCTGCCTTGAAGGCACGATTTCATTGTTTCTGTGGTTTTTATTTTTTTTTAATGACTCTCCATCTCATAAAAGTTAACATTCTCCTGTGGAAGACCCCCCCCCCACACACATTTCTGTAATCCAAGCTGCAATAATGATGTCCCTGGTTGCCTATGTTACAGGAATATTCAGATAGCAGCATGTTGTACCTCAGAACTCTCTAAGGTTGTAAATACTTCACACAGGAAGACTGAAAGAGTATTTGTCAGGCTGGGCCATTGTTTGCACTGCCCATCTTTCATATACTACGTTAATATCACCATTGCCGTTCTCAAACCTAGTACTGTAATCCAAGATTTTATATAGTCTATACCGTAGTAACATGAATGTCAGAGCAGATGATCGCGCTGATCCTTCTGTGTTGTCATAGTTTTTTTTTATATATTAAAAGCCATAATCTGTATAATATGTAGTAAAGTTGTCATATTTAAGATCTTTATCTAGAATCAGTTGGTATTTGTTGGAAAATTATAGGACCGAACTTTAGTGTGTATAGTTTGGTTTCCTGTATCTTCAAGCTTCATTCATGACCTAAGAAGTCTTTATTGGGTTGGGAAGAGACCCCTGCCAGCCCACCACTGGACCGAACATCTACATTTATTTGCTGTGTGCTTCTTCCAAGTTTTAATAAAAAAAAAAAAAAACTTGAAATTAAACAGTGGCTTTTACTCTTCCTGCCAGTAGAACTCAGTTTCTTAAAGACTCTTGCTAGGAAATATTTGCAGTCTCGGGAAGGGATCTGTTCGTGTGAAGCAAAATAATGGTAAAAGTATATAGTCTATGTCTGATCTAAATTCCAGCTTCCCCTTTAAGATGTCCACCTGAATAGTGTGTCTCATTGCACCGTACTTGAATGGGATGTCGATATGCACTGAGCTTATGAATTCACCCTTGGATTCTGACATGAATATTCACAGGAGAACTTTGAATAGCTGAACTATGGTGAGTCATATTTTTCATAGATAACTGGTGCTAAACATTTCTGGCGTTGTATTTAACGCTTGTTAATTTGCGCATTGTTTTTCATAAATTACTGTAGTTCAGGGACAAATGTGTCTTGCATTTTCTGTCCCCTGGATATTGTATAAAAGGATGTCCTTTTATTTACTGAAAGTCGCCTAATAAAGCCTTAAAATCGCTGGCGAATAATGATTTTACAGTACGTTACACTGCTGCATTATCTAGAGCATAGTACGGCCGTAGTATATATTCAGTTATTTTAATGTCATACATATTACCCTTTCAAGTCTTCTGTTTCCAGACAGGGATCCCTAACCATGTAATTGCTAAACAGCTGGTGCGCCAAGCTGTTTAAAACATTAATTTAATAACCAACTGTCACAAATTATTAAGGGCCTTTGCGGTCTTACTTGAACTGCACGAAAAACAATGTATAATAATTCAAGATCTCCGTAAAAGTGATCTCAGCTGCAATGTACATACCGAGATTCATCCAAAATTCGCTCGGTATATGGGTCAGATCAAGGTTATTCATTCCCCGGACTAACAGCGTTTTGGAGTGGGTAGTGTAGAAATGCGTTCGGTATCTTCAGGTTGTGCTAAAGCTTCTGGCCCTTTTATCGGAATAAAAATCGCAGAGCTTGCAGATCTCTCGTCACTATCTCATCTAAACCATCGGGCTGAGCTGGACTGTGGCATTCTGGGAGTTGTATTTTGTTTCTCATAATTTTGTTCCATAATTTATCATATTGTCGGTCCTCGGCAGTCCTGTCTTATTTTGTCATTTCACTCTGGGGGGAAAAAACATTTGGCTTTTCGATGTGTGTGTGAAAATGAATAAAAAATGTAACTAGTTTTAGTTAATTTTTTTTATTCCACACGACTGCGGTGCGGGGAAGGGACGATACTATTTACTTAATTTAAGGTAACAGGTGCTTGGACCAACAATATATTCCGTTATATAGATGTCGGTTCATTGGCACCAAATCGGTAACTCGTGGTAGGCGATTTTTACCCCCAGGAGCATAATCCAGGCGCTAGCAGGGGGCGTGATTTACGCAGCCTCTAGCATGCTGAGTATAAATACTTATTAGTTCAGCGGCCGGTGCGAAGCTGCGCTCCTTGGCGGACGTCGGACGGCTACAGCTGCAATCCACTCCGGAAGGTCGCATGCAATGGCAGCGCCGAAGAAAGTCTGCCTTCTCGGCTCCGGCAACTGGTGAGTGACATACTCGCGAAATACAGGCTTCTTATCCTCTGGCTTCTAATCTAATGTTTGTTTATTTCATTTTCTTTAATGAGAAAGGTCTTTAGTATCAGTTTTATCTTGAAGTATCCAGAATGAATCATGAGATAGGCCTATATAAATTTAAATACTTGTATGTATTATCGCCTTTAACTTTAATCCCGCTAAGGCGCTGACGTGCGCTTTGACAACAGGTTGCCGGCGTATTGATTTTCTTGCGCAGTTTATCCGTGTAATGCCTGTACTTCAGTATAGCTTTGCCCTCCCCAGATAACACCACACCACACTTTTAGTGATGTAAGTTTTTGATGTTGCTCACCGACTACAGTTTTATTACTGTGAATATTGTTTGCAGATGTTTTTCGTATATTATGCTGTTATGCCCACGTATCAAACAGATTCGCCAACTTCTGGACGTAGCCTAAGTTTTTCATCTCTGTACAAGGGACGTTTTTAGAACCTTTTCTGTCTTGTTCGGTATGCAGTTCCGTCTGTTTTTGTTAGAAACGTTGCTGTACTGTTACTGTGCCGGTGCCGGGTCACAGAATTTGGTGTAACACCGGTAAGGCGCCGCCACCTGTCAAAAACCTTACTCTTCCTGATTATTTTGTTTGCGATATACAACTTAACCACATTTCCTTAATCATATCGATCAAAGATTAACCAGACTTACAAAATATGGCGTTATCGGTAATAATTATAAAGGAAATTGCTTCTGTCTTTAAATAATATTTTCATTTTCTGTTCTCTTGGCATGCTCAGAATTTTCCCGGCTTTTATCAAGAACAAACATTTGCTCAGATGTTTTGCTGGTTCTGTCACAGTCGGTCTGTTGAGTGGAAAGAGGCTGCGTGATACTTACTCTAACACACAAAGCCTATTGTAGGTTAATAATAGTCCACATTTTGCCATTTCAATTCAGTATGCTTTGTGTATGTCCACCTAATTATGACATCACAGGCAAAAGTTGTTTCTTGGTAGATTGTGGGGGATGCAATGGCCTTTCCCCCCACCCAAAAAACCTCCCAGGTCCCAGTGTTTACAAGACACATTATGGCAGGTATGATTGGTACCTTTGACAGCAGCTGGTAAAATACATTTTTGCTTTGTTACTCCTTCGTACTGATAGAAATTGGTACCTCAAATATATATATAGTATATATGAAACGGATGGTTTGATGTCCTCTTTTTATTGCTTTTTGTTAGTATTTTGTGTTTTTCTGTAATGTGCATCATTTTCTGTCATATTGTTCATTTTAAAATTTGCAATAAAAGAACATTGTTGCTGGAGGTTATTAAGTCCAGGCAGTCATGGAGATGGTGCCAAGTCTCAGTTTCACAATGTCTCTGTCCACCCAAGGGTCTCTTAATCTTCTTGCAGCATGTCACAGCTGCATTAGCCTGCTTGGGGTTCAGTCTTTAGTAAGCCTTAGTGAGTGGGTCAAAGGGTTGTCTTGGCGATCAGTGACCAAACTTGCTAGATAAAAAATGTTGCTGTACAGGCTCCTCCAGTTTCAGGATGCATGTACGGTGTACCAGTCAAAACCATACCCACAGAAAGGTTTATTAGTACTGTTCTCTACATTTTAGAATAAAGACATCAAAACTATAAAATAACATATATGGAATTATGCATTGACCAAAAAAAGTATTTTAAAAATTGTTCGGTGGGGGCAATTTGTTGTAGGTTGGGATTAAAAAGTTTGCCGGTTCAAATCCCTGGGTCCGCAGAGTGACCCCAACATTGGGCCCTGAGCAGGGAGCTTAACTTTCATGAGGTGCCTCCTGGGAAGCTTTTCCGACTGTCCTGAAGGAGCTCCCACATATTTTGAGCTCTCATTGGCCACTTTTCCTTCACTCTGTGGGTCAAAATCCTCCAAAACCATTTGTACTGTGTTTCGGTCAGGTGGCCAGGTCATGTGTGGTGACACTATCACTCTCCTTTGTAGGCGGCTTGGCATGTCCAAACTTTTGACTGAACTATTCATCCTTACAAACAAGGGTTTTTTCTTCTGATTCATCCCAGCAATCTTGAGTCAAGCCTTTATTATTCAGCTTAATCAATTACTATGCAATTTAGTTGCATTTCCTCTAACAGTTTATTAATAAGGAATTTTAAATGGTATTCTCATGGCTTGGGAACTTGCCTTACGTTGACTGTTTAATCCTGGACTGATGTGGGAGGTTAATTTGTGGGTAAATTATGTACGGACAGTGACCTCCTCATGAAGAGTGTCAGTACACCGTCGTACAGGGAACCCACACAGGCCATGTGCAGGAAATCCCGGATGCCTCAGTAGGACTCGGCCCTGCTTCTTTGCCCTTTGTGTGGAGATCTGAGACGGCCTGTGCACGATTTCACGGAGCGCGGGGGAGGGATCCTCGTGAACCCTCTGCTATTTCAGACTGCAGGATGTGACTTGTATGTCTGGGAGGTCAACAGAAAAGTACAGTGCTATTCATGTATGCCCAGACCATATGTGCAACCTTTAAGAAAATCCCTACCAGTTACTATTTAATTGAATTATTTGCTTTCTGCACAGGTACAGAAATACAAGTATATTGGAATTCTTGCACAGTTCCCACAGTCAAAATTAATAAAAAAAAAAAAAAACACTATTGGTTTCTACTATAAAATTAAATCACTAAATAAATTAAAAAATTGAAATAAAGTGCATTGAGTGACAGAGGTACCTGGGGGGATGAGGGTGATATAAGAGTCTGAATCCATTTTCTTTGTTTTCTTGTTGTGTGGTCAGAGTTTGGTACGTCCTCCATCTTGAATGTTATAAGCATGTGAGCACTCTATCAGGTGGTAAATATTCATGAAGAATGAAGAGATCTCCTGTTGCTGACATTAACTTCATCTTTGTTTTGCTTAATTATATGTATTTCTTTTTTTTCTTTTTTTTAAGACAAGTTTCTTTTGGACTAAAAAATCGTGCTTGTTTTCTCACCGCTGGAATGTTTGCAGTCATCTTTTTTGACCCCGATTTCCTGATCTGTATCTGCTAATAGTGGTTTAGCTCTGGTTCTTCACAGAGAAATGCAAAGCTAAAACGAAGTGCTTATTTTTCATAAGATATTCATAATATCATGCGTTGATAATATCATACATCATGGACATAAATTTCCAGGGGATGGGGGGCTGTAACTTCCCCAAAAATCAAAACCGGCTAATACACCCCCCCCCCCCTTCCCATGACCATGTCTGCCCCTAAATGGGTGTTGACCTCAACCCCTCCCAATGTTCAAACCAAGGTTATGCCCCTGTCATGCATATATTTTGTTTACTTTCAGTACACTACACTGGGATTTTTCTGCAGTAAATCTGTGGAGCCTTGCAGTTTTTACATTTTTGTGAATTCTAATTGAATTGTATGTCATGTGAAAAATGTGATGGGTATTCATGAAAGATTTGTTTCCTGTGGGCATCACACATGGTTTTTGTCCCTGTGTTGTAAGAGAATTGAACTCTGGACCCTGGCTTCCAGGTTGCATAGTGGGGTTGCCCTCTGGTCTAGTTTTAGACAGAAATGCATTGTGGGAAAGTATTAATCAGGGATGATTGCACAACAAAACTGCATGTGAAAGGTTAAAGGGAAGAAGTTATAGCAGAAATTAAGTGTTCGTAACTGCAGAGAGCTGCTCAAGGTGAAAGTGAAGTAAACAGCTGCTTAGGGCACAGTGGCCACCAGGGGGCACCCTCATCTGATCAGCCTGTCTGGTTGGGAAGGCTTATGTCAAATGAACAGTGGGTGAATCAAATTTTGCTTAGGCCCTCAACGGCATATTTGGGAGGATAACCCTTTGGTTTCTGATCTATGCTCTCCACAGGGGCTCTGCTATAGCCAAAATCGTTGGTGCCAATGTGGCCCAGAACCCCAGGTTTGACAAGACTGTCAACATGTGGGTGTTTGAGGAAGTGGTGAATGGCCGAAAGCTCACAGAGATAATCAACACTGAACACGAGAACATCAAGTATCTCCCTGGGCACAAGTTACCCCCAAATGTGGTAAGACTGATGCTGTGTGGTAGATTATTTCTATCCACTTACCAGATGCTTTTATCTAAAATGACATTGCAAGTGAGAAGCAGAGCAGAGGGTCAGCCAGGGTCCTTGGAGAAGTTGGTGTTCTGGGTCTCACTGAAGGGCCCAGTAGTGAAATCTTTCCTCTACCAGGTACAGGATTTGAACCCATAACCTTCCAAACATGGCCACAGATCCCAAACCAACTGAGTTATACACTGCCCTGACAGATCTGATTTAACTAAGCTATGGGTAACAACAGGATCTTAATGTATAAGAACTAGACCAAAACTCAAACATATTTGTGTATGTATTTTTGGTGGCTTTGTAGGATGAATCTCAGTAAATTAATATCACAGTTGGAATACACTGATAGTTTTTCGAAATCGAGCAACAAGATTGAAATCATTGCCTTTGAGCAAAAATGTTGAATGCTTCGAATTACGAAAAACTATGTGCCGTAATTTGGTTTTGCGGTCAAGCTGAGAAATCTAATAACTTCTTTATAACTTAATTTCCCACTGTATTGTTGTTGTCCCCCTGCACACAATATTTCTAAATTGAGAAATGTTTCCAAATACAGAAAGCCAAACAAATTAATTGCCCGGCAACATCATGAGGGAAAAACATCTTAAATTTACCTGGAGTGGTTTTAATTAGAGCTACAGGGTTTGATTTGACTCTTATTTGGAGGGCTGGTGAGCACATAGAATTTATCAAGGGCGACAGTTGGAATTACAGCATGGGCTATCGGCGAAATGAAAGCATTCTGTGAACAACGCCGCTGGCGGTGAATGAAGTACCACCTGGAATTGGAAGCACAAAGTACTCAATGACCTCCTGAGGGCACCCTTTCTTTTCATCTTGCAGGTAGCCGTCCCGGAATTGCCCAATGCCGTCAAAGGAGCAGACATCCTGGTTTTTGTGGTGCCACACCAGTTCGTCGGAAAAATGTGTGATAGCATCAAGGATCATATCAAGAAGGATGCCCTGGGCATGTCCCTCATCAAGGTGGCAGATCAGACACGCTTCAGCATGCTAATGAGTTTATGTCAAACGTCATTTACGGAGACATCATTGTCTTTTGGGGGGGAAATAAATTTGAAGATGCACATCTTCATATTTAGTTGATATAGAACATTTAATGAATATTTACGGATCAAGGACTCTTACCAGTACAATAAATTCAGGTATCTCTTAGTTGACCCTCAACTACGCTTGTTAGCCTTAGAAAGGTTCAGCATTAAAGGCAGTTTTGAATTGCTTTAGCTACACTGAAGGAAATATTTTGTCTCAGGGTGTAGATGAGGGCCCAGAGGGGCTGAAGTTGATCTCAGACGTCATCCGGGAAAAGTTAGGAATCACCATGACGGTGCTTATGGGTGCCAACATTGCCAACGAAGTTGCAGATGAAAAATTCTGTGAAACCACCATTGGTAAGATGTCTGGTGGAAAACATCTTTCATGTCTGTTTGATATTTTGGTGTCTTTGTGTTGAAGAGGCTCAACATTGAGGCGTCCGTTATTTTGATACACGACCCACCCGAGAAGCTAGAATCCTAAGGCAGAATCCTTGGTGCTTTGGAAGGGTTAGGAAACTCAGCTCAGGGAAAAAAAAACCTCTTACATCTTAATTACCCTGAATCTCATGTTCTTGAAATGGGTTCTTGGAGTCCAATAAACCCTTAAGCAATTGAAATTAAGAGGAATCCATAAAGAAAACAGTATTAAAATCCAGCAAAGTATTGGCTATATGAATTGGTGACATTTGTCTTAATCAGTTTTTAATCAGACGAGATTGGAGTTGAAAATAATTTTTATAAATATTTACATAAGCTGGCAAAAAAACAACATACATGGGACACAGGAGACAAAAATATCCACAGGCCTAATAGCTCCTTCAATGCACTAATGTTAATTTGCTAATTCCTATTGCTCATTCCAGTCCTGACTGGTGGTTACTCTGATGTCGATGCAGCTGTGTCTCTGTGAGGCAGTCGCACGTAATTGATAAGTTCTGTAACCTGGAGATCCTAATGATCTGCTGTTAATGTTAGACTTTCAGTGAATGATCTTTAGAGTGGAGTATATTTACTAAATACTGGATTCCCAAGGCCTCAGTGCACCCGGGGTCCTGGCCACAAATTAACCCATTTCGCCACAAAATAAATGATATATTTACTTGGCTAACAAAGGAACTATTGAAATCAGATTAGATTAGGATTCGATTGAACTTAATTGTCATTGTGCTGTGTACAGGTACAGAGGTAATGAATTGCAGTTAGCATCTAATCAGGTGAAAATAAAATATACACAAGTATGATTTTGAATAAATTATAAAATTTGTGTGCACCTATAGTGCAAAACAGCTATCTGTTGCTTTAAATCCCTCAAAAACATGGCAAAAATGTGTGCTGTACACACACAGCCCAAATTTCCATAAAAATGCTAACTGACATTAGTTGAAATCAAAATGAATGTGAAACATTTGCTCGTTGCCAAAAAGTGTGTTTCAGTCCTGGCACACTGAACTCTCCAGTGGAGTTACTGGAAGCAGCATTAAGCTTGTGATGCTATTGAATCCATGTACACAGGCAGTCAGAGCAACATCAGAACAAAACACATTTTTCCCCCTTTGAGGAAGAGACATGGCTTTAGTGTTGAATCCAACCCTTTTTAACACCAGTGTTAATTAAATGACAACTGTATGTACGATTTATCTTTAGTCCTGGGTTTGAGAACAAAAACATTTAACTCTTCTGCAGAATATACATGTACCAGACCTATTAGACTTAAACCTTCACAGTAATCTCCACAAATAACTTCATTTTAGATTATTATTATTGTTTTGAATAATAATAAATACTTTAAGGTAACACTTTACTTGAGGGGACACAAATAACGTAATAATATGCTTTTACTTTGTATTAACCACAAACTAAGTGTTGCTTACAAACTCTCATGTTTGTTCATCATTAATGACTGATCTGTTAATTCTGTAAACCTTAGTGAACTATTGAAGGAACTACCAAAGAACTACTGAAGGAACAAGTCATGAATAACACTAATGAACTATTGATCTCATGTTTGTTCATCATTAATGAATCATGACATCTTTCTTCTTAAGTAGCTACTATATTTGTTCATTATTTGTTCTTCAGTAGTAACTGAGTTACTACTGAATATTTGTCTCCCCTCAAGGAGTGTTGCCTACTTTTAAATTTAGTAAATTTGAATCTCAGCAAAAATGAGCTGAAAAAAGGAAGGTTCATGTGTTTTCTTATGGTTTATTTTCATTTAATAATTTAGGAATAAAAAATCTAAGATGACTGGTTAAATTTTCAATACAGTATGACAAAATGTTTAACTAGGGGAGTTGATAGCTGGAAAGGACTGACAGTGTGATTGTCAGCAGTCACAATCATGTCATGCCAATTAAAACAATCTTAACTGAAGTGAAACACAATGTCCCTGACAGTAAGAAAATGCACCCTGGGAATTGTAGTCAAGTAAACAGTGATATGCTCAGTGGTCCATGCAGGAACAAGATGTAATTTGGCTTGAAGTCCTGCACTGAAATCTGCAGTAGGACTGGATGCTAAATGGCATGCTGCTTTCTTCTCGGCGCACACACTTCTTTTGTTTCCTTCAAGGGTGCAAGAACAAAGAATACGGACCTCTGTTGAAAGAGCTGATGCAGACGCCCAACTTCCGCGTGACGGTGGTGGAGGAGTCAGATGTGGTGGAGATTTGTGGAGCTCTGAAGGTACGCTGACACTCTGGCCAGATGCATGTAAATTACTGGATGCTTTGGTCTGGAAACGAAGAATGGAACTAAGGATGCAGATAAGATATTAGTGTATAAATACCTGAATATAAGTGTATGAATATGGCAGCAAGAAGGTCCTGGCTTCGGCCCCCAGGTCAGGTGTAGGTCCTTTCTGTGTGGAGCTTGAATGCTCTTCCAATGTTCGTGTGGGTTTCCGCCAGGGACTCTGGTTTCCTCCCATAGTCCAAAAATGTGCACGATAGGTTGATTGGTGACTCTAAGTTGGCCCCGTAATTGTGTGAGTGTGACTGTGCGAGAGTGCACGCCCTGTGGTGTGTTGGTTCCTGCCTGCGCCCATTGTTCCCAGGATAGGCTCCAGTCCCTCCCGCGACCCCAGTTGGGATTAAGCAGTTACAGTGATGGATGGATGGAAATGTTCACAACAAGCCAGTTTTGGGTGAATTGGTCCCTGAGGTGTGATATTATGCGTGTCCCCAGCCTTGTGTCCTGTGCTTCCTGTGTGCTCACAGTAACCTTGGATTGAACAGGATATGGAAGATGCTTGGATCAATGAAATAGAATAGAATAGTATTTTGTGACACACAGTTAAGGACAGTGGATACTTACTAGAAAGTAATAATGCAGACCAAGTTTTTGTTTCAACCAACCAGTTGAGTTTAAAGCAGCGGTTTCAAACTACCAGCCCGCAGATCACTTTCACACAGCCGGCGTCCACATGTTCTTATTGTACTATTTAATATGGCCCTCAAATCAATCTTTACTTTGCACTAGGTATGAAATGGCTACTGGGTTCACGGTAAAATTCCAGACAGTATTACCATGTCCAATTTTAATTATCGTTAAAACAGTGCTTGATTACGGTGCTTTGAAAAACTTCCCAGATGCAATGTGGGTTTGTTAACTAATAGTTAACTATTAGCTCAGTGCATGACGTTGAAACTTGGGAGCAGGGGGAAAATGTCATGGTTTGTCTGTCTAACTTGCTAATAGTTTGTCAATAATGTAAACTGAAGCTTTGTGTGTTACCCCCTCTTATAAAGACACCACACACTGCCAGTGATGTATTGGAGACGGCATTTTTTTTTTTTTTGCCTCAGAGCAAGTTGAATGTCCATTTGCTAAGAATTCATTGTGTGCACATTTGTATTTATTTATTCTTGAAACAGAACAATGTAGACTAGTTTCCTTCTTCTGTATGGACTTTCCAGCATAACCACAATGTGACAGCATTATTTGTGTTTGTTTGAAGTTCAGTGAATAGTCGAGCTCTTAGGAGATGATGTGGTTTTCATATGTTTACATGGGTTTTTATGTTATCTTAATATTAATGCAAACAAAAAATACACACTGCTGCTAAACGTATTTGTGATTTTCAATGTAGAACCTGGTAAAATGATTATTGTTTGTGTATCAGTAGATTTTCAGCACATTTTAATAATACAGTGATAATACTGATAACTGTGATCATTTTGGTCACTATAATCATGAAATTTAAATTTTCATACCATTTCATCTCAGCTCTATACTAATGTTTTTTTTTCCTTTAATTGAGCAGAGGCTTGTTTTTTTTTATAGATGAGTTTCAATTTTCAAGTTGAAAAAGATGGGATTTTTTTTGTTGTTGTGTGATTCCTCTCATGGCCCCCTTGGGGGAGCACCTCATAGCCCCCAGGTAATTTGAGTTTGAGACCCCTGCTTTAAAGAGGTGTTCACAGTACTCAGCTGCTTGATTGAAACAAAATCTTGGTCTGGATTTTTACTTTCTGAACCTGAACGATCCACCTCTGGTGGAAAGTTTTGTTGGTATTGCTCACCGGATCAAGTAACAATAGCAAACAGAAGAAGATAACAGGATATAAATAGTATACAACAGAGAATGAATAATAAATAAAACGTAACGTATACGACATAGGATACATGTGCAATTTAAATGTAATACAGAATAAAGTAACAGGACATGAACAGATAGTTCACAATGCAGAAGACATGACTGACCAAGAAATTCCCCATTTGTTTGTCTACTTATGCATCAATTTTTTTGTCTTTCCACAAGAACGTGGTGGCGGTAGGTGCAGGCTTCTGTGATGGCCTCGGCTTCGGGGACAACACCAAGGCAGCAGTGATCCGTCTGGGGCTGATGGAGATGATCGCCTTCGCGCGCATCTTCTGCACCGGCGGGGCTGTGTCCCCGGCCACCTTCCTGGAGAGCTGCGGCGTGGCCGATCTCATCACCACCTGCTACGGCGGCCGCAACCGCAAGATCGCGGAGGCCTTCGTCAAAACGGGGAAGGTGAGGCTGCTCATGGGCGCGGCATCCGTGTGCCGTCATCACATCGGCAAACAGGAAGGGCGCAATGGCAGACATGGTGGGTGGGATTATTGTGAGCTGCCAATCACTGTCAGCTTTAACCCACTTCCTATTGATTACTCATTCCCATTGGAGGTAGAAGAGTGATTGACAGCACCTGAGAATCCTATACACTATGGGGGTTCAAAGCTGTGTTTCTTCCATTGCTTGCACAGGGGTTATAAATCTCTTCAAGCAGATCAACAAGGTGTCATTAAAGTCCCTCCAACTCCAGTGTATTGGATCCATGCTGTATTTTTCTCCCCTTTGCAGTCAATCGAGGAGCTGGAGAAGGAGATGCTGAACGGGCAGAAGCTGCAGGGTCCGGCAACGGCGATGGAAGTTAACCATATCCTCAAGCACAAGAACCTCGTGGAGAAGTAAGCAGTGTAACTGTTAAACCTGATGAATCTGACCAATCCTGACAGTCGTAGTCCTATTTCAGCCAAGCCAGTAGACCGGCTGACTATGCGAGCTGGTTCTGGGTAGCCAGGCAAATCCTGATGAAATTGTGTGGTTCCTGGGCTCAATCTCAGTACCAAGAACACAAAGACCATACTTGTGGTCTTAGTAAGACCGGTTTTGCAAGATCACAAGGACAGAGAACGCACCAACTGAGACAGATGCTGTTCCACCATGCTGTTTGCTCAGCTGATTATTATCATAGTATTTAATAAATGAGACATAATCGAAATGTCCAGTCTAAATGATTAAATATTCCTGGCAAGATTACTAGTGTTTTTTTCCACAAATAGTTTTACCATAGAATTTTCATATTTATTTCAGCTTTGTACAAATCATACACATGCCTATTAACCATTCCAGTTCAGCAGTTTCAGAAGCCATAAAGGTCAAAAACGGTGGGGAAAATACTATCTGACAGGAATGACGGAAACGTTACTCTGATTAAGGTAGCTCCGATTAAGGTAATACAGTTATGGTTTGTGCCTTCTTCCTCTGCCATCACAACAGCACGCAATGAATCATGGGATTGTTCTCACTTGGCAAGGACGCACCCAATGTATCCTTGATATCTGGGGTGGAGAAAGACCAGTATCTAGGGATTTTTAGTGTCCTCTGATCTTGTGATCTTAGTATTGGAACTGGTCTTCGGCAATGGAAAATGATGTAAAACGGGTACACAAGATCACAAGTACGGTCAAGTACGCATATTGAGATTCAACCCTGGATTGGTCCACACCTGGCTTCCCAACAATGAAGAGCATTCTCCTGTTCCTTTAGAAATGTAACCCTGCTTTAAGGGGGAAACATAAAAAGGTATATATATCACAAAGATGGACAGAGGTTATTTATGGTGACAGAATTGATTTTTTTTAATGTTCAATTCTTTGATGCAAGTGAGGCCCATATATTCCAGTAAATATGAAATAATATAACTTCTTGTGGCTAGTTCCCCATACTGCTATTGCACCAGAAGCAGGACATAAGTGCTTTAGAGGTCGTTTACATTTCAGGCGAAATGAAAGATCATTTATATTTGTCAAAAAGACAGAGAAGCTTGTGAGACGTGTATAAAATCATGGATTATGTATATCTGTCTTTGTATTAAAAAAAAAAAACTAAATGGAGCCTTTGTCTTAGATGTTCTCCAGTAATTCCTTAAGGATGATTTATTACTTAGCACTCTGCATTTTTAATTCTGGAAGAAGTGTAATGTTTATGAAGATGATCTAGTCCCTATTGTAAGTGCTGGAGATTTCAGAGATAAATGTTATTACAGAATTTGGTGCTGTCCTCTCTGTTGGTCACACCTCTTCTCCTGAAAATCTCATGGTCCCAATGACACCAAAATTTTGGCACTGTCTGATCCGGTTCGCCCTGATAAGATCATCACTCTGCCTTTACCACTTCACCTTATTTTCTTTTTTCTACAGGTTTCCTTTGTTCACGGCAGTCTACCAGATCTGCTATCAGGGACACCCAGTAAAGGAGTTCATCACCTGCTTGCAAAACCACCCAGAACACATGTAATCCTTTCTTCATCCACATGGAGGCAAAACCAGCACATGTTGAGGTGCACTGGAAGATGCTTTGGGAAGTTAATTAGCTCTAATAAATGTTTTCTTTCCCCTCTTATCTATTTTTCTCAAACAGGAAGTTGGTGAAATTAAAGTTTCACCTTTGGGAGATTTTCCACAAATGCTTTCTCTTAGGTTCCACCGATTCAATACTACCTGACTTGTCAGAGACTTTTTGGAGTTGATATCGAAATGCTTATCATGGCAAGTAAATAGAATATTTTTTGTAGTAGAACATCTAAAACATCTTAATTTTACTGGGCTAAAGGACACTCTTTGAAAAGGAACATTTGCACATCTTTGTGCCATTTTTATACATTTTATTTGTTGCCTTATTTGAGAACTTTTGAGCCTTGCAGGTTTTTAAACAGGAGTGCCTTACAGAGCCTGAAATACCCACAAGTCCATCACCTCACTGTGTCATGTTCCGTATTCTGACAATTAATTGTGTTGTTTAACCGGTTAATTGTGTCGTTTTAAGCCAGACTTCCTTCCCAGGTGCCTTTGTTTTGCTTGTCGTGTCTTTTTTTTTTAAATTTTATTTTAATCCTGTGTTTGTTTGTATCGTGTGTCAGGCCCTTCGTTTTTGAAATAAACAGCTGCAAATCTGTGTAATTCGGTGTCGTTTCAGTCACTCTGCACCGCTTCGTTAATCCCTCTCAGTAGTGTGGCTTTCGCGGTGGTGCATTGACACGGCCATAGATGTAGCCTGTGTGCTGTGTGCATTTACATGCCAGTGCTTTGGCCTCCTGGCATCAGGCCCTGCCCCTCCACTGCACTTCACTGCAATTTGATCACTATCTCATACTGCCTCTCCTGACACTCTGCACTCTTATCTTTTACCATTCTCCAGTCTTACCACCTTCCTCCCTGCTCATGTCACATGGATATCTTCTGCACCACACTTTTAAAGCCAATCCACTGACAATTTATCCTAAAAAAAATCCCTTAAAGGGCATGAAACCCAATGGTTTGCACCTGTATGATCAGGTTGCACCCGTTTTCCCCAAATGACTGAATTCTCGGATTATCTGACGTGTGTGAAGTTTAACTCTGGGGCCCCTCTGCTGCCGTTGGTGCCACCGCTGTGGTGTCGCTCCGCTGGAATGTGTCGACGGCGCAGCCTCGCTCAGTGACCCCAGCTAACGCAGTGCCCAAAGCACACCGACCCCGCCAGCTTCTCATTTCTCCTCCCGCTGTTTTTTGAGATTCTTTAAGGTATATGATTCATTTTGGAGGTAGGTGCTGGGGTGGTTGAGTGGGTAGTACAGTTGCCTGACATGTCCAGGTTCCACCTCTGCTCTATGTGTGTGGGGGGGTTGTATGTTCTCCCTGTGTAGCGTGGGTTCCCCCCCCCCCCCAACAGTACTGTGACACAAAGTCAGGCTAACTGGTGTCTAAAGACCAATCCTAAAAATGGTGGCGTTTATGCAAATGAATTTGCATATTGGTGGACTGGCGTCCTGTCCTGGGTCCTGTCCTGGTTATACCCACACTTTCAGCTCTGTGCTACCTGGGATAAGCTCCAGGAGACGATAAGTGGTTGAGGAATGGAAGATTTGACTGGGACCTAAAAACCCACATGTGCACAATTTTGGTTTATATGTCTAATTAGTTTTGAAGGCCACAGCTTAATCCTTTCATGAGTGTTCCTGCACACACAGGTCATCCTTAACATTTATAACATTCCAATAGTCACTTATCTGATCAGGATCTGCTTGATCTGGGTACACAGTAGAGTGAACCCTGGTTGGCATGTCGACACGCTCACGTCATACACTATGGACGGCTGGGAGTCATACATTGGTCTCAGCTGTGTGTCTTTGAACCGTGGGAGAAACAGAATAAAACAGGCAGAGCGTGCACACTTCACATGCTCTTAGAGTAACTTCGGAGCACGTCTCAGCTGTAGGAGTTCATTGGCATTTCCAGCACTAAGCTACATGTATATAACAGGGATATAGTCTGACCAAAACATTATTGGCACTATACTGTACAAAAGTGTCCTCAATTCTCTTCTATTTGATTCAGCATTTTAAACTTAAAACTATAAATTAAATCAGTTAAACACAATTATAAACAGAGATTAAATGTAAACGCTTCACTATGTCATGCATAACTTTACAAAACGTTTGTTAAACTTGACTTTAATAATTTCACATTTTATTTCTTCACTGAGCACTTTAAGTCAGCTGTCTGTTGTAGGTGACTGATAACCACTTTGAAAATCAACTGCCATTCGACTTCATACCAGCTGAAATTGCTGCCATAGTGTCTGAGTCAACTATAGCCATCAGGCACCTAATAATAACGACAGTCTATCGGGCAAAGGTGAAGCTATAATTAGCGAAACCAGAAAAAGGGTGTCAGATGGGTTAGACTGCTTAACTGAGGTCATTATATCACAGTGAAACACTGTGTACCTACTGTATACTACACTACTTTCAAAGAAATTCTGGGCTTGACAGCTTAAGATTGTTTTTTTATATAAAAGTTTATCCAGTACAGAGCTGTAGTGAGCACTAAAGACAATTTAGATTAACATATTCATCTAAATGCATGTTTTTTTTTTTTTGGACTTCAGGAGAAAACACACAGGGACAGGACTGAAGCCCCCATCCTCTGAAGTGAGAAGCTATAGCATTACATGCTGAGCTACTGTGGGGGCTACAATGGAAACAAAAATATAAACTTTTTTTCAGTTATTACTCATGAAAGTTGTGTCCAATCATCATCCAACTATTTATCCAATAGCCTATCATAGGGAATTTGGACCATATTATAGACAGCATAGGGCAAAAGGGAGGAGAACACTACGGATAGGATGCACATCATGTCCTATTGTGTCAATTTACTTTTCTATAAGCTTGCAGTATAATGCCATCTAGTGGCAATAATGAGTAAATGCACGTTAATGTAAAACCAAATTTTAACGCAGGACTAATGGAAAAAAGAGACATACAAATAAATAAATAAATAAATAATAGAACCTTTACATAAATAAGATCCAGGACAGGTGTCTTTCGACTTGGCTCTGTGGACCAAATCCTTAGGCACAACGCTACCTGAACACATGGTTTTAAAACAATATATCATCCTTTACAGAAACGTGAGACCACGGAAAAAAGACTAATTTTCTTTCACAATAAATATAATTTTAATTCCTGAGTCTCCCTTACATATGTTTATAACCGAAGCCTTCAGTGAGAACACCTGTGGTAGTTGCATATAATTTTTTTTGGCAGCGATTACACGGGACCATTATTAAAACTTATCTCAGTGGGACGATTTATACATACAGTCTGTGCAAACGCTGGGGGTGTCATGGCGAAAAATGAAAACAATTTTAATTCTTTTTATTATTTGGTTTTGAATATTCTTTTCATAGCTAAATGTCAAACATGCACATACACAACACCAGATGTAGCACTGGATAATCAAACCTGTGGAGAAAAATCACCTTGGCACAGTTAAATAGAGAGTTGGTAGACTGTCTACCATCGACATCCTACTAGTTTGTGTTTTATTACTCATTTTTTTTTTTTTTTTAGTATTATGTGACCTACAAAAATCAAATCAAGTGAAAGGTTCGCAAATGTACCCCTTTATCTTGCTTTGGCACGTAAATTTCAGCTGGGAATCCAAAGCAATACATGCATTCCACACATAATATCAGAGGTCTATAATTTGAAACAAGCAGAATGTAGTACCGGAACAGCCCCTTATTTTCAAAGACTAGCAAAATAAAAAGAAGCTTTAAAAAAAAAAAAAAAAGCTCTCGGATGGTTGTGTCGACTTGTTGAAAAAATTTGTAACGTGTGTGTCGGTCATATATGGTCTACAACTTGGTAATTTTCAAGTACAGCTATTTTAACAGCCATTTCACGTTTGGCACGTTTGTGCATGTGCATATTATTAAATTTTCCAAGAAACAAAGCCGCTGAGCTACACAACCTGTTGGTCTTATGAAAAACCTTTTGTTTTACTTATAATTAGCCGATTGATTTCTAGGATGGTCTGCATTTGTTCCTACTATACATCACTTTCAGCAATATACTGCGTAACCAGTTGTCATTACGTTTAGTTCAACACCTTTGGAAACAGCGTTCGGCACCCTATTTATTCCTCTCTCGCATGCTTCATGAGTACCCCAGTAAAGCATACTGGGAGTTGTAGGCTGCACCGTTTTTCCTCCCTCACTGGTGTTACAAAATCCACCTTAAATGCACCTCAGTAGACATTTCCTTGTTATGCAGATTAAAGTATCACCATCACGGGATAAGGATTTCGTTCTGGAGCGCTCCGCGTCCGACGTCGCACTAAACTAGCCTGCTTGTTAGCCGCGAGCTCCGTCGCCGACACTGCCTGGATCGGCATCAGAAATGAATCATACCCTTTAGGGGCATGTTCCTGAAGGCGATCTAGCCAGCCTACAGAAAAGAGAAAGCAGGGGCCGCCTAACGTGGCGGCGGAGGAGCCCCGCGGAGAAGCGGCGCGCGCGCCCGCACTCCCTCGCACCTAGACGCCAGCGCCGGTCGGGGGCGCCTCTTCGGTGTGGGTGGGGCCTTCCAGTTCCTTAATTCGCTGCCAGAAACACCTCTTTGCTCATCCGCGCGGCTGAAAGAAAGAAACCGAAAAAGGGGGCGGCGATTCTGCCTTTTTTCTCCCCTCTCGGCTTTTTCTTTTGGTACTCTTCTTCCGAACCCCTGTCTTCCTTTCTGCTCAACATGGCTACTCTCTCAGCCTGGTTTTGGAACGAGAGGTTCTGGCTTCCTCATAATGTGACTTGGGCGGACCTTGCGGACCCCGCACCCGGAGTGGAGTACCCTAAAGCCGTACATCTGCTCTCCGCCTTGCCGCTGGCTGCGCTCATTTTCGTTGTCAGGATACTTTTTGAAAGGTATGTATCGGCTGGGCGGGGGGAAACCCGACCGAACCCGGGCACCGCCGCGAGGAACGTGTGCGCCCTCATTCACATATAATGAAACCGATTTTTTCCCTTTATACTAACCAGCATGTGCGGGGCCGCTCGTTAATTATGTCCTTCATTTGGCTGGGAATCAGTGATCCTCCCTGGATGTTTAGCAGGGCAGTCAGCTTTGTTGAACAACAAAAAAAAGAGTCGTGCGGCTTGTGAAGAAGGTATGGAGATCGTGGTTAACTCGCCAGTCATATTTTCTTGACTTGGGGTGATGTAAGTTAACCAGCAACTTATCAGCGAGGTACATGTCACCATCACATGGCTGATAGGAAATCTAGGCAATCCGAGGCGACAATCCCATATTGCGGGCCGGTATCTCTTATTAGGGCGACACCGTACGACGGTCATCGTATTCTTTTAATTACATATAACGCATCCTTATAATTCCTGAATTATGTCAGTATTCCAGTATGGTTTTCCAGCATAAGTTTACCGTGTATCTTTAGGTTGCTTTAACTTTAATGTTGCCATCTAGATTAAATAAATAAAGACTTTGATTGTGGGTGCTGGAGTCGTCAATAAATTGAAACCATGCGTCGTTTTTTTCCCTTGTCAGATGGGCAGACCATGCTTCGCTGTCTTGTGATCGGGCATGTAATTACAAACCGTTGACGTTCACGGTTTCTTTTTGATTAAGATCTACACCTTTTTTAAAATGGGCTGGATCTGCGATCGAGTCGGAAGGGCTTCATCCTGATATGATGAAATCTAGATTTAATCGTATAAGGAATGAAAAATCCGTGCTCATCCCACCCAAATCACTAGTGTTATGTTGATTTCAAACTCCTAACTGCAAACTACTGTCTTGTAAGCATGTGGCTGTAATATATTATACCTTTTAGATCGTTTTATAAGTGACTTGTGACTTCTAATGAAGTGTGTTTATAGCCTCGGAAGATTGAACTGGATGTTTTCTGCGTGACTAACAATTTGAAGGGGCAGCACACCGGTAGCAGACACAAACCTGCGCCCCAATGTACTTGGTGGCCTCTTGGTTTTTTCCAGTTCATCCATTTGCAGATCCGTTGGCATGGTAGAAACGTTTATGAAGATGTTAACTTTAACACTTTAGTATAGAAGACGTACAGTTTTGTATTACAGTTTTTGGATAACTCTTGAACCGGAGCTATGAAATGGCAAATATTTAATTGCTGTTCTCTGCCACTTAGATTTTCAGTTGAGATAAATATCACGTATTATTGTTTTATGTAAAACCTGCCTTATTTCCAGTATTCAAAGAGGTCAAATGTTCCAGTCCGGCAAATCCTGGGGAAGGACATCAATCTTCAGCCCTGGTTTTGTGGTCATTATTACTTACTGAGGCTGTATATGCAGTAATGAACCAGCTTCATTTTACATTACTTTGCCATGATTGTTGCTAAACCATCATTTTACTGACTGGTTAAAAAAAAAATCTCTTACAACCACTTGTCACTCAAGGTCTGTTTTTCACAGCGGTTTTTGACCCTGTTCTGTCAAAGACCAGGCCTAGCCATGAATTTGGTAATATTCCCATGTTATGCAATATGCTGGTAGGTTATGTCACAGTAAAAGTAATCAGATAAACTTTTTGGACCCTAATGAGTCAAATCTAGCAGCTTACAAAGCCCTGTTGCTCTCTAACATGAATAAAATCGTGTCTCTACAAGAACTGAACCACTGGGTCTCCTGTCCTTTCAAATATACCCCAAATTTGCTTTATACCCTTAGTTATTAATTTCAGGTGCACAGGAGGCTTGTAGATACACTCTCAAAACGTCCCTGCCCTCCCCCACCTTCCCAATGCCCAAAACCCCAAAGACGTTAACTGTATGCAAACAATATGTTGCTTTATTATTGTTGCTTTTTACTTTGTTTTGGTTATGTTTAGGCAGGACAGCCATGTAAATGATGTGGCAGTGTAGGGGTGGCCAGTCATATCTCAAAAGGACCGCTGTGTATGCAGGTTTTCACGGCAACTTCCTAATTAGGTTACCAATTAGAGGACTGATTGGCTGAAGAGTCCTCGCACCTGGGTTTGAACAGCTGACCTACAGGTTATCCCAAAAACCTGCATACACACCGGCCCTTTGTGGATAAGATTGGCCAGCCCTGCCCTAGCGACTGTCAGCATTTCCTGAAGCGCACACTGATTCGCATTGTTTGATTTAGGATGTTAAAAATCTATGTATAATTTAAACTAGTGTCCCACTCAGGGTGGTTGCCAACCTTGTGTCCCATGTTGCGTGGGAGGGGCTCCGGCTAACAGAACGGCCCTTTACTGGATGAGCGGTTAGGGAAGAAGGGGTGGGCGTGTGTAATGTCATCACTGTTTTGTGTTTGTTAGTATTTGAAGCAGATAAATATCTGAGGTTGCACTGTTCAGCCAGAAGCGTTTGTAGCTTCAGAGTGGGTGAACAGGTGAGGGTAGCGCTCCTGGCATTTTCCGTTTCCCTTTTTTTACACTAATTCATAATTTGCCCCCCCCCCCCAGCATGGTATTTCAGAATAGCTTGTCTGCAGAATGGACTGATGGATTTTTTGTGCTTCCTGGAGACAAACAGGAGTCTTTGGTGAGGGGACATTTCCGAACAGGGTTACGCAGATGCCCTTACGGACTTGATGATGCTACACCAAACAGAATTTTGTGTACACACACGCACACACATGCTAGGTACTGAACTAACTCACTAAACCGTCTTATTTCATCCACTTGTCCTCTAATGCTGAGAGAAACTACTTTTTGTTGAAAATAACCCCATGTTATGTAGCTCAAAGTTGTCATACCTCTTAACCCAACAAGCCATGTATACATGATGTTTTTTTTTTTTTTTTTACTGCGTGGGCATCTGTTTTGTGTTTGAAGTTATTGTCAAATCTTTCAGTATGAGAAAATTAAGCTTTTGAGGGCAACGATACTTTCTCAATTAACTGAATTAGTTAATTAGAGCTGAAAGCACAGGCTTCCTGCTACGTGTGGCACTAAGGTTACAGGAGGACGCCCTGTTCGTAACAGGAGACATTAACGCAGCGTCTAAGGTGCCCTTCTCTGTTGTCACGGCGCTTTTCGTCCCCAATTCATCCTGCCCCTCCTGTGTTGTCCTCTAAGATGGTCGCGTCAGCCAGCCCCGCCAAGGGAGTCACCCAAAACCGAGAGTGAACACCCTGCACCCGCATTAATGGCGCATTTAATGTGGCCATTCCCGCTGCCTGAGTGCTTTATCTTCTCGTAGATCTTTTCTAAACGGCTCATTAGATTAATGATCGATTCACTAGGCTGTGTGGTATTTGGGTTTGAGGAGGTCTAACACACCTACTGGCATTGAACACAGTATTGTAGCAGACTACTGCATATTCTGCTCATCAGATCAAGATAATATTGCAAGGACATGTGAGGAGCCGTCATGTAAATTTCGCTCTATTCAAATTAAGCTGTCCTTATGTTCTGGGGGTAAAATACAGGTCTGTAGAAGCAACCATTTTGGGGCAGTTTGGTACAAGACTAGGAACTTTATCCTTGGCTCTTTAGCATGTTGATTGATTCCCTGTTGAGTTACGTGCTTTGACTTGAGGCAGTGACCAGTTTAGCCACAGATCAAATTGTGCCTGCTGTAAACCAGCTTAAGGGTAGAGAATGGTGTTGCACTATGATTCAAGTTCTGCTGCCCCAGAGCAGAAGAAAATGGTAGGAGAGATGGCACCTTATTTAGTGCTTCTGATGGTCTGCAGGTGTTACCCCCATCCTGTTAGATTAATCCAGGCCAAGATGGACAGCTCACTTTAGTTTCACCCACTGTGGTTTCGGGGTTGGGCTACTGGATTCTTGACTTAATGAGGGTTTTGAGGCTTCTCTATCTTACTGTTGGCAGAGTGAGGACATCGTTTGCCTGCAGTAAGTAAAGCAGCAAGCAGGCTGAACAGACAGTATGTGATTGATCCTAACAGCTTGGCTATCTGGATGACTTTCAGATGCTGTTTGGCTCCTATGATTCATGCTGTCGGAGTGATTAATATGCTGCTCATTTCCGGAGTAATAACGACCCTCTAGCCCCTTAGCTAGATACACCCTGCTAGCTACGATACTGCCCACAGGGCATCTGTCATATAAATAACTGGTATTTGGAAACATCCCAGCACAGAAAATGTCATCAATGAGGATTGAAAGTGATAGGTTTGCTGGCCGACGAAACCCTTCACCAGGGCTGATGTGGGCACCGTTGTGCCCGATGCCCAGTTTCCCACTGCTTGTTCCCACCTTTGCGAGACCTGTCACATGTCTGCTGGGCAGAAACTCCACTTACTCCTGCTATTGGCCTGATCTGTTGACTTGCCTTCCCCTGTTGCTGATACCCATACGTTAGATCTTCTATCCGTATACTTCATACATGCACGTGAATCACACGACCACTCAAACATTTAGAAAAATTACAAATAAATACTGTGGCTTATATCGTGTCATTTCCTATCACACTTATATATTTTGATTTAAACCAATAGTTTTCCCACTGATTGACTCTCGTGTTTTTTCCAGGTTTAATTTATATGGTTTTGTTTTACCCGTTTTGTTGGTTTGTACGGTAGTTCAGTATCGATAAAGCACACTATGCAAAAAAAAACACTGTTGTACTGAAATTCCTGAAGTGCCAGTTATGACAGCTTCACTCCACTTCAGGTTCAGTAAGATTGCAGAAATTGCGACAGGCTTGAATGTCCTGTTCGGGGAGGTTTCCGTTTTGGCACGGTGAACATAAATGTAGTTGTATATGCAGTCACGTGACTTAATTTATATGCTGAATAAGCCTTGCATTTAGTTTGCATTTGGAAATATAAGCGAATGCCAAGGAATTTCCCTGAAAGAGAGGATGTAAATATATATGGTGAGTTTCTTGGGGGGTAGAGAGCGAAGCTTTGGAACTGTTTTTTAATTTCAGTTGAGGTTTTTGCAGACTTAGCTGGCATTTGTTAACATGTCAGTATTTGTTGAAGTCGAATGTCGTGCAGTAATGTGAGATCGTGGTACTCCTGTTAGATAGGTAGGTTGTCCGTCATTCTATAACATTCAGTTAACTTCTTCAGGAACGGACCTGATCTGATGCCCAGTGGCTTGGTGGCCTGTGACCATTTATAAGGATGACATTGGTGGCATTGGGCAAGTATGGAGGAAGGCAGGAGGTCACACAGGATTGGCAAAGTGTGAAATTCGAAGGTGACCGTAATGATGACCGTAATATAGGGTCCCAGTTTTGATTATTAAAGTGTAGTATACATCCATCCAATTTCCAGCTGCTTATCATAGTCAAGCTTGCTTGTGTGTGTGTGTGTGTGTGTGTGTGTGCGCGTGCGCGCATAACATTATACACTAAAGAATGCAGTCAGTGCAGCTGTTTATTTTATTTTATCTCTCTATACTGTTGCTTGTGGAGATCAGAGAAAAGCATGAAAATAATTGTAATCTAATATGACACTTAGAATAAATAATGAGCCCTAATGGCTATAGACAGTGGCACTTTAACAAACTGTTACAAACAAATGGAGTGTAGGATTCATTTCTAAATCCTAAAGAAACTACTATTTTCTTCCTTGGAGGTAACATAACACGTAAGGAAATGCTTCCAGCTCTTGGCCGGGTTGAAATTTTTATTTGATGAATCATCTCTGAACTATGGAAGCAGACATATCCATTTAATACCATCCCCAGGAGGTGTTTCCTACAGTTTCATTATATTGCATACCTTGGGTGACTTGATGCTGTTTGAGTACAGAAACGCATACACACGTTTGTATTCATGTCTTTGTGGGGACCATCCATTCATTTCTATGAGAAAAACTCTAATCTCACCAATGAAAACCCTAATCCCTAACCAGCCTGACATTAACCATAAGTAACCAATCAAAATACAGGTCTCTTGGCATGTTTTGTTTTTTGATTGCAGTCACAAATTTTTATAAAATTAAGTTTTCCCTTGTGATGACTGAAAAAATGGTCCCCACAATGTCAGAAGTTTTTTTTTTTATGGTCCCCACAATGTCAGAAGTTTTTTTTTTTTATATATATATCACATTGTATGGTCCCTACAATGTAATGTGTACAACACACATGCACACGCACACACATACACGCACACACAGGGCATAAATAAGTAGATATTGTTGTTGTGCATCAGAGTACTGAAGACATTGCATGTATAAACTGCACTCCCTTTGCCCTAGGGCGAATTCAAAACTCTGCACATCATAACCAGAAGCAGGAATCATAACCAGAAGTAGGAATGTTTCATCACATCACACCCATTCTCACGTCCCACTGCTGGCTTCCTGTTAAATATGGGATGCGGTGCCGGATAACTCTGCTCCGCAGTTACGGATCCGCTGTCTGGTCTCTGCTTGCCTGGCTCTGCTCGGCTGGTTAAGGGGACCATCCCAGGTGGGCTGGCGAGTCGCAGGATGCAGGTCGTCTCGTTATTCCTGGGATACATATGGAATTATTTGCATGGAGCTGTCTGCCAGGCTGCGTAGGGAATTCACCTAGGGCTAAAAGCTAGGCGGGAGTCCTACTGATTTACTGTGGATTACCATAGTTGGTTTTAGTTTACTGTTCAAATGAACCTGACGGTGTTGTTGCCGACGTATGTGATGAAGTATGTATATATGAATGTCGATCAAATTTCATCAAACACCTGATCCCTGAGTTAAGATCACACCTCATACCACTGGATGACCAAACCAATTCTGACTTGTGAATGGTTGGGTGGGCAGCCAGTAAGCCTTGGATCCTCCCTCCCCCTCCCCTCCACCCAAGCTTCCTTGTTCCCACATCTGCCCCAAATTTCCTCGCCTCTGTTGTCTGCTGGCATTTCTGCAGTTAAACATTCAACACTATAATATCAAACTGGTCTTGTGTCCTAACTTGCGCTTACAGGTTAGCTATATGGATGAATATATGAAAGTAATCTGAATTCAATTAAAGACTGATCTTAGCAGTGCCAAGTTAGCTGTGAAATTACTTGTTTAATTAACCCGAAATTAAACCTGCAGATAATGGGTTGTGTGGTAACGATTGGTTTGTGGATTTCACACTATAGTTAATGAAATGGATGCATTTTATATGCTTATTCCTCTTTTCCAGACCTTGACCTGAACAGTTTGGGCGTGTCAGCACTGCCAAGGCATATGTACGCACTTGGCATTTAATTAGTCTTGCCCTGGTCTTCGGCCCGTCGCCAAGAGAACCTGTTCACAACAGTCATTCCTCTGGGGCCAGACTATTCCCGTGGACACAGGGGAGAAAGGTTAACCTGTTGGTTCTGGAGCAGAGCTTCTAACAGTTAGACGGGATAATTACGAGGATCATACGCACCGAGGCAGCAGAACTGGTCATGTGATCACAGCTGGTATACGGCGCGCCTCTGACGAGGGTCTCTCTCCTTGTAAATTGGTAGACAAAGACTGTTTAGGCCCATCGATTGACCTTAAAATGACAGGGATACATAAGACGAAGTAAAAAAACAGATGACACCCTAGTCTCTAAATTTCGGATATAAAAATTGATATCAAAGTATGATTTCTTCTAGAAAACCTAGTATAAGTCTACTGTTCACAGTTCCCATTGTAATAATTGCGAATGTCACTTGTTTGTATGGCATTTCCTGATTTATTCATTATCATACATGCAATCCACTATATTATTATTTATACTGGGCCTGTACAGTCAGTCGATTCAGGCAGTCTGACAGAACGTATTAAAAGCACATTACAGCACTTGGTAATCATTAGTCAAGGTAGCGTTCAGTGCATATGGTCACATTTACATCTGAAGAATGTCAGGAGAAATCTGACCGCCCACATGGTCACAGAAAACATTTCTCACATCTCGCTGTGCAGACAGCGGATAATTCTGTTTTTGTTTTACACGTACAATAACTCTCTTGCTGATGCATTAAAAAGGATGTGTAGAAATGAGGCCATTTCCAGAAGTCTCTGTCAGTATTTTTAATTGAATTTCATACATTTTGTTGGGGGGAAAATTCTCACAGAGGGTCTGATTTGGCTTCGCAGTATTGCAGGTAAGCGATGGGTGATCCAGCGGTATGACCTAAGATACCAAAAATGCCGTTTTTGGTTTTAGTAATAATACACTTCATTTGTGGGAGCTTGTTTCTAATTTTCGATTTGCAGGCTTAGAGAAATAAAACGTGAAGACGGAGAGGTAGGGCAATCTGTTGGAATGAGCCAGACTAACTAGATCTGCTTTTGTCCTCCTGAGACACTGAACCTCTGTTTCCGATTTTCAGCTGTAATCGCATTATAACCGAACACGGCAGCTACGCATGACCCCATGTCCCACTCCACAGGGGACTAGGTGTTTTCCTTTACCGTTTCTGATCCCGTGCCCATAAACCCCGTCCGCCCGGTCATGGCGGCCTTGTGATGTTTTTGGCTTGAGAGGAGCTTCCTCTCTAGATGCCTTTTAGGACCTCTCGTGTTTTAACGGCATGTTTTCAACTGACGGGACCTGTTGTGTTTTAACGCCATGTTTTCAGCTGACAGGACCTGTCGTTGAGGCAGACTCCTCCCACTGTTGGCCTTTTCCTTTCACTTGCGTGCGTCGTCTTTTCTTATCGCTTGAAAACGGCACGGAAGATGGGCAACGTAGTAAAACAGAATATGACCTGTGCACTTCAGCCTGCCATGTGCGTTTTCTTTTTTCCTCCTAATTCTGGTTTTTCAAACCACTGACCCAATTTTTTATTATTATTATTTTTAGTCTTCGTGGGCTATACCTGCCACATCCTGATTTCTCCTAGACCTGTGACTGCAGCGAGTGTGTAGTAAGAGAAAGTCATAAGGAGTAGTGCAATTTTAACTAGTCTGAGGCTTATAGTGTTTATTGTGTTTCATTTTACTGTCAGTCATCATCCTTTTCATTGCTTCCTCCATACGGCTCCGCCTTTCAAAGCCAACCCCATGAAGATCAGCCCGTGTTCCGCGGCGAGCGTGACATGTGGGAAGGCATGGCTAGTAGATACCAGTGACACGGCTACTCGGGGCTGCTGCACGTTAATGGCAGGGCGTCTTTGCACCTTGCACCTGCGTGTTGAATGCCCCCATCCCCCCTTGTGTGCAGATTCATCGCGAGGCCATGCGCCTACATGCTGCGGATCCAAGCAGAGGCGATCAGGCGAGCCCAGCCCAATGCCGTCCTGGAAAAAGTGTTTACATCCATCACAAAGGTACCGGTCAGCCACGTGGCTCACATTCCCTACGACTGAGGTGTCACTCTGCCAGCTGGATTCTACTTTCCTCCATGTCCTACTATATATATGTTGCCTTTGGTTGGTCTGTGCTTACCCTTAACCCCCACCCCCCTGCGTTTATCTGCCAGTACCCTGACACACATCGCCTCAACGGCCTATCCAAGCAGCTAGACTGGGAGGTGCGCAAAGTGCAGCGCTGGTTCCGGCATCGGCGCAACCAGGACAAACCCGGCACCCTTACGAAGTTCTGCGAGAGCATGTAAGCACCGGACCGCTGCCTGGCTTTGCGTTTCCCAGCTTGTGTCCTCACTTTGACTGAGATATGCTTCATATATTTACCTAAAGATGCATTTTGCTGCACGTTGCGTCCCTGCCTGCATATTTTCTCTGTTTATTAGGTACACCTGCTCGTTTACACAAACAGCCTGCTCCTCGAAGCAGCGAATCATGTGGCCGCAACTGAATCATTGCAGCAAAAAAACATGGTCAGGCGCAGAGGCGGCGATCAGAGGCATCCCCCCCCCCCCAGGCCCGTCATGGCAGGGACCCATTGACAAATTTACCTAAGGGGAACCTTGGTAAATTTAACAGATTGCCCTTTTTGATAAGACCGTCGCGCAAAATTCGCAACAATTTATAGAGACTGCTCCCCCCCCAGCCCCCCTAGCCATCCTTCTTCAAGAGTTTCAGTTACTGTGTGGCTTATAGCTGATTACACTCCTGCATCGATCCCACACAGAGCTGACCCTGTGGCCTACCCCACTGCGAGCAATTATACTTATACACCGGTGTGTGTGTCGCACTGAAATTACACCAGCAAAACAGTAGTGGGCTGAGTGCAGGGAGTTTAAGATTTGCTAAAACATTTTTACCCTGTCATAGGAAATAAACTTAGCAAGCTTTGCAATTTTAATGATTGTTCCTTTTCAAGATTATCTAGTATACATTTAAAAATCAGTTTAAAGTTCACGGTCGCTGATGCATGGTCTCCCTGAGCCAAACATAATCACTTTCATAGTCAGTCATAGATGGGTTTGTGAGAAATTTATTTATTTTGAACTCCTTTTTTTGCGTGGTAACTAACAGGCTAGCAACAAACTTGCACCGTACTATAATCCCCTTAACTGGAAACAACAAAATATTTGTATAGGAAGAAGTGCGATGCTAAAATGTGTACAGATCAAGGCTGTTGTGGTCTGAATCGCCGCAATGAGTCACTAGATTTTTGTGGAGGTGCACATCAGGCTACGGTGTAGGCAGTTTAGGGTGCGCGGTTGCACGGTATCTACAGCATAGATTCTATGCTTAAGTATAAAGCAGCCTTAAGACATCTGATTAAATTGATTTTGAAAGTAGTGTGATTGTTGGTACCAGACGTGGTGGTTCTGCTTCTCAGAAACAGGCATCCTCCTGGGATTTACACAAACCACAGAGTCTGGAGTTTATAGAGATTGGTGCGATAAACAAAGAAAAACATCCAGTCGATGGCATTTCTGTGGCTGTAAACACCTTCTTATTGAGAGAGATCAGAAGAGAATGGCCGAAAGTGCAAAAACAACAGCCCCACGCCGAGTGGAGCTTAGGGTACCTGATACACACTGGCCACTGAGTATATAATTATTGAAAACTTGAAGTAGCATTCTGATGACAATATCGAAAACACACCTCCCATCCTATAGATGGAGCCAGCTGGATAAGAGACTACCAAACATGGTCAGGCCCTGGATGAAAATGCATGTTATGGATGTTTTCCAGGTTTCTGTGCACCTCTTTTAAAATTTATCTCCCATGCTGGAGTCAAAACACCACGCAGAGCGATGAAGATTGATTGCCCAGAAGAGGGATCTATCGATTCACTTTGCCATTTCCGTAGCAAAAAGAAAAGAGACTCGGAAGAGTATGAGGGTAGAAGTTTGTAACCAGGATGAGACCTGGCCTGTCTTGTGGTTAGTGGGCTGTTCGGCTTGTTCATACCTTCCCTTTTCTGCGTGATGAGTTCTCCCTTGTGTGTAGTGTTTTATTTTTTTTGGGGGGAGGGGGGTAGCTGGGCATTTTCTGCATCCCTAACATTTCTGAAATGCCTGATGTGCAGCTTCTCTGATGTTCTCCTGCCCCACACTTCCTGATTCGATGTGCCTGCCCTTTGAATAAGACAGTACTGCTACTGAAAACCCAGCAAGACCCGCCAGAGGGCATTACTTAGTTCAGCAAATTATGTTCCTCATCTGTATCAACGAGACAGGTCAAGCCTGGACTTTGTTTTATAAACATCCTGGAAGAAAAATGTCAAAGTAATTGATGCTTTTGTTTTCCCTAGGTGTTGTTCTCTGTTTCCAACAAACATTTTTATTTTCTCGTTATTTTCAGGTGGAGGTTTACATTCTACCTGTTCATATTTACCTATGGAATTCAGTTCCTATGGCAGGTGAGCTGAACTTTTCCCCACAGTGCAGATGAAAAGGGTGCGTCAATTTACACAGAGCTGAGATTGGAAAGTTAGTGAGAGAAAGTAGATTCCTGCACCTGAGTCAAATCTTAGCTCAGCCTAGCTTGGCGTCGCTCCAACATAAGGGAATTTAAAAAGACGTGCTGTTGACGGTATGAATGCATCAGCCAAGATATAATCATCTGTCATCTATTTCTGAGGTGTGTCTCTGTCTGTGATGCCTTGCTAGACTGATAATTCCTGAGTTTGCAAAGTGCCATTTATTTGCATGTATTTATTCCCATAAATTAACTCATATTAATGACTTTTGTTTATATATTTTTTTTAGTCTCCTTGGATGTGGGACACGCGAAAATGCTGGCATAACTACCCCTATCAGGTGGGCTTTAAAATCTGCATGCTTTTGTTTGTAGACTGTGCAATGTCCGTATCTCCAGGGAGCTGCTGCTCTTTCTCCCTTACTTATTACTACTAATATAGTAATAAAGGCAACAGGGGTTATAGTGGTTAAGGACATGAGCTCATCACCGGAATGTTTTTAGTTCAAGTCCCTGGAGGAGCCCCTGTTGTTGTGTCCCTCAGAGGGGCCCAGGAGCTCCAGTAGAATATTCAGTTGTGGGGACAGTGTGAGGCCCTTTGGGTTAGAGCTGTGATCAGTAGGACACGGGTTCAAAACCCAGGATCGGCAGAGTGATTTCATCTTTGGGCCCTTGAGCAAGGCCCTTAATCCCCAATTTCTACAGTGACTTGTTTGAGCCTACTTCCGTAAAAAATGTAGGTTGGTAAAATTAATCAAATGTAAACGTAAGTTATAAGCTGCTTTGGATGAGAGAGGGACAAGGAAGGAAATGTAAATCAGAATACAGAATGCAGAGATTGCAACCGTGAGAATGACAGAAACCGTCACCTGATCGGGATGTAGCCAGTCACGAAAGGCAGGCCTCCTCTGGAATAACACACGTGTGCCGCTCTCATTTGACTGTGTTTGTTTAACTACCTCCATCGCAGGTCCTCTCCCCGGGGCTCTATTACTACTACGTGACTGAACTGGCTTTCTACTGGTCACTCATGTTTTCCCAGTTCAGAGACATCAAGAGGAAGGTGAGATGGGTAACTGCCCCCTGCAGGCAGATTATGGGACAGCACCTCTGGGGGATGCTTTTTCTGTCTGCTTAAGATGGAGGGCTGGGTGTTTTTGCGATGGTGTCCTGATGTTTCCTTTATCCGGTGGTGCTTATCCCAGAAATTGCTTATTTAGTCCATGCCCAAAGCTGCGTGGCTAAAGTGAGCAGGTAATCGCTGTTGCTTTGCAAAAGCCACTTCTCTGGGCTGGGTTACCTGTGGCTGCCCCCCCCCCCCCCCCTTTCTGCTGTGTGGTTTAGTGCACACGGGCCTATGAGCTGGCATCTCACGCTCACTGCTCAATTGTTATCCGATACTTTGGATGTTAACTATAGAATGATGCAGATTAGAAACGGATGAGGGACAAAGTCAGTTAGCGTTCCCATAGAGAGGGTGCAGTGTTTAAAAGCGCTTCTCTCAGATGTTCCATTGAACTTTGTGTTTTTGCTCTTGGGAAGAGGAAGTGCCAGTTAAGGGAAATGACTGTCAGTGATGCTGCTCTCTGGATAAATATTAGTTCTTGCATTTCAAAGAAAACATACAATTTGTAAATGAAACGAGCGTTATGCCCTACAGAAACTGTAGGACAATGTCAGATAAATATTTCCCCTTCTCTTGGGGTCCAAATAAAAGTGCATGTGAAGCAGGAAAGAACTGTACGATTATTTACTTACAGAATGAAGGACAAAGTGCTCCTGTGTTAGAAACACAGGTTCGCTGTTCACCAAGCACAATGAAGCCCCTCCCACATCAGCACTGACAAGTACAAAACTGGTTGGTTGGGTTGTTTTGTAGGAGAACTGTTCATTAGGGACAAAAACGTGCCCCAGAACCTGTTCATGCTTAGTAATTAACTACCCGTTGACTTGAATGTTGATGTCATTCTCTGTTCTCCCCTCTGCCCATCACAGGATTTCCTCATCATGTTCATCCATCACCTGGCAACAGTCAGCTTGATCAGTTTCTCTTATGTCAATAACATGGTACGAGTGGGGACCCTGGTCATGTGTGTGCACGATGCCTCGGACTTCCTTCTGGAGGTGAGAGGTCTTCCGCTGCCTCAGAAATCCACTAGCTCTCACAAATAATTCTCAGTTTATTTGTTCTAACTTTGCAGAATGACAGTTTCATGTCTCAGTGATATACAATCTCCCCCCCCCTTGTTCTCCTTGTCAGTCTGCTAAGCTGGCTAACTATGCTAAGTACCAGCGGCTCTGTGACTCACTCTTCGTGTTGTTCGGCATGGTCTTCGTCACCACACGACTTGTCATCTACCCATTTTGGTGAGAGCGGCCACTGTGTGTCCAAATATCATTTATTGTTGACGTCATATATCTAATGCACAGAGTCGTATACTGAGGTGAAATGTCATTCTCATAAGTCACTAAATGAAAAAGTAATAAATAGAAAATAAATATCAACACACAAACATTACAACATAGGCAAGAAATATACTTAACTACCTAATTGGTTGGGAAATATTGTGCAAACTGGCATGGAGGAAAAATGTGCGATAAGTAGGTGTAGTTTCAGAGTTATGAGTCTTGAATTTTTAGTCTAAAGACTGGGAGGGGGCAGACTGTTCAGCAGGCGAATGTGTGTGTGTTTCTGAAGTTTGTGTCATTAGCGAGACAGGGGAAGGTGCAATAGCCAGAATGGCAGTAACCTGAGCAGCTGCGCTTGCTGTCCGGGTTGGGTTTAGGCTGAAGATCGTGCAGCTGCGACGGACTGAAATCCATCTCTGCGGGGGGGTGAGGGGGTGTCACACAATCACACAGCTAACCTGAGACTCAGCACATCCCCACTAGCTCACTAGCTTACTAATTTATTAATTTACTCCCAAATGGACTTTTAAATGGCAAATTACAGGAAACACAAGGAGCCGTGACTTTTTTTCCCCCACTTAATTTGAAATTAAATGCATTGCAAATTAATGCAGTCCGATTAACTGAAATAGATGTGACTGACACAATTTCAGAACTAAGGAGGGCTTGATTATAATTATGCAGTAATTTACAGGAAGATGATGATGCATGTTTTTAGGGAAGGGAAGGTGAAAGAGATTAGTGGTAGTGTTTTGGGGAGTTGTCAATGTCTCGGTGATAATCTTTACAGAGTAAGACATCAAGGCTTAGAACAGAGCATCTTAAATGGTTTTGCGTCACACCCTATTGGTCAATGAGTCGAAACCCAAACTCACAATGAAATTTGTCGAGTGCTGGGGTTGGGGGTGGATGGTAAAATTTGTCGACAGGAAGGATGGCAACCGTTTAGAGCATGCGTTGGGTTGAGCATGGGGCACTATGTAAAAGGAATGAGTGGATTGAAGATGTAGATTGAAGTCAGCTTTAATACAGATATTAATGAGGTTACATTCGGACGTAGTCCTTCTGGAGAGCACCTCCACAGCTGCTGACTCTCGTCTGTGCTGCAGGATCCTAAACACCACCCTCTTCGAGAGCTGGGCCATCGTCGGTCCTTACCCATCCTGGTGGCTCTTCAACGGGCTGCTGCTCGTCCTCCAGGTCCTGCACATCATCTGGTCGTACCTCATCGCACGCATCGCCTTCAAAGCCATGCTGCGTGGAAAGGTAATGCCTCAGCGTGTCGGAACGTTCCGTCTCCACATGTCCGCTCCTCATCGTGGCTCTGATTTCTTTAGGAAATTAATACTGGGCGGCAGTCTGCTCACTTCAGTAGTAATCTGCTGGTCAGGAAGCAGGTTTTCCTGAGGGTTTTGGCTATGGGTCAGTTTGAGTAAATAGTATAATTTCTCATAAGTTACACAAGATAGAGTATTTTATTACACCTAAAACACTTGCTTATTGTTGTCCAATTTCTTGCTAATCTCCGTGTGGTGTTTCACCTTCTCTCCTTCTTGCCTGCTCTTTCTCCACAGAGAGGGGTCTCCCTTCCCTTTCCCTCCCCGATGGTGCAAGGATTCTGTCTCTGTCTCTTATCTGAGACCTGTCCTCACTCGCTCTTCCTTTAGCTCTGGCACTCTCTCTCTCTCTTGGTCTCGGGGAGCCTAAAGCATTCGCTTCTGCCTTTTGCCCTGCTGTAAGTTTGACCCTCTGTGCTTCCACTCCTCTGACGTTCTAGATCACCAGCTGTAACTGGCTAATTGTGTTTTTTTTTTTTTTTAAAAAAAAAAAAAAAAAAAAAAAGCTTTCTCACTTCACATTGTTGCCTTCCCCTGCTTCAACGCTGAAGCACCTAGCCAGCTGTCACTAATGGTACAACTCCACCTTGTGGCAGAAATCACACTGGCTAGGAATTTTATGTTTGTACAGTATGAGGTCACGTCTCCTAGCAACCCTGCCCCATGGCCTAGCCATTTTTCCCACAAACAATGCCAGGTGATATTTTAGGGAGAAGTACAGTGATGGTTTATGGTTTTTATGGTCCTATTTTTATACTGGAAGATTAGAACATCTTGTATTTCTTTGTGATTAATAATGCCCACAATCTTAATTTATTCTAAATACAGGTTTCTCATCGGGGTGTATTTAAAGATTTGTATGCTTTGTGACACAGGATAGATTTTTTTTTTTTTTGTATTTAACCAAAAAATGGGATTGTAACCCAAAAAACACATGCCTTTGAAAGCATTGTTAAATTGTACAGGTCTGATTTGAATTTGGCCAAAAAATTCATCAGTAATATATGTTGTATATGAATATTGTTGTGCAGTCCCTTAGAGCAGTAGTTCTGAGAACTGATCACACCCCCCTCCATTCCATATATTTGGTGTATATTCCCCCAGCAGTTGTCAACTTATTACCCCTGCTGTGATTCTTTTAACCGATTCATATTAAAAAAAAAAAAGCAGAATAGTTTTTTTCCCTTTTGGTATGGCGCTCTCACATCAGGTCTCCCTTGTTATTTTAACCTTTCCCCTACTGCTGACAGGTATCTAAGGATGACCGCAGTGACATAGAGAGCAGCTCAGAGGAGGAAACAGAGATCACTAAGGACAAGACAGTTCCGTCGCCCAAGGGCGAGAACGGAACCAATGGCCACTCCGTCACGGCCGCGTGGGCACAGGACCATGGCTCCTGGGGGGAGCAGTGAGGCAGAGCACACCTCCCTTCCAGTGGATCCTCGGACGAAACACCTTCTCTCCATGTCGGTGCCTCCCTCTATTCGACAGTCCTGAGCCTCATTGAACACTTTAAACCTCTACCCACCCCTCTATCACAATTTCAAGACTGAAAAAAAGAATGCATGGAGTACAACAATGGACAAAAAGGATGGGTGCAAAGGCAATGAGGTTAAAGATAGCTGTGGAAACCAAAAAAAGGAAGGACATTTCCCAAAAATGAAAAATGAATTGATGTCGTCTCTCACTTCACTTTTTACTGAAGTCAGGGGGGATTTCCTCCCTCTTATTGGTCAAATGTACTTGAGTTTTTTTTATTATTATTATTATTATTATGATGCTGTCGTCTTCGTTTTGTCTTTTTCAGCACAAGGTTATTAAAATGTTTAATATTGTAATTCTTGCTTGGGTCAAATCTCAGTTTCGAAAAGTAAATTCCCATGTTGCTTTAGTAAGATCTGAATGTGTTCGTGTCAATCAACATGATGTGCATTACTGATGAGTAACTGCAGAGCTGGATTGACTCTGGGCATGTTGGCTTTTTGTCCTACCTCGCTTCATAATTGTTTTCAATATTATCAACCTTTGGATGGGGATGTCACCTCACTGCATGATAATCAACTGCTAATTTATGTTCTTTGTGTTTTTTTTTTTTTATTTTAAATCCAGCAGACACTGGCTTTGCTGGAGGAGGATGATCTTGATTAATACATACCATGTCGATATTTTTCTTAAATATCAACCTGGACGTGTATGTTGCTGGTCCACATCTTAAAATAATATTTTTAATGCTGTCACCCCTGTGTGAGAGCTTTTGTTATGGATTAAACACATTAAACTAAATGCCACCTTTATCAATCTAATTTTATTTAGGTCCTTATGCTCTCCTGCTATACACTCATTTTGAACATCCACTGAAGTCCATGGTTACTGGTACATCTTCACAAAGATCCTGAGAGCTTGGCTATTGTACAAACGGCTTCACTCTTTACTTCTCGATATTTGCCCAAGAGAGTTCATGTCTGACTCTACCTTTACAGAGGCAAAGTAAAAACATGCAAAAAAAAAAATAATAATACATTTACACAGATTGTGCAGGTCGACGTTGGGCGTCTCAGTCCGATTCCGTCTGGTTCTCTGCCGCGGAACGGAGCGCCTTTTCCTTCTGCATGTAGCGGTATCCTCGCAGAACACACAGGTAGCCGCCATAGACCGTCAGCAGCATCATGGAGCCCGAGAACACGCGGTACCCCACGTCCGCCAGCCTCTTTGCCGTAACCATGGTGACGCTCCTACCGACGACAAACGGAATTTTAAACAAGTGGCACAGGACAATCTAACAGGCAGTGCCAATCATATTCAGGTATGGCATTCATATCACAATATAAGCACACACTCCTTCCATCTAAGCATCAATTAGCGAGTCTAACAGCAGAAGCCAATGAAACATGAATGTCCCTATGCGACACGTAATACACGATCATAGGATATTGTTATGTTTTCATTACAACTCGATGCTTTCAACCCGCCACATTCATTTTTTAGCCTAATAAGGACCATATGAGCCTGATTAAAGTAGAGCTGGAATGAAAACATTCGGGCAGGGAGGGGGGTGCCAGGAACAACATTGAGAACCACTATGTTACATTAAGCTAGATGACTCTGCTGCATTGCAGTGTGATTAGCTGAACTATCATTCCAGTCTTTAGATACAGATCGGGTGAAGGTCTGCATTCATGAGCAATCAATATATCTCAAACTTATCAGCCCACCAACGACGTATGTCGCCATGAAGAGGCTATATACGCGTCTTCAAAATGTCATTCAATGCACACGGCTTCTATTTTAAAATACAATGCAAGTGCTAACTTTATAGTGATGTTTCCAAATAAATGATTTAATTGCTTACATAATATTGACCATAGTCATGAATACAGCCAACTGTAACAAACCAGTTAGCCGAATGTTTCAAAGATTCATACGTAATTCACAGGAACCTACGGATAGCTATAAACGAATAGATAAAAAACGAGGCCCAGAAGATGTGATGCTACCCGTAAGTGACAAGAAATCCTGCCAGTGTTAATCACCGCATATGACCACTACCTTCTCCCTTAGCAAAGTCGCCACAAATGCTAAGTGGCTAGCAAGTTTTCAAGTAGTGTTTTATTTTTTAAAATAGAATTACTGTCAAATCAAAGTGCACGCCACACTAATGACCAATTACAGAGTATTTTTACAGTATTACACTTTACCTCTATTATCAAAAAAGGCGTTAATGATCTTCACAGTCAATGTCAGGGTGAACGCAAACACAAGACGCAGCCCACGGCGGAAATGCGATGTTAAAATACGGGTACTCCGAAGGGACACACTTTGCAATACCAAGAGCATCTGGTTGTTGCCAGCAAAAACTTTTAAAAGGTTCCCTACAGTGGTGATTTAGAGTTTAGTGCCAATCATAAATTCACAAGTTTATTTCCAATACTTCCTGGGAATGAAAAGAAAGAAATTTATTACCAGACGGGTCGCGGGGCATTCGGGCTTATTCTTGGTTCTTACAAAATCCTTCGGGCCTCGTTTGGATTCATTCCTGGCTGAAGCTCAGTCCCGCAATTAATCCGAATGAGATTCGAATGATACTATTAGCTCACACGTATGAACTTTACTAATGAAAAATGACAATGAGAAAGTGGGAATGGACAATCATTCAGCATTGTGGAGCTCAGGGGCATGCTTACACTGACATTTTGACAATTTATCTAAACTTTTTGACTCATGGTTAAAATGATGCTGATTGTACTTTTCATTTTGGTGACACTGACAAATTCATTGGTGGAATGATTTGCTTTTAAGACAAGGTAATTGTTACAGGCTTTTGCAGCTAAACTACAGTGTTGTGCTATATGCATGAACTGTTTTGAGAAATGCACTTGTAATGTTGAAAAGTATGTTTCATGAAATGTGCCATCTTCGGACCAGGGTGGGGATACATCGCTCTCCTTCCAGGGCTCCCCAGATCTCCAAATAATATAACTTGAAATGTTAGTCTTTCCCTCGTCTTGTTACCCGGATGTGTCTTGGCTGGGGGTGTGTGTGTGTGATCCTACAGTATGGTGTTCTTTTGGTGATGCGCAGTGTTGTTTTTGCACCAAACAAACCTTTTGGAATTGTGGCCAAAAAGTCAAACCTTGGTTTCACCAGACCATAACACATTTCCCTCCTTGCTTTTGGGAGACCTGATGTATTTTTTTTTTCACAAAATTCAGCTGGACCTGGATGTTTTTCTTTGTAAGAAAAGGTTTCCATCTTGCAACTCTATCCCACAGTCCAGATATGTGGAGAATATGGGAGATTGTTGTCACATGTAGTACACAACCAGTACTTGCCAGAAAATCCTACAGCTCCTTCAGTGTTGCTGTAGGCCTCTTGACAGCCTCCCTGACCAGTTTTCCTCTTGTCTTTTCATCAATTTTGGATGGATGTCCAGTTCTCAGTAACGTCACTGTTGTCCCATACTTTCTCCACTTCTTATAATGACTGTTTTCACTGTGTTCCATGGTACATCTAATGCCATGGAAATTTTTTGTACCCTTCTCCTGACTGATACCTGTCAACATTGAGATCCCTTTGATGCTTTGTAAGCTCTCTGTGAACCATGGCTTTTGCTGTAGGATGTAACAGAGTAAATGTTAGGAAAATCCGACTAGGACAGCAGAACTTTATTTGAGGTTCATCAGAGTTACTTTAATTGATGGCAGCTGTGTACCCAAAAAGACTGAATGCTGTAGTTAAATCAAAAGGTGCTTCAACAAAGTATTAGTTTATGGGTGTGCACACATATGCAACCAACTTATTGTATGTTTTTTTATTTTTTATATCTTTCCCCGTAACAGATTTGTTTGTTTTTCAATTGAACTGTACAGGTTATAAGTCAAATTAAAGGTGGGAAACATTTTGAAATGATTTATTGTGATCTTATTTTTTATATCACAAAAACCTGACATTTTGACAGGGATGTGCACACATTTTATATCTACTGTATATGCCCTTCTTCAAAACATCATTTGATGCACACTTTTAAAATTAATGCATATAGTAATGTTCCCAGATAAGCAATTTAATTGTTTACATAATATTAACTGTAGTCATGAACAGGGGCCCCTTAAGGTGGGGGAAAGTTAGGACGATTCCAAGGGCCCCTGAGTGACAGGGGCCTAAAAAATTTGTAAAATAACTGGATTGGTCTGGACTGGGGGGCCAAATATAATATCCCTTCATAGGGCCCAAAATCTCCAGCAAAGCCCCTGGTCATTGACACAACCAACTGTAATAAACCAGTTAGCCAAGTGTTTGAAAGATTCATATGTAATTCACAGGAACCTACGGATAGCTATAAACGAATAGATAAAAAAACGAGACCCAGAAGATGTGATACTACGCGCAAGTGGCAAGAAATCCTGCCAGTGTTAATCACCGCATATGACCACTTCCTTCTCCCTTAGCAAAGTCGCCACAAATGCTAAGTGGCTAGCAAGCAGACATCCCAAGTCTCCCGGAAGTTCCGGGAGTCTCCCGCATATTGATAGCGGCTCCCTGATGCCCGCAAATTGAATAAAATGTCCCGGAAACTAGAGCAAGCACACAAGAGCATACGCGCGAGACAGTAACGTGTCCATCGCGCACTTCACAAAATCGCGCGCACGACGGAATGTGATAGAGAGAGATTGAGAGAGAGAGCGTGCGTATGTATGGATCCCTGCGTGTGTGCCTGTTCATGTAGCCCGTGCTAGACAGACAGCATCCTGATTGGTCTACTTAGCAAAATAAGCCAATCAGATTTCAGTGCGGGCCGGCTTTTATTTAACTTCTCGAGGACCGACGTTATCGGTTCAGTGGAGCCTTCGAAATTTAGTGTGCTGACTAGAAAAAATTAATTAACAAAAAATTATACATATGGCCAATGTAGAAATTCTCTTGTGTGAAATAAAGTAATTTCCCTTCTTGGCGGGGGGGGGGACCTCCCTGAAATGAGTTTTTGCAGGTTGGGATGTCTGCTAGCAAGTCTTCAAGTTTGTAAGTTTTTCTTAAAAAATAAAGTTACTGTCAAATCAAAGTCAAACCAATTACAAAGTGTTTTTACAGTATTACACTTTACCTCAATTATCAAAAAAAGGTGTTAATGATCTTCACAGTCAATATCAGGGTAAGAACGCAAACGAAGAAGACAATGCCAAAATACGGGTACTGCGAAGGAACATACTTCATCCTCACTCAGCAACCGCAATGTTTAAATGGTTCATTACAGTGGTGATTTTAGATTTTAGTGCGAGTCACTGCTTAGACCTCAAGAATAAATTCACAGGTTTATTTCAAATAATTCCTGTGAATGAAAAGAAAGAAATTTAATTACTTATTACCAGACGCGTAGCGGGGATTTGTGGCTTAGCTCTGGTTCTTACAAAATCATTCGGACCTCGTTTGGATTCGGGCTGAAGCTGAAGCCGGGGAATGAATCCGAATGAGACTCGAATGACGTCTTTCGCTCAGATGTTTTAACATCAATGCCTTAAATCTCAGAACCTCCAAATGGACATCTGCATATTAACATTATATAATAACATCTTATTATGTAAATGTTAAATAGACACTTATTTACGAGATGGCCGGTTAGCTCAGTTGGTTAGAGCGTGGTGCTAATAACGCCAAGGTCGCGGGTTCGATCCCCGTACGGGCCAATAACTTTTCTTTCCCTTGGTTTGTACAATTCTTTGTACTTTTATGTTACACTTTGAGGTGCTGGAAACTTTCAGATAAAAAAAGCATTTTTATTATGCATTTATAATATAATAAGAAGACATAAAAACATGACTACTAACTGACAGTGGTCACCCAGTAAGACTTTTCAGTCCGAATATTACCGGACATATTAGATATTTCTTTTACAGTTATAGCAGATTTAATTCCTTCGTTTTGGGCGTTTGAACAGCTTGGAATCAAAATGCAAGTACATATTATCTTTCAGCGAATTTTGAACTTCTTTCTGGGGAATGGGTGTAACTCCTTCCGGAGTGAAATTTTCCACCCGGAAATTTTTTTATCGCCGGACAAAAATGGCGTCGACCGTGCAGCGTGAGGGCAGTGATCCCGGAGCGGCACCATATGGAAATTTCATAAATTACTACACGTTCAACCCCCCGGAAAATCGTTTAACCCTAATACCACGTACGTTACTACGGGATATAGGATATAGTTCTGAAACTAGTGAAAACATAACCGTGCTTGATGTTGGATGTAATTCTGGGGTGAGTTTTTTCCCCACGTGAATTGTGTTTTATACGACAAACATATCAATTGCCGATTGCCGTGGCCTAATATAATTGTCATATGATAATGAGCCTATTGTAAACTTACAACTATGCGTGTGTCTGCTTAGTATATGTTTGGTATACTTGTTTTTTTATGTTGTGGATATAATAATTTTATTTTGTTGATTGCTCAGGACTTTACCGTGGCGCTGTATCGACATCTTCAGGAACAAGAGTCCAGTAGTCGTACGGCAGAGGGGTGGGTACACCTGCTCGGCTGTGACTTGGACGAAGGGCTAATTTTGCGAGCAGAGCAGTCTAATCCTTTCCCCAATAGCATTTCCTTTATCCATCTTGATGTCGCCAATGATGAACACAGTCGGACGCAGCTCGGGAGCTACTTGAGCAAGTTTGGTCGTTCCAGCTTTGACCTGTGCCTGTGCTTGGCGGTCACCATGTGGGTGCACCTGAACCATGGCGACGAGGCGCTGCTAGAACTCCTCTCCCGCCTGGCCTCCCTCTGCCATCACCTGCTTCTGGAAACCCAGCCATGGAAATGTTACCGCTCGGCAGCACGCCGATTGCGCAAGCTGGGCAGAGGAGATTTCGAACATTTCAAAACATTGAAGATCCGCGGGGACATGGAGGAGCACGCAAGGGACCATCTGGTGAGAAATTGCGGCATGAAGCTGGTGCGCAGCTTTGGCAGCACAGCATGGGACCGCACATTGATGCTCTTTACAAGAAATGCAATAGAGGTGGGAAAAGAAGAAAGTACCCAGCCATCTACAAACTAAAATGGATAAGAAAAGGAACTTGTTTGTTGATGTAATTGCACTTTTTAAACGCCAGATGGCAGCAACGACTCCCAATCTGGAAAAGGACAATGGCAGTTGAGTTGAATTCAACTTTTATTATTATCATCAATATTATTATTATTTAATAATTTGTTTATAATCATTTGTCCAAATTGGGAACATCTATTTACGATATGTGGAATGTGTAAATTTCACAGTTTTTTTTGTTTTAAGTTGGGGTTAATATTCAGTAATTAAATCTTTAGTGTGGACAGCTTCTATAAATAGAGTTTAAGAATAACCAGTCAGTAATTGTGTCTGTAATGCTGTTATCGACACAAATTCATCACACTAATCCTTACGTATAGGCCTTTGTGACCCTTAAAACGTGTACGAGTAAATGTATTCGATCATAAGGATTTAAAAAAAAAACGAGTTTAAATTCTTATGTGTTCAGAATTAACGATGCAAAATGTATAATGACTTTTTAAAGTATTAACGCAAAATCATACACAGGTGCATCTTTTTACTTGCTGCATGTGGTATCTAGTATGTGGTATCTGTATGAAAAATGAGATGATTGGCTCAATCAGTTTACCCCACTTGGTAGAAGAATGTTCCTCGGGGTCCATTTTTGTACCTGAAATTAGACTAAAAGGTACAGACACTGGAGATGCACCAGCCAGCGTATTTCTTCATGCCGCTTCCAAACCTGGATAAATGACGTGGGAAGCTTCAGGAAGGACATCTGGTGTAAAACTTTTGCAAAATAAATATGCAGACAACAATACAGATTTCTATACCGGATCGGTCGAGCCCTGGGTTAACAACTACGCCTCCAGTGCTGTTAGTCAACAGGGTGCTGGTGGAAATTGGGCTGCTGTTGGCTGAGGAAGAGTGGGAAGGCAAGTCTAGAAACAGGAAGAGATGAGGAAGGGTAGGAGAGTGGAGTTGGTCAAAGTGGTGGAGAGTGTATCCAAGGGTAGAGAGAGGGATGATTGGAGTGGACTTCAATGAGCATGTTGGTGAAGGGAACAGAGGTGATGGGGAGGTATGGTGTGAAGGAGAGGAATGCAGAAGGTCAGATGGTAATGGATTTTGCAGAAAGGATGGAAATGGCTGTGGTGAATACATGTTTTAAGAAGTGGGAGGAGCACAGAGTGTCATACGAGAGCGGAGGAAGATTCACACAGGTGGATCATGTCCTATGGAGGATGGTGATCTGTATGATGATTTTGGAGATCAAGAAGAGGAGGAGGGTGACAGCAGGGTGGAGAAGAGTGGCAGGAATGATTTGTGACACGGGAATCAGCAAGAGTGTAAGGGAAGGTTTACAAGATGGTAGTGAGACCAGCTTTGTTAAATGGGCTGGAGAAGGTGGCACTGATGGAAAGACAGGAGGTTGCTGAGTTAAAGATGGTAAGATTTGCATTGGGTGTGATGTGGATGGACAGGATTAGGAATGAGTATCTTAGAGGGTCGGCTCAGGTTGGACGGTTTGGAGACAAAGCTGGAGAGGTGAGGTTGCGTTGGTTGGACATTTACAGAGGAGAGATGTGGGGTATGTGGGGAGAAGGATGCTGAGGATAGAGCTGCCAGGCAAGAGGAAAAGAGGAAGGCTGAAGAGGAGGGTTGTGGATGTTGTGAGAGAGGAATTGCAGGTGGCTTGTGTGAAAGAGGAAGGCCTAAGAGGAGGTTTATGGATGTGGTGAGGCTGGTGAGGAAGAGGAAGGAGCAGAGGAAAGGAAGAAATGGAAACAAGTGATCTGCTGTGATGAGCCCTAAGAGGAGCCGAAAGAAGTACATTTACCTACAGCTAGGATACTATTGGCAGACCTTAGTGAGTAACAGCCGCAGTGACAAGTAATCGTATCCTCAAAGGTAAAATTTGGTATTTTATTTCCCTGACAGTGTGCATATAACCATGGGGCACCAAGGTGGAGCAGGATCAGCCAACAGGACGTGTTGAACGATCAGCCTTTGTGGGTGGAATTCCTTATATCAGCTTTGGATCTGATAACCAGTGCTCGCAGATGGGCGGAGGTGTGGTGAGGTTTGAATTCCAGACACAAACATTCTTTTGTTTAGTAGTAGTTTTGGTCGAAAGCAACATACAAGTAAGGATCAGAGATCCCTGGAGTGATTGTGGTTATGGGGCCTTCTCACTGGTCCCAGCAGTGGCATCACTCTACCAGCTATGGTATGTGGACCAAAGACCTTCCTATTATGGATTCTAACCCGCAGAGCCACACTGAATGAAGGGCTTAATGTTTTGTCATTTCTGTGTTAAACATGAATTGTTTTCTACGTATCATGACACAGAATGAAACACAGTACAAATCACAGTTTGAATGTTTGAATGTAATATGTGTAAACATTGGAATAAAATAGCCTAAATATCAAGATGAAAATAAGAGTTACATTACGGAAGTGAATTTATTGTAGAGAGCACTTTATTTTTAATACATTTTTTATCTGAGCAGAAAGCCTGTGCTAGTGAGAAACTGTTTTATTTTCCCTTTATACCCGAAGTTACATTTTATAGGTAAAGTTAACAGGATAAGGCACCATTCACTGTGTTTCCAGTAGCTCAGTTGAGGCTGAATGTCTTCTTGTCATGAGTCTCGATCTTCTTGATCAGAAGTTTTTGCTGTGGAATTTCCACCTCTTTATCTGGGGAAAAAAGGAAATTAGCCCAGTGCAATAAAACTTAACAGAAGCAAATGTTCTCTGTTTTCATGCTTTCTTCAAAACAAGTTCTTTCAAAAAGTTTTTTTTAAGAATATAGAAGGTAATTAATATTAAATTATACTTACAGGTGTGGGTCCCTGGATGGATATTCACAGCGTACTCATGTCCAATTCTGTCCAATTAAAAATGAGATGTTATAATATCATTGTTCCAGATAATTATATTGGGTAACTTTTTACATAAAGTGCACCTTCATAATGCATTCATTATACGTTTATAGAACATTCAGTGCACCTTCATAATGCATTCATAGAACATTCATAAGCAGCATGCAAGTACACTTTAACATCCCTTAACAGCTTTAATATACATTAATAACAAACATTACATGATTATACAATTATGTTTGTTATTATTATATAATGTTTGTTATTAATGTATATTACAGCTGTGAAGGGATGTTAGGATGTAAAGATATACATGCATGATGTTTATGAATGATTTCTGAATACTTAATGAATACATTATGAAGGTGTACTTAATGTTTTATTAATGCAATATAAAAGCATTATGAAGGTGCAGTTAATGTAAAGCGTTACTTATATTGTATAATGTGTTGGTCAAACCTTGATCTGTTATGTAGGGTATAAAAAACACAATAATAGATGCTGTCTTTATAACTGTCGTGCAATGAGTAGAAGGGCTACCATAGCACCCCGGATTCACGTTTGAGCAGAGAATCTGACCTCACCTGAACTCCTCTCCTTCCAGCAGCTTCTTGTAGGTGGCGATCTCAATGTCTAGGGCCATCTTGCAGTTCATCAGCTCCTGATAGTCTTTCACCTGGCAAGCCAGAGCCTTCTTCTTCTCGTTCAAGTTCTTCTCCAGGCTCCGGATGTGCTTCCAGGCTTTTTCCAGCTCCTCAGTTCCTTTAGCTTTTGCCTTCTTTATATCCGAGTCCAGATTACCTTGCTGGAGAAGAAAAAAATCTCATGAAAGGTATTTGGAGCAGGGTGGATGTTTGGTGACTCCTGTTAGAGATTTCTAATATAGATTCTTTTTTATACACTATGATTTTTGAATGTTTCTTCCTTGACAGAGGATACTAAGCCTTACCTGTCCCTTGACAGTCTCAATCTCATTTTTTATACGCGTGATCTTGCGTCTGAGCTCCGCCAGTTCATTCTTTGATGTGGATAGTTGATTATCATAGTAGCTGGCATTCTTTGACATCTCATTGACCTGGTCATGGCAAAGGATGCTGGTTTTTAAACAGGTCAAGAACTTCACCATGCATTTTCCTCCCCATAAGAGATGGCTGTCTGTGCATCGCTGGAATGGTAATTCTCCACGGACCTCAGGATCTGACCCACTCTGTGGTTGGGCTTCTTACTCATGCCTTGGCCCAAATTTGAGTTAATTAATGTTCTATATTTTCACAGAAAAGTAGATCTGCCCAGATGATCCCATGAAGCAGGAGTGCTTTGACTTCCTGTCAATTTACCTTAGCCTTGTACCACGATTCTGCCTCCTCGCGACTTTTGGTGGCAACATACTCATATTGTGCCTTAACGTCAGCTATGATGTCTTCCATGTTGATTTCACGGGAGTTGTCCATCTGCACAGTGACCGAAGTGTTCTTGATGCTGGCTTCAAGCTCAGTCAATTCCTTGTGGACCAAAAAGGAGTAGATTCAATGAAGTCATGTTCTCCATTTGCTACATGTATCTGTCAACTCAGTTATAATTCTTTTTTTTTCCTCCCGAGAAAATCAGTTTGTACTTCTTTGTTCTAGTCTACTTGCCAATGAATTGATCTCCTAATAACTGCACCAGAAGTGAGTTGGCACTGAGCAAGTCAGAGTACTTGTTTAGAGACATCATACCTGATCGTATATAGTCTTGAGGAAGTATATTTTTTCATTCAGGGCTTCAGCCTCTTCATCCAGTTCTGTCTTCACCAGCAAAGCGTGGTCGACATCCTGTGTTAAAACTCGGTTCAGGGACCTTCAGCTCTGAGAAAGCCCCCTCCTTTATCACCAGCTACGACATTACAGTGCCCCACCCTTAGTGTCTTCTCTGTCATTGCCATATATGGACATTAAAACAAACAGGTAGTTCAGCCGCTAGCTAGTTTAAATGGAGCAACATGGTCACACAAATTGCATTTGGCAGGGATGCTGCCGCACATCCCACAGCAGAAACGATTCAAGTAACAGCTGCTGCCTCATTCTCATATGACACCTTGCTAGCCAGGTGTGTTAATGGCTGTAGGTGCGACATTTTTATTCAGTGAGGGCCTTTGTTCCCCGTGATTCAGCCAAACTCCCCTTTACCGCCCAACTCCTGGCACATTGGTGGGACTTTACTGGGTCCTGGGTGTGTAACACAGCCAAAGGCATCCTAAGTATACCTGACCTGGGAACATGCAAGGTGCTTACCTTCTTCAGGATTACAAACTCATTTTCTAAGCTGGCTTTCTTGTTAATTTCATCTTCAAACCTGGGTCAGGGTTGGAGTAAAACAAATAAATGCACACATTCAGTTTTACGTTAAAGGTTAACTTAAAGGTAAATATTCTTCAACACTTAACTATAATATTCAACATAACAGAATTATGTCCCAAAGTATTTATATTCATTATAATACAAGCACAAATGTAAATTAGCGTATTTGCCTACTTTGGAGAATGAACTTTATACTAAGCAAATAATTTTTCCATTTTCTACAGCCCATGCTTCCGCAATTCTCATTGAAAACACACAGGAACACAGCAGCAGGGAAGCCCTTTGAGACCTCAACCCAGAAACTTTACAACATTTGCTGCTACCTATGTTTTCCAAATTCTCTTCCCTATTTGTAAAAATTTAGCTTAAATAAAGGTACAACAGAAGGAAATGTCCTGGCATTTCCGCTTGGTAATCCTCATTCCTCAGCCCTACGCTCACTGCTAGGCTATTTCAGCTGTCGAGGTGCTGTGCTTCTGGCTGGTCTTTGTAATCAACCCGCTCATGTCCGTTTGTTCACGTGACATTACTTTTCCTTGCAGCCCTCCACCTGCAACATCACGTCCTTCAGGCCGCCGTCCAGCCTGCTCCTCTCCTCGTTGAGGGTGTCCAGCTGATAGTGCAGCCTGGAAATGTAGTCCTCGTACATCATTTCGATTTGGGAATCGTCGGGGGACTCCTGTTTAAGGAGGTTCCACTTGGTCTCAAGCAATTTGTTTTGCTGCTCCAGATGGCGCACCTACGGTGTATCACAGGGAGTAAACGGTTAGAGAAAGGGCAGGTTATAAGTTGTCTTTCATTGACTTTTGTTATTCAGTATATTGACAGAGCGAAATATCAGTTTGGGATTGTTAATGGATGTGTTCTAAGTTGTGCCGCTCTAACGTTTGTGCTATTGTGGTTGCAGTGAAGTGCAGGTGCTTTCTGTCCTGCACCTCGGCTCAGAGTGCTGTGCATGAGGTGTCAGTTCCACGGAGCAGACATGCTCTGTGTGGGAAGGGCTATCTCTGGTCTGCATTTCAGTCCCGAGGCCCATGTATCGTGTTGTCATTGTGTCTGAGGATTACAAACGACGCATAGTTGTCTGAGTTATCCAGGATGAAATCTGACCTATTCTTGGTCTCTCACACACCTGAAAAAGTATTCTATTCCAAAATACAGAATGAGGTCTTTAGGCGTATGTTACTTGGCTCATTCTAACCAAGGTGATGAGAGATTATACATCTTTCAGCCATGATTACCAGGAAAACTGGGGAAAATGTTCAAAACTGAAAAGAGGAGAGGAAGTAACTGTTGAATAGACTGATTGCAACAATTCCCTGCAAAATTTAGCATGATAATGTCTGCTTTCAATTCAGAATTCTGAAATCCAATGAACATGCCTGAAAATGGCAATATGAATTTTGATTGGATTAGATAAACAATTTGATTCCAGGGAAAATTCTTCAACCCAGGGCTGCCAATTCCTGCACCTGAAGATCTACCATCATGCAGAGTTTACATGCAGCCACAATTTAATACACCCGATACAGCTAATCAGGAACACCTAACGTCTGCATGGTGGTAGATTTTCAGGAGCAGAAATGAGCAGCCCTGTTTTAACCCAATAAATTAAAACATTAAATAAAAAGCCTTTAGTTGTGCAGGTTTCTTTATACAGTAAATTAAACCTGTACTTTGAGTCCAGTAGTCATCATTAGTTAATAACAGTAAGCCTGGTGCATTCTGACATTTTGGTCATGCATATCGGGTCCAGGCCCATGGTACCTTATTGATGAATGAGGCGAAGCGATTGTTGAGGGATTTGATCTGCTCCTTCTCCTCTTTGCGCACGGTACAGAAAGTGGGGTCGACCCCCAAGTTGAGGGGATCCAGCAGATTCCAGTTGACGTTCACCGAGCTGATATGGGAGCCGGAGTGAAGGCCACAGGGCATCGGGGTCTGCTTGATGGAGGGGCTCCAGCTGAACCGGGGTCCTATGCCATAGTAAGAGGCACCACTGAAGCCGGAGCTGCTGACGCTGCTGAATTTGCCTTTGCTGCTCACTGTGCTGAAGCCGGATTTGCCTTTGCTGCTCACTGTGCTGAAGCTGCTGAATTGCTTGGTCTGTAGACTCATGGTTGCAGGTGCCAGGAGGTTAGCTGAGCGAGATGGAGGCAGAAGAGCACTGTGGATGGAGTGGAAGAGTGTTCTGGAGTATATGCTGATGGCGCCTCTTATTTAGCAGCTTCTGGGTGGAGCGCGAGTTAGGTGTGTGTGTTTTTTCCCCTCCCTGGAAAGACCGGTCAACATTCCATTTATAGCTCGCATCACAGCCAGAACATCTTTCCTTATCAATCGTGGCTTAAATTCTTTAACTTTTTAGTGATTCTGCTGCCTCTGCCATACTGTCTCTTCAGTGACCTGAATGATAAGGCCCAATACGGGTGTCACCCCGTAAGGTAACATAGCTAAAGAGTAGTATGGGTGACATTCCTGGATGAGATGCTAGATCTTTACAGGACATACACCTGCACACGGTTGGCAAGTTACAAACTCCGGTTCATTTAACTGTGTGTCTTTGGACAGTTGAATGCAAACCCCCTATACAGCTAACAGTGGTAACCGCTGACCTGCCGGCCCATAACATTGCCTGTACTTCAATGCTTACACCAGAGGCATTTATAGCTATTGAAAGGATCAGGGGCTAAGTCAAGTTTCCCTGGGGCTTGTCTTTTTATTTATTTATATTTATTTTTTGAAGGAAGCCTGGCATCAGGGTTAAAATACTTATGGCTATAGCCCTGAGTGATCGGACCTAATGATGCCCCTGACGTGCACTAAATTCTTACCTAATTACTCGGTGTTGCGGTGATCCTGCAGCTCCATGGTTGCTCGTTTGATTGTATGTGGGGTTTGCATGGTCTCCCTGTGTAAGTTTCCACCCACAGAGCAAAGAGACACATGTGCGCTGGTTTCTCAGTATCGCCCCTAGTGTGTGACTGTGAGTGTCAAGTCAAGTCAAAGTCAAAGTAAACTTTATTGTCATTCGGACCACACAGTTTGAGAGTGCATGGTAGAATGAAATTGCGTTTCTCCTGACTCATTGTGCAAAACAAACAAAAATCCTGATCATTTTCTCTGCTGACCTCACTACTCTATGAAGGGACTTCTGGTCAGAGGCATTACAGCTGCCATACCAGACAGATGCTGCTGGTCAGGATGCTCTCAATAGTACCCTTATAAAAAGATGTGAGGACATGCGGGGAGAGGTTTGCTCTCTTTAGCCGACAAAGGAAGTGGAGTCGTTGATGTGCCCTTTTAACAAGCGAGGTGGTGTTAGTGGTCCATGTCAGGTCTTCGGTGATGTGTACTCCCAGGAACTTGGTGCTGCTCACTGACTCCACAGCATTGCCATGGATTGTGAGTGGAGTGTGTGTTTTGCGCTTTTTCCTGAAGTCAACAGTGATCTCCTTCGTCTTGTTGACATTCAGGAACAGGTTATTAAGACAAGGAGTTGATTCACTACTTCTCTGTAGGCTGAGTCATCGTCGTTACTGATGAGACCCACTACTGTTGTGTCGTCTGCGAACTTGATGATGTGGTTCGTGTTGAACTTGGCACAGCAGTCATGAGTCATCAAGGTGAACAGCAAAGGGCTTAAGACACAGCCCTGGGGAACCCCGGTGTTTACAGTAGTTGTCTCAGAGATGCTATTTCCAACCCATATTGTCTGAGGTCTGTTTGTGAGAAAGTCCAATATCTAATTGCACAATGAGGTGTTGATACCTAGTGGACCCAGTTTCTTTATCAACTGTTGTGGAACAACAGTGTTAAATACAGAGCTGAAATCAATGAAGAGCATGAGCACATGTTTTTACTTTCAAGGTGAGCCAGGATTAGGTGAAGTGCTGTCAATATGGCATCATCGACTGAGCGATTTGGACGGTATGCAAACTGGAATGGGTCGAATGTTGCAGGAAGTACGGATGTTATGTGGTCCTTAACCAGCCGTTCAAAGCACGTCATAACAATTGGAGTGAGTGCTATAGGGCGGAAGTCATTAAGAGTTAATGATGAAGCTGATGACTTTTTTGGCAGTGGTTTGATGGTTGTTGTCTTGAAGCATTGGGGTACGATATCTGTTAGGACGAGTGTCAGTTGGTCAGCACATTCTCTAAGTACATATCCTGGGATGTTGTCAGGACCTGTAGCTTTCCGTGTGTTAACCCTACGTAAAGATTTCCAGACGTCTGTTGAATCCAAACATAGAGCTTCATCTTCCATGCTGAGGGGAGTTTTTGTTGTTGTCTGATTGTTTGTTTCCTCAAACCAGGTGAAGAATTGGTTGAGTGAGTTGAGAAATTCACTGTTGTCTTCACAGGGTAGTGGAAGGGGCTTGTAATCCGTAATGGACTGGATGCCAAGCTACAAGCGTTTGGAGTCTTTCAAGTCAGTGAAGTGACTCTGTATTTTCTGTCCATAGGCACGTTTTGCTGCTCTCAAGCCTCAGTTCAGATTAGCTCTTGCAGATCTAAGAGCATCTTTATCCCCAGACTTAAAGGCTTCGTTACGTGCTTTTAGAAGTGTATGCACCTCTCTGGTGAGCCAGGGTTCTTGGTGACAGTCACATCTTCCACACACTTGGGTATAAATCCAGACGCTGCCTCAGCATACTCAGGAGTGTGACCCCTATACCGGACTGGGGTCTCCCTTGCCTTTTGCGTTGTATTCCCAAGGACAGGCTCCAGAAATGCAGCAGCCCTGGATTTAATAAGCAGCTATTGAAGATGGATGGATTGATAAAATACTTAATTGAATGTTAGGCATAATTCAGTTTGTGTAACCAAATACATTGATGGAGGACTTTAACGCTGTGCATTGATGCAGGGGCAGTCTGGTGGAGCAGTGCTTAGCACTCCTTGATCACACCTCTGGGCCCTGGGTTTGAGTCTCCGCCAGGTCTCTGCGTGTGGAGTTTTCATGTTCTCTCTGTGTTGTCACGGGGGTTTGCTCCAGATGATCCAGGTCCACCCCCCCCTAGTCAAAACATGCTGATTTTAATTGGAGTTACAAAATTGCGTGTGTGCCCTGCAATAGGCTGGTGGCCCATCCTGGATTGTACTGCAACAATAGGCTCCAGATCCCCCCCCCGAATAGGACAAGCAGCAACAAAAAAATGGGTGAATAGATGCATTCATGCTATATTTAGGTAGACGGAATGGTTATTAAATCTAAAAAAAAAAAATGTGAATTTGGTTTGACAAGTTAAGGACTGTTTTAATTTCATTTCCAATGTGAAGCACCTATTTGGGACATTTTTTTAAAGAATGAATGAATTGGCTGAAGTTGTTCCTTATCATCATCATCACTGTTATCTGATGGGTAGCAGAGCAGATGCTTTTCAACACTGTCTGTCCAGCCACTGAATAATAATAATAGTGATTGTATACAAGGAGGAAATTCTTCTAGGATGGGTGGGTACCAGTGTTGTGACTTTTTAAGATGATCTTTATCATCGTATGGACACACCTTTGTTCGATAGTCTCACAGATTGCTCTGAATTGCTGATAGTTCCAGTCTAGCAAGAAGTGCTGCAAGTGACCCTTAACCTGGGCAGGTACTGGGTGATGGCGTGTGATGCGGGAGTTTGGAGAGAAAGTCCTTCCTCAAATTCTCCGACATCAGATTTGAGTTACAAAGACACTTTTATTTTTCTCCATCTTTCTCTCTGGTGGGTTACTTGCAGAAGATTATTCATGTAGCATTTTTTAAATTCCACGATGAATGCATTACCTGAAAGCAACCTCCACCCAAATGCTGTCAAAAGAACAGAAAACTGTCTGCTAAATTGAGCAATATTTCACCTTCAGACTGCTTTTGATGTTAAATTGTAATCCGCACGGCCATAACTGCAATGGACCTGAACATTCAAAAAGCATTTGGACCAAAAGAAAATGAGTCTTCATGTTTTTATATTTTACTCGCACATTATGATGTCACCCATCCTGTGCTTCCAAGATCGTCATGACCCTGTACTGAATGCTGGATAATATGTTTTTGTTAGACTTGTCAAAATAACGAGTTAATTTCCATTAATTAATTACAGAAAAATAACACGGCAAAAAAAAAAAGCAAATTAATCGTGCTCTACGACGCCCCTTGACAATTTACAGCCATTCTCAGTAGCACTGTAAATATGGAAGTTAGTGCAAAAATGTTGCTTGGCCTGGCCAATGGAAATTTTACGTTTAAAAAATGCCCAGATAGAACGTGAGATAGGAGCACTATTCTGTGCATTTTGTTCAGTATGTAATTTTTGTACCGTTGGGAGTAGTTCAAGCCTGAAATACCAGCTCAACGCAAAGCACCTAACAGTGAGGTCACACTAAGTCCTGATGCTACTGTGAGTAACTAGTACGTAATACAAGAGATATTTAAGTTAGGGCCGGTGTTAGGTCTATTTTAGGGGGGCTTTAGACTTTGTGGGAACAGTTTGGGGGAAGACCCTTTTCTGTTCCCGCATGACTGTGGATGTTGGGTGAATTTGATGAGGAAGAACTTGACTGGCCCACACAGAGCCCTCAACCCCATCGAACACCTTTGGGATGAAATGGAAGAGAGATTGTGAGCCAGGCCTTCATGTCCAACATCAGTGCCTGACCTCACAGATGCTTTTCTGGATGAATGGGCAAAGATTGCCTTAGTCACACTCTAAAATCTTGTTGAAGGCCTTTCCTGAAGAGCGGCAGCTGTTATAGCTGAAAAGGGGAGGACAAGCATCATATTGATGCCTATGGATTTAGAATGGGATGTCATAAAAGTTCCTGTAGATGTAATGGCCAGGTATCCCAATACTTTTGTCCACATAGTGTATTAAACAATGGATAAACATGAATCTGAAGTAGGCTGCATAGCTTACCTCCACACTGCAACCTTCCGCCCAGCACAATTTCACTAGAGTGGATTCAGTGTTAATATGAAAACTTACTGCATGACGTAAATGAAAGGCATGTTACAGAGCATTATGCTGATTCTGTGCCGGGTGGAGCAACATTCATATTCTGAACAAATTATTTTTCTAGAATTTAGTAAGTAAATCTGAAATATTCCATTCTGGGTTTCAGATATACTTTAATTCATATGTTTACATTTTAGGGGAGATCTAAGAAAGCCAAAATTCATGTGACAAGTCAGGTAAACAACTCAAAAATGACAATTAGGACTTTAGAAATGCTGCATATTGAAAGCAGGGGGTATTCCACAAAGCAGGATTTCTCTGGTAGCTGGGTTAACTTAAACTAGAAGTCATTGCCCAATAGGAATGCTCTTTACCTAAACTCTTATTGGACAGTCATGACTTCTAGTCTAAATTAACCCAGCTAACTTTGAAATCCTGCTTCGTGGAACACCCCTCAGGTGTCAGAAAAAGTTATGGTTTAATGAAGTACGCAACTGCTGTCTTTCATTGGGGCTTTCTGGGAGCGAAACAAAACCATGTCTGAGGTAATACAATAGTTGCAAAACTATCACAAAAAAGAACACAGTTTAAATTTTTGACTTTCAAAATGGACCCGAAAGCATGGAGACGCAAAACATCTTCCCAAAGGTCATTTCACTTCTTTCCGGATTTCTTGATCCCAGTGCCAGCTGTGGGGTAGAAGGGGGGGGGGGGATAAATCACAAAACGATAACATTTTTATGCAGGTGTGGAGTAACAGTGACAAAAATCTTGAGTTTGGGAAATATGGCTGCTACCTTACTTGCAGGATCAGGATACCCAATCCTCATGCTGCATTGATGTAAATCAATGCAGAGATTCACACATGGTTAAAACACTCTGACCTGACCTAACCATTTCAATTCTCAATCATTAAACTATAAAAGCATATGCAACAAATGCTGCTAGAGACTATGACAGACCCACTCTTTTAAAAACATTTATAAAATTTCTATCTACCATTCGGTAGATCTTGCAATTTCAAATGCATACCCAGTATGTACAAGAAAAGCACACTGACTACTGCTGGCTATCATCATCTACACATTTATATACTTTTTATCCTGTAGTATTTATTTGTAGTACTTTTCATAGTCACTGTGTAAATGATTGAATGTTTGTTCTTCGTTGTGTCTGAAGGGGTAGCTGCTCTGCAATTTCGTTATACGTGGTATAATGACAATAAAAGGCTTCCAATTGTAATTATGAACTCCGACAGCGCCGCCTAGTGTCTTATTGTCTCCTGACTGTCATTAACCACGACGTTCTTACCAAATGGCCCTTTTCCTGCAGCTTTGTTTTTCATCGCCTCCATCTGTTTCTGCTCGTCCTTTTGTTTTTGCTTAAAAGCCATGTCCTCCTGAAAAAAATCAGCGAAGACAGTAAGCGATTCTTCATCCAATTTCAATGTAAGCCCGTTTGTTCGTACAGATGGTTCATACAGCACTTTTGTAGTTCATAAAAGGAAAAAAAAACTTACATCGTCCATTTCTTTTGCTTGTTTTTTGGGCTGTTTTAAGGGCTTCTTCTTGCCACCTACATAAGAGAAAAAATGAGAATGACTTAAGCGTTCTTCGTAATCAACGATCTGCAGTAAATGCGAATTGAGCCAAACACATTTAAAACTAGGTAAGGACGAATGGAAACTACAAAAAGCTACTCGGGTAATACATAGGAGTGTCCTTTCGGCATAAGGACATAAGTATCTTAGGAGTTTAATCCTCTTTTGGTAATACTCGATGACACATCGGTTTCTATTACACTGCCATCAACGTGTAAGCAAGCCACCACACAGTGATATCAGTGCAGGGTCCTTCAAATGTATCGTTTAATGATGACAAACTGTATTAATGCAACGACGAACACTACGCTCCCGCAAAAGTGGGTTGCACAAAAAACAAAGTTGCAACATATTTTATTCACGAGCTACAACAACGGACCGAAAAACCGCAACCATTCAGCCAGCTAAGTAAATGCGTCAGTGGCAGCATGCCTACCATACACTTCTACAAAGGTAAGATTAATAGGAAAGATTTGTGCCACTGTTCTACCACCATACATAAAGCATGATTACCCAAAACTGGGACTCTACACTCTTAGTACCGTATGATGGCATATACTGAGTCACCATCGAACTAAGAAGATTTACAATCCCGGCCTAGTTGCTGCGACTATGCCTCGTACAATATTACGAGATTATGACATTGTGGCGTTGTTGCAGATGCTGATTAGTGAATTTTGACAGAAAACCGGCGCGTTTTGCCGCGATATTTAAAAGGTAAAAATTTGGACCCAAATATACAAGAGCCATAATAAAATCTGCATAGCTGTGAAATTTGTGAATTTTATATTTATAACTTATCAAATGCCTAAATATACAGAATGCACCGTGTTATACATCTAGCCAACGTCAGGATATTTATTGTAAACACATCGGTAGTTTACGTTTTTCCACGAAATCGGTTGCTAAAACTAAATCACCATTATGAACAACAGGCTTTTAAACTTGATGCAAAAATGAAAGTTAATTTATTTAATTCCTACTTACCGTCTCTTCCAGACATATTACCGACCGTATAGTCTGCACGCAATTTCCAAAGCGAGCGCAGTCAGGACCCCAAGACTAGAGTCACCCGGAAATAGATGTCTTATTCTGTGCCTGAATGAAAGCTGCTTTGAGCTAATGCTAACTGGCTACCCATGTCTGCGCACCTTTGACAACTATTGAGATCACGGAAGAGTTATCCGTATAACGTGGTATGGTATTGTATTGTTTTTGTATGTTTAGACAGTCTGTTTATGGCATGCTATTTTGCAAAACCCCAGCCTCTTAATTTAAATCACGTAAATTGTACTGGAGTATAGTTGCTGAATGACAAATCTGGCTTGGTAGCCGGCTTCCTGGCAATGTATGAATTAAGTTACTCGCATTCTAACTAGATACTCACCTAATGCGAATATGTTCTTAAAATCATCACTAATAAAAGAATGTGAAGTCTACAAGGTCAGAAAATCATAATCCAAATTTCAGCCTAGTATAAAGTACAATAATAAAATAAACGTGATATTTTAGTCTTTGCTTCTTTATTTACCATCCTAAATTATTTTTTCCCAAATGCTTTGCGCTTTAACTAACGCTAAAATGTGGGAATAGTTTTGTTAATTTTAAAAGGATGTTTTGTGAGTTTTGCTGTTGCAAGTCGTATAATGTGAATGTCCCAAAAGGATGTGTTAGTATTCCTAACCTATTCTGTTATTCAATTATAACAGGTCCAGACGAAGGTACCCTGTCGCTGCACGTTAGTTTGCCATTTCATTCTTAAATGAGGTACAGGGCAGGTCATATACTGTCACAGCATTATGGGAAAGGCTGCTACTTTGTTCAGTTTGCCTACAGACATAGAGCAGAAGCATTTTCTAATAGATATTATTGTATGCGCCAAAAAAGTCCAAAGAATGAGGCATCCAGATTAGTTCCTGCACAACAGCATGTGGTCGATGCCGTGAAGAGCCTTACCGAGGTGGGAAGGCAGTGGGGACAGAATTCGGCCAAAACCATCTCGGCCTCCATCAACTATTGGTGGGGAAAGTATGAAGAATTTGTGGGTCTCAATGAAGTTCGAGACGCCCAGACAAAAGTTACAGAGGTAAATTGAAGTGCAAAGTGGAATCGGGGTGGGACAGATTTTTTTTCCCCAAGCTAAACGGCCAGGTAACTGAATGTTTTATTAGGCTGAGAAGGCTTTTATGGTGGCCAGAGGGATGGTTCGTGAGGCCCATGCAAGTTTGGAAGCTCTACAGGGCCGGTTGAAGGAGGTCAGAGACCGGCTGGACCGTGTTTCCCGTGAGGAGGCCCACTACCTTGAGCTGGCCACATCGGAGCACAAGTTGCTTCAGGTGAGATGTGCAGAATGCAGGATGTAAATTGTGGGCCCTTTGAAAAACTAGTTAAATTATGCCGTATGGATCAGATGACATGAATTGATCTGCTGTCTCACGCCAATGGCTTTTTGTTAAAACCTCTTCTTTCCATTGAATCGCAGGAGGAGCGACGTCTGCGGACAGCCTATGAGAATGCGGAGGAGGCAGAGAGGGAACGTTTTGCTCTTTTCTCGGTGGGGGTACGCGAGAGCCACGAGAAAGAGCGAGCCAGGGCAGAGAGGACCAAAAACTGGTCTGTCATCGGTTCCGTTCTAGGGGCCTTGATCGGGGTTATGGGGTCCACTTATGTCAATAGGGTACGTCTCCAGGAGCTTAGGAGCCTACTAATGGAGGCTCAGAAGGGACCAGTGAGTCTACAGGAAGCCATCAAAGAGCAAGCTGCTGTGCACAAGGGCCAGCAAGAGGAGCTTAGAGCTCTTATTGGTACTTTGAGGGAGGCTGTTCCTGAAAGGACACTGGAAAGGTCCAAGGCTTCATCATACCCAGCTACTACTTCCAGCCCCCCAACCCCCCTTCCAAGCGCCATCCAGTCCATACTGAATGACATTCTGCGCTCCACACAGAAAGCCCAGACTGTAATGCAGGAGCTCCAACCACAGCTAGCTCAGCTGGAAAAGACTCTGGGCGGCGTGCGCTCCGAACTTCGAGAGGTCCGACTGGCGTCCGTCAGACAGCCCGCTGTGGGGAAGCCACTCATTGGCACGCAGGAGGCGCAGGTGCTGCTCCGTGACACTGAGGGTGTCATGCAAGGACTGGTGCAAACTGAGAAGCGGCTGGAGAGCCAGATTAACAAGACCACACTGTACAACACAGTTCTTACATACACTGCTTTTGCTTTAAGTTTGCCTGTCTTGTATTTAATATTTAAAGGCAACTGAGCAACACTGAGAGCTGTTTTTAAATACAGTCAAAGATAGGGTAATTGTCAATATTAATCAGCTGCTGTAATACTTTTACATATCTCTGCTGTTCTGGGGTAAAACACATTAATATGAATAATAAATAATATGAACATTAAAGCAATTTGTTGAATTTCTATTCATGCATTTATTTTTTTTTGCTTAATTCCATACATACGTACATGGTAAAACATTTACCAATTTCTCCTGAATTAACAGGGAAAAGACAGATCAATACTTGAGACTATTTGAGTTTCGAGCCATGTCACCTGTCAGCTTATGGGAACCGGCCTGCATCACAGTAGGAGTCTCTGCTGTGTGCTGGGAAGGTGCTTCACAGTGATCCCTTTGACACATACATGTTACACTGCTGTCAGCTGTCCTATAACCTTAAACGAATACGATCTGCTTGGCTGGTAAATGTTGAATCTCATGCCCTTCTGGGTAAAGGATTTTGGAAAACTAAGGTATTTATTGTGGCTAGGTGATTCTTATTCTGAAATGATTTTCCTTATCTGACTATCCCTTTAAATGATTCCATTCATCCATACATCCATCACTCAACCTTTTACCAGTATGGAGTTATGGTGAGCTTGGAGCCTATCCCAGGATGTACAGGGCACAAGGCAAGAGAAACTTTAAATGGGATATTAGTTCTTTGCAGGGAAGTCCAGATGATTTAATCTTTAATATATTTTAAAGTTGTAGTCCTGTCACTTTAGCCTAAGTTGTGTGCTGGTTATTGTAAGCAACCATATCATCAGAGTTGGACATTTCCGAGCCCTAAAGTGAAAATCCAGACCACGATTTTGTTTGCACCAACCAGTTGAGTACTCTGACTGTGAATCTTTATATTCAACTGGTTTTGTTTCGATTTTTACTTTCTGGATCTGAAATGTCAGCCTCAGATCGAACATCGAAAACTATCACACTCAAGTTTCAGAATAAATATTTCACGCCGCGGATTATCAGTTATAAATGTTTACAATCTTATGAAAGCCCCGTATAGCTGACTCGGAGCTACGCCATTGAGCCTCATTACATATTCATGAGATTTCGCGGGCTTTGCAGTCACGTGAACTTTTCGCGCGAAACAATACACTTGGAGTTTACATCTGCAAGCAAGAGACAGAGAGCAGAGAACCGGAATGGCTGTAAGTAAAATAAATTTTAACATTACTAAAAGTAATAATACTCAAAGACTTAAGAGAGAATAGAGTAGGCTGTAGTACATATTAGCAAAAGAAAAAGTGGTTTTGATTACATAAGAACTTAAGCAGATGGTGTGTATTGTTCACATGAAAACGTGCAGCGACCAATACACGCAGCTGTATTTTGTACTGTTGGCTTGTCTAACTTTGAGTCGTAATGCAGTCGGATATAAAATAATGTTATCCGCTATAATTGGACACTGGAACAAAGTTGGGAATTATATTGCGGTTTATGGATAATATTACTTTCTAGCTAATAAAGCAGAATGTATGACACTTGTACACCCGTTACCGTTACGTTTTAGCCTGAACTGGGGCCATTTTCGCTTCAGTTTCAGATTAGCTGCATTTTTTCTGCTAGGATCCCAGTCGTAGATTCAAGGGCATTTCCTAAGTACTCCATTAACTGTGTGTGCCATTTGGAAATTTCACTGGTTTCAGAACTATGTAGTGCAAATCGATGAAAAAGCTCCGACTGACCTTTTAACAGTATACCTCTGTGTTACATGCAGGTGTTTAAAAACTTATTAAAGGTATGTCTATCTGTTGTCCAGGATTCATCAGAGTCATTTCAAATGGCGACCAGCCCCAGTGGGGGTTCCAGGCGGGGGGAATTAACGTCCAGCCCCGGGCGAGATCTACCCCCGTTTGAAGATGAATCTGAGCTTATTGGTGAGGGGACCATACCAGGAGAGGAGGAAGAGGAGGATGGGGAGGAGCTGTTTGGGGACGGGATGGAAAGGTCAGTGAAGAGCCTCCGTCCCTGGCTGCTGTGTCCCAGTGTGTCTTGGCTGGGGGAGGATGTATGGAAGTAGATTTAAGTCTAAAGTAATTGTCCGTAAGATGAATAGCAGATCCGAGATCATTTTGAAAATGCCGTGACTGTCACAACAAATGTTTACATCAGACTTACACATTCAGTTTGCGCTGCACATGTGGCACGCTAGACTTTCTCATGACGAGAGTTCAGACAGTTTGTACCCGCTGAAGCGCAATCGATTTGTAGGGGTATGTAGATGCTGCCGGCAAGGGATGTGCGTCACCTCTGATGCGATTCGATACATTAAAGACACATATGAAGTAACTACGATTGCAGTACGATCCACCCCTATTGTCATGTAGTGCAATTCGACAAATGGAATGCGGTGCATCGCGGAAGCGCTTCCAACTCCCGCGAGACTTAGCCGAGGGACTTCCTGGGAATTGGCCACTGACAGCAGTGGAGAACTGGATACTGAGTGTGTTTAGAGAGGGGGAACCAATCTAAATATAAAATTGGTCAAAACCTATTGGTCACATTTCTAAGTAATGAATGAATTTATGTAACCTTGGCCAGTGGACAGGGCAGACCAGGCCCAGGACCGTCTGTGTTGCGTTATAGTATGTTGGTGATGTGACGTGGCGCGGTGAGGGAGGTGCAGGGCCAGGAGCAGCACTGGCCGTAACCATAGTGACAGCCTGACTTCAGGTGTTCTGACCCAGCGGGGAGAGCAGTATGATGGGAGGGGTGGGCAATGGTGAATACAGTCTGGAGGTGTAAAAAAATGGTGAAATACAACAAAATTATAACATGTACTATTTAACCAGTTACTGACTTAGTTATCCTTATTTGCCCCAAAAACTAGCTGGTAATTTTATGAACCAAATAAACTTCCATCTGGCGCTTTTCTAAACATTTAACTTTTAAACGTACGGATGGCTCAGTTTTATTCGTCTAAAAGTTGTATGAACCAGGAGATATGAGAGCCTGCTTTTGCGCACGTCACATCTTGAACATTTCTGCTGGGGTCCCGATGTGAATCAGTGACTCTCACCATCTGCAGTGCTTACTAATCACTTCCTTACTGTTATGTCATTGTCACAGTTTGGGGGCATATAACTCAAACTAATTTTAGTCATCCTGGATTCCAAGCATTGATTCATTACACCGTTTTTACTGTAACAAATCATTATATTAATTCTGAAGATTTTTATTCTGTATTTCAGCTTGCTTATATTGCATATATTGTACTGCTCCATTAACTCTTAATCTGTAGCTTCCATTTTTACCCCATTTGGCTTGCGCTGATCAGAACTTGACCACAATGAGTTATATTTTTTCTTCATCAAAACCTATTGGCCACTTCCAACGTAACTTTCCCCACATAATGTGATATGTAAACGTAGTGCTGATGTAAATGCATAATCTGTGATTCATAATCACAACCTGAACATCGTAAGTTAGGCTTCATAATTGTGAAATGCGGATTGAAGCTCTGAATCTCCAGCGGCAGCCACAGGTAAACATTCGCAGCTCTGAACATGGATTTGCATTTCATAAAATTATGAGATCGGCATGACAGGCACGGTTGCTGTAGATGTAAATTTATTTCCATAAGGATGGGATTTTGAGAGGTAATCTTTCTGTAAGACTGTAATGCTTGTAACTGCGCTGTGTGGTATGTCCAGGGGTGGGGAGTTTAAGGAGAAGCATGGTAATGTGTGTAAGGCAATGTGTTTAAATCAAAATACTGGGAACATTTATCAAAAGCCCCCCCACCCCAAACTTAGCTCAAGACTGATGTTATTTTCAAGTGTTTGAATGTGATTTAATGGTGGAGACACTGCTTGAACTGCTTGTCTGTTCCTGTGCAGGGACTACCGTCCGATTCCTCAGCTGGACCAGTATGAATTGGAGGGCCTGGACGATGATGAGGACCTGTCCGAACTGTCCCCCGGGGCACGAGCCGCGGCGGAGGCGGCCATGGCAGCTCAGGATAGGATGATGGGCCGAAATCGGAGGGGGCTGCTGTACGGTGAGGGGGGCCTGCTTTTAGGAATGTCATAAAAACAGAATTTGTCCCCTTTATTTATGATAGTAGCTGTCAGTTTTTATTCACACGAGTTTCACCATATTTTCTTTCCTTTTTTGCCGGGTAATAGCAGCATAAACGTGTTTTTGTCGTTAGACTATATGCCTCGTCTTACTGTTTCTTGCCTCTTTTGAGAACTGTGGTCATGTTAACTGCGATTTTGATATTTGACACACAAACACTGTATATTATAATTCTTTGTGTTATCTGTGCAGTTATAAATGTGTATATTGTATTTGTCAAGAAATTATTCTACACTAAACAGCCTTTTTTGTTTGAATGGGTCAGTAGTTCAGAGAGGGAATTTAAAAATACTGGTCACCCGTCCACTAGGGGGCGACCCAACAGTTGGTCTTCCAACATTCAATATTATGCAACAGCTTATTGCTACCTTCTGCTGAGCATTATTTCAACTGATAGGGACCACTGCTTGTATTTAACTTGTAGTCTTCTGATCCATTTTTTTGAGAACCGTATTGTCTGCCTGAATAGAGAGAATCCTGGATGAGTGCATGTGTAGGGGTCCAGGTAACAGACAGTAACTGGGGTCTTGTGGTCCCGTCCACAGATAGCGAGGATGAGGACGAAGACCGGCCGGCCCGAAAGCGTCGTCTGGCGGAGCGAGCGGCCGAAGGGGTGGCCGGCGAGGGTGAGGATGAGGAGATGATCGAGAGCATTGAGAACCTGGAGGACATGAAGGGCCACTCGGTGCGTGAATGGGTGTCCATGGCCGCCCCACGACTTGAGATCTACCACCGCTTCAAGAACTTTCTGCGCACACATGTAGATGAGCACGGGCACAACGTCTTCAAGGAGAAGATCAGTGACATGTGTAAAGGTAGTGTATATGGGCGGCCTGGTGGATCCCATGTGTAACCATCTTGTAAGGCCATTCATCCCATTCCATCCCATTCCATCCCATCCCATCGATCTATGACTGCTTATAGTGAGCCTGTAACCTGTCCCAGGAGGTACAGGACACACCCTGGTTGCAAAGCCAGTTAATTTCGCAACATGCCTACTGTGGGCAATTTAATGACCTAACTGCATTCTTCTGTGCTGTGGAAGGAAGAACCCAGGCCAAACCCACATGAACATGGGTATAACCTGTAAATGCCAAATGCGCAGATCTCGGGGTGGGAATCAAACCCAGAGCCTTGGAGACTTGAGGCTGCAGTGCTGACAACTAACTCGCTGTCCCTGTGGTCGTCTTACAGGGTGTGGGTTGTGTTTTACCTCTGAGAGATCTAAAGCTCTTCTGAATTCTGTCCCTCCTTCCACAGAGAACAAGGAGAGCCTGGTGGTGAACTACGAGGACCTGGCCGCCAGGGAGCACGTGCTGGCCTACTTCCTGCCAGAGGCGCCCACGGAGATGCTGAAGATCTTTGATGAAGCGGCCAAAGAGGTGGTGCTGGCCATGTACCCCAAGTACAACCGCATCGCCCACGAGATCCACGTCCGTATCTGCAACCTACCCCTGGTGGAGGAGCTGCGGTCCCTCAGGTAACGGGGGGCTGGACCCAGGCACTTAATTACAGGCTTTTGGCAATATCAACACCCCCCCCCCCACACACACACACACATATTATATTGTATTCCTTGGTTGATCTCCAGTCATAACTCTAAATCTAAACGTATTTATTTATTGTATGTCTTACTCTATGCCAAATTTGCACTTTTTCTACCAATCAGGTGGTTAACTGTCTTAATGTCTTTGGTTTAAAATGTCATTTTTATATTATGTCTAAATGTCTCAGTATTTCTATTCTGTTTATTGCTTCTCTATCGTACTGTGACTAACGAGAACGATATTTAATCTCCATGCGTGATTCCATGCATCATATATCTGAAGCTGACAAAAAAATATGATACTTATGGTAATTTAACATGCCTCCTCAGGCATCTTATTATATTTAAATTTCAGTGCTTGTTTTGATGAAATCTAATCTAAAGTATCTCCCTTTGGGAGCACAGGCTGCTTTGTGTTGATGAACCATCAGGCTGCACCAGTTTGTCTGGATAAAGGCGGCTGCTCTGGCTCTTATTGCGCTTCAGGCAGGCGTCAGGCCTTCGTTGCGCTTGCAGTCGTCTCCAGCTGCCGGCTAAGGAATTCACTCGGTCTGCAAGCGTTCGTAAATCTTGTGTCCTGCATTCAGTGCTCGCGTCAATCACATGACTGCGCAGTGCGAGTGTTGGCAAACTGGGGCTCATTGCATTGATCTGCGTGCCGCAGTCTCTAAAACGCTGCAGTAGCTGCTGGGGAGGACCTCTTACACACGGTTAGCAGGAACGTCCAGCGGCGTGACTGAGGTCCCCTCAGCGGTGGCTGTCAGGTTGTGATTGCGGGCCACTGAGAAGATGAAGTGTAATAAAGTTGCCAGCCGGCAGTTAAAGTATGTAAAACAGCATGTTGTTGGCTCTAGCCCGGTGTTCTTCTGTTGTGTAATGCAGTAACGCCCCACAACCACTGGGTGGCATTGTGTGGCTCAGTGGGATAAGCTGCCTTGCGGTTCAAATCCCTGGCTTGGCAGAGTGAATATCACCGTAGAACCCTTAACCCCCATTTGATGTGGGGACTGTCTGACCCTGCTTTCCGCATTGTAGGTCACCTTGGATAAAAGAGAACTCTGCAGTCAATAGTTTTAAACCCAAAACCTTCCGGATATGGGCATGGGAGTCAAACCTGTTGAGTCACGTTCTTTCCCTAGATCCATCTCATGGGCATTGTCTGTCCCCTTCCTCAGACAGCTACACCTGAACCAGCTGATCCGGACCAGTGGAGTGGTCACCTGCTGCACAGGAGTTCTGCCCCAGCTGGGAATGGTCAAGTACAACTGTAACAAGTGTAACTTCATCCTCGGACCCTTCTTCCAGTCCCAGAACCAGGAGGTCAAGCCCGGTTCCTGTCCTGAGTGCCAATCGCTTGGCCCATTCGAGATAAACATGGAGCAGGTCAGTCGTCCATCAGTGGCTTCGGTTACTCTGAACATGTTATGTTGCTGTTGAGTTTCGCCTGGGAAGCTTGTTGGCCTTAGTCTTGTCTCATGCAGTGTTTATGTAGCACATTTCCAAATGTGTTCCAGCACAGTCTGACATGTTGGTCTGATAGACCAGTCAAAGCCTGCATGGAATAAACAGCCTGGGGCATCTGCAGGAAGATTTTGGCTTAGGTTCAGCAAACGCCGGCTTCCCATATTTCTGCCGAGCTGGGTACCAGAACACGGTCCATAAATAGTGTTGGCATTATGGGTAATGAGAAAGCGGACAGTGCCGCTAAGAGAGCTCTTAATGCAGACCTCGCTACGTATCAAATCCCAGTTTCGGATCTCAGACCTGTGTTGGCATCCTATGTCTGTAGTAAGTGGCAAACTGACTTGGATGAATGTGCTGTAAAGGAATCGCATGAAATGAATCCTTCTGCCCTTAAGAGACCATGATTTTCTTTTCAAACAAGACCTGATCAAACAGTTGATACCAGACGCCGTATAGGTCATTCTACATTTACACATGACTCTTTATTAAAAGGCAAAGAGCCCCTGACTTGTCTGTTTTGTGATCCGGCCTTGTCAGTGAAACGCATTTTATTTTGATGTTATGCTCTGTGTAATACAAGGCACCGATGGGTGTTTTTAATAAGGTACCACCCCCATAAAGTTTTGGAATTTTTATGAGACATTAATTTAAAGAATCTTGCGGAAATTCTGTTTTTGTTCATATCTTTCCTGTTTTAAATTTCTCGCTGTAGATGATTTGTTTGACCTTTTTGCCATGATATAGCCATTGTTGCTGATTTGGCATTAAACTTAAGCCCACCACCGATCTCACAGACCGTGTACCAGAACTACCAGCGAATCACGATCCAGGAGAGCCCCGGCAAGGTGGCTGCTGGTCGACTCCCACGCTCCAAGGATGCGATCCTGCTGGCTGACCTGGTGGACAGCTGTAAACCCGGTGATGAGATTGTGAGTACCACTGCAGTGCTTCCATTCCTGTACACAAAATCCAGTTTCCAGTTTGACTCCCTGCTTTGAAATCAAAGATCAACTCAATTGATTAGTTGAACTTCAGGTTAAGGACTAAGTTGTTCAACAGCATAACCCATCATCAACCACTGTACTACCAGCCCTGTGCTCAGACATCTGCAGCGGTTGCTTGGTGCTTCTGCTTTCGGATGTGAGCTCAATGTGTTCCAATCCCCGCCTTATTAGGAGCTGACTGGAATCTACAACAACAACTACGACGGCTCTCTGAATGTGGCCAATGGCTTTCCAGTGTTCGCCACTGTGATCATGGCCAATCACATCACTCGGAAGGATGAAGGCGTAGTCGTGACGGAGCTGACAGACGAGGACGTGAAGGCCATAGTGGCACTCTCCAAGGACGAGCGCATCGCCGAGAGGGTAAGGCAGGTTCCCCCTAAGTCCGACCCACTGATTTCATCCTGCTATGGTTATAGGGGTCGGTCATTTCCTCCTTCCATCTTCTCAGATCTTTGCTAGTATTGGTCCTTCCATCTATGGCCATGAGGATATCAAGAGGGCACTTGCTCTGGCTCTCTTTGGTGGGGAACCAAAGAACCCTGGTGAGTTTATATAGCATCATCTTCTTCTTGCACAATCTTATCCATTAGGTACTAATGTATCTATTCTTATTAAACCTAACTGTTGGCATCAAAGATGATTCAGTAGGATTGAAAAGAGGTTGACACTGTTGTAGCAGTAGCGTAGTGTGCTGTGTATCCCATAGTTGAGAAGCTATAAGGTAAATGTCTCATGCTGTTGTCCCTTAGCATCTCCCGCTAACTTGCTATCCCGCCAGGTGGGAAGCATAAGGTCCGTGGGGACATCAACGTGCTGCTGTGCGGGGACCCTGGAACAGCCAAGTCGCAGTTCCTCAAGTATGTTGAGAAGGTGGCGAGTCGAGCTGTGTTCACCACAGGCCAAGGGGCATCTGCCGTGGGTCTCACGGCCTACGTTCAGCGGCACCCCGTCACCCGGGAGTGGACGCTGGAGGCCGGGGCTCTGGTGCTGGCTGACCGTGGGGTCTGTCTCATTGATGAGTTTGATAAGGTGAGCAGGTGCTAAGTAACAAATGGCTGGAAATTCTAGAAAGATCTGGATAGTGAAAATAACTTTCTTGAGCTTTCCTGTTCAAGATGCAACAAAAATGAACACTTTTTTGCAATACATCATAGATGAATGACCAGGACAGGACCAGTATCCATGAGGCCATGGAACAACAAAGCATTTCTATCTCCAAGGCTGGAATCGTCACCTCCCTCCAAGCTCGATGCACTGTCATCGCTGCCTCCAATCCCATTGGTTTGTACCTTCAAAAACATTTGTTTAATTTTATGAAATCCTTACTGTTTCATTGAAACGTCTTTGTGGTCCTTTTGTTGTAGGTGGTCGTTATGACCCCTCTCTTACCTTCTCGGAGAATGTGGACTTGACGGAGCCCATCGTGTCCCGATTTGACGTCTTGTGCGTGGTCAGAGATACCGTGGACCCAGTGCAGGTAAGACTGTAGATGTTCTTGTTGATGCACAGCATGGTTTTTCATAACTATTGGAAAAACTTAAGGCAGTTCTGTTTCATTATTTCCAAGGATGAGATGCTGGCCCGTTTTGTGGTGGGTAGCCATCTTAAGCACCACCCCAGCAACAAAGAAGGGGGTATGGCTGGACTCGAGGAGGTGGTCCTTCCCAACACCTCGGATGTGCCGCCCATCCCTCAGGAGCTGCTGAAGAAATATATCATATATGCCAAGGAGCGCGTGCGGCCCAAGCTCAACCAGATGGACCAGGACAAGGTGGCCCGTATCTACAGTGACCTGCGTAAGGAGTCCATGGTGAGAACCTACCGGAGAGCTGAAAATGCTCAGTGGGTCTGAGTACTGCTTCAGTCCAGACCACCACCCTGCAAAATTAGGTCTGATGTGCAGTTAATTCATTGTATTTAGAGACTGTCTTGTATTAAGTGCTGCATATGATGGGTCAGAAGGTTCCAAATTAGCCTGGGAATAAAAAATAAACGTATACATCCATCAGAATGAACTTCTTTGGGTAAGAACAGATAGGAAATGTTCTAAGAACTTATCGTGGAATACTACAGTGTGTGTGTCACCTGACTACATCGATACTGTGGTTGATGAGGAAGGCGGCCATATCTGCTCACCATGTCTGTCTTTTTATTTATGTCAGGCCACAGGCAGCATCCCTATCACCGTGAGACACATCGAGTCTATGATCCGCATGGCGGAGGCTCACGCAAGGATGCACCTGCGGGATTATGTCCTGGAGGATGATGTCAACATGGCCATTCGCGTCATGCTGGAGAGTTTCATCGACACGCAGAAGTACAGTGTCATGAGGAGCATGAGGAAGGTGCGATGTCTTTGAATTTATTTCCAGCTCCATTTGAAGGTCAACAGAACTCTAATTAAATTTGACTGGAAGTCCTTAATCCTCTTGGCTTGTCCCAAAGATGTTCCATTTTTGGTTGTAATTAACCCATCTACTCCTGCCGCAGACATTCGCCCGGTACCTGGCCTTCAGACGGGACAACAACGAGCTACTTTTGTTCATCCTGAAGCAGCTGGTTGCAGAGCAAGTGACGTACCAGCGAAACCGATATGGAGCCCAGCAGGACACGATCGAGATCCCTGAGAAGGATCTTGCGGACAAGGTACGTAAGAGCCAATGAGTTTGCGGCTGTAAAGCTGCTGAAATGCTAATCCAGCAGTATTAATTCACAGTAGTTTTACACATGTTGGAATTGGTTTTACAGTGGCATACATTTCTTCAGGGCAGATGTTTTGCTCTCTAAACAGCAGTGAAATACTTCCTCTGTGTTAGATTAGCCAGTAAAGCAGATTAGATGTCATTTTTGGCTGTTGGATGGAGAAATGTGGTTTCATTGATATAATTCCTTTTTTCCCATCCTAGGCCAGACAGATCAGCATCCACAACTTATCAGCTTTCTATGACAGTGACCTCTTCCGCACCAACAAATTCTCTCATGACACCAAGAAGAAGCTCATCTTGCAGCAATTCTGAGTGTTCACGGCAACAGGAACCTGCCCGCTTCCTCCAGCTTGCTTCTGTATATATTTGTCTGGGTCACGCTATGCAAGATGACATGCAGACTGCGTGGACAGAAACGTTTGAGCTGACTTATCAGTATGTACATACTGTACTCGTCTCGGATTCTGCTAATAGGTTTTATTCCTAATAGGTCACCTGGCCATAATCTGGCCATTTAAGATGTGACATGAGTCATTGTGAATAACACAAGGTTGATCTGTACTTCGTTAAGTGGTCATGTTTTGTGTGGAACATGAGTGATGAGTTTATCTGGTTTCAGGGGAAAAAAAACGCTACATGTTTCATCCTTTTGCAATATCATTAAAGTTAATGTTGATGTGTAATCTTTGTTCCCCAATTTGAATGTCCTCCTTGAGCTGTTGAAATGATTTAGGTAACTTAATAAGCATAGATTTGATGCCTTAGAGCAAAACAGCCCATATTTAGTGTTATGACATAAATTAAATTATGCCCTATACACGGATAAAACTGGACAATTTACGGAACAATGAACTAATTGACTATTATAATTACAGTACATATTTCCGAAAGCAATTATTTGAAAGGAATCTGCTTGGAACGTATACCTTGTCATCAAGTTGATATTAATGCTGGCGTTACATCTGGGGAGAGAGGAAAAGGCTTAACTTCAAACGGTAATTGTATCCAAAATTTTAAGTTTAAGTTCTGCATTTGATTTGAAATTCGTTTTTTAGGGTGCGCAGGTGTCTGTGCTGGTCGTACCGGCGCGGACAGTGTTTAGGACCCGGGATCAGATGCTTGCTGGCGTCGCACCTTGGTGCCTGCGCAAAGACACTGCGCAAACATTGAATTAAAATCGGCGCATTTGCCGGGCTGATAACTGAGAAACTGGGGGAGCCGCAGCAAAGCGCGGCAAGACCCGACAACAAAAAGGTGCAGGTACTGATCAGCGAGAGCAATCATCCCGAAGCGGAAAGAGCAATAACTCCCACCGGCCGCTTGCCTTTTTTTCTTGTATTTCTTATTTTTTTAAAAACTGTTAAAAATTGAATGTATGCGACAGACGTTTACTCTAATATTGCACAATAAGTCGGTGCCCTGCGCACATTTGCAGATCGCAACGTGAGCCGGCAGCTCGTCTCAGGCTTCCTCACCTCCGGGTATTTAGAGCTGTGCAACAGAAATAATCGTTTTTAAAACGGTGATGCATCGCAGGCATCCACAAGAAGAGAAGCCGACAACCGCGCTAAATTATTAATACCCGGTACCCTATTTGATAAAACAATACCTCCCGACCAACTACGTATTGCATTACTCTCTGGCATCGACCACCGACATGCAAACGCTTTTCCTTTCCTGCAGCGTCATAGCGGGTAAGTTATACGCTCTGTTAATTGTATCTGAAAACATGTTTCTAATTAGTCATAAAGTAATCCCCCCCTTCCCCATTCTCGGTGCTGGCGGTGTGACCGTTCTTTGTTCATTCATTCCTTTCGGTATTATACAGCTGCGGACTAAGGTGAACCTAATGCCCGCAGTTTCCGTTCGGGGGGTAAAATAAGAAAAAATATATATATCATCGTAGGAGAGAAATCGCCGCAATTGGAAAGTCCATGTGCGGTCCGCTTTGGACAATGCGATAGCGGGACGCAGGATGGGGCTCATTGCATGATTGACGATCGTAGCGCCTCTTTAAGCTTACATGAATCGTATTAAGCGTAGGAATGAACCCGTCCAAAAGCACTTTGCTGCTCTGTAGATTGACTAATATTAACGAATGAAATAAGCATTTATTTTCTAGCTCGTCTGACATACAATACCTATGCATGACAGGTTATACTAAAATGAAAGGGAACGGTGCAACAATGTTTGATGCCACGGTACCAGATATTAGTAAGTTTTGGAGTACTTTTGGTGTATGACCCTCTATTTGTTTACGCAATATACACATTTACGTTATGGGTTGTAAACGCAAAATCGTTGTATTATAAGATTTCAAAAACATATACAGAATTTGGCCAAAAATAATTCGACTTTAGTATAACTAATGTCCTATATGAATATAGTATGACTGAGAAGCTGTCGTCTATTCAGCTTCGTTGGTTTTTGTGCAAGTTATGGAATCAAGTGTTGGATACAGTGAAGTTGTGTTATTTTTTTGTCTACTTCAGGTCTTTCAATTAGGGAAGAAACTTGAATAAAGTTAAATTTATAGCATAATTGTCACATTGCTGGGCGTTTATGTTTTAAGTATGCTTGGCTCAGCATTTTTTGCTGAAGCCTCCTGCGGCTGTCCGGTCTCTTTATGCGGAGTTTTCGTGTGTTTCTCCCACAATTAAAAGCTACGTGACTCGTGAAATATTGACTCCAGATTTCCTGTTTGCCGTTAGTCACTTGGTATGAGCTGGTATCCTGTCTGTGGTGTCAGAAACATGACTGGACATACAGTTATCGATTAGCCATGGGTCACAAATCACTGCCGCAGGATAATCATGGGAGCGAAATGCCTTATGGGTGCTGAGACAGAAAGGTCAGATCAGGCGTTAGCTCTGATGGGACACAGGAAACGAAAACTGCAGCATAAGGGCGTAAAAGCAGGTGGGTTTGGAACATCCGTCACACTGGCTCCCTCGTCTCTGTTGGTGAGGTAATTAATGACGATGATGCGGGAGAACGGCTGGAGCGTCCGCTGGCCAAGAAAAAGGCCCCCATGCTCAATGGGCAGCATTTTACAGTGCAGCAGGAGGCTTACAGGCAGTGCCACCGAGAATGACAGGATAGACAGTCAGCATAAAACTTTTCAATATCTTGATACGGATCAGGTCCAGTGTGTGTTTTACCGGAGGCAATGCCCCATCCCAAAAATCGCTACAGTAAAAGCTTGCCAGAGATGGTCACAGGAGGCTGCAGGTTCAATGCAGATACTGCGTGCAAGGGGGTGGGATGCAGCCAAATTCTCCCATCCATCTTCCCTCACTGCTCACCCAGTACATAGCCAAACAGAGCCTATTCTAGGAAACCTTAACCACAAGGCGGGAGACCTGTTGCAGGGCCCGCACACAATTTGGTGATACTGATTAATTTCCGTATTTGTACATGTATTTGGACTGCAGACAAACCACAGTATATTGAGAAAATCTGGAAAATCCAATAAGGATGAGTAAATTCCAGACATACAATATTGGGGTTGAAAGTGAACCTTTGGCCCCCTGTCCTGACATTTTTATTTATCTCAGTATTTACTCTCCACTTCCAGTCAGAGTCTCTGTGCTTCAAAATATTCTTCTGAAATCCAGGCAGCTAATTTGCAAAAAAAAAAATCACAACGTTGACTCCACTGTGCCAATACTTATGGAGACCACTCTGTATGATTCATGTTTATGATTGGAAATGCAGCCAATGACGAGAATGAAGGATCAGCAGGGTGGAAAATTATAAAATCCATAAATTACACTGCAGCAAATGGAAACAGTTCTTCCGTGACTGTGGGGTCTTTTTTCGCAAATGACAGATTTAATTGGTTACCTTATGTTCTTGATGTGTTGCTGGTGATTTGATTAAGTTTGTGTCCTTTGTCTGTGCAGAATAATTACATTCCCTTCATATAAGCATAGGTAGGACTGTATGTGGTTTCAATTGCCGGTGACTGTATGGGATACACTCTACACCAAGAAGAGTGTTATCATCTTCAGTCTGAAGGAGCCTGGTTTATTTTCTGTAGCACTTCATTAAAAAAGGGAGATAAATCAGAAATATTATATACTGCAGTGTACAGTGTGGAAAGTAACATGATGAAAATATAGTGATTCTATCTGTATTCATGAAAAACATCCATAGCTGCTTATTCAGTACAGTGTCGTGGTGAGTCTGGAGTGCATCCAAAGGGGCATGAAGCGTGGAATAAAGTACAAACAAGAGAGAACATGCAGATTCTGCATAAACACAACCACATAGGGCAGGAGGTGGACACACAACCCTGGAGGACTGAGGATTGAGCCAGGACACCACTCTTACATGCTGCTCTTAATAATAGTAATACAGTTCATTTATACAGTGCTTTTCAAGAACCCAAACATTACTACAATAGGTGAGAGAACACAGATACATATATAGATGCTCCTCAACTTACAATGGGGTTATGTTCCGATGAACCCATCGTAAATAGAAAATATCGTAAGCCGAATATGATATGATAAATAAATAACTACGCGATATGTTGTTAAACACTGTATCAGATGTTTACGCTCACAATTGCTACAGAGACTGGAAGCGTGGCTGCATAGATGCTGCCATTGCCCGGGATCGGTAAAAAGTATCGTACGGGATATCACTAGCCCGGGAACAGATCAAAATTCAGAGTTTGGTCGGATGGCTACTGAGTGTGGATCGATATCGCTTATATTGTAAATCAAACCATCTTAAAGCAAGGAGCATCTGTAAAACATTATACTGAATACTTGACAAATACATACTATAACCTGTTATATTTCATCGTAATTAAACGATTACACCAATCAGCCATAACATTAGAACCACCTAAAACAGCTCTGACCAGTCTAGACGCAGTCTCCACAAGACCTCTGAAGGTGTCCTGTGGTATCTGGCACCAAGACGTTAGCAGCAGATCTTTTAAGTCCTGTAAGCTGCGAGGTGGAGCCCCTGTGGATCAGTCTTGTTTGTCCAGCACATTCCACAGATTTAGATTAGATTGGGATCTGGGGAGTTTTGAGGCCAAGTCAACACCTTGAACTCATTTTCATGCTCCTCACACCGTTCCTGAACAATTTTTGCAGTGTGTCTGGGTGCATTGTCCTGCTGAAAGAGGCCACTGCCATCGGGGAACACCTTTGCCATCGAGGGGTGTGGTAGGTCTGCAACAATGTTTAGGTAGATGTCAAAGTAACATCTACATGAATGCCAGGACCCACGGTTTTCTAGCAGGACATGGACCAGAGCATCATACTGCCTCCACCTTTTCTCATAGTATATCCTGGTGCCATCACTTCAACTTGTTGTTGCCCCATTTTGATGCCACTTTCGGCACTTGTTGTTGCCCCATATGCAGAAAGCTGTAGTGCAGGGGTGGGGAATCTGATCCATGGAGGGCCGGTGTGGGTGCAGGTTTTTGCGATGGCCTCTCAGTCAGCCAATAATAAAACAGTGGTTCTCAACTCCAGTCCTGGGGACCCACTGTTATTGGCTAATTGAGAGGTCATCCCACAAACCCGAACCGGCTCTCCATGGATCAGATTCCCCACCCTTGCTGTAGTGCATTGTATTCTGACACCTTTCTGTCATAGCCAGTATTAGCTTTTCAACAATTTCTGCTACAGTAGCTTTGCTCTAGGATTGGACAGGACAGGTTAGCCTTCAATCCCCACATGCATCAGAGAGGCTTGGGTGCCCATAACCCCTTTGCCAATTCATCAGTTGGCCTTCCTTGTTCCACCCCAGTGTTCCCAGTTTCAGTAACTCATGCTGACCAATGCTTCCGTGTAGCAGGGATGTATTTCCTGGAGATTGTGTGTGTTTGTGAAAGAAAAGGAAACTGAACATCACTGAATCTTAAATGACGAAAAGGTAAATTACCTGACAGTGACGTTTCTGTGCTTCAGCCAGTTTGTTTATTAGTACGTTGGTGAATTTTCATGAGTGTGTTTCGCTGTCTGTGCCTTGGCGTGTCGGTGCTTCGTTGTCTCAGCATTTCCGTGCATTTCGCTGAAAAGCAGCAGCCCATTCTGCTTTCCCAGTCAATAACGAAAAGGGAGAGAAGAAATCCAATCCCCAGCATGAATATACAATGAAATTTTAATGTTTGGAAATTGCACCAGAGAATGAATGACTGCAGAAATCTGCCTGTTTTAGTTTTTGGGTGATATATTGAATATATTCTTATTAATATGCAATTGAAATGATATTGAAATGGTTGCAGTGGAAATACATCAGAGGAATAGAGAAGCAATTGAGCCGAACCTTTGAATATGAGTTGGATCACTGAGAAATAGATGCTCAAAAGCAGAGGACAGTGATTTATGGATCTTGTCTTAGAAATACGCCGTATGGTTAAAAGTATGTGGCCTCCTCTATTAATTAGAGAAATTGCCTAATTAAGCCATGCCCATTGCTGACAAAAGTGTATAATTAAGCACACAGTCACATGATCTCCTGCAGGAAAACATTAGTAGCGGAATGAGTGGTGAGGGGTTAGTGACTTTCCACTTGGCGTCGTCATATGACTCCATCTCTCCAACAAGTCAATTCACCGCATATCTGTCTTGCTAGAGGTATCCTGGTCAACCGCAAGTGAAGAGATGATGGAAGTCAGAGCATCTGGAAGCAAGTTCAGTTGTGAAGTGGTAGGCCACACAAACTCACAGAACAGGACCTGATTACCCAACGTCAATACCCACCCTGAATGGCAGCAAATATTCCAGCGTCTAATGGAAAGCTTTGCAGAAGAGTATTGGGTTTTCCAGCAAAAACGGGTTGACCGATTTGATATTAATACCCTTGGCTTCAGAATGAGATGCTGGACAAGCTGGTGTCCACATACTTTTGGCCATATAGTGAATATGATTTTAATGTTGGTGTTAAAACCAAGAATTGTGGTGATCACATATCTTCCTGCTCTTGCATCTCTGCTGAACAGGCATGGCATGTAATATCTACTGCAGTCTTGGAATCCGACCGTTCTGACCTCATCCTTCCAATCAAAGTTCCCTTTTCCATATCCAAAAAGACTTTCAAAATGTGTAATCTTGAACCCACATAAAATTGTTTAATATTTTCTTCAAAATGACTGCTAATCAAGTGATTGCAAGTTTTTTCATCACTCAGATCAGCTTTGGAGTTATTATTAAGAATGACACAGACCCTGACTACTGACTCATGGTTGCTCATGCCTCCTCCTGTTAAGCACTGTTGAGGGCTGGGAAGGCGGCTTGTAAACTAACAAGCTATTGTTGTCCCCTGCAGTGACATTACTGTGGTAACCCACCAGCTGTGTAGATTGTGGACTGTAAGCGAGATGCACGCAGGATGGATCAGGGCAAAAGGTCTACAGGCAGATAAGAGTCTTATCCAGACTCCCATAGCTGTGCTGCATTGCAGTGTTATCTACTGCAACTCCATCTAATCACGGTGCCCTAGGAGCCAGACGTGTCCCATCCTCTGTTTTGGTACCAGCCTGGTTTCCCTGCCACTTTACAATGTCTGGAATAATATGGAGGGTGGAGCTGGTGAGGAGCACAAATTATTGAAGGATTCGAGGGTTTTAGTTGTCACATGCATGGTATACAGTCCGGCTAAGACCTGCAGTGAAATAACCTGGTGGTGAACCGCAAAAAATAAAATAGAAAAAGCAATAAGACATAAAAGTAATAAATATGTAATAAATAAGGAATAGTAAAGTTATACTGAAAAGAAAGAAAAAGAAGAAAAAAAAGTGCAACAAAGCTCCAAAAATGTGCTTGTGCATGAGTAAGGAGTGAATGTTAAATTACTACAATTGTCAATTACATGTTAAGTAATCTAATGACTTACTGGGATTGGTGAGTATAGCCGGACGCCATCTGTGGTATGATACGCCATTTTCACCCCGCTGGCCGGTGAGTCCCAACTATCTAGACAATGGGGGGGGGGAGGGGGGGGTGTCAGGTGACCCGAACAGAGGTGATGCTCCCTCTGATTTCCCTCCTAATGGGGTTGATACCTGATCTGCTGTGAAGAGCAAAAGACCAGCCACGGGGTAAATCAATCGAAATTAAATAATAAAAATCCCACAATGCCAGGCTTTTTTTTTTTTTATTATTTTTTTACAAGTATAGGAATCAATCAAGTAGATGCTGTGATATATGGGCAAGGTTTCCATTGGTATTTATATGTCTCTCACAGACTTGTTTTGTTTCTTTTTTAATATGCAGCGCCTCTGTAATCACCGCAATGGGGACCAGGGCCTCTGTCAGGTAGAATTAATTGGCTCTAAATTGAGACATCCCATATTCCATTGACACTACAGGGAGGGGGAAGGGGGGAATTACTGACAGATTGCTGTGTTGCTGCCGGAGATACATATAAAAGAAGGATTTTCTGCTTCTCACAAAAAGTGGGGATGACAGCAGACCCCTCAGGGTCCCCTCAGGAGTGCTGCGTGGTATTTATTTTGCTCCATATTTTTATTCCCCACCCTAACCCCACCCCATTTGGGTGAAAATGAAAAGCCCTCATGTTACTGACGGTGCCTTCCACTGCTACCTTCAGCATTCCTGTGATTGGATCATAGCTGCTACGGTCTGCTTTGGTTTGATTCATTTTTATATATCGACCTTCACAACACAGGTGCAACATAAGCACTTAACAACGATCAGACAACAAGAAGAGGGACGCCAATCGATGTTGTGGTGGAAATTGTTGTGTAATAGTGAAAATCAGCTAGAACAGGAACTGAAAATTCTTTTGGTAGTTACAGGAGAGAAGACCTCAGGGGGTCAAAGACTACCTGGTTGTTATCCAAGATCCATCCATAACTATCTTTAACTACTTGTCTTGCACAGCCAGCAAACCTTACAGGTAACTTTAAATTCAGGATGAAGTTTACACTCATGGGAGTTGTACTTACACAATAATGTTCTGAGGGCAGAACAAAAAGATGATTGGTTCAGAGAGATAGGTCTAAGCAACCTACCTCGGGCCCAACCAATCAGATGTCTTCCTTCTGCCTCTTCTAGTAGCTTGGACCCGCCTCCTCTACCACTTGATTGATTATCTCTCTGAACCAATCGTTTTTTGTTATGCCCCCACAACATTTTTGTGTAAGTAAAACTCTCACAAGCAAAGTTTGTATGTATTGGTAGAAGCCAGGAGTGAATATATGTTCTGTCCAGCCCTCTTTCTAGACCAGCGTTTCCCAACCCATTCTTTGAGGATCCTCAGAGTGTCCACATTTTTGGGAGGAAGCAAAAATGTGTATTGTCTTGCAGGGACCCATGAGGAAGTAAAAACATGGACCGTCTGGGGGTTCCCAAGGACCGAGTTGGGAAACACTGTATAAGACTACCAGTGGTTCCAGTTGACTATAGTTCCATTGAACACATACAGCATTCTTCACCAGAAGATCAGTTTTTAGTACAGATCTTAAATGTATGTCATTAAAATTTTAAGGTACCCAATTTTGCCCTACTTTGCCAATCATCCTGTTCTGCTTCCTTCAGCTTTCCATTTGAATATCTTCACCTTGAATAAATGATAAGAGCATGTAAAATAAACTGCGAAAAAAAGATCAGTAAACAAAGAGAGGTATTTCTGGAGATGGCCACCCTGTTGCAATCATAAGAGTTTAAGCTATGGTAGAAGTTCTCGGTTCACTCAGAAATCCCATAATCCTTTTCCACAAAGAGATCCACTAAGTCTTTAGAAAAGAGTTTTGTGTGAAGCCAGAATCGACTACAGTCTTATATTGTGATGGTTCTGATTTGACTCTGTATCCTGGATTACAAGAAAGAAGAGCAGTTTTGCCTTTTCTCTTTTCTTTGGAAAAAAATACCTTTCTGAGCTAACACAATGAACAGGAGAAAGCTGGCTATTACATCTCTTAATGTGTTTTCCTGACATCGTTCACCTTTGTGGCATACATCATTTAATTTGCCCTGTTCTTGTTATGCTGAAGTGGGGGAATGAATTTCAGGTTGTACTTTTAATGCATATTACCTTAAAAGTATAATGCTTCCTCCACTTCTATGTTCTGATACGAAAAAGGATTCTGGAAGTCAACCATTTGATTTGCCATACGTGTATAGATGACACCCTGACCAGAAAAAAGACGATAAATGGATGAGTCATTATCTGAGTAATATTTTACATTCAACACTGTTTCTTTCACTCCAAAATATAGACTTTCTGATATAAGAACATGACATCAGTACTGCTGAAGAGGCCTTACGGAGGGAGTTGAACACTACAGCCTACAAATGGGATTTATCTCCACGTTATAGTGCAAAAGTTACCAAGCAGCCAACCTGATGTGGTCAGACCAGACACCAAATAATATCTTCCACAATTTAAGTTTGGAGGGAAGACACGTCCATTACAAGCGAAATACACTGCCCTGTTATTTTCAGTTTTCTGACTAGGGCCTTTTCGTCAAACATTTATGAGAAAGACGTGTGCCTTGTCCAATTAAATATAACCCCTGAGTTTGATTCTTTCTGAGAAACTCTTAATACCCTTTAATGCTTTGTGCACAAGACTGGATCATTGGAGGAACAATTATGAAAACCTTAAAAAAATAAATACCATTTCTTTCTTGTTCTGCTCTCAGAAGAAAAAACCTTCAATCCCTGCTTACTTACATTTGATGTATAATTTTTATAATTAATATAACAGGAAGCAGCTATTTCACTGTTGTGTATCAAGAATTGTCATCTACTCTGCATGCAACATTTTACCTTTAATCTTACTTGCTAGCAGTTTGCGTCTTTTCTGGAAGTCATTATCCCTAGTTAATGTAATTGGTAACTATGGATGTGTGATATTATCAAGGGGAACCAAGTGCAACATATTTTGTCCTCGTGCTGTGATGTTATTAGATGTATCTCCTGGTCCAGCCGTCCTACAGTGTATCACATGAGTTTGCCATATAGCTGCTCAGCATGCGGGGCCTCGTTAGCTCGATGTTCGTCAGGTGCTGATGTGCCCCTCTGAGCGAAGCGTGGCTTAGCGCAGATACCTGGGATTATAACAAATAACCGATTTCAAGCAGGTGGAACACACAAAAGTGCAGTCTAATAAAAGACTGTGGTCTCCAGGTTTTTTTAAGATGGAAAAAATTTCAATAAAAGAAATGAGACCAGCAGTGGCTTGGCTGACTATTAATATTATAATAATTTGTAGGCATTTGAGACTTTTACTGTGTTTTTTAGTTAGCTGTTGTGCTATATGGTATAGGGCGAATACATTTTTCTATTTTATGATTCTAAAAGTGATGTTCTCAACATACCAGCTCTTTGAAATACTGGGCATATTTTTGCACATTCTACAAATATAGCTTGTGTCCTGTGTCCTTCCAAGTTTTCTCTGGACTGATCTCCATGCTGTCTTTATATCTGAGGTGAGTGAGGTGGGTTATTAAAAAAAAAAAACACTAATATGGAACAATTCTGGGGCATTGTGGGTGGTTGGGGGGTGGAGGTCAGCTGCAGCTTTTGGAAATCAGCCCACTGCTGTGAGGTGGAGGTTGTGGGGGGAGGAAGGGGGGGGGGGGGGTCAGAAAGATTGCAGCCAGCAGTGGGTATTTAAGGAAGAGATGAGGCTTTGGAATCTGCAGTAGGCAAGATTACAAGAATACTGTCGGTCACCTCCAGTTAATGCTCCCCGGCAACCAATAAGAAGTAGGCAAGAACATTTCACTGCCTTATTTCCAAGCCAACTGTTAACAGTAAACATAGAGGCCGGTTCGTTTCGAACAGGGCGAGGGGTGGAGCATTTTTGCTGATGGTTTGTCCATAAAGCAGCCCTTTCCCCAGGTCCCACGGCAGTACAGTGGTGGGCGGAGCCAGCATCAGGCTAGCAAACTGACCCATACTGCATTGCTGCTCGCCTGTGACAGCATTTTCCATGCAGTGTCGTATTTCGCTCCCCTTATCCTCTAACAGGAAGGGTGTTTTGGACATCACCTAGACTGATTGTTAAGTAGAATCGATGGGGTACAGACATGGAAACAGAAGTAAGTACATCCTGGCATCCGTATAGCGTTCCTTTTGCCAGTAGGGACAAACGGACCCTATTCCTCACAGTCAATCATTAAAAAGTTCTGTTTGGTATGTAAAATATGTGCCAGTGTTTCAATTTCATAGCAGTGTGAAGGCTCGCCAAAAAGCCTGCTCTTTGCGAAAAAGATCTGAGATCCAGTGACCTGTGTCCTGCCATTGCCTTCTGGCACAGCCTTGCCGCAGCAGAGATCAGCTCGGGTTTGATTAACATCGGTGCTAATGCCCAGAGCATGCCGCAGCAGTGATCAGTTTGGGGTTTGATTAACATCTGCGCAACTGCACGTTTCATGTAATCAACGTATTTTATGTTACTTCTGTCAGATAAACAGTGGTATGATGTTAAAGCTGCTTTTTTAATACAAATGATACTTGAATATTTTGATCTGTCACTTTGGAGGTAAGACCTAACAGGGTGGGACACATTTTAACATCCATAAAAGTGAATAAACATACCCTGTGCCTTTATCAATCCAAATGATTTCAGCCTTTGAAGATCTCAATGTGTTGGGTGGGTCCCGTTACCCCGAAGGCTGAATAAAGCTTAGAAAGGCTGTGGGAGAAGAACGAAATGTTCCAGCTAGTAATAATATGGGCTGTGATGAAAAATAATGGTCACGGTTGCAGGAGAAAATTCGCTTACTGCCTGTCTTTATCCAAGCAGAGCACAATTTGCAGCATGCGCTGAGAACCTGCCTCGCTTGCGGATGTCTGTCCGTTCTATCCTTTACCGAAAGTCCATGCCCCCTTGGGGTAACTAGCTGGAACCCTGTCCTGAAGGCTTCATCATTTTGCTCAGTGTGCTGCCCATTTCCCACATCCCCCTGCACAGAGGCAGTGAAGAGTTATTCCAGGAGCTCGGTTTAAATCACGTAAATGCATTTGTGTATTTGTGTATTTCTAACCAGGGATGCTTTAATGCACAGGCTTACCCAGACTGAGGTCCAGGGGCCTCCACTAAAAAGGGGCCCCAAATAACCTTATTTAACATTTTTTTCTAATTATTTGTAATGAAATGTATAATAAAGCCTAGAGTCACTACCTGTCCCATATTGACAAATAGTTTATCTGATTCATATTATCAGGTCTGCACTGATCCCTCGCCAATAATTAAAAAAATGTTATAGTTGGAGAGCACGCCCCCCCAATTTTGGCACTTGGCCAAATTTATTTTCGACCTCCCCATTCAACAGCTTTTTATCATCGCCACCCCCCCCCCCTCCGGTTAAGGGGCCATGTTAATGCACCTTATAAAATATCGTTTGTGAAATTATCTGATGCATTTAAGGTATCTAAGTTCAATTCATAGGCTGATTGTTCTTTAAGTTTCTGCTAAATTTGCATCGATGCAGCCTGCTGGAGGAATGGGGGGGTATGTGTTTCTGAGGGCGGGCTCATCTGCCCGTTCCATATGCTCCGCCATGGCCGTCTGGCCCAGAGCGGGTAATCCTCCCCGGGGACAGATTGCCTCCTCTGGGGGCTCCAGCCCGTTGACCCGAGTCCGCATTTACACCCAAGCCGATTGGAGCTGCGTCATCCCCTTAGCCTGAGGGCAGCGCCTTTCGGAGCAGCAGCACCTCGAGCTGAAGGATACAGCCTCATCCACTCACCCTGTGCCTCTTTGTAATTTACCTATTGAGCAGAAGCTTGTTTCCAAAGTGAAGCACAATCGAAAAAACAGGATCAACCAGTCCCTGAATTGGTGACTTTCTGCTCATAGGCACAGCATCAGAACCTGCTGAGCCTTATACATGTAATTTATCATTTATGTTTACAGTCTAGGCTTTAAAAAACGATTTCTACTGACCATACTATTCCTGTATTCCCCAAATGTCGGTTTTTATCATTGGAGTTTTCGAAAATGCAGTCCTTTTATTCATGTTATCATTGTCTTCTTGGCATGATAGTAGAGAATTAACGTGGGGGAAAAAGAATGACAGATTTCCATTCTTCTGTACTTGATTCAATACATATTTTATACATATTCTGGTCTAAGCTGTATAAAAAATGCTGTTGTGCCAGATAATGTGCAATAATTTTTTGCTTTTTCACCAGCTGCCCAGAAATTCAGGAAGCTAATTTCCTGAAATGTGAATCGGCCATTTGCAGAATATTAATGAAGTTGATGGAGTGAAAAAGGCTCCATTCTTATAATCATAATATATGTTCACCTACATATATATTTACACTAGTCAAGTGTGAATTTTTCACAGCTGCTCATGGCTATGCTGTGCTTTTTTTCAATCTGAAACTGTAAGAATGATCATTATCAGCTGTTTTTTTTTTTTTAGAAAAAAAAAAAAACAAGTCCCTGAATTATTTAGGAGTGGGAAACACCATTTGACATTTTAGATATCTCACTTTATGGGTTTCATTGGATGTCTTGTGCCTTGACTGCAGGAATTTTGTTTAGCCCGAATCTGCTGTTTTTCTTTCACTGCTCCCAGGATCAATAGTGCTGCTGGTGTCATGTGACGCCGTGAGTCAGGACCCACCTTCGTCCCCCACCTTGACCGGACCACCTAGGCCTGCCCGGACCTCGGAGCGCATCGCTCGGCCGGAGGTCATGCCCTCGAGTCCAGAGACCCCCCAGTCCGTGGGGCTCACTGGCGGATCCCAGGAGTCAGGCTTCTCCAGCGAAGAGAACGAGGATGCCAAGGGGTTACCACCCGTGTACTGGGATGAGGGAGGAGAGGTCAATGGCACCAGTATGGACACCGGGACCTTGGAAGGTACGTGACATCCAATTAGTCATTGCCTTGTCCATCCATCAGTTTTCCATAACCGTGTAATGAATGCAGGGATTCCGTCCCAGGAAGCAGGAGACATTATGGACAAGATGCCGTTCTGTTGTAAGCCACGCAACCCGTTTGTGCCAGGGGATAGCTGGACATGTTGCCTGCTATTCGATATATAGAGTAACGGTGAGGTTATTCACAAGCATACTACACTACCAAGTACTGTCTTGTTTTTTATGTGGATTTAATACTAAAATTGAAAACACACGACAGAACAAGGCAGCACCAAACAGTATAGCAACGAAACAACACCAGTGAATCTGATAAATGATGACTTACAGATGGCTTACAAAGTCTTCCACGATGGTATACTGTAGGGTGACCTTAACGCACAGAATATCACATTCAGATCTGTAAAAATGGGCTCCAGCTGAAGTCACCGTCCCAACACCAAGACCTTAATTTCATTGGCCAAATTATCTAGAACCAGTTGCCAAATTTTTACAAAATTTTACTGTACCACTGTAACGCCATTGGGTGTTTGTCTTTAATCCGCTGGAACAGAACACCTCGCCTGGCCAAAGGGCCCATCTTCCTGTCACAAGAATGTTTTGACGGCCCAGACTCTCTGACACCCTCAAGAAAGTGAGCCCAGAAGGCTGATTGTTTGCATTATTTTCTCTGGTCATTCAGACTCTTAGAGACTGTCACCAAGTCGGCACTGGCACACACGGCAGTGGTCTGTTCCGGGAGCCATAGCGATGGCTTTCTTCCATGTCGGACTGGCGGTAATAGAGAGAGGGGTCACCACGGACAGGCTGTCCACCCTCGTTGGCCTGCTCTCTTCCTCTTTCGCCATGATCTCTACCTAGAATGCTGGCTGCTCTGTGTGGATCAAATGAAACAGAATCTGGCCCTCATGTTCAGAAGCCATCCGTGGGTCTGAGGAATGACGGAAGCCTGTAGGAAGGGCAGCAGCACAGAACCAGAGCGTGGCTAACAAGCGCTGTAGATCTGCCGCTTTCGGCTCGCGAATTTAAGCAGCTGAGTGATTTAACCTTCTTCTGTGTCCGACGTTTTTTCCCCCATTATTACTGTCACCTCTGTTTTAGCAGTCTGTTCCCTCAGTAGCATGATGGAATCTATCCTCGGGATCTAATGACATGTTTCCATGTGCCGCTCCAGAATGGAAAGCTGTTCCGGTGCATCTCGGCCTTTCCAGCCCTCGACACTCCAGCCAACTGAAATCTGGCTTATTCCGTCCTGTTCGGTCTGTCCTGGAATTATACCTAATAGACCACTGGACGTGTTTTTATCAAAGGAGTATTTTACATTGAGGGCTCGGAGCCAAAGCTGATTTAGATGTGTGATGTGTACATCATACAGTGAAACTCCTACTTGTTCGCCTTCTTCAGACCACTCCGCTACGTATTTAATACATATTTAACCCTGGGGAACCCAGAGCACCATATCATTACAGGAAAAATATGTCCATTGGCTAAAATGATCATACAGACCCAGTGAACTCAAAAACAGGTGTTTTGTAAAAATAATATCCGAGATAACAATGACGGTGTGATAGCAATGTGTTATCGAAGCTCCTTCGACTGCAAGGAGAGATCTGACAGCGGAACTTCGGTGACAGCGTGAAAAACCGAACCTGAGAGCTGCCGGGGGGGGGGGAGCCCAATCAGAGCTCGGCCTGTCGTACAGGTGCAATCGCTCTCTAGCCGTCCAAGTCCTGTGGCTGAACTGCGATTGATCGGGCCTGTTTAAGACAGCTGGCTTCCTTGTCTTCCCCTTCCTCAACAGTGTTTAGCACCACTCAACCCGCGCATTTTAAACAGTAAAACACTGAACCTGCCCCCGGTGATGCCACGTAGCAGATACCTGTAGGGCCGCAGGTGGAATCGGGAGGATAGCAGACACCTCCACATATGTGGGGGTGTGCAGGTTGGCTGGGACCCTGTGTGATGATGAGCTTGAGGCTCACCATCATGCGTAGCCTGTTTCAGTTGAGGCGTGCCGGACTTCACCTGTTCTGACCTTCTGGGGACGTCGTGCACTGCGGAATGTGTATGAGAAATGAGGTCCTTAGCTGTTCCTGACTGGCAGAAAGATTACAATTAAAAATTACAATCTGTTTAATCTCCGAAGCAGAGAATGTGATGCAATTAGCTGGGGAGAACAATTAACATACTCTGCTATGTGCTGCTTAAGCCTGTTCACGTAAAAGCTTGATTGCATTTTTTTTCCTGCACTTGTTTTGCAGATATTGTTTAAAACTTATGTTCTAACCAGATCCTTGATCTGTTTGGCATCTCTACCTGAATACAGTCTTGGAAGAAGTTGGAAGGACATAATTCCACATAATTGGATAATATTTTAACATGCAATAACATTTTTAAAGCAGAAAGCTAAGTAGCATCCATTTGATAAGGTTGATGAGATGCACTAGATTCTACCTTGCTGTAGATGTCAGTAAATATGGTAGTTACTTAGAAACTTGTTGCCTTCCCCGTGCATTATTAAGTTAAGTAGATTGCGATTGCTGAGGTTCAGGAACCCTGTAGGTATGTTGTACTTTGTGATGTCATCAGGCCACAACATCTGCCGTGCGCTGATAAGGACAGTTACTGAAAGCAGGGCAAAATCAATTTCTCTCACATCTGAAGCCACCACCATTGCTGGCGGGGTGTGACAAGCGTGCCACATTTCCAGATAATGTTATTTTGCACTTTTTTATAGCGTGTTCCAAGCCAGGCACGTGTTTTCCTGTGCTATATATCACCGGTTTCTCGCTAATTGTTTTAGGAAAAGTCACAATTAATGAAGTAGAAAGTGTCTGCCGTATAATGACAATGTCAGAATGAGACCGTCCCCCTTCATTATTAATAAAAACCATGCAAGAAGCACAATCGATAACTTCTCTCCTTATATCCTTACTTTTATAAATATGGAGATTTTATGTAAAGCAACCCACAGGTCTGTCACTATAAAGACACAGTGAGTAAAAAGGAGCAACAATTCGGAGTAACATTGTTACATATATTCACATATATAGTGTAATCAGATTTGCATCGTGTGTGCTTTATGAGGTATCTGTAAATATAATGAAATATTTCTGTGAGTTGCTGCTAATCCCTTCATGGTTTTTTTTGCCGGAGTCCACAAGCTTGGACTCTTCAGCTAATAGCCAGTGGCAGCAGACCAGGAAACACGTAAATATTTTGGGAGGCTAAAAACAGTGTGTGCAGCCCCCCCGGCTGCGTGTGCTGTCAGCATTCTGCCTCTTTAGTCCTTGGGCTGAAAGCTCCATTGATTGGAGTAACAAACAGTCCTCAGTGCTTCCTCCAGCAGCCTCGTAGGTGTCTGGCAGACATCCCGAGTGCCGCTTTAAAGCCCCGAGAGAGGGGGCACACCTGCCCGAGCCGGACAGCGGGATCCAAGGCAGCTCACATAGGCGAGCCGGCGGTTAGCGATGGGCGTTTTTTTTTTAATGATGCCTGATTTGTTTTGTTCAGGATTCAGTCCGGCCTCCTTCCAGCCCTCACCCTCCCAAGCTGAGGCACCGACCGAGCAGAACTCCTCGTCCTCCTTGCTGCCCTTGGTGGAGTCGCTGGACTCGGATCTGTGGGAGATTCAGGGGGAGTCCAGCGGTAGCCCAGCGGGCCCCGCTTACGGCACGCCCGCCGTGGGGGCGGGGTCTCCCGCTCAGACCACCACAGATCCCGATGTCGGCCTCATGCGCCACTGGGGCCGAGCTTCAGGCCGGACCACGCCTCTTCCCAGTACAACGTCACAGGAAGAGGAGGGGCTTAGCCAGACGGGCGCCGATGACTCCACTGCATGGGCTAACTCTGTGCGGCCTGGTCACCCGTTGACCAATAAGAATAGGGCACGGGGCACAGCTCCAGCTGGCAGCAAGGAGGGTGCGGCTGACCACATGCACCAGTCCCACCTGACCGCCGTCCCCCCATCCTCGGCCTTCCACTCCCCTTCCGTTGCATTTTCCGGCATCGCGTGGGACGAGGTGGCCCCCACCTTCCAGGAGGATCAGGAACCAGAGCTTAGGCATGGGGGAACCGAGCTCCTCTCCGAATCGAAACTGCACAACACACACCTCTCCCCGGAGTCCCTGCAGGTATACTTCCGTTACGTCATGCCTTATCCTATGGTATAACAGAAGGATCCTTCAGGTTTAAGCAAAGAGTCTTTAACTCGCACATCCAACACGGCAGCAGCATACGGCAATTAACACTGCATATAAGCAAAAAAGATAACACTGCATGGTACAAGGAAAATGAGACAAGACCTAAACATCAATGATGTCTTTCTGGCCACCGTGGTACAAATTTTACAGTTCTTGTAGAATCTGGGCCACAATATGAATGCAAAGAATCCATAGATAGAGTCGTGATTGCCCTGCCAGTGAGAGGACTGCAAGATTTATTCGAGGTTTGGGCTTTATAAGAGTTGAAGTGAAATTTTATTATATTTACAAGAAAATATATTATGTAAATCTAGAGCTTAGCTGGCTGACTTAGATGAACATAAATAGCAATGGAAAGCAACTAAATAAAGGTATGTGATCCATCATTTCTTGGTTATCTGAGCGTCCAGGCCATGGACGCAGGTTTGATTTACCTCTCTTCCATGTTCTGCACTCTCACGCCTGTTTTCTCTGCAGGTGATCTGTGTCGACTGGAGTGATCTCACCGGGAAGGGCTACGTCATTTTGAATATGTCAGATAACTATGATTGTGTAAGTCTTACGGAGTTTCTCATTTACAGTTGTTCAGTTTTTTATTTTTTTCCTTTAAAAGAAACATGATTTACACACACACAGATACTAACTGTTAAAGTTAATAATAAAGTTGGAGGCCTCAGGAAATCGTCATGGGTCAGTGTATTACCACAGGTCTTACGAGTCCTAAATTTGAGTCCTAGTACTTTGTACAAAATTTTTATGTATACTTTTATATTGTTATAATTATGTACATTTTCATTATATTTTTTATATGTTAATTATGTTTTATAGTCGTTAAAATCCATTAAATAATGTATCATTTTAAAACATGGAAGGAATTTTATACACATCTCTATACATATCTTAGTTAAGTTAGGATTATCTATAAAAATATTTATACTGTGTAGTACCATGGGGTAGTGTACGTAGTATGCTGTTCCTTCCAGTATTATTTTCGATAGTGATTTTTACATTATCTAGATTAAATAAATGCCCGCCATGGTCACAGAAACAGGCATTGCTGGAGTTGGTGGCCCCCTCAGGCCTCGTCTTCAGTGCGGGATGGGATGCCTTTTTCTGCTCTTATCCCATTATGCCCCCGCTGGAGCTCGACGTGACTCCGGATGTCGCCCGTCACTTTAAATGATGAAGTTCACCTTGATCTGCACGCCCCTCCTCTTCCTCTAATCGCTGGTGCAGACTGACAGTCTTAAGGCCAGGGGAAGGAGCCTCTAAGACCGCCTTTAATCACAGCGAGCCAAGCCGGGCCTCTGCAGCAGCTGTGCCCCCCCCCATCGCCCCACCTTTTCTATTGCTGCCCATGAGCTCTACTCCACATTCTCACGTCGCCATGGAAACAGTGGATGCTATTTATTCTAATCAACCTGCCCTTTTCGGTTGTCTTAATAATAGCTACAGATTAATCTTAAGGTATTCCGCGGTGATGGTGGACCATTCATTATAAAAGAGGCGTGCATTGCATTAATCACCCAAGCTCACAATTGAGGTAATTATTAGCATCAATTAGAAAAGATGGTTTGAATAATCCAGCACTCATTTTGGCCTTTCCTTCTTTAGACTAAGGCTGGCCATTTCTTATTTCCTCTCCTCTTGCTCGCTTCTTGTTCCGTACCTCAGTTTCTTTTGTTAGCGGCTGCCTGTATTTTTTCTCCCCACCAGCTGACACTACGAGGCCTATGGGCGTGGTGGAGCCACCATATCTCATTTCTATTTTGGGGGACGGAGATCAGGGCTATTTGGTTGCAGCTGGACCTCCAGAATGGGAGTCTGGAAACAAACAGCAGGGATGTGCACGCGTCCGGGGGGATGTGCACGCGTCCGGGGGATGTGCACGCGTCCGGGGGGATGTGCACGCGTCCGGGGGGATGTGCACGCATCCGGGGGGATGTGGGATATTTTCTGCCGAGCTGCCGACGGTCATCGTTGCAGCCGGACGGAGTGGAGTGATGATGGATCAGTTTAACCAAGGCCATCATTCATTTTTCAGCTGTGCTGGGGGGGGGGGGGAGTTTGCGCTGATGTGAGCCTTTTTGCTTTATATGGGAAGAATTGTGCAGCCACTGGGAAATCCGGAGTAAATGATAAGGATCTGGTTTCTGGTCTGCCCCAGAGATCATTTGTTATGACTAATTAATAAAGACATATTGGTTGCATCGAATGTGCCAACGTAAACACGGTGAGCAATTATTATACTGTATAATTTACTCACATCCCTTGTTTTTAAATTCATGTTTATGAAATATTATCTCAGTTTATCACATGAGCAAGAGAGTCTGTATGCCCAAATACAAATTAAAATGAATGGCTAAGTTACAAAACAGTGATATTTCTATGTTCTCTTCAGAAGGGTAATGATTTTGTTTGTGGTCTTTAAGTTGCCCCCGCGCTGCTGTGACCGTCTGGTCATTGTCCCGTCCGTCAGGACGATTTCCGAGCAGAGAACGGCAAGCAGCTGCTGGACCTGTTGGAGGCGGCCTTCTCCCGGAAGATGAACAGCCCCCGGGGGTCCTGGCTGGTCTCGCTCAGCAAACCCACCCGGCAGGACCGCCAGCTGCTGATGACCCTGGCCAGCGAGCAGGGTGAGGTCCATGGAGCGCCCGCAGGACGAGTGACTGCTTTTCATGCGATATCTCAGCAGTTAATTCCCCTAAGCTAAGCCTGTCTCCTCAAAAGCGTTGACTTGCTTAGCTGACTCTTCTATTCATAGCAACCAACGTTTTTTTTCCCCCACACATTTATACAGCCGTATCTTTTTCTCAAGCACTGCAGGTTACGGACTGTTCTCAGGGGTACAGAATCAGAAACTTCTGGAAGCCTTTAACACAGTGTAACTTCAGGTGATAATCAGACTGCTGATTTATTGGAATGCTGAGTCACCCCTAGACCCCTAGAGAAGTATGAAGAGTGTGCTCACTAGCCTCTAAAACACATTACTCTTGGAAAAAATAAACTAACAAAGGTTATAAAATAAGCACCGCACTTTGTACTTTTAAATGGCTGAAAGCTTTAAATTTACTGTTGTCTTTTTTTATCCAGTCGAACAATGTTATGTTCTTGTTATGTGCTCCCTGAAGTTGTGTAATTGATCTGCAGATGGAAATCTATAGATTTACGCGCTACAGGAGTTATTTTGTGCTCAAAAGTAAAACAGAAGCCTCAAATGATCTTTGTTTCACTTCATTAGGCGTGATTGCCACCAAAGATGTCCTGTCAATGCTGGGGGAAATACGGAGGGGCTTATTGGAGGTGAGGTTAGATAAATGACCGTGTCACTCAGTATTACATGGGAATATCAAGAGAGACCAGCTGGCAGTGATATCACTGTCCATCCAGCTTTACCTTATATGTTGATGCATACTGTCCTGTCCTTCCATGCCACTGGCACGGCCTGCCAGTCAGATTCCCAGTACGAGAAAAAGGATTAAATATTCCACTCATTTTCTATTCAATAAAAACACACGAAAACAAGCCTAATTTGCTTGCTTCTGAGCTATATATTAATCTATCCTGTTGTATTTTGTTTTTCACCTCAGATCGGCATTCAGAACTTCACCAGTGTCTCCAGCTGCCAAGCCCGGCCCAGCCAGACCCGTAGTGACTACGGCAAGCTCTTTGTGGTTCTGGTGATCATTGGGTCCATCTGTGTGGTCATTATCGCCTCGGGCCTCATCTATATCTGCTGGCAACGCCGTTTGCCCAAAATGAAGAACATGGTACATTTAGGCAACATAGTCTTGCATAATTTTCTGTTTTGCACATATTCAGAAATAAATAGGCATTAGGAGTAAATTTTTTGTTTGTTTATGCAAAATGCAGTCATTTTGTCCTTAATATTCCAGTATCCAGTATTTATATTCCAGTGTGCTTTATAAGAACCAGTAATATATGTTTCTGAGAGGTGATCTCATTGAGTTAACATACATACATGCATCACATACAACACCCATTGATTTATTCTTATTAATTAATTACGTTATTACCTATGCATTATTTTGTTTGTGTACTGTGTACTATTTGCATTACATCTACTTGATGGATTCTGTCTTTGTACGTGTCTTTCTTTTGCATAATTTGTATTTGTTTATTTTATGTACTTGCAGCTGTATGCAAAACAATTTCCCGCTCTCATGAATGAAGAATATCTTGTCTTTATCTTATCTTAAATTATCCAAATCGTATTTTCCGGCTTTGTTAACATTTTTTTTTTCTTCTCCTGTTAAGTCTCGCGGCGAGGAGCTCCATTTCGTGGAGAATGGCTGCCATGACAACCCCACGCTAGACGTAACGAGCGACGGCCAATCAGAAATGCAGGAAAAGAAGCACAGCGCGAACGGGGTCATGGCGGGATGTGGCGGCAGCGGCGGAGGCGGAGGCGGCGGATGGCAGGTCCTGGTTAACAAGCCGGCCAAAGAGGTGCCGGAAAATATGGAGGAAGACACACACCTTTAATGGGGGGGGGCTCGCTTCGGATGCGAATGGGTGGAGAGGGGACAAATTCGTAGAGCAGAAAAATTGACTCCAGCAACGGCACGAAGCTGAACCAAGTCTGACACTTAAGCCAGCGCAAACTCTGCTTAGGGGATGCTTTTTGGGGGGGGATAAGCATATTTTTGCATATCGTTAATGATACGGCGCAGTTGAGTAATGAAAGGGTAATTTTAGCAAATGCTTCGCTTTTTTGCGTGGTTCTAAACCCTCCTGTAAAAAAAAACAAACAAAACAAATGGATATGTAACCGATTTCCACAGTGGTGAAGTATTATACAGTATATCAGTGTTGCCACAAACACGTGTAATCATTTTGCTGATATGAATCCAAATAGCTGAAAGGAAATAAGAAATTGCACTTAAACGTTGTTGAATGTCGACGCTAATCTTGTATTCCGTGCCTCTTAATTGTGATACCCCGTCTTCCGGGAGGGCTGGCAAAATTAGGGACTTTCTGCACTAAATGCACAACCTCAGCTAATGAATACTATTAAATGGATCGTTCATGTGCACTGCAAAAAATGGCTGTCGGTGTAACTTGTTCGATTTATAAAGGTTGTTTACTAACTGAACTTTCAAAAGTGAACTAATAAACCATCGCGTCTTAAGACGATCTCTCGATAGTGTTAAAACAGCCTGCTGATGAGATCGTTTCGGCGCTGATTAATTTTATGTTTTACCTGAAATACATGTGGGTCACAAGTGAACTTTCATACAGTGTATGACCCCCTTTGAACTATCTGTAGTGTGCAAACGGTTACTTATAGATGTAAATATGCTTTTGTGTTAAAAGGCAGATCTACCCAGACAATTGTGGGAACAGAACAGTGGTTTATTTCTTTAAAATGTCTGCGCAGTTATTTAAAAAATGTATGCCCTTGGCTTACGCCGGTAGCAAAAATCCAGTGACAACCCTTTTCTTTACTGAGGCAGAAATGATAATGTGGAGAAAATTTACGGAAGATCTCTGGAACAGGCACCTGATGATGGTCGGAATTTGTAAATCTGAGTTTCTGTTTGAACTGTCATTCTATAATATGGTTTGTTGTTGCACCGCGAATTTTATTTGAAAATAGGCGCTCTGCGTATATGCCATAGTCTATGCGTAGCCTTGATTTCTTGCGTCATTGTATCTCTTTATAGGTCGATGTATGGACTGCTGTTGTGGTATGTATGCTACGTAGGAAAAAGGGGGAAACTTGCATTTCTAGTACGAGAAACAATAGTTCGACTACTGTTTATATTTATGTATGTTTGTATATCGATTTGACTTTTTTGTTACATTTGGGTTTGCACTACAAACATTTTGCCATGTGAGAACTATAGAAAATAAACGTTTGAATAAAATCAGCAATTTGTGGACTGGCAATTTTATACAATATGCTTAAATCTCATTACCATCTCAGCCTCTTTGTTGTTAAGCTAGAATCAGGGGTTTTATTTTTTTCTTATGTACAGAAGTTTTTTTCCCCCCAAGTCTACTTTCCTGGAAAAAAATCAAAGTATATCCAACCAACTTTCATCCATTTAACGCTCCTTCATCCCTTCTTTTTCATCCCTCTATTTTCCTCCCATTGACTCATTTTTCTCCTCCTAGTTTTTCTCCTAGAAACTGCGTTCCACCTCTCAAATCCTCCACCCATTAAGGAGAAGGATGCTCTGATTTTGCGCAGAATCCCTGTTTTTTTCCCTCTGACAAAATGTCCCCAATAAAAAAAATAGAAAATATTGGGATGATAAAGGAGGGATGAAGGGTATAGTTAAATGGATGAAATCTCTTCGAAAACTTTTGAGCTTGTATGTGCACAGCAGTCACGTTATTTAGTTTCATTATGAGGTTGTTAAAATTGTTTTACAATAAAAAATGAGGGGTTATTGAATTTAAAGTATTTGGGAACTGTGACCATGTCTATATGAGCTGAAGTATACATATTCTACCATGTTTACTCAGTTAAATTGTAGCACAGTTGGACTGGTGTCACATCCAGAAGTCTGCCCCTACTTCATGACCTTCGATACCTGGGATAGAACCTTGACCAGGATACGCGGTTGGAAAACTGGTGGAGAAATAGATGTAGTGGGTGTGTATGGGGTGGATGCCTGAGCATCAGCCCATGAGCGGAGTTTGGGGGGAGCAGGGGGCAAGTGTGTAAGTCTGTGCTATCAGGAAAAGAGATGACGATTACACAAAACTTTAGGAGTGGGACCCATTGCAGCCAGTAAAAAGAACCAGACGGCCACAAGCACCCACCCTTCAGAAAGTCTGTGCACGTTGCTGCACACTGGAAGTTTGGAGATAATGATGAAGATTCACTGCATGGGAGCAGTTTGAAAAATTTCCCCATACAAGTCTATGGGAAGATTTTGACAAAGGCATGAAAAAGAGGAACGCAGGTGCAGTATCACAAAGTTAAATACAAACACACTTCTTATTGGGTGGAGCATTTGAGAGGTGGAACGGAGTGTCTAGGTGGAAAGCTGTATGAGGAGACCGGTGCAAAAGTTTTGGGAAGAAAAAAATATATGAGAGAATGCAGTGATTGCTGCGCATGCGCATCACAATCAATAATGAAATTAAATTGATATAAAATTATTTAAAATCAGGCTATATTGGAAACTTGAAGAAACAGTTTCTTTTTCAGATGAAGTTATGCACACATTGCTGTGACTCATTCAGCAGTCTTGGGCGGTTAAATGAAATTCTTAGGCCAGCATTATTATGTTTTCACCACATTGAGAGATGTTTCCACTGTCACAGCCTGCTTCCCTGCCCCCCTTGTTTCCTGCCTAGTGTGGCTCTAATTAGCCAAGCCTGATGCTCATTAGGTCTTACCTTTCATTCCTGCCTTCTTGTTAAGCACTCCCAGCTGCCTCCTGTTTGCTCCCTCGTTAGTCGCGTATTTAGGTTCTTTCCCGGATCTTTTGTATTTATGTCGTATGCTTGTGCTGCTGGTTCGAATCCCCTACTAGCAAAGTACCGCCCCCCCCAGCACTGCTTCCTGGGTGATGAATTAGCTGCCCTCTGTTATGTCACAATGTCATATATGTTAAATGCAGAGGACACATTTTGTTGTTGTGCACTTTGTGCTGTGGTGTGTCAAAAATGACTACTCACTTTCACTTTTTTCACTTTTTGTGTGTTGGCTTATTTTCGGTATCCCTGTCATCCTGGTTGTTCTCAGTTTTGTCCTTCTTACTTAAACTCCTTTTGTTTATCACGCCTACTTCTGTGTCCTTCATCCTGCACCACATCGCGTGTGAAAGGTGACTGTCAGTGTTACACCCTTTTTCCGTCTTAATAGTGCTTGTTTGAGTGAAATTTTCATACTACTATGGTGGATTATCTGCACTTCAAGGACATGCGAAATGCTGCAGTATGACTTCTTATTGTCATCTGGTCCAGAAATAAGTTTCACCTGCAGCAGGTGCAGTCATCCTCCACAGCTCCACCCACCTCCAGATGGTTTCATTCTGTCATCATCTACACCCTTAGTCAATCAATCTATTTTAACTCTCTCTTAATGCTTTGTGTTTGGTCATGCTTACTCAGAAGTGGAGGTATGTTGGCTCTGTCTAGTTTTAAAATTAGTTTCTTATCACTCAGTTCTGCAATTTAAGTCTTCCATTCACCCAATCCTATTTTGTTCTGTGATCACCTCATTGACCCTCCGCCTGTCAGTGTATGTTGCATTGTACCAAATGATATAGGCCTATTCTTTAATTCCAGCTTATACATTTTTTCCCCATCTTTGGATTTTCCTTTTTTTCTGGGTACTAAATATGTGATGTTTATACCAATTATAAAGTCCAGGGGCCTCCACCAACCCATCCATTTTCAGTAATTGCTTATCTAGTGCCAATCTATCACAGGGCACACATGCACAATGTTTAACACCAGTTAACCTCAGCATGTTTTTGGACTGTTGGGGGGGAAAAAAACCACAAACGTGGTAGAGACTCGAACCCTGCTCCCAGAGGTGTGAGGTAACAGTGCTAACCACTGCACCACCCTGCTGCTCCACCTCTGGTGGCCTTTAATAAAAATTTAAACCTAGTGTTGCCGCCCATCCTGACCTTTTCAGGATTGTCCCATATTTAATCTGGACCACAGGACAACGACACAATTACAGAAAATAGTAGGGGGGCCTCTGATAACTCAAATAGCCGAGAGGACGACTGTGATGCACTTTTGACTAACAGAACTTTCACACACCCGAGAGCTGAGGGTGGGTCGCTTGGGCTTCACTGTCCTTATAGCTTTAGAGAAACAAGACCCTCCTCCACCAACTCTATTAATGCTCCACAAAACGTCATTATGACAGGTCAGATTATTACACTGTAGGTCAATTTATAATTATTAGGTAATATTATGGACAAAGGAATTATGGAATACACATTAGCACCCAGACCAGGATAAATGGTTTGAAGATCTTGTAACAGACATACCTGAGATTCTTTTTTCTTCATGACTGAAGCTGTAAAACCATTTGTCTGTGCCTGAGATATTAATCCTTCTAATGTATACCTAATAGTGATTACAATTGGTAAGTGCATTTATCTGATGTACGGACTTGTATCTATTTGATGGTTAACTACATATGTCTGGAAGCTCAAGAAGAAGCATTTTCCTTAGTGTGATTTCAAACAAGTCAATCTCTGTCACATAAGCAAGATTCCTTTTTAAAACCTACAGATGATTAAGCATTCAGCTGAAAGCGCAATTTAACATGACAAACATATTTTAGAGGTTGTGAATTTTTGTTGCTGTCTTTCACTTAGTGATTGTTAGAGATTTATTGCGGTTTTTTAGTAGTACTTGGATGTGGAAAAAGTTTCACAAACAAAGCCAAATCAAATATTGGAGGGTAGAACTCCTGTCCCCCCTAGTTCCTACGTCCCTGTACCGGCACACTTAGAATAATTATATAATAAGGGTACCGATGTTATAAATGCTATGCATTATTTTCAGGAGCCATTGAATAATTAAAAGGGATTAAAAATAATTAAATTAAATTTAAATGTTTGAAAAAAGAACAATTTCTAATACTTGTTCATTTTCTGAAATGATGCAGCTCATTTCCATTCCTTTCTCACTTTTCATGGATGATTATACTGCAGTATTGCATGGCCTTATTTTCACCACAGTAGTGTCAACATTATTCACGCTTAATGGTGAAGCATGCAATGAATTCCACCAGAATTTAATTTTCAGTCTGCAGTAACTTTCAACATTCATACAACTTTTTTTGCACGGTTGCATTACAGACGTCATTGTTATAGTCGTAGGCGATTATAGGCTTTTCTTCCAGGGGTGCAAGTTGAGAGCACCCAACCCTTTCATTACAGGCTATGCCAAACTGAGTTACACATGCAAATTTAATTTGAAAAATAGTACATATAGTAAATACACTTACTACACATAGACTAACACGAGAAACATTTTCAAGTATAATTCTACAATGTTGGTTAATTTTATTGAACCTGAAATGTTCAAATAGCATTTTTATTTGTCCAGTAGGGGGGTGCACTCTCTGCACCCCCAGTAAAATTACCTATGATAATTGTCATAATATTCCCACTTGCATTTCACTGGTAGAGACCATAGGGATATGCCTGAGTAAATATGACTTTAACTGCTGCAAAATGCAGCTGTCAGTTACAGTGTCACAAACAGCAGATCTGTACAGTGATTTATTATATGTGACACGTTGAATTAAACATTTTAGATAAGCAAATAGCATTAAAATGTCAGCTAAAAAAATTTTTTTTGTAAAAATGTTTTTTCAGCTGCATCCGGTCATTTATGAAAATTGGTCAATCAAAGTGGGTGTTTTCAATGTAATTTGTTGCAGCCTGTTTAACTCGATTTTGATACTCTGGCCCCTGTTGCTTTTTCTGATTAAAATGAATCGATAATCAGTGGAGGCAATTCATGAAATTGCCAGAATTATTATGTATTAAGGTGCAATAAAAAAGCGATTTTTAAAATGATTAGTGGTCTATTTGCTTGGTAATAGGCCTCCTGTATCTAGCATAACTATCCGCTGTATCTGTGAAGCATATTTGCTTCCTGCCTTCTTGATTAAGTTTTGAAGTTAAGCAATAAATTAGCATACACTTGCTGAAAGAGGCTAAACATTGATACAAAACTTGTGTAGTTAAAAGGCATTTGTTCTTTAAAAAACATAACAACAGGAAGAAATAAAAAAAGCCAAACTGAGTTGGCAGTTCAGCATTTTATTATGTACACCAGGAGTTTGAGTCTGTGATTGTTTCATAAAGTTAAGACTAAACACTAAACACACAGTTAAGAGAATCTCATTTCTGACCTACTCTGTAAAGTGATCATTCTTATAACGGCACGTTTTTTGTTATTAATATACTTTGTGTTAAACTTCGATTTCACTGAATATACTTAGAAGCATATTTAAATTACACATTAATCTCACACATTGTTTTATGCTATAGTACTAAAATGAATCTTTTTACATCAGCTTGACTAATCGCAAGCCTATTATTTGACACTAACAAGTTGACACTGCATTTTTATCATGGTCTTGTGTCATATTAATTAATTTAATGAAAAACTGAGGAAAAGACAGAAAAAAGCTGAACGAACAGGGTTTTTTTTGTTAACAGAAATGGACTCAGGAAATTTCCATTTTTAAACAAAGGGGAAAAATATTATAAATAAGTCCAATGGTCCATACACAAGCACTGACTTAATCCATAATTAAATTAAATATTTTGACTATATTTGTATAGCTTTTTTTTTTTTTTTTTTAAATGTACACATAAGCAATTTAAGACTGGTGGTTAGTCATCATTTCCATCTAAGTGAAGGGGTCATTTGCAACTTAGTCAAAATAATAATTCTGCATGAAAATACTGTTGAGGCCCTTGAAGACTGGAGTATAGTTGTAGATAAGGGCCTTCTCCTCTTCGCTGGGGCTGGAGAACCTGTGCTGGTTTTTCATGGCTTTATGAGAGAAGAACAGACTCAAAACATTGTACTATATGGGGAATATTCAATGACAGTCAAGGTAGAACATGCTGGTAAAACATCAAAGGCTTAAAACTGTGTCAGAGATAAAAATATCTGCTCTAAATGCCCATGGTTTGTAGCCCAAGTTCTACCACTCACTCTCGGTGACGAAGAAGCTGGCCGTGTAGAAGGAGACCCTAACAGCAGTGGGAGTGTGCACCATCCCAGGCTTCTCTATCCATTCAAAGGGACTTTTCTCTGGGTGCCACTGAACGGCATAGAAGGGGTAGCGGTAGGCTGTGACGGCGGCAAAAAAGTCATCATCAAAAACATTCTTACTGGGTCTTATATCCATATAACCTTTTGCTCGACAAGAGCTCCGATCTAAAGCCACAACTCAGCGATAAACTGTCTACCAGCTACTTACCTATGAATTATACTTGACCACTGAACACTCTTAGGGTATCAATTACAATTACACAATTACATTTTGTACTGTACAGCACATTTTTAACATGGATTACAGGGCATTCAGGAGTGAGAGATTTAAACCCAAGATAGGGAACTGAAAATGATTTCCTGAACCCTACAAAAAATGTGATCTTGCTATGTATGTTTTCTGACAAGCCGCCGTGTTATAACAAACCTTATGACCATTACTTACAGTGAAGCTATAGTCTGTGTTTTTGGCTATGAAAAAATGACAGATATATTGTACATACCTTCCATTGTGGAAATGAACTCCTTTTTCCCGTCTGTATTGGTTGACAGAACCTTGTAGAACCTTTTTAATTTCACATTCCGGGTATAATTCTGTTGATACAGTCGTATTTCAGAAGCGTCACCACACGCACAACTGACAGTTTTGAATGTTCAGCACATATCACAGCAGTTTCTAAATAAAAAAATGAATCCATTTGCAAAAACAGTATGAAACTGTATTAAAATAATTCTAATATGTTCAGAAAGTAGCACTGAAACACATAATATACAATACAATACACTATAGCTCAGATATATTAACAATATTGTTTATTTTTGTTATGCATATGCCATTGTTTTAGCATAGTGTGATGAGTAACTTTCCTTTCAGTAGCTCCATGCTCCACCTTTGTTTGATTTTGTTTCCATCCTTGACATCCCAAGGAAGTCAGTCGACGTGAATTAAGTATAAAGGTCACATTCCTAACATAGAATCATTATCAAGAAATTGGACAGCTCACAGAGCCCCTGTTCTCTCACTTTACGGTCAGATGACACACGAATGTGGTTAGCCCCTTTAAGGAAAGGTCTCCCCCTGTCCCATTCAAGCAACTAAAGTACTAACTCGTGTTATAGAGGGATACCGCTTTGTGGTTGTTGCTGTTGTCCTTAGCATATGACTAAAGGTCCGTGTATGTGAAGAAATATGCTTGTGAGAATGCCCCACAATGCATCTGTGTCCTGCCCTCTGTTTTTCCCTATATTGTGTCCTACACCTCCAAGGAATGGGTGAAAATTAATGGCACATGAGTCATAAGCATCAATGGTCGATGTGCCAGATAGTCTGAGATCCTCACAGAAAACAGGGTACCTGCATTGACAGGCTCCAGCTGTGGAAGTTGGCCGTGATGTTCTGCTCTGACAGCGACTGCAGAAGGTCCTTGGGGAAGCTCTTAAACATTCGGCTGTTCTGGGCAGCTGAGGGGGGTGATGTGCACAAGTATGTGAATTTTAAAGTGAGGGTGCTTTCTGTTTCGCTAATGATCCCAAGTCAAGGAACCATTTGCAGAAAGTTCCAAGTCAAACAGAACCAAAATGATTCAACAATTTAGTCATTACCATAACACAAATAACACTATTGATCTTAACCTTTATAGCATTTATAATTAATTAATGAAGGTAATTCATATTTTGAAAACATTACATAGTAAAGTACATTTATGTCATTATGATAGGAACACTGATAAAATAATAGGGAGCAGATATATGCTGCTTGGACCCCTTATAAAATGGATTTTATCTTCTCAGAATTCCTGAATACTAACTCTCTTGAAGTAGAAGCTTTTTTTGCATGACCTGTTATGGAACACCAGATTAAACCTACTTGAACTTTGATGTTTACCATCTAGACATTTCCAGTGAAATCACAGATGACACAACATTTAACTTATTCAAGGAGAATTGTTGTCAGGATTTGAATAATGTTGAAAGGAAGGGTTTTGCAGGTGTTACAAGAATGGGAATAAAGAAAAAGAAATCACTGGTCTGACAAAAGGAAATATACAGAGAACTGGTCAGTGGTCTATATGTTTTCACTGAGCGGTGTGATTCTGTTACAGTAAACACAGGTAACATAGACATAGTGTCAGTTAAAGGTTCCGGAGGAGGAGGCCCAACCTTGGGTAAACATGAGAGGCAGGGCCACAGCCGTGGTGTTGGTGAGAGTCAGGAGGTTTTTGCTGCTGCTCAGCACTGTGAGCTGCTGGAACCCCTGACAGGTGCCCCATACGGGAAAGTAATCGGAGGCGTCGTTGGCCTGTGGAAGCCAGGCAAGATGAAACACTGGCTACTCCATTCTGACTACTCAAGTCTGGCGGCTTACAGTACAATGTATAGACCGATTAAAAGTAGATTAGGTCTTCCATAACTGCATCATTCCTGCTTTAATAAGCATAGTTACCCATTAAAAAAAAGCAGGAGGGAAATTAAATATATACTACATTTCATGATTTCGTCTTCTATTTATCATGACCAAGAATAAAAGTTAAATACCTTTATTGCCAGATCATAGAATATCTTTGACAAACGGCTGTACTGAGATTTCTGAAGATCTACATCTCCGCCGGGAAGAAGCAATCTACGGTACCAACAAAACACGACAGCCTTTACATTAATTTAATTTCACTAACATTTAAAGGAGATTATTTATTCGCGCCTGATTATTATAAGAGTAGTCTATATAGGGAGACATACCCGTTTATGGAGTAGAAAAGTTTGACGTACTCATCGTAAGTGCGGTTTATTCTGCGGATAAAAGATGCGCAGTTCAGAAACATCGCATCTCGACATGTGCTGATCATTTGTAAAGATTTCGGCTCCTTGCTTACCTGATGGGCACTACTCTCGCCCCAGCTGATTCCAGGTACTTCACATACGAAGCAGCAATATAAGAGGATCCCTGTGCATGAGGGTCTCCAGGAATATTCTCTTGAGCTAAAATTCCTATAATTACAGCAGCCGAGGATAATGCATCAGCCCTGCTCCAAAAGCCACATTTGTACACTCCAGTTTAACGTGATCTTCTGCTTTATGTAAGAAAAAAAAAAAAACGAATCCGCCAGCTAATTCAGTCTAAACATCACCGACAGGTTCATTCGTAATGTGTGTCAGGAAGGTTCTAGAAGATTTCTGAAGTATCTGCACCATGATAACTTACAGTCTTCGGAACAGAAAAACAGAACACAATCGATTGACCTGATCTACACAAATACTACAACCTCGTCCTTGATATTTTCTTCCGTGATTATTATTATTGCAATGGTATCCTAAGGATAACGCTCCTCAATATTGAATGGTATACTGCATCTACAAAATATATAGTTTGACAGCTACATCTCATCCTTGATCAGAAATGCATTTCATAATGTATGCTACCATATACTGTACTTGCACGTACCCTTAAAATGTAGGCTATATTACATTTTCATCTCTACACGCATGATTAAATCGAAATGCTAAAGCAATGTCTGCAATACGCCCCTGTGAAATGACTGATTCATTTCCGACATATTCAGGCTTACCGATTATAGGTCTGTAGTTCAACTGAGGGCTTGATGTAGCTGAAAGAGACGGACTGTATAGTAAGGCGGCTATCGCCACAAAAACAGCGGCCAGGGAACACATTAACGTCGGCTTTAAAACGATGCGACCTGTTAAAAATAAAATGCAGTGGAAAATGTTGTCGATTTTAAGATTTGCCGCACAAACGGTGTGCGGTGAGTGCTCAAATCTTTGCGGTGCTTTATGGAAATAAAATGCCGGGGTCCCTCTACGCGTCCTCCAGTGCAGATGCTCGGCGCGCTATGGAGCTGCCAGCGCGGATTGTCCTTGAATCAGCCACCCGAAACGCTTAACATTACCAATATTATTTCGTGATCTCGAATACTAAATACATGAAAAAAAAACAACATAACACTTGATAGCGTTATCGTTCTGGCTTTTGATTCAGGAACAAATAGCCTACAGCTTGCTACGGAACTACTTTAAAAATAAAAAGAAGAAAGTATGAATTAGTTACTACGCATTTGGACAAGAAAGCTGTAACAAAACGATAGCTTATAAGACTAATTTAGACTATTATCCTATTAAGTGGTTTACCGTAGAAAATTACAAAAAGAATCCACAGTTCCAAGATTAAACTCTTTCCAATGCGCTATGATCACGACTTATTGAGCAAAAAGCACGCTCACTGGATATATGCGCTTGATGCTGATAGCACATGGCAGACTATAAAAGTGTTATAAATTATGCCTATCGTTATGTCGAAATAACGACTTATTATGTCGAAATAACGAGATAATATCTCGTTGTAACGGCTTATTGTGTCGAAATAACGAGATAATATCTCGTTGTAACGGCTTATTATGTCGAAATAACGACTTATTGTCTCCGAAAAAAAATTCATCAAATGCGGTTCAGGGCTTCCGTATTTCTTTAATTTTATTAAAAATACATTGTTTTGGTTATTCGATCATTTCCTTACTTTGGCTGGTTTGCTCACATTTTATTCTGAGTTCTAAATTCTGATTAATGTTTTTGTTTTGTGTCCTACAGCTAAGGTATGCAGTGTTTTAGTGGAATATTGTAAGAATCGTTTCCTTCTTCCTCTATAAAGTGCAACCAACTATGCCCACAGTTTCACTTTGAAAACAATTCTGGCTGAAGCGTCCCACGAAAAATGGGAAATTTCAGAACAATGTTAAGTTTTGAGAAGTGGTGTATTGGGTTAATGGAAGAATAGGGAAAGAAACTGAATTAAAACTTCTTTCGCTAGAACCATTGACCTTCTATAAGCACTTATCTGGTCTGGTTGGTGAGGTTGGATCTCAAGCAGCAATGGGCACAATGTAGGGAAGACAGTGCAGAATACACAGTTACAGTACAAGTATGTGAAGAACGTGCAGAACCCCAGCCTTTGAAATGTGTGTGGCCACCATCCCACAGCTCTCTCTGAACCAAACAGCTTGCCTGCAGAAGTGACTACGTTTAATGTAAACATTGAAGCTCCATAGATGTTTTGGCACAATCGGTCTGCGAGTCAACAACAGCCCAGGCACCATGAAAATTGTGGGGAGGTGTGAGAATGGATCGAGCAATTGGTGTTCCTCAATATGCATACTTAATCATATTTGCATTCTCACGCACCCGTCCTATGTCATCTTCCTTTGCCGAAGGCCAGTTCCGTTATTAAGAACAAAAGTACAGAGGATGGTAAAGATCCCTGAATGTCAGTCTTGGCCCGCTGCAAATATCAAGGATGCATCAGTTGCATCCTCAGTGAATGAGTACAATCCCATGCATCCCAGGTTTGTTCTTGAGAGGCAAGCTAGTGAGATCGCGCTTGCCAAGAACACAAGTATGGTCTGTGTTCTTGGTATTGAGAAACACCCAATGTCTAAAAAAAAATCCCTGTAGAATCCTTGTTGTGCACATGCAACTCAAAGTCAACACAAAGATCTAAGCAAGGAATTAATGGTTTGACCAAACAGAAACTGATTTTTCCATAAGGGGCAATGGAGCAACTTGGTGGCTCAATAGGCAGCACTCCAGTATCTAACATCACAACCTCAGGTGACTTGAATCCTGCCTCTGCTATGTTTATATGGAGCTTAAATTCATTTGTGTGAGTTACATAAGCTTTCTTCAGAGACTCTGGTTTCAGTGTGCAGTCCTAAGACACATAGTTAGACTAACTGATGACTCTAAAAATGCTTAAAAGTATGTGTGCTGAATTGGCATCTTTTCCAGGTTGCACCCTGACCTTGTGCCCTGTGCAGCCTGGTATGAGCTCCAGGGCAGTCCTTAACTATTTAGAACATGATTGAAATTTTGAAAAGGAAAATCTGGGAAAAGTGAGTATGAGCAACATATATCATCTTTGTGTTGCAGTGATCTTCTATCTAGAAAAAAATAAAACGAGAAACATCTCACTATTTATCTTCTCCACTGGGAATACAGAATTGCTAACAAGTCAGCCAGGCCTTGAATCAAGCCAACACAAGGCATATATTAAGGTGTTTGGATTTAATAATTAGATTTACATTTCAACAGAATGAAATCCACTATGTAATAAATTATTGTATAACCTTAGGCATATGTCAGCCTATTTTGCCAATTAAGACATTGAAGCATGTTTCTTCTGTCTCGGCACAGGGAACAGCACAGACATCAGACATTTTGTGTGCTTTTATGATTTCATGATTTCATGGCCGACCTGCCACTGCAATAATTAAGGAGCTGTGATTTGCGCCAGAAAAGATAGACATTACAATAATATCCTCCTGAAACCCGACCTATTCATTTATGTCCATTGTAGTGGACATTGTATTTTTGCATTTATTTTTTCACTGATGTTGGGAAACGTATTTATTCTTGTTGTGCACTAAAGAGGACATGCTGTGAAATTAAAATAAGAATAAATTTGAAAAAATCTAAATTGTAAGATGTCTTATTTCCTCCAAAGACAAATAACCTACAATTGAAGGACACTTTTTTCCTTGGGTCTCAGGGGGATATGAACAAATTGGTGCAATGCAAAACTTTGAGATAAATAAATTATAAAAATGATTGTTAAACGATTATGTAACACAATTAGCTGTATGATGTTCTTTTCCATCCTTTTAAGCTATTAAAGTATGTAGAATCATCATTCTTACTGTATATACTCTGTGTCAGTTAAAGGAGTGTGGGCTGAAGTATAATGCCCAGATTCCTCGGTGGTATTGAAGGGTTTTTCTCCCAGTCCATCAATATTCAGCTGCTGGCGGTATTAAAAGGCAATGCCTCAGTAATTAGTTCCGTCTTACCACTGTTCATATTTGGAAAACTGGACTTGATCCATCGCTGATTATCATTAATACTCAGACAGGGCTATGAAAGGCTGACACAAATACTAATGAAAAGCTGGGCCTTAAGTTATGAAAATAAAATCAGATTACAAGTGAAGTCTGAGCCAGTGCTTCTGAAAAATGCAAAATGGCGAAAAATATTAATGACCCCCAAAGAGTTTCATACTGTATTCCTCTGTGCTTGGATGGGGTGCTTTATGGAATGGTTTAAATACATAATAACATCTAAGTCTGCAGTTGGAAAGCCACAGTTTGGTGGAAAATTTAATGATCCTGTATGAATCAATGTACTACAATCTACTGTGGTACTATTTAAAAGGGAAGTAAAAGCAAACGAACGGTGTTACTGGAAAGTATATCGTGCAAGTAGGATAAAGCAAGCAAAAATGAAACAGATTCTGGGGAAACATTATATAACAGGTTTGGTTTTAATTTAAACTATGCTAATACAGTGCCAGGGCATATTTACTATATGTCATTTGGATTACTGCACCTACTACGCCTGAAAATTATATATTTTCCAGTATATGAAAGCATTACTATTTTAATGCTCTACGTATTGTTGACACTGATGAAGAGGACGTGAGATGAACGCGTTGCTCAACTAGCAGATTATTCTACCCAGAAGACTCGAAGCCCTGCTATTCTCGCGACAAATGGTAATCTCGCGGTATGTTTGAGACACCTGGGAAATTTGAAATGATGGCGGACGAAGTCGAACAGGTTAGTAATAAATGCTAAATTCCTAACGTTGTGCATTGCTTGTAATGAACGACGGCGTATCATAAGAATTTGTGTTTAAAACGATCACACATGCAAGGTATATTTCAAGAAAAAATATTTATACGACTTCGTGACTTACAGCACCTAAAACTATAGCTATGGCTAACTAGCTAGAAAGCTTGTAGTTAAACAATTATTTATGTTAGATTAGATAAGGAGACTGTTGGAAAACCTACACTTTTATTATTTGTTGTAAAGAAAAACATCTATTGTTTACTGAAAGGGATGAACTAGCTAATATGTTTATTAGCCGGTTATTCAACACGTTAGCGTATTTGGCCTAGGCGAAAAATAAACCGGCCAACGTACTAAGACATGAACTACCAGCAGCACATATTTCAAAATCACTTAAAAACATCAACTCTGCTGTTTATTCAATAGAATTAGTATTACGCCAAATTCTGTGATTAGTTAATAAAAATACTGAATGTGTTTTCCAAACGCTATTAACCAGACTACATGCTATTTAGTTTCGGACGCTTTTGTTTACGTAAGTGTATGTGCATCATAGAGCTGCAAAAACAGTTCCAAATCTTCTGTTTCTCTTTCGAAACAAAGTAACTTGTATTTTAATGAAACATGGCCTAATAAAAATGCCACTTCGGGGTAGCCCTAAGTCCCCCCCCCAATTTCCACCAGCCTTGGTCGCGTGGCAGTAAAGATTCTGATTTTGTTGCAGCAACAGACCACCAACACCGTAGAAGAGCCACTGGATCTTATCAGGCTGAGCCTTGATGAGCGGATATATGTAAAGATGAGGAATGACAGAGAACTCAGAGGCAGACTACATGTAAGATTCTCTTCATTTCTCTGTTGTATTTTTTTTGTTTATATATGCTACTAATATTCTCTGTGTGGAACCAGCCTTTACATTGCCATTCTTGCTGAGCATCAGGTTTTGCATTATTTGAGATTTCATAAATGTTTTTGTTTATCAGAAGTTTAGTGGTGATTGCTTGATTATGACATTTATATTTTGTCCTTTGTTTTACCGACAGTGTGTAAATATTTTGCTGGAGCTAAACACTGACGGAATGAGCCGGTATTTATTGCTAAATGTATTTGTGATGAAAATTACATTTGAGCTGGGATGTTAGCATGATACAGAGTTCTTATTAGTAAGTAACATAAAGTGCAAAATGGTTGATATTTCAAAGTGATCTGAAATATTTTATTCCTTCAGAAAATAAATCTAACATGCCTGGCAAAAGTGTAACTCTTTTTACTAATAAAGCTTAGATTTATAACCATATTAGAGTTTGTGATTTGACCATAGGTGCTGATTTCTTCTATTGTACTTTTATCTGTAATGTCTGCCAGTGGTAATCTACTGACAACAGGCACTTCTGTTTGGTCTTACCAAACACACCAGACTCATGTATACCAAAGACATATTCAGAAATGTTAACGGGATATTGGAACAAAGGTTATTAATATAGGCCACGTTGGAATTCACACAGTAAGATTTATTAAAGAATTATGCATTGATTTCAGTTCTTTATTTATTTTTTACTGCACACAACAAATTACTACAGTCTTCATTCATACCACCTGGGGAACTCTGAGTACCTCGGGTGGTACGTGTACTACCCATTTGAGAACCAGTGATCCAGTGAATCACAAGAAATTTGAATTTCAGAAAGACAGATTGTTAATGTAATGCTTCAGGTCATATTTCACTTGGCTCAGACATTCATATTTTTGTATTTATTTAGCTTATTCTTTCTAAACTCTTCCTAACTGTCACCAACCTGCTGTTTTTAACAATCTGTAAACTACATTTCCATCGACCCTTGCTGCTTATATTTATATTTATACTGATGTCACCTGTGACAAGGCACACTGCACTTTAAATACAAAGCTCTAGCATCGCATGCACATGTACAGTGTTTAACCTTGATTAATTTCTATATTAGAACAACTTCTGTACTTTTCTATATTATGTATTTATTTTAGTTATTGTAACTTTAATTATTGTAACTGTTGCCTCACTCTGAATTCTATTTTTGATTTGCACAGTCTAAGGGTCGCTCAGGGTACATTTCACTACATGTTGTACTTGTATAACCATGTATGTGACTAATAAAGTATCTTGTATCCTGTATTCCATGTACAAATCTGATTTCCCAAATTATGGTTTGTGCATTGAGAACTGTTGGGCCCTATTATAATCTTTATCAATTTCAACATGTCTCTTTTGTATGATAGTATGCTTTGCCATATGATAGTATGCTTTGCCATATGATAGTATGCCTTTCCATTTGACAGTATGCTTTATTTAGTTTATTTAGCTGTGTCTCTCTTGTGCTTTGAAACACTGTTTGTTCTCATATGTGAGTGTGCCATTCCATTTCTTGTTCCTCTGGGTTTGGTTCCTGCCTCATATGCCATCTGTTGTCTTCAAAGGCCTATGATCAGCACCTGAACATGATCTTAGGAGACGTGGAAGAGACGGTGACCACAATAGAGATTGATGAAGAGACCTATGAAGAAATTTATAAGGTATAGCACGGCTTTTTAAAATCATTGTTTATGATGCTCATAACTAGGCCTCTTACAATTATTACATAATCGCCTGATCATGATTATTTGAACTGACTGCGATTTTTTGCATAATTGTTAGAATAGTCTTCATTCATCTGTATATAAATAGATGGATGAGACAGAACCTGCATATTTCTATCACATTGTTTTCTGCCGTGTAATGTTTGACTGGTGCTCGTCTAATGACATCATCTCATTACGCTTCTGAGCTGATGCATACCACCTGCTCTATTTGTATCTTGCACGTCTGCACATGCACAGCATTACATTAAGTTGCAAATTTTACGACGGTGCCTGATTTGTACCACTTTTTCGCAACACTTTTGTGACCCAGCATGATTCAGTTAGTATTTCTGTTCACTACTTCAGGCTCACTTTACAAGCTTCTTGTGAACGATCCCCACCTGCCCGGCCCACTCATCCACTAGCCCATAATATCAGCCAGATATTTCGATTTTGGATTCTTTGTGTTCTCTGTTTAATAAAAGTTCTGCATAGCACATGCACTTGTGTCTGAGTGCGTGTTTATGTGTCTCGTAACCGTGGGGTGACTGTATATGTCCCTGACGGCTGTCACTATTTTACTGCAGCAAAGTCAGTATATTATGCCAATAGAACAAATATGGCTGAAACAAACCGAAATATGCCAAACTTCATATTTCAGTTTAGAGTGAACCAAAGCTATTCCAAAGTACAATGTCATTGGATAGCAGCAATTTCGACCTATGGAAATATTACATTTCAGTTATGGGATATTTAGGTAATAGTGCTAATCCAAAAAACTGGAAGTAGATGACCTGAGTGAACACTTAAAATGAGAATGAAAGAAAATGGATTATTTTTTTTAAGCCTCCACAATCATGAACACTGGGGCTGTATCATGTTTCACAGCCGGATGTCTTGCTTTTGCCCGATAACTTATCAGATTTACCCCAGTTTAAAAGGATCTTATCTTTGTTCTCTTATATTTACCCCAGAATACCTTAATTTCAGTAAGTTATCCACCTTAGTTTGCTATAAATGCAGGCAATATATTATGCAGTAAAATGGCTGGATGAGCAGACTGAGCGGTGCAGATGTGCGAGGTAAAATCGGGCAGATGATATAGATCGGGAAAAGTCAACACCAACTATTTATCTCCAGGCGTTTAACACCTTATTTGTTAATGTTATATCTGGCCTGTACAATTTTTGTTCATAAAACTTAAAAGGCAAATGCAATTTTTATTTATATATCCCAATATTCAGTTCTTCATAAGGTGTATATGTAATTAAACTATGATTAGGTTAACTTCAGGCTGATAATGATATAAAACAGAAAAAGACAATTAAATCCTTAATTGCAATAATTTTTTTAATGACAATTAATCAGCAACTAAAATTTCATGATTGTGACAGCCCTACTCACAACTAAACTAGTAATCAACAGGCAGGTGGACAATCATTATAACTAGGCCTTGCCTTTATCCTGGAATTATATTATTAATTTTACGATACGATTAGTACTAATTTCTTAACTTACTAAGTAATAAAAGGCATTTTTTACTTAAATGGTCTTGGATTGCTTGTGTCTGGTAGCAGTTCATATTCTAGCTAAAGATTTAGTTTTTCTTATTGTGTGAAATTAGTATGCTCATTCAGTCTAGTGATGTTTATAGGGGTAGCTTTTGGTTTAAGACTTTTGGTGACAATTTAAGTGCCATTGTTTACACAATAAATATCTGCATTATGGGTGTGATGTAGATTGATGACTTGGTGCTGTCGCTTGCTTAAGGCTGTGTATGCCTCTGAGGAAACAGGACAGAACCTATTCTTCCGTATGGTCTATACTTATTGAAATATTATCATATAGAGAGATGGAAGATTTGTTCAGTTACACAAAGCCTTGAAAATAATGTGTTTTATCCCTGTTTCTGATGTAGAAATAATATTTTCTGCCTTGATGTGAGCACTAAGGGGGTCATCGGCTGATTATAACTTGAATACATGTCCGGTACTTTTTGCAGGATTTCGTTTTGAAATATCCATTTTGTTTTGCAGTCTACGAAGAGGAACATTCCGATGCTGTTTGTTCGGGGGGATGGAGTCGTCCTTGTGGCTCCTCCACTCAGGGTGGGCTAGATTTAATTTCTGTGGGAGATCGTGCACTTCAGTTAATTCTCAGTTTTTGTATTAAGAAGCAGTTTTTTTCTGGATTTTGACTTACCTCAATGGCGATAGCAAAGCATTTGTAATCTGAATGTTTTTTTGGTATGCAGAGAAAGCTGTTTGGTTTGTTTTGTGTTACATTTTTATTGGCCGTTTTTCTTTTTTTACTGTAGTTGATAAATATGGTAATTATAGAGGTCCACCATGTACCACAGTCACAATAAAGGTGGATGCAGAAAATGTGAATTGTTCATTTTCACTGGTTTCAGAATCCCGCAGATCCATTACTTAATAAAACAAATTCAGTTCTGAAGAACAATGGGTTTTATTTTCTCTCTCCCTGAAGGATGTGTTACTGACTCTGCACATTTACAGGTGGGGCAGATAGATAGATGTGAAACCCAATCTAGCCTGGAAGCTTATGGCGTGGTTCCGCCATCTGCATTGCTGGTTAAACACTTCGCTGTAATGCCACCATTGAAATTTCAGAAAGGCTTTAGAAGACGAAGCTTTGAATGTTTATGGGTTGATACAGATCAAAATGCACAATGTGGGGCAAATGGGGACAAGAAAACACCAGAACCCTGATAGCTCCCCCCCCCCCCCCCCCCCCCCCCACCTAGAAACTAAGCACCTGCTCCATATGCCCAAATAAGTAAAAGTGTCCCCATTTTGATGTTCTAAGTGCTGTAACTGATGATCAAGCGAAATCTACCAAGAGGACCCCTGCCAGATGACGACATTTACCCTAAGCCTAAACAAGGTCCAGAATTTATGCAAAACTTAGCCTGAATTTCTTCGATGTATGTAAAGCTATAGGTATTTCAGTTAATCTGATAAGACAAATGTCCAGCATTTCGACATTATTTGGTTTTAAAATGATCACGGCTAAGCCTCTGTACCTGTGATTGGAAGCTCGCTGGTTTGAGTCCCAACCTCAGCAGTATAGTCACATGTCCATTGAGCCCTTGAGTAAGGCCCTTAACCTTCAGGTCCAGGGGTGCTACACACTGGCTGAACCTTTGCTGTGACCCCCAAGCTTACTCTCACCTGCATATGTCTGTGTGTCTCATGGAGAGCGAGATGGGGTGGGTGAAGAGAATTTGGGGATGAATAAATTGTAGCAAATGTATAGAGGTAGATAGTTTAGGTACAGAAACTAAACATCCAGGCCAAGATTTTGTGTCAACCAACCAGTTGAGTACTCTGTGACTGTTACTCTTTATACTCAGCTGGTTAGTTGGGGAAAAAAATCTTGGACTGGATTTTTGCATTAAAGGAACAACTTTGAAAACACATCAGATCTCAATGGGAAAAAAATCATGCTGGATATCTATACTGATAAGAAAGGATCCCACATTGTTTGATGGAAATGAAAATTATCAACCTACAAAGGGCTGAATTCAAAGAAACCCCGAAGATCAAAGTGAAAAAATGATGCGGCAGGCTAGTCCATTTTGCCGAAATTTCATTGCAGCAACTCAAAATCGTACTCAGTAGTTTGTATGGCCCCCACGTGCTTGTATGCATGCCTGACAACATGGGGGCATCCTCCTAATGAGACGACGGATGATGTCCTGGGCGATCTCCTCCCAGTTCTGGACCAGGGCATCACTGAGCTCCTGGACGGTCTAAAGTGCAACCTGGCGCTGTCGGATGGACTGAAACATAATGTCCCAGAGGTGTTCTGTTGGATTTAGGTCAGGCGAGCATGGGGGCCAGTCAATGCTATTAGTTCCTTCATCCTCCAGGAACTGCCTGCATACTCTCACCACATGAGGCTGGGCATTGTCGTGCACCAGGAGGAACCCAGGACCCACTGCACCAGCGTAGGGTCTGACAACGGGTCCATGGATTTCATCCCGATACCCAATGGCAGTCAAGGTGCTGTTGTCTAGCCTGTAGAGGTCTGTGTGTCCCTCCATGGATATGCCTCCCCTGACCATCACTGACCCACCATCAAACCGGTCATGCTGAACAATGTTACATACAGCATAATGTTCTCCATAACTTTTTAGACCCTTTCACATCTGTCACATGTTCTCAGTGTGAACCTGCTCTCGTCTGTGAAAAGTACAGGATGCCAGTGGCGGACCTGCCAATTCTGGTATTCTACAGCAAATGCCAATTGAGGTCCACAGTGCTGGGCAGTGAGCACAGGGTTCACTAGAGGACGTCAGGCCCTCAAGCCACCCTCATGAAGTCTGTTTCTGATTGTTTGGTCAGAGACATTCGCACCAGTGGCCTGCTGGAGGTCATTTTGTAGGGCTCTGGCAATGTGCCTCCTGTTCCTCCTTGCACAAAGGAGAAGATACTGGTCCTGCTGATGGGTTAAGGACCTTCTATGGCCCTGTCCAGCTCTCCTAGAGTAACTGCCTGTCTCCTGGAATCACCTCCATGCCCTTGAGACTGTTCTGGGAGACACAGCAAATCTTCTGGCAATTGGCATGTATTGATGCGCCATCCTGGAGGAGTTGGACTGTGCTGTGCAACCTCTGTAGGGTCCAGGTATCACCTCATGCTACCAGTAGTGACACTGACTGTAGCCAAATGCAAAACTAGTGAAAAAACAGTCAGAAAAGATGAGGAGGGAAAAATGTCAGTGGCCTCCAGCTGTTAAACCATTCCTGTTTTGGGGGTCGTCTCATTGTTGCCCCTTTAGTGCACCTGTTGTTAATTTCATTAACACCAAAGCAGCTGAAACAAATTTACAACTCCCTCTGCTACTTAACTGACGACATCAATATCCAAGAAGTTTAATTGACTTGATGCTATACTTTGATTAAAAAGTGTTCCTTAAATTTTTTTTAACAGTGTATTTCCACTTGTTTTTATTTTGCGAATTGGGTGTAATGTTCGAAATTACCGATAGAGGGCAGTACAGCCTCACCAACTTGGGAATGTACTTGGTAACCTCAATACACTGTGAATTTGAAAAAGTCTGTTTATTAGGGTGTTTTAATTTTTTATAGGTGATATGCAAAGGTTAATGTATATTTGGTTGAACTGTATATTACATATAGCTGTAGTGTTAAGTCTGGGACATTTACTACTGTAATTTTAAGTCAGAGGGAGTACAGTTTGTAAACAAAATGACACCAGTGTTTTTTATGATCTTTTTTTGTAAAGAGGCCTCCTCTCTTAAATTTCTTATGTTCTTATGTCAGTATTGAAAAGTATAATTTTAGCACTGTCTGTAAATCCATTAAAACACAGTGACCTGGGTCATAACTGATGGCGGTACAAACTAGCTGTGAAATAGGTACAATGTAAATATTTATAAAAATTTTAATTATATATAAGTCTGACTGTGCCACTGAAGTTGTTGTGGATAAATGTGCTGTTGATACAGCTGGCAGTTTTCAGTCGACTACTACCTGGTTTCTTATTTCTGAATGGATGAATGCAAAAAATCTTACAGCTGGCAGAAGTGGAATCGTGCATTTGATAAAGAAAGAAACCAAGTGGGTGTAATGTCATTTTGCAAAAACTATGAAAAACACCATCATTTGAAGAAGTCAGATAGCTTTTTTTTTTTTTTTTTTTTGAAATTTTGTTTTGAAAATTAATGAAACAAAAAAAAATATTTCGTAAAAAAGCACTGTGCTTTCAGGAATATTAATACCAGAGTGAGCTGGGACAAGAATTTCTCCAATACTTACTTTGCATTAGTTATTGATTTTTAATGAAACAGGTTTAGAGGTGGTATAAAATCTAAGGCTTGTCAGCCAAAAAATATTGGAGTTTAGACTTTTATTAAGAGCAAATGTCTTTAATTCTTCGTTTATCTCACATAGGCTGCAGTGCAGTAACATACTTAATGTTTTCATAAGTTTCTTCATAAGTATTTAATACTTGTAGCTGTAGTATCATAGTTCATTGCTGTGAATTATCAAAGCTTGCCAGCAGATGGCAGCACTTTAAGAGATACAGTGGTACCTCAGAACTCGAACTTAATCCGTTCAGATCTCCAGATTGAATCCTAAAAAGTTCGAGTTCTGATCGAATTTTCCCCATAAGAAATAATGGAAAACCAATTAATTGGTTCCCGTCCCCAAAAAATACACCTAAATATGTGTTTTTTTAGCATTTAAACACAAAGTGAACTGGATAAAACAAGAAGAGCATATAATGTACTAAACACATCTAAGCACATTTATCAAAACAGTAATTTGTAAAGTAAGAAAATAAATGTATCCAAATAATGTGTAAAGTTCAAAAAAAAAAAAAAAGAATGTGTCCTGCCCCGATGGTCCGCTCCTTCCGTGTGCCACGCCCCCTCGTTAATCCTGTGTGGAATCTCCGTGTGATAAGCTGTTTCTGGTTGTTGTCATTAGTCCTCTGTATTTCGTCCGCGTTTCAGTTTGTTTCCCCAGTCCAGTCATTGTATTGTCTGTCTGCGTTTTGCCTGACTTACCTGTAATTAAACCCCGTATTCCCCGATACCCTGACGTCTGCGCCTTTGTCTCCGTTCCATCCCTGCTCAGCACGACAATATTATTATAATTAAATGTATGGTTTATTATTAATATTAAAATAATGAATAAGAAATCTTTATTTTAAAATGTATTTTATTATATAATAATAATTACAGTTACTGTCTATCATTGTCTAAATGTATTTTTACTGTCTAAATATATGTATTCAGCTAGTGTAAACATGCACGATGCTATCGCAGCGAATGCGAGGCTGAGACTGAAGCATTACCCCTTTGTTTCCGCTGAGAGACGTGCTGCGTGACTCATTTCCCGGCGCATACAAGTTATCTTAGGTCTGTGTTTACAGTTTGATTTCTGAGATTCAGATCGAGCTCTAGGTATTTTTTTTTCGAACTGGTTGGTTCGAGTTCTAATGAGTTCAAGAACTGAGGTACCACTGAATTTAGTTTTTACCAAGTATTAACCACGGAGTGCAGAGTGCTGAAGCAGTTTCAAGGTCCTCGGATTTGAGAATGACCATATTAAGTGCTGGACATGTCATTGCTCATTAGCAGATCACGTTTCTCCCTGAGTGTGTAATACATGTTTTCAAACTTTGATTTGTATATTTTGGCATTTATCTCTGCTATATTAAACGATAATCACAATGTATTCTGTCCCACTAAATTACCTGCTTCCTGCGTGCTTAATTCATTAAATATATATTTGTTCTATTCCATACTTCCAAAAGACAGGTGTTTCGAATTTTAAAAAATTAGTGTACGCTTGTCATGTTATCCACTAGTTTTAAAAGAAGGTATGAGTCTTGATTTTAAGTAATTTGTTCAATGTCAACTAGCAAAATGGTGTCTAATCATAAGTCCAGGGTTTCAGGTTCAAGTCCTTTGCTGTTCAGTCCAAGTTTGCATGTTCTTGCTGTTTTCAAAGTGTTGGCCGCTGGGACGGAGCCCGCCTTACACCAGGTGAATCGGTTAATCTCATCTGCATTCGCTTTGTGACTGTCGTGCTCTACAACCACGACTTAGACTAAAAAACGCACTTCAAGAACCTGAATTTCATGGAGAAGCTGCCAGTGGCATCAGCAGATTGCCGATGGCTAGATATTCGTCTTTGTCGATGAGACGTTTCCTGTCTGCACCAGGCTGTTAGATACGATATGGTAAAAAGAACTGGTGCCTGAACATCAGATTTAGGAAAGTGCCGATTTACCAGATGTTATAACACTGTATTAGAAGGAAACTGGGCAGCCTTATATCCAGGAGAACAATCTGCCAACAGACTGAAAATATTTTGGGGAAGTGTTGCTAAAATCCTGGTGAAAATGAAATTGAGATGAGTCCAGAGCCGTTTCAGACATTCACACGAGCATGACTGTCCACTGGTTAAGCAGGTTGAAGCCATAATTAACAATTAACGTACTTAAGCATCAAGGTCCTAGCACGTTAAGAGTTTTCTAATGATTATAAAAGTAATTTCATATAGTTGAATTGACTGCACAGTTTTGCGTGTCGAAAAGATGTATTAAATGTCTCCTTATTGCTGTGTAACACTATTCATTTTTCAGAGGTGTTTCAGTATGGCAGTCTAGGCTACCAAGGAACTGAAGTGTAGGTAAATTGTCTGTTGAGGGCTGTGGAGAGAAGAAAAATGTTTAGACAGGCTGAATCCCAAAGGCAAAATGAAGTATTTCAATATTTATTGATTTTTTTGGTCAACGTGGAAATGTTTCACCGCAAGTATCTGAGCAAGCGTGAAAGACATCCAGCAACGAATGTGAAATTTCACCAGGTTATTGATGTCGACAAAAATATCCACCCGAAACACCCAAATCATTATTTCAGGCATCGAGAGGAATGACCGGCATTCTCCAACCTTTCGTCGTTATCTGCTTGACTAACAGAATACGGGCGAAAGATGTTTTTGAGTGTGGGGGCTATTAAATCCATGCTTATGGAATTCTGTGTGGTCTGTGGTCTCCAACCAGGAAATATATACTCTTGTCCAGAAACGGGTGCCATGCTTTTAACATATTTTTATACATGCTTTATTTTTTGCTTCCAAATGCACCCTGTATTTATTGAATTGGAATGAAGAGTGGAAATGTGTGCCCCCCCCCCCCGCCCGCCCCCTTTCCGCTCAGGATGCCTGAAGTAATTGGGTACTTGGTAGATCATTTCTTGGACTGTAATGCATAGGTGACTGAGGTTTTCTTGAAATTATTATAGAGGACCTGAATATTTGTAGGGAATTTTTGGGTTTGTCTCCTGGAACTCAGTAAGAACATGCCTAAACTATCATGAGGTACAATGCCATAATTCATACTCAATGTCTTGTTATTTCTTCACAAGCATTTAATGAGGTATATATCTGGTGCAGACTGTTACTGTGATGAAAGATATGAATTTTGCCCAGCTTGAGAGATTTTTTCTGATGGAGCTGTCAGTCTTGTCAAGGGTCAGTGTGAAGGGGCAAAAACATTTCTGATGGTACTTCTGTTTCCATCCATCTTCCAACCTGTCATTTTGGTCAGGGTCAGGTGGCATGGGGCTCAAGGCACTGTGGGTATGATGCCAGTCCATCACAGAGCATATATACACAATTTAGAGTCTTTGGACTGTGGTTGGACATCAGCACAACACAGGAACGACATACAAACTCCACACACGCACATACACACTGAGCGGAGGTGGGATCCTTCCCTTTTCATAACCTAAATATGTTATGGACCATCAGGAATAGCCATAGGTTACCGTGCAGCTGGCTGGTTCTTTTATGCAATGTTGGATTTTGATCTTCCACTGTAAAAGAACTGTGTGTTCGCACAATTAAATCAAAACAAAAACAACTGGAAAAAACAAACTTAATTTTGTAGTGGTAATGAGGCACAACTTTTTGAAGGGTGGCACAGTGGCCCAGTGGCTCTGTGGGCATCACTGTCACCTCACACCTCCAGGGATGAAGGTTAGAAACCCTACCCTGCTTAGTGCATGGGACGTGCTGTGCATTCTGGGATAGGCCTCAGACTCATCAAGGCCCTGTACTGGATATTTGTGCAGGAATGTGCATTGGAGATGTTTGCAGAAGCAGCATGTTGATTTTAGAAGTAAGTGTCCTGTACTGTTGTTCTCTACAGTAGGTCCCTCAGGGAAAATATTTCTTTGTAATGTCTGCTGGGCCCCACGCCCCCCCCCTCCCCAAATGTGTTGTTGCTTGCTGGACTGCAGATGTGTTTCTGGGAGCTATTCATGGAAACATGCCGTAGGATCTCGAGGAATGTGTTTTTCCTCAAAGTGATTTGGCTCATCCCATCCAATAAACTGAAACTTTGCAGAGGTTTTCCAAAGACAAAAAAAAAAACAGTTTATGTTGTGTTTGTAAACCTCAGTCAAGCAACAAATACTTCAAATTAGGCAGACATCCAAAATCTTGGTTCTAGACAGGAGCATGGAGTTCATTGCTCATTGGAATCGAACATCTGGCAAAGGACAGTTTCTTCTTTTAAGTAGTTTTATTAAAGACCAGTGATTTATACAGTAAGTGGTGCAGTGGCTCTGTGGATGGTACTGGGGTCTCGAACCCACTGGGTTGCGGGTTTTATTCTTGCACCCAACTCAGCATGTTTGGAGCTTGCATGTTCTTGCCATGGATTTCCTTAAGGTACTTTGATTTCCTTGCACAGTCCACAAGTATGTGGTCTAGATTAATTTGTGTGTTGTCCTGTGATGGACAGGCATCCCATCCTGGGTGTCCTGTGATGGACGGGCATCCCATCCTGGGTGTCCTGTGATGGACGGGCATCCCAACCTGGGTGTCCTGTGATGGACAGGCATCCCAACCGGGGTGTCCTGTGATGGACGGGCATCCCATCCTGGGTGTCCTGTGCCCTATGGTTCCTGGGACAAGCCTCAGACTCGCCTTCATCCTGCATTGGGCACATGGTTAAGGAAGATGGATAGATGTTTTGATCTGTACTGCAGCAATGTAAAGAATACTTTGATTTTTTTCATGCCGTGGATGTTAAAGCTCAGAGTGATAGATGTCAAAGTGACCTTGATACTGAGCTGGACAGTGAGCCCAAACTTCAGGTGTAGATCCAATGATGGGACAGGCGTTTAGACAAAAGTGTCATGAGCGGAAAGCTGAACGCTGCACTAGCGGATAAGGGGACGTAAACAGATCCCAAAGCGGATGGCCAATTTGACGCAAGCCCAAGACATCTTTGGATTCTTTAATCTCTCTGTGGCCCATAAAGCCTCCCCCAAATCCATTTAAGCAGGAAACCATCACAGGCAACTGGTGAGATGAGGGGTGAACGGATGACAGCGGAAACGCTCTTAGCGATTTAATTTTCTAGAAGTTTATTGGAACGTTTTCCATATGGAAATGTACGTGTCACTGAGAAATCACAGAATTCCCAAAATAAAAATATCAGTCCTCTGTATAGTGTAAAATCACAAACATTTTGGTCGGTCCACTAAAAGAAACTTATCAAGAACACACTGTATATGTTAAGATAGAACCAGCACAAGAAGAATGCACCGATACCCATCGCTGACACGGTTTCATAATCAACAGGCAGTTTCAGCAGACATGTTACAATTTGCCAGGGCTGTGGTTCAGTGGGCAGTGCTGTTACCGCACTCCTCTGGGGCTGTGGGTCTGAATCTGGCCTCAGCTCTCTGACTCCGCCTACTGCCCTGGGTGAAGACAAGAAGCTTAGCATTGCGAAGTTGGCCTTAGCATGTCAGTGCAACCTTCTCCAGAATGCATTGTCATTTGTTTTTCTTTAGGTCACTATGATCCTAATTATATAAGTTACTACTGAAAGTAAACAGATGTCACACCTTAAGTTATGCAGTCAAGATATGCAAGTGTAAACACTTCGACCCCAATTTTGCAAACTGCCAAATTTTCAAAGAGACATCAGATTAATTGGAAAATGATTCACGGCTTCTTGTGTAGTTTTTGCAGCGCATAACATTTAAGATACTTTGTATAAGATTTCTTTATGAGGGACATGGAATAGAGACATGGGAATGAGGGGAGGGAAACGGGGGCCTTATTTGGATATGGGAGAGGAGGTGGATTAACCAAAACAGTCTGGAGGAAGGAAACACAAATACTGCCATTTTGGAGTCAGTAAAGGCAAACGGCAAAATTACATTTTGTAAGACTCGTAATGAGGGACAACTTATTGAAGGGTGGCACAGTGGCCCAGTGGCTCTGTGGGCATCACTGTCACGTCACACCTCCAGGGATGAAGGTTAGAATCCCTACCCTGCTTAGTGTGTGGGACTCCCTGTGCATTCTGGGATAGGCCTCAGACTCACCAATGCCCTGTACTGGATAAGCTGTTATTGAACATAGATGGGTGAGGTGAATTAATGTGCTTATCATATAACTTTGCCCCATCCCAGAAAGCATATACCTGTCCACCCACCTATACTAGCTGCCTGGGGTCCTGGAACCGGCTGAGATACTCCCCAGTTGGCATTATCGCAGGGCACATACACACCAAGACAGTTGCACTCCATGGGCAATTTAAAGAAGCCATTTAGCCTAACTATATGACTCTGGACAGTGGGAGAAAACTGGAATACCTTCAAGAAACTCCCCCGACAAGGGGAGAACATGAAGGATTAGTTCCCCCCAGCCCTGACAATGTGAGGCTACAGCCCTATATCCCCATGACTCAATAATAACAATTTTATATTATGATGGTATCTTTCGGCAGCAGATGCCTGTTGGCAGTAGGATGACTAGCTAATCCTGAATTTGTGTGTTGTGGTTATGTAATATATTACTTCTGAATATGATTTACAGTCACATATGATTTAAATGCTTTCATGCATTTTTGAAAGTTTTATGTCTACCAGGCTAGATATTCTTTTGGCAGAATTGTATGTCGGGGGGATTCTATGAGCTAGAACAGGGTTTGTAAACTACCATTTAAATTAAAAAGACTTGGATTTCGCTTTAGCACTGTTCTTGCTGTGTGCTGATTGGTCAGTCTCCTATAATAATGTATTTGCCACTAATGTTAATGGATGAGTCTAATTGAACTAATTAGCCAAGCACAGGAGACTTTCAGTTTTGAAGTAATATGTAAAACTTGAAGCGGCTCATGCATGCCCCTTGACACGGATCAGGCGTTCACCCTAGTTGGCAGCAGAGAGAGAAGCTGTCACCTTGAGCGTATGCACTGTTGCCTGGAGACCAGGAAACACATGCAGCTACATGAATTTGGGATGGACTGAAAATTTGGCAAAATAACGTAGCAGAAGGTCTGAATTCTGTGTCAAATAATCATTTAGATTTCAGACCTTAAACGTACTTTGCGAATAACTTATAGGAAACATAATACAAAAGAAAAATATGATTATTAGAATTTAAACTTTTTTCTATTAGAAAGGCAATCGGAGTAGAAATCTGATACCTGTCCTTGTGTCGCAATGCTACGTTATTTCTAAGAATTTCTGTTCCCACGATGTCAGGGTAAAACATAAGAGTTTTCATGAATAACATCAGTGTTGTAATTGAGCTATTGCCAAACCATAAGCATTACATGTCAATCCTGAATTTTTGTGTTGTGGTTATATAATATATTATTTCGGAATATGATTTACAGTTGTAAATGATGATTTAAATGCTTTTATGCATTTTAGTCCACCAGGCTAGATATTCTTTTGGCAGAATTGTTTTATATAAAATAATATGTCTAGCATGTTGTTTTTCTTTTACCTGTATTACAATATTATTATTCTCTTCTGAAAATCTGAATGTGGAAAAAGTGTTACAATATATGTTTTAAGAAAGTTTAAACGCCTATGTGTGAACATGGGCCTTATGATTGCACCTGGATCTCAGTGCAGCAGTGGCCGCACTAGCCTGAGATACCATCTAGGAGGCGTAAGAGTCACACTGCAAAGCACAAGCCTCCTGGCCAGATGGCCAGTGTCATTCCCAGCAACATCTACTTACGGCTGGCTGACACCTGTCAGAGCAAGCTGGGAAGTACAGTACTGTGCAAAAGTCCTAGACAGTGAAGAAACATATTTAAGGGTGAGTAGTGAATATATATTTGCTCAGAAAAACACATTTTAACATGAGAACAAATGCAAATTAATAATAGCACTATAAAATCTACCAAGAATTTCTTCAGCTCCAAAAAGCTACTGATATCTCGTTGAATGGGTAGTTGAACGCCGCTTCAGTTCCCAAACCTCTCCTCAGGGGTACCTCAGCCATTTGCTGAATTTCATCACCAGCTCAATCGATCAATAATATATATGATGTGTGTTTCCAAATTGCTCCAAGCTTATTCTTCCTCATTTGCTGCCCACACCCAGGAAACACCCGTCCTTAATGGGGTCGGCAGTATTAGAAGTCGTAAAGCTCGCGGTATACCACCCCCCCTACACCCCCGTTATTGGGTGGCTTACTCTCCACACTGTACACTGAGTACAATGCCAAAAAACAGCCAGGGTGATCAGTAGGAAATACTTTGGTGGAATAACATATGCAATAATGCATCGTCCCTACGACTTTATTTGTCCAGTACTGGTTCATACCTCATTGGTCAGTGAAACCTTGATATGCATTTAATAGTAAGAATGTTTTCCATATAGATCAGACATGCATACATACATTGGTCATACTACACTCTCCCAACAGTCCATTACAGATTACTGTACCCAGCAACCAGTGCTTCAATGGCTCAATAGGAGTGGTGTACTGTTTTTTTGGGTATGCATGTGTTCCCTCTTCCATCAATCCATCATCTGCCACTTATTCAGGGTCGGGTCGTGAGGTCAGCAGTCTAAGCAGGGATGCCCAGACCTCCCTCTCACCAGCCACCTCCTCCAGCTCCCCAGGGGGATACCAAGGTGTTCCCTGGCCAGCCGAGAGATCTAATCTCTCCAGCGTGTTCTGGGTCTGCCCCGGGGCCTCCTCCCAGTTGGACATACCCAAAACACCTCCCTAGGGAGCTGTCCAGGAGGAATCCTCGATAGATGCTCAAACCACCTCAACTGGCTCCTTTCGATGTGGAGGAGCAGCAGCTCTACTTTGAGCCCCTCCTGAATGTCCGAGCTCCTCACCCAGACTCTAAGGCAAAGCCCAAACACCCTGTGGAGAAAACTCATTTCTGTCACTTGTATCCACAGTCTTACTGTTCCAGTCACTACCCAAAGCCCATGACCATAGGTGAGGGCAGGAACATACACTATATTGCCAAACGTATTGGGATACCTGCCTTTACACACGCATGAACTTTAATGACATCCCATTCTTAATACATAGGCTTTAATAGGGAGTTGGCCCACCTTTTGCAGGTATAACAGCTTCAACTATTCTGGGATGGCTACCCACAAGGTTTAGGAGTGTGTTTAAGGGAATTTTGACCATTCTTCCAGGAGAACATTTGTGAGGTCAGGCACTGATGTTGGATGAGAAGGCCTGGCTCACAGTCTCTGCTCTAATTCATCCTAAAGGTGTTTCTATCAGGTTGACATCAGGGATCTGTGCAGGCCAGTCAAGTTTCTCCACACCAGACTCACTCGTCCATGTCCTTATGGACCTTGCTTTGTGCACTGATGCACAGTCATGTTGGAACAGGAAGGGGCCGTCCCCAAACTGTTCCCACAAAGTTGGGACCATGAAATTGCATTAAGTGTTCCTTTCACTGGAACTAAGGGGCCAAGCCCAACCCCTGAAAAACAACCCCACACTAAACCCCCCCCTCCACCAAACTTTACACTTGGCACAATGCAGTCAGGCAAGTACTGTTCTCCTGGCAACTGCCAAATCCAGACTCATCCATCGGATTGCCAGACAGAGAAGCATGATTTGTCACTCCAGAGAACTCGTCTCCACTGCTCTAGAGTAATGCTTTGCATTACACTTGGTGATGTAAGGCTTGGATGCAGCTGCTCAGCCATGGAAACCCATTCCATGAAGTTCTCTACCAATGTTCTTGAGCTAATTTTAAGGCCCCACGAAGTTTGGAGGTCTGTAGCTATTGACTCTACAGACAGTTGGTGACTTCTATACACTCAGCATGCGTCGTCCCCGCTTTGTGATTTTACATGTCCTACCACTTCGTGACTCAGTTGCTGTTGTTCCCAATTGCTTCCACTTTGTTGTAATACCACTAATAGTTGACCGTGGAATACTTAGTACCAAGGAAATTTCACGAATGGACTTATTACACAGGTGGCATCCCATCATGGTACCAGGATTGAATTCACTGAGCTCCTGAGAGCGACACATGTTTGTAGTAGCAGTCTGCATGCCTAGGTGCTTGATTTTATACACCTGTGGCTATGGAAGTGATTGGAGCACCTGAATTCAGTGATTTGGAGGGGTGTTCAAATAACAATAAAAAATTGCAGTGCAATACTTTTTGCAATATAGTGTAGATCGACCGGTAAATCAAGAGCTTTGTCTTCCAGCTCAGGTCCCTCTTCATCATGACAGAACTGTACAGTGTCTGCATTACTGCTGACACTGCACCGATCTGTCTGTCAGTCTCCCGCTCTCTTCCTCCCTCACTCGTGAATAAGACCCCAAGATACTTAAACTCCTCCGCCTAAGGCAGCAAGTCATCCCCCAACAAGAGAGGGTGTTCCCTCCTACGCTCTAAAAATATGGGGTTGGGTTGATTGATAAATTACCCCTAGTGTGTGACTTTTACTGTGACTGTGTGTGTGTGATAGATGTGTGGTATTTCATCCACTGTCCCCTGTTCTTCCTAAAATAGACTCCAGGTTCACTTTGACCCAGTACTGGCTAATCAGTCATTCATCTTTTGCTGTTGCATTTCAGACATTTCAAGCGTAATTCGTTTACTTCCATTCATTACTGGTTACACGCAATCTGCATCAGCGTCATAAACAGGCCAGTTCCGCGGGTGTACAAGCGATCTATTGTGAGAGTCACTGCCTACTTGAATTAGTTAGCGTTTGCACACAAGAGCAACAACAAATTAGACCCCTACAAAATAAACCTACAGCAATGAAGCAAGGTGACGGAGTCACAGAATTCAAAGTCATGGGACTTTTGGTTTAGCAAGCAATTATTTTGCGGCATCACAATCTGTTGTGCAGAAAATGTGGTAGCTTATGTGAAGCCGGTAGTTTGGGATTGGTTCAAATGTATGCAGCCAATAACCTCAGGAATTGTACCGGCTTTTTTATTACAGACATAAACGTAAAGGGGATAAAACAGTTATTCGGATGGGTTATCTCATCAGACAATACTGAATTTACATAAATGCATTTTGCTTTGAATGCTCTTCTTGATCGACGAACCTTATGACAGAAAAAAGAAGCCCTAGAAGAACTAAATACCGTAAACAACATATTTTTGTAAAATTAATTGTAAAATGTGGTTGTATAAACAACAAATTAAAGGAAAATGTTCCTAAATTGCATGCATCGATTCTGGTTAACCAAAATGTAACACGAATTTTGTTTTTGTGGCCGACCCGCGTGCACGACAGTGTAGCCTTGTCATATAAAATAAGACTAAACGCAAGAGACATTTATAATAATACCCCAAAGGAATTTACAGCAGCCATCCGGCTGGAAAAAAGCATCTCGCCGCAACTTAATTACTCGCTTAAGTTGGAAAAACAAAAGCAAAAAATAAATAAAAGGAAAACAAGCACATGCGCGTGTCAGAGTGCATTTTCTTTTAATTGCGCAGACACATCGGGAATAGCTTTCATTACCCACACGCTCCTGGCGCGCATGGCCGGGGCAGCAGCAAATCGGTAAACAGCGCAAGGCGGCCCAAGGCAGGATAAATACTGTAACAGAGACATCAGCCATACTTCATACACATACACATATACATACAAGTAGGGCAAACATATCTTTATGGGGACCGCTCATTCATTTCTATTGGAAAAATGCTAACGCTAACTATGATGACCTTAACCCCTACCCAGCTCTAACCATAACCATAAGTAACCAAACAAAATACAAGAGTTTTGCATTTTTAGTTTTTTCTTCCCTTAGAAACTGGTCCCTATAAGGGAAAAAAACGGGTATTCATCACGTTGTGGGGACATTGTGTCCCTATAAGGTAAGGTATACCTGCTCACACATACATATGCAAACACACAGGTTTGTAATTATATCTGTGTGAGGACCTGAAAAATGGTCCCTACAACTCAAAATAAGTTTTTATCACATTGTGGGGACATTTGGTCCTACGCACGCACACACACACACACACACACACACACATACTGCCTTTCCTTCATATCCATCTTTGTGCGTGTGTGCAACTACTTGAGATGTCAGAAGCTGCGCTTTGCTGTATCGTGTAAAACACTTGACTTGCTCTGTTGTTTGATCAAAATGGGACGCATCTGTACTTCAGCGGTAAGCAGTGTCGGTGTGCCGGTACCTTCTATATTGCCCAAATATGATTTATTTCTTGATTGTTCATCAATACACACTATATTTATTCTGTGCATATGCTGCAGTATCTTTTATTATTATTTATATACACATTATGTTATATACATTTCTATAATATAGTGGCATATATTATAGTGCGACTGTATATCTGTACATGGATGGCAATACAATAAAACCCTTCTGGCTTGATCTTGAATCAATTCGCTAAGCGGTGACATCTATTTCCCACCAAAACCAGTATTTTTCATTGTTTCGCTTGTGGGATCCTGTGGTGTTCGCTAACTTAAATATTTGGGTCATTCTCCGTTCGGAGTGAGAGACCCCATCAGGTTGCAGGGTTTAAAAACATGCTTAAAATGGGACCCAGAGCACCAAGACTTTGCATTCCCACAGTTGATGTTTTGTTAGGTAACACCTTTATCTCATGATTTATTAGATACCTGTGAAACAGCTTGTCGCACAGTCAAATTTTAACATTTGAAAAAACATTTTAAATATAATTTTTAAGATTTTACAGTTGTACAATTTTACAGTTGTATCAAACTGATCCATTTTTATAATATACATTATTAACATTATAGTACACTGACAAATATGTAATTTATCTAAAAAAAATAATTTGTCAAATGATTTTTTTTTGCATTTTAACATAGTAGTTGCTTTACTGAACTGCTTCCTTGGGTCAAGGGTCACCAATGAGGGAGCCTTTCAGGACACTAGGAGGTGGGTCCCCACACATCTTTGAAAAATGTATTTATTATTTTGTTTCTCATGCAGCACTTAACTACATGTCACTGGCGTTATGAGCTGTAAGGGGTGGGTAGTTTCAAATGCCATAAGAAAAAAAAATTAGCTGAATTTTAAAAGTTGCAAGTTAGCTGTTAGCCCTTGTAGATGGCATTTTAACCAAAATGTCATTGGTGTCAGTCACTGATGCTACACCTTTACGACCTTGTATTGTTTATTTGTATCGTTCTTTGGTTGTTGTTACTGTTATTGTTCCTTTTCAATGTTGCATTTGAAATGTTACTCTTTGTCTTTTCAACTAATTAACTTTTCTGTCACTTGTGTTACACATTGTCTTTGGGGCTATGGTTGTGTTATGACAAGGTGTTTTTTTTCTTTTTGATGAAATATTGTCTTTATTAAGTGTATGTTACTTAAAATGCTGTAAAATTCAGTTTTTGTCCTTTTAAACTTTTTTAATTTGAAGATATTTAATACACGACAGACACTTATAGTTTAGGATTTAAAAAATGTGTCAGCAAAAAAGAGCACAGGTAACATAATAATTTAAAAGAGAATCCTTTATTAAATGTAGACACACTGAAACATAAATTGAATATGAACTATTTAATCACACAAAGATCTCATGATGTGATAACACCAGTGACAAACTGACCAAAACTTTGGATTTTACATTTAAATACATTAAGATACATTTGGAATTAGTTCTCTGCCTTGTGCAGATAGGTTCCGAACCCCCGCAACCCTGAATATGACAAGCGGTCTTGAAAATGGATGGATGGATGGACATTTGTGTCACGATCAGCTCCGAACGCTCCTCGTGTGTGCCACGCCCCCTCATTACCTCCTGTCGGAATCCTGATTGTCGTCACCTGTTCCCTATTCTGTTTGCCTTGTCTCTTGTATTTAGTCCTAGTCTCAGTCAGTCTTGTCAGATTAGTCATTGTGTTGTTATGCGTTAGTGAATGTCTGCCTTTTCGTTTCAATTAAAACCCTGTTTACCCGTTTGTCCGGCTCCTCTCACCTACTTCCCGGCTCACCTGCTCCTGACACATGACAATTTGGATTTATGCTCTTAATTTAGTATACATATGTAGAAATGGCACATTAATAGAAAATTAAACTGGTTTTCATTTGGAATTAATTACATTGATTTTTTTAAAAATTGTCACCTCAATTCCCACTCCAGAATGAGAATTACCCATTTCCTTTAAGGCTTATAAAAAGAAAAGTACCAAATGAGAATTATTTGACACTTTTTTTTCTTTTGGCTTGGTTAAATTTTAGTATTTTCATAATAATGAAGTCACCTCACATTCACAGACGACTTTTTGTACGTGACTTATTCGATGGCTTACGGAAGAGGATTAGGGCCACCATGAAAATATTATTTGAATTCTGACTTTAATCTCAGAATTCTGACATTAAAATCAGAATTCTGACATTAAAGTCAGAATTCAAATAATATTTTCATGGTGGCCCTAATCCTGTTCCGTATGGTTTATAGCAGACTGATTTATAACATTAGTCTTCTATACAGCTGGGTAATTTAACAAAGGCATTCCGGTTATAGGCCTATACCTTTTCCAATTGTAAAACAGTGGAAACTTCCACCTGGATGGACTCCTTTACCCTACTAATACGCGTACGTCCTCGCATGTGCAGTGCGTCAAGCCCAAAGGCGGAGATTTGTCACATGGCAAGACGTGCTTTCGCAGCAGCTCAGGTTAGAACAATTAAAAGCATCGATCAAACGTGTGAAAAACCGGCAGATTAACTGTAACGCTGAGTGCTGAATGATCCCTGTCGTTAAAACCAAGGGAACGATGAAATGCCCCTCCCACATCATTGTTTGCCCCACTGTCCTTATTGTTGGAATAACAGGAATCTTTCTTCTCACAATATTAAGTCGACTAATCTTCAGACGTCTGCTTTATTTGTCCTTAGCGTTTCCCTGGGTTGTGTAACTGCGTTTGCTTCTGCATTGAACATTGTTTTGTTAAACTTGTTTAAAAAAACAAAACAGAGTAAAAAAAATAACATAATAGGTGTGTTAGCGTTTGATTCTTATACGCCACCCTTACAGCAACGTGATTGAAGGTAACCACCTAAAATGTCCAGCGACAAGGATGGCTGTGACACATTCAGAACCTTTTCAGCAATTTTTGAAATCAAGTGCAAGTCTTACATCTGGGGAACATTTACATTGTTATTAAATTCGGATTTAATGTTGCCAAAGCTTTTCCTCCCATGAATTTCGGACTGTTCTCTGGTGAAATCTCTGTACTTTTCCATACTGCTGAAATGATGATGTAAAGTGACCAGTTATACCAGTTCATGAATTGTATACATAGCCCTCTAATTAACCTGACATGCTGTGCCAACAACAACAACAACAACAAAATAGTGCTTTAGATTATTAGTCACGCTATCAGAATCCTCTGACAGAAATTAATAAAACTGTCACATTTATCTTCTTTAATTTGTTTGGTTTGGTCCGCACTGGATTACGTGTGATTGAGCGTCATTCTTAAAACCCGGGTTCTAATTGTGTTCTTTAAGAAGATTAGTTTAAAGGGATGCTAAGGGCTCAGGGAGGACGGAGGTTCGAGAGCGAGGCCCCAGGTTTTATACGCAGGAGCGACTGTAATCCTGGACGTCTTAGACACCTGACATTGCCTCTAGATTTCTCATCAGGTCCCAGGTGTAGGAAAGGACGTCCTAGACCAAGGTGAGGCGATTAATGGGCGGTGATGTCAGCTTCTGTGAAGGGCGAGGAAATTGGTTGGGGTTTCCCTAATAGTATTAGTCATGTGCAGTCCGGCCTGTCCTCATGCGTATGGTCTGTAGCACACTTAGGATACATTCAAGTGTAACTAAGAAGATGCTAATAGCTGTCGGCCTCTCATGTATAATATATGTGAGGTTATGTAATAACTGGACAATGTGTTCAATTTTAAATTGAAAGTATAATCTAAAGTTTCACTTCGTTAACACTTCTTCTGTTTTGCATCCCTTTCCAGTACTGCTTTATAATTGGAGGGGCCCTGTAGCGTCTGAATGTCATTGTTTGAAGACTTTACCCTACTTGTACTTTGTGAATGTGTAGCTAAAAGACTATGGACTCTCATGGTAAAACCAGTAACTACTGATAATTTAAAGAACAATTAAGAATCAAATACAGCAGAAAATAGTCTGGCAGTATTAGTGCTTAAAAATATGAGCATTTGCTGAGTGTGTAATTCTGCTCTGTTGAAAGAATAATTTAAGCAATGTTAGGTAAGCCTGTAAATCACCCCCCCCACCCCCACCCCACTTACAAGGCAATAATAACATAATGATCTTTGAGTTTGTGGGTATTTGAGGTTTTTTAAATATCACATCGTCCGCTTAAACACAAACCTGATGTTTCCTGTATGTTCCTGTGGTATTGCTGCCCCAATTGATTTTGAGGGCAGTGAAAACATTTAACAGACTGGATTTTATTGGACCATATTTCCCGGATTTTACTCCCATGCGTTTCTTGAAATACTTTGGTAAAGACACTTCCCAGTCATGAAAACACTTACATTTTATTAATTAATTTTATTTAATTTATTAACTTATCTGGACTGTGCACTCAGTTATAAAATGTACTTAAATAAAACAGCTTAAAAAGGACAGATTGATTTACTGCACTATACAGAAGAATTATACATACCAAGCAGTTGACGATTATTAGTTTTGATTCACCAAGGCTGGTAGGTATATTATTACATTACATTACTAGTGTGGATCCTTTCTATCCACAAATTATTTTGCAAGTATATATATTTTGTGGGTTTTTTAAAATGCTTTTTACTGGAGTTGCTGGATTTGCCAGACTCGCTCTGTTAGGTAGTTAAATTGAAGGTTTACTCTGTGTCTAAGGTATGCTTGCAATAATTACACTTAAGCAATATATTGAGCTAAAGTTATGCATGTCACACAGATGTATTTCAAACTTTTTTCCATCATGTCATGTAATCATAATACCTTTATTTACAAAGTCATCATGACCATGTACTGAATATGTTGTATGCAAGAAGGATCATTGGCAAGATTTTTATTGTGAAATAAGCTAAAAAGTTGTGTACAGGCATTTTTTTTTTAAAAAAAGGGGTGGTAGGAAAACAAAATGAGATAATGTGGTAAGTAAGAGATTTATAGATCTGACAGTACAGTTTTTACTCTGATACCTTTTATCGTGTTATTTTGAAGGCCCATTCAGGTGTCCTGCTCCGCACTCCACGTCCTCTGACACAGTTTAGTTCCTTTCAGAAATGATTACCACCTTGCCAAGCTATTATACCCATGACCTAGTGTTCTGGATATTGTTAACTGATGTGTGCTTTGTCCCATCAGAGCCTGGCACATGTTATAGTGCTCTTGTTGTCCCTCAGTGACGTCCCTTTCCTTTTTCTAGAAATATCCTTGGCTTTTCTGGTGTAGCGGTGAGTGGTCAATCCTCATCTAAATGATAAGGTCTAGCTCCATAGAGAGGCTTAAGTGAAAGTTTCTTAGCCAGGCTGAATCCTATACAATAGTAATCAAATAATGACACTTGATTGATTCCTGTGGGGTGATTTTCTTTTCTCCTGCTCCACCTTGCTCTCCATGACACACATGTACTGCAGGTGAGAGGAAGTTTGACAGCAAAAGGCAGCAGCGCCCATGGAGCTGGGGGCTAAAGGCCCTGTTTAGGGCCCACAGGTGTGAGTGTTCTGCCAAAGCAAGGCTCAAACTGGCAACTTTCCAATCACAGGCACAGAACCTTAGCCCACTGAGCCATACGCTTCCCCCAAATAAGTGCACATGTTTCTATGTCATTCTTCAGCATTGCAGTTAATCAAAACTAAATCAACTGTAATTTGCTGTAACTATAAAGGCATTTGCATTAGCTTAGTTCATTTACAAAGAGGGTGGCTGGATGGATGGGTAAAACTGTTGCCTCCCATCTCTAGTGTTGGGGGGTTTGAATGCAGCCTCTGCTCTCCGTGTGTTGAGTTTGTAGGATCTCCTGTGTGTGGATGCCTTTTCTCCAGGTATTCCGATTTCTATTTGCATGTATGTGTGTCTCCCTGAGAAGGCGTAGAATCCCATCCAAGGTGTACCCTGTGCAGTCTGGGATAGGCTTCCCCCCCCCCCCCCACCCCTGACAAGGATAAGCTGCAGGAAGGTGCATGATTTTTTTTTTAGAGACTTTACAGTAGCAAAAATAATAGCTAGGCCCAGCCTTATGTGTGACTGAAGCCAATCTGTGGTAAACAAAGGTAGATCATATCCGCATGTTGCCAGTCGGATTGCTGTATTTTGGGGAGACAAGATGCCTGAAACGGAATGCTGTCGTTAGATGGCTTTAATAAGGGTTTCAGTGTGGCGGTCATATGGACCTCATCTTGTGTGCAGACTTCTCAGAAGGCTTCCACTCCCCGCAAGTGTCACTTTCCATATTTGCGGAGCAGTTTATGGGAAGCTTTGCCCTCGCTGGCAAGTACCAAGACATTTTTTTTTTCTCAAAGAAGGAATTAACATGCCATTCCCCCGAGACAGGTCGCCCCGCCGGATGGGAAAAACAACGCGTGGAAAGAGCCTGGGAAGTGAGGGAAGCCTGAATCCTTTCTTGAAATTGTGAGGTTTTTCAATCCCCCCCCCCCCCCCAACCAGCTCAAAATGAACCTTAGTGACTGAAGGTGAGTTTGTTGTCCCCCATGCCAGCCGTGGACCTGGCCGACTTGCTCGTTTTCTACGTTAAGCAAACATTTGTGCATTTGAAATCAGGCCAAACTGGGTTCTTGGAAGCCTTTAAAGTTTTTTTTTTTATATATAAATCCAGTCCCAGACCTCCTGTAACCTGTTTTGGTGAACACACACAATGGAAGAACAAGACTTCCTGTGGAAATCCAGTTCTTAGTACGAAAACAAGTATTTTCTCTGCGGTGGGAATGTTTAATTAGGGAGGGATGATTCCAGCTTAAGCTCATTTTCAATATATATCATTATAATGACTGTTATTATTAACACAATCACAACTGTACTAGGGGTCACAGTCTGCACAGTCATATAAGACGTTTCAGTTTTAGGTCCTAGCGAGGCTCTGCAGAGCGATTACAGAATTGCTCACCCTGCTGCCTGACCAGAGGTCTTCTTCCCCAGCAGCTAACAATTTCACCTATTAATACAACGGGCTAATTTACCTGAGCGATTCGGGTCAAGTACCAAATTTCAAAGGTTCCCCTGCAAGGTTCCGTAGCCCCTAGATGCTGTTGTCTGAGAAAAGAAAAGGTTAAACGGAGGTAAAAGCAATTATGGTTTATGGGGCTCTGCATCTGCTTTTATGTGCTTTTCACGTACTTACGAAGGCTGGATAACATCCTGCTATAGTTTTGATGCCTTCTTAATTGTGGGGGGGGTGTCCTCTTTCTGCGGCACCTCTTAAATTCTCTGCACGTAACCACGCCATCGGCTGGATTTTGGATGCCTGTTTTCCCGACTCCTCTGCAGGATCGCTGCCGTAAAGGGTGGCAGCAATTTCAGCGTTTATTTGGATGTGTTTCTGTTTCACTACTACTGGAAAATGCTCTTATTGATTCCATTAAACACAGGTGGGCCATGGAGTTTGCGACACAAGGTTTCTCAACTATTTTTGACCCTCACAATTATGACTTAATGAAGATTTACTGAGTGCCTCGTGCCATTGAATCTTATCAGACGTAAATATTATTGACTGGTCCAAAAATAGAAAGTAATCAGATCTCCCTGCTCCCTGGGTTTAGGTTTTCCCAGGGTTTGGAGGATCTTGCTGCTATTGAAAGGCAAATTGCTGTTTGTGTGTGAACCATATTAGGATGAGGTACATCTGTCTTCATGGTACTGAATTCTGTATTCATTGTGCAGGATAAGGGATAAAATGCATAAATGTCAAAAAGGAGGACAGGAAGAGTAAATATTTAGAAATAAATGGTGCTTTCATGGTTAGATTAAAAAAATAAATGACATACATCCCCCAAGCGGTTCTGGTTGGATGCAAGGCCTGGAAACTCTGGGCCCCCTGTGAAAATGTCACATTGCCCCCCCAGCCCAATTTTATATATTCAAGGGCCCCTATCAATATCTGGGTCCCCTGAATCTGCCAAGATAACCAAATCCCTCCGAAGCCCCTGGATGGATGGGTAACACATGCAGAAATGTAGGCCTGAATCTTTTTTTGTATTTAAATTCAGATTTTTTCTGAGATTTGATTGGTCTGCCTGCCATCATTTACTGGAAACTGTCACAGTCCGCTTGACAGGAAGTGACACGAGTCGCTTGGGAGTGTGTGTGAAAAGTGCATCGGTGGCTTAGTGCCATGTCGCATTGGTCCTGCCCGACCTTGACAATGTGTCATTGGAAGGGGGGAGCATGGAAAACAAACAAAATGAAAAATGCTTTATTATTTACTTTCAAGCAGAAATATGAAAGTAGGAGGTAAGTGAGGAACCAGGAAACAAATATGGGGAGAACACGCAAACCTCTCACACACAGGGATAGGGATGGGTACTGAACCCAGAACCCTAGTGGTGTTAGGTGACACTGAGCTGCTGCATGGCCTGATAAAACAGGACAACGGCGTCACAGGAATGTCCTGCCTATATTTGTATGTATTTCAGCATAGAAGCCTTCTGAATGGATATGAGTTGATGAATGTGTTTTCAAGGGTACATTGCATTTTGCGTGCAGAGCATACTGAACCACAGACCATTTAGCGACAGGGCAGAGATTTTCAACTTACCAAAACTTTGCGTTGACAACTTTATAGTTTAGCTGAATTGCTTGTTTTGAAGCAAAGGTCTAATGGAAAAGTAATATGGTTTTTGAGGTTAGCACAAATAATCTTGGGAATTTCCTGCCCAACCTCTCTTAGTTTTGAAGACAATGTGGGCCTGTTTCTTTTTCTTCTCGTATCTGTTCAGTCAGACTTCATATGGAAATTAAATCAATGAATTACCATCTACTGTTTTGTGTTCTCTCCCTCGAACCTATGACATACCCTACATGTCTTACGCTATAGCGTGAGCTGAAGGCAGCTTGACCTCAAGTGCATTTGGGTCGTACTGTCGTTGCCACCGCAGACTTGTTGGTGTTGTTTTGGTGCTTACAACCCCACAACCAGCGATGTGGGTCTCCTGCGGTCCGTTCTGCCAGCCGCCCAGAGGTCTGGAATGACCAGACCTGCCTCCCTATCCTCCCGCAAATCCACGGGCTGCAGCCGAAATCTAACCAGACAGATTCTTGTGGATTTTTTTCTCCTTTTTTGCAACCGCGGGTAAGCAGAAGGAATCGCATGTTCTGATGCAGATGGGTCTCGGAACTGGAGTTCTGTTTTTCATAATTCAATGTGTAGCATTCACCTTTATACTGGAATGCGGTGGAATAAAATCCAAACCAATCTTATACCACGGTCCTTTAAAATGGGAACGGACTGCTATCCTGTTTGGCAGTCAGTGTTAGAGTGATATTGATGCTACCAAAATGGGGAAAAAAATGGGAAACCAGCCCTGGAATGATTCTTGATGTTGCGTGTATTTCTGTACACGGGTGAGGGCACAGTGTTCCTGCTCAGTGTCTCAGATGATCCCTCTGAAAGTGTAAATTCCTGGACAGATCTGCAGATTCCCACTTTATTTAGCTTTTTTTTTCCTTCTATGACAAAATAAAGTACTATCTATCTATCTATCTATCTATCTATCTATCTATCTATCTATCTATCTATCTATCTATCTATCTATCTATCTATCTATCTATCTATCTATCTATCTATCTATCTATCTATCTATCTATCTATCTATCTATCTATCTATCTATCTATCTATCAAATATATCTGGGCCAGATAGTCGATTCAGCTATGCTCCATATATAGTCGATACCTTAATTCTGATTACAATAAAATAAATCTAAGACTGCAGCTAACTGTCCAACCTAATCAGTCTGTCGAGCAGCAGTAAAGTGAGAGTTGCACTAGGTTACTAGGACAATCAGAGCTGCACTTTCACTCTGCGATGGACAAATGTAATCTGACAGGTGTAATAGCCTTAATAACATAGCCACATTGCGCTAACAGAGAACTGGGTCACTCATAACTAGGATAAATCTAATGTATGAGTGAGATTACTGGGTTTAATTCTAAGATGGGTGCATTACTGTACCTTATATAAGCAGACACACATACAAATCATTCATAATATTTTTACACATTTATGTGTGATGGGATATGGATTCTGGTGCTCATAAATGCAGTTTATGAAAGCTTTATGAAAACCAGGAGGGTAAAACAGGACAACAGCATCCCGGAAGTGGGATGAGGGCCATGGCTGCTCAGAGTTAGACAGAAGCAGTCATTTGTTTCACGTCGGACTGCTTGTAAGCAGTGGCAGTCTTTGATACCAGGGATCTGTCATCCTTTGCTGGCTTTGGAATTGCTTCGCTTCTGAGTGCCTGGCTCACTTGGAGAGAATTTACGCTGCATCATTCCCTAATATTTCTTTTTTCCTTCCCTCAGACAGTAATGCTGTCAGAGTTGTATCAAGGGGCAGTCAAAGGCATCCATCTTACCGGCTTAAGGCTGATATTGCATTTATTGAAGTACTTGCAGTGGGAAGGAGACTAAAGTTGCATGACTACATTATCTGGCTTCCTTTGATATGTAGTGTATGGAAACTGCACAAAAGAATGTTTTGGCAAAGGCACTTTTATCTAGAAATGTACAAACTTCAATCTGAGCTCCGCAAGTCAAAGATAGAAGTGATTAATCGAACAACACAGGTTATATATCTCTATATAGCTGATGTAACAAGGCTGCGCATTAAGTATTGTAAGCGTCGAGAGCAATATTCATATTTATTTTCCTAAAGAAAGGAGTACAATAGAAACCCCAAGTTTGTTCCCATATTTGTGTGTGTACATGTTTATAATAGTGAGGCTCATCTCGCTGTCGTATGCATGTGTACATGTTTATAATAGTGAGGCTCATCTCGCTGTCGTATGCATGTGTACATGTTTATAATAGTGAGGCTCATCTCGCTGTCGTATGCATGTGTACATGTTTATAATAGTGAGGCTCATCTCGCTGTCGTATGCATGTGTACATGTTTATAATAGTGAGGCTCATCTCGCTGTCGTATGCATGTGTACATGTTTATAATAGTGAGGCTCATCTCGCTGTCGTATGCATGTGTACATGTTTATATGGCTCCTTGACTGCAACTCCATCCAAGTGATGTGAGCTTCTAAAGCACTGTTTTATGGAAAATTTCCCAAAAGTGCAAAAAAAAATGTTTTTAGTGATCATCTAGCACCCCTCCCCTCATTTCTTCTGGACCAAAATTGTCAAAATACCAGCAGATGCCGTCTTTCAGAATGTTTAAAATTCCTGAGTCCTTTTTTCTCTTACTTTAATGGGATGTCATATGGTGAATAATTACATTTCAAGGAGCAATATTTCTTGTCCAGAGTACAGTAAAGCCGGCCCACTGACAGATGAATGGATTCAGTTTCATAAAATATCAGCTGCTGGATTATGAATCTGGCCTTTACTAAACCAGTCTTACTAGACAAAATGACTCCATCAGTAATTCATACAATGAAACAGTTCGCCCATTTCGTCTGTGTACTATTCCAGGCATCTCCTTTTGCATATGATCAAATTATTCGTGGAAAAAATGAACACATGGTGAATTTTTATATAAAAAATCAATATGGTGTTTTTGGTTTATGTGTGTGTGTCTGTGTGGGCACTGGTGCTTCACACCTCCATGGTTGGGGCTCTGCATCCAGTCCCCCCTCTGTGTGTCTCTGTGTATTTGCTAGTCCTGCCTCTCTCATGTGTGTTACCTCCATCTGTCAGCCTCACTGGAGCTCTACTTTGCCCATCGTGCTTGAATATGTGCATGTAAGTCCCCTGTGATAGACTGGCATCCCATCCAGAGTGCAGACCTGTGCAGCTTGGGCTGCTTCTAAGGCTCCCTGAGACTAGGAGCAGATAGATGCTAATGCTATGCTAAGCTATATCCCAAGGCCCCGACAAACATCTGGGCCCCGCCCCAATACCTGTGTATCTAAGCCTAGGGTTCCCAGATAAGTTTATCCACCCGTGTCTGTAATCCTATTTTTGATAAGTGATTGGGTACATCCATCAATATCAATTTTCCATACAAATGCTTCTTCACAGGCCTGGCCTCAAGTTAAATGACGAAATTCACCCTTCTGTCTAAAAGATATTACATTCTTGTTGGCTTCATCCATTATTTAAATAGATTTAGTGTTTTTGGAAGGGTTAGAAGCCCAGGTCCTGCAGGGCAATGACTGTGTGTCTGCAATGTACCAGCTGAGACCATTGTCTCTTTCTGGTCTTTTTCATTCTTCTCCTTTGTCTTCTCACACTAGAGGGCTTGTCCTTCCACATCGTAGCCGTGCTGTTTCCGTTGCAACCCCCGTCAATGAATATTCACACTTGGATCACTCTAAACAGCAGCCTTTTTCTGACTGTGTTGCATTTTATTTAGAATGACAAGCAGATCTTTTGTTCCCAGTGTGTCGTTTGCAAGATGAAGCATTTCTCGGACCGGGAGACGAAAAGGGCAGCGTTTAAGAGCAACAGGGAATAAATTACCATGTTGTTGTTCCAAAAACATGTTGACAAACTAGGTGAGGTTCGGCCCCAGTCAGCAATCTGTTTTTCCTACATTAACTATCCATTAGCTACTTGGACACATTCCCAGATCCTTAAATGTCAGGAAAATGAAAGCAGGGGAAGAAGGCAACACAATTTGTTTTTCGTCCTTACTGATTGTTCGGAGGCTTGGCTTTCGGCATCTTTGCCCTTTCAGTTTGGGGGGTGATGGGAAAGGTCAAGCCGGTGGGTTTTCGCAGCTGTGTTCTCACTTTATTGGCAAAGCTTTGCAGTCTTGTGGCCCATTCCCTCTGTCAGATTCATGGAAGTGTTCGGACAATATTTGAGAGATCAATGCCCCTCTGTTGACCGTCGTAAATGAAAATGATATTTTACATTTATTTGGGTGGGCAACACTGCTGACTGACACCCATGGTTGGGGGTTTGCGTCTCAGCGTTGCTGTATGTTGACTTTCCATGTTCTCCCATCTTCAGTGGGTTCCCTACGACAGTCCAGGTGAAATACAGTTAGGTGAGTTAGCGTTTATAAATATATGTGCACGATTGTGTGCCCCCCCCTATGATGGACTGGCATGCTGTCACTGGTGTCCCCCTGTGGTTCCTGGGAAGGACTTCAGGCCCCTCTATAACCCACTCCTGGATAAGCAGTTTGGATGACTGGATAATAGATCATATGCATCCTCTACATTCATATGCTTTTTAAGGATGCAGGCATTTTGCTATATAAGTGGCAGCCCAACAACTGATATAAAGTAGACTTGAGGTACAGCAGTAATATCCCGGATTATTTTTTAAAAAATAACTGACTTAAAAAAACTTTCTTTTTTATCTACACTAACAAAAAAACATGCCAATCATAATTCACTGGGTAAACTGTGTACTGTGCCAACTGTGAAGATCAGTTTCAAACATTTAACCTCTATTTTTAGTCTTGAAATTATTTTCTGTCTATAAATAATAAAATATATCATTGGTCCTCTGCTGACTTGGGTGTGTAATGTTTGCCTTGAAATCTGTGGTTGGAATATCAGTGTCGAAGGAACTTAATGCCAAGGATTAACATCCATATATTTTATAACTGCTTGTCCTGGTCTGGATTCCCCAGTCTGGGGGCCTGGAGCATAGGGAACGAGGCCATGGTACGCTTTGGATGGGATGCCAGCCAAGACTGGCTGACTCTGCTCCTTAGTCTTTACTTGTATGTTGCTTTAGATGTAAGTTTCTGCTAAAGTTTAACATAAGGTCAGTTTTAAATTTGGCAACCAGTACTGTTATTATGAATTCACATTTTCTATTTTACCCACTCACTTACTTAATAAGCAATATTTTTATCTAGCTGGATTATGGAGATAAGGCATATCATTTTGACTGACTGCCCAGCTAAAACAAAAAATCAGTTTCAATAAAAGCAGTGGTCCTTGGGTGTATTATAAACACTGTCGACTGCACACAACATATTTATAGGTCTGGCTTGGAGAATGTTTCAGTGTTTACAATTCCATCGCCATGCCATCATTGAAGTGGTGAGTCAGTGTTTGTTACATCACCTTCTGGAATGACCCCTGACTCCACAAAAACAAACTGACCATTACAGTTGCAACAATGGAACCATTTTGCTGTCAGCTGTGTTTGAATCATTCACTGTCAAAGGGGTTTTTCTTCCAAGAAATTATGAATTTTCTGACACAAAGCATGGATTATGTAATTTGTCAGCAGTTCTTATTTTCATACTTTTACACTTATATTTTTTGGAGTGAACAAAACATTGCAATGAATTTCTTACTGTATTTTACTACAGTTATAAAATAATCTTAAGTTGCTGTATTTGATTGGGTGTTTTTTTTTGTTGTTTGAAGGGATCAGAAAATGTATATTATACATTCTAATGGGTTATAGGGTGGTGGGCTGATATAGGACAGGGAGAAGATTCAGCATCAGGCAATAGACAGATATAGGACACAAATTCTCAAAATCAAAAATAGGTGCCATGAAGATCACCTAAGCGTGATACCAAATAAATAAAACCATTTAAACCACAGACCATGGCGTAAACGCCACATGTGTCGGAGCTCTGAGGAAACCTTCCGCTTGGCCTTCTCCATCTTTCCTCTAAAATGTCTCCCTATCCACCAAACTGTCCCTCTATATAATCCCACAAAGATAGTGAACCTAACCACTAACCAGGATCATTTGGGTTATGCTGAATGTTACTTGGAGTCTCCTGGCTGGTGATCGGTCTCCATGGCAGCACAATGAGATGGACCACATTCTGGTAGAGGACATTATTCTGCCCCCTGCCATTTCCCACTCTGCCTCTTCACCTGCAGGCCCAACGAGGCTAAAAGAAATACAGCAGGAGGAACCAGTGGGAGGTGTCCATAGCTCATGTGGACCCCGGTCAAGGCACAGCTGTGATTCACAGTCCATCTGTCCCTGGGTAAGGTCACATCTCTGTGGTCTCAACTAGGATTGGTCCAATTCACCCAGATGGGCGGTTCTAACAGGCCAACTTCAGTTGGCAGCGACTCCCTCACTGGGTAGCAACAGTGTCTGGACGGATACCTCGGCGCTGCCAGGTGACAATGGGGTCTGGACTGTTCCCGCAGTGCTGGACAGTCACCAAGGAGCAGATTTGGGATGTGAGTGAGAGAGCTTGTCTGGCAGTTTCCAGATTACCCCATACATAGGGAGACAATGGACACAGGAAGGGGGCTGCAAGCTACTCCACTGACATGTCTACGCCTTCAGCCATTATCCAGGACTACAGGGCATAGACAGCATCTTCAGGTCCACACTTCTGGCCTCTCAGTAGTGTTTGTTTCTGGGCAGTCTACACGTCCTCTGCTGCCTTCTTCCACCGGATTGGACCGTCCCTGTGTCCATACAATCATAAGCCATCCAGATTCCTGGGCCTCACTACTTGAATTTGTACAAATTACTGCATGAATCACATACGTTGCATTTACTCCTCTTTGTTGTTTAACTCATGTCTCCTATTTATTCTCTGTCTGCGTTCTGCCCTGACTGTTACTTGTCTTTTGTCATAGTGTCTCCAACAGTAGCAAACTGTGCCAACAAAAATTTCCACTGGCTTTGTTTGTGTGGCGATGAAGATTCTGTTTCTGATTCTCATACCTGCGGGGAGGCAATGTTCTAGAAATTATTTGGCCTTGTGGATAGTAGACGGGGATTTTCAGGGAAAGCTGAGGCTAGAGCAGGCACTGCATTTGGGCATCGTGCTGCTGAGGCATAAGGCAGAGACCAACCTTATTCACAGTGTTCTGATTTTGCCCTGTCAAGAGGCGAAGGCTTAAGTTTCATAGTGCACACATCTTCGACAAAAGGCCAGAGTCTGCTTGCCTTACAGGTGCCTTGACCACAAAGCCACAGAGATTCAGAAACAGAATACAAGACTCATTGTGCCCTCCTACAAAATATCCAACCCACAGATGTCAGCAGGTAATTTGCTGTTCCTTTTCTTGCAACACAAACCTCCAGAATTTATGAAAACCTGCATTCACTCAGGGGCTCTATATTGTTTTATTAAGCTAGCTAGGTGGTAAAAAAACACTATTTGCTCACTCAGATAGTCTTGCAATACTGTGATAAGGGCTGTGTGCGTTTTATTACGACATCAACATTTCTGAGCTAACTTCATAGCTTGGGATCGCTCAGTGCTTGACACCATGCCAACTTTGAAACCACAGACTACCAGCGACACTTTTGGAAACCTGTGGTCTAGGACTGCTCTTGGTTTTTACACATGTTAGCGAATGTTAGTGAATGTTTTGCATGATTTCTGACGACTCCTGAACATGGTTGACAGTGGACATTCAGCTGCACCTCTCTGGATTTGATGTATTATAAGCGCAGTCATCTAATGTCGCTCGATTCCAGGAAGCTACGGTGGGGTATCATGTTTGGTCAAAGGGATGGTTTGTTTGGCAGGACTGGCCCTGGCTCCAAGATAACTGGGATTCTTCCTAAAGGGAAAAAACATATCGAGTTTTAATCCAGGCAGGTGACTGCCATGTGGCAATGAAGAGGTTTTTTTTTTGTATTTGATCAAGCCCTTGGCAGTGCCATGCTTGACGTCAGCCGCATTTTTTATTTTTTTTTTCCACAGAAGCCGAACATGGGTGTGGGAAAATGATTATGAAAGATACCATACCAGTTCACAAAGATTTCTTTTTCGCACCCCACGCCTGTTCTCAAAGGACATATATAAATATATACATATATATAGAACATATATATGTATGCATGCATGTGTGTGTATGAATGTATCTTTAAATATCTCACTATCAATATTTGCTTTAAAGGAGTTCTCCAGTTGTTTTTCTCAGTGTCTCAGTGTATGTAAAGTAGTGTAACCTTTCTGAATTTACAGGAAGTGAAGGAAACGTTTATATTTTTTACGCTTGTATACCTACAGAAGGGGTGGCAGGATGGTCCTGTGGGTAACACTGTAATTTCATAGCACTGAGGGTCTGATTCCCGCCCCTAGGCATGAACTTTGTCTCCCTCAGATCCGTCTGTCTCGCTAGCAGGGAGAGGCCCACAGGACTGGTTTATTGCAGCTTTGCTGTACGAATTGGATCACAATGTTTACCTGAATTCTTCTGATTGAATCCCTGTCACCACAATTTGATAGGGAAAGATCTTCTAAGTTTTTGTGGTCGGTCTTGTGATGGAAATTTGCATGTAAATTCAGAAAGGCTGTGAGACCTAATGAGGGCAAGCAGAGCCATCCATCCATCACCATAACCACTTAAGCTCAACTGGGGTTGCGGGGGGTGGAGCCTATACCTGGAACAAGGGGTGCAGGCAGGAACCAACCCCAGGCAGTTGCCAACACACCGCAGGGCGCACACACACACACACACACACACACAGGGCCAATTTAGACTCACCAATCAACCAGCTCTGCATGCTTTTGGACCGTGGGAGGAAACTGGAGCCCCTGTCAGAAACCCACGCGAACACAGGGAGAGCCTGCGAACTCCACACAGGAGGAACCTACGCCACTGCGCCACCATGCCATCCTGCAGACAGAGCCACCAAAACCTATTTGTAGGACAATAATTATTAAATAATTATTAAAAAGTAAATTAATACTCTTATGATCAGTATTAATAGGTAAATACCATAACAACCAAAAGAAAAGGGCATTTGAAGATGAATGGATTATTAGGTGATAATTAGGTATCATTAGAAAGCCTAGTGATTAAAGTCATAGAATAATAACACAAGGGGTCTCCCAGAAAGGCAGCTGTAGCAGCCCTGGGCGACACACTTAACCTGCTAAGCCCTAGGAAAACATCCAATAGACCAGAGTCACAGTGGGCCTGGAAGTTATCCCAGGCTGTGTAGAACCCAAGGTAGGGGGACACGCTGGATGGGGTGCCGGGCAATCGAGAGACACCGAACTGTGTGTATTTGGCCAGCAAAAGCCAGGAGCCCAAAGGAAGCCCACACAGCATACAGTAGGTGGCACCTGCGTGCTCCACGCTCAGAGCGGAGGGGGCATGCGGACCCCCCTGTGCTGGAGGTGTGTGCCACCCATGCTGTTGTTGTTGCTGATTTAATCTCGGTTCACCCACTCCCTCATGGGGTAACTCGCAGTCAGCTTGCTTTTCTTAGGCAGTCCATGGCTCTAATTATCTCAATCTTCTGTACTTATTTGCTGATGGCTTTGCTAGGCAGCCGATCTTAAGTGTTTACTGTGGTTTTAAAGCTTTTCCAAGAACCCAGTGCTATGGTCTCCACCCAAGCTTGGGGCGTTCATAATCTCTTGTCTCCTCTTGTAGGATATTCATTTAATTTATTTGCTCCACTAACTTCAGATTTCAGTTAGCATCCCTTGGGACCGTCACCTGGATCAGCCAGAAAGTCCCTTACTGGTTTACGAAATGTCTGAGACATATGCAGAGATTACTATAAGGTTCGTATCATGTGATGATTCAGTTACTGATGTCCACTATGCAGGTCCTCACATGCAGACTGACATAGAAAGTTGAACAGCATTATAGAGGATACCAGGCACCTGACAGTCAGTTTTCTCCCCCTGTGTGTGACAAGAAGCAGTAAGACCTCAGGACAGTTTTGACTGCAGGTAATTAGGCTTCTCAGCAAGTCCTTGACAGCTATGTTTAGCAGGAACCTAGGCAGTGGTGAGTGGCTCTGCCGGCTAAGCCTCTGCACATGTAATCAGAAGGTCACTGGTTTGAGCTCTGGCCTTAGCAGAAAAATCACATGTCCATGGGCTCCTGAGCCAGGAGCTTTACCCCCAACTCCAGGGGTGAGTGCCAACTATCCCAACGATTGGTGACCTGTCCGAAGAAACATGTCTCTGGCAAAACTGCATTTTGATATCAAAGTGTCTGACAGAATTTGTGTTATGCTGATGACCCGTGAGGTTTAATGCAATATTGTGTTTGGTCAATTTGTAACTCCACCCCCCCCCCCCCCAGCAACTTTAAGGACACCCAAACTTTTATGAAAGCTCATTGCATTCACCCGATTTTACAGGTTTTCATCACCCATCTCATTAAATCACTGCAGTTAGGTTGCAGAAGTGGGTAATTCAGGTCCAGAAAGTAAAAGTCCAAACCAACCACTTGAATATAAAGAGTTACAGTCATAGAATACTCAACTAGTTACTTGAAACAAAATCTTGGTCTGGACTTTTACTCTCTAGACCTGAACTATCCAACTCTGCTAGGTTGAGATGTCTGTCTAAATGTTGCTACAGATTAACATCTTGATGCTTTTGTACATTTTTATGCAGAGTAACTACAGTGGAGCTGTTTTATTGTTATGCTTTTCCTATTGCTTTGTGTTTTCTAGCATGATATTTTATAGCACACAATTAAGAATGTCATTGTGCTGTGTAGAGAGGAAAAAACTCCTTTGTGGAGTTTGCATGGATACTCTAGTTTTGTCTCCTGGTCCAAATAAATGCAGTTTGCTCAGTTGGCATCCTTACATATGACTTAGTGTGTGTATGTAGGTACCACAGCATGGACGGGCATCCTGTTCAGGGTGTCCCCTACTTTTTGTGCTATGCCACCTGGGATAAGATCCAAGCTGACCTGCCACCCTGTACTGGATCCGTGGTTGGAAGAGGGCCAGATGGATTTATCATACACATGTATCTCTGTAAATGTAATTCTGTTAGAAGCAGATGTCAGAAGGGACTCCCATGCTGACGGAATGATTACGTAAACAATGCAGGACAACGGCACACTGCTGCATAGTGATGTATGTCTTCTAATCTAGATAATGCAGTTTTCTTTCATTTAAAGCATCTTGATATCAGATAACATTTTGTTGTGGAGAACTTGTCTCTGCATGCAGGACATATGTCAAAATAATTTTGTTCTAACCACACTTGCACTCCTACTTCTGACAGGAGTGACGTGGGCGTACCCAGAAGGATTGGGCAATCGCTTTGTTTGCTCCCTAGGATTTTTATAGCCTCTCTCCAGTACTGGATGTTACCCACACTTAGGTTCTTATGATGTTCTATGCACCTGTGATAACGTTCTTGTTGGCTAAATCTTCACTCTGCTGAAGTGGCCACTATATATTAGGGGGGGGAAAAAACTTTAAAAAAAATTGAAATCACATCTTTAAGGTGGATAAGGACTGAAAATGTGTACTTGACTTATTTAAAAGTAACAATGTAGCAACACATGAATTAGTCATTTTTCCTTGAACTTAATCACAACTGAAAAATAACCCATTAGAAAGAAAGTCTGAGAAAATTCATGTATTCATGAACCCACCACTCAGGGTAAATGAACATTTACTACTGCGATTTTTTTTTTTTCTAAAATACGAACTAGGACTTCTGCATCTAGAGAAATTAGGTGATTCAGCATGTTACAGCAATCATCCCTGCAGTCTGCTCATCCCTGAAATCCGGTCTATATTTGTAACGATTCTCCTTAATCATGAAATGAAAAAATTAATGAATGAAGCACCTGGATTTGTTAGAAGTCTGACTTAGCTGCTAAAGGCTGATATTTTACTTTAGCCTTCATGTAACACATTAAAAAATAAATATTCTTTTACTTAGAGCAGGCAAAAATCAACAGTGGCTTCTGAAAATAGATAAATATTCATTCATTTTCATTCATAAACTATTCATTTTAATATCTGAAAAGTTTCATAGGGTCTCTTTCTGATATTAACTGAAATAAATAGTGCAATGTTTGGACCCCTGAATTCACTATCTGCTTGGGTACTTTTGACAGCAGTTGCAGCTGCAAATCCTTCAGGGAAAATTTTTAATTTTATTTTATTGTCAGCTTTGCTCATTGGCCTAAAGCCTTGTTTACTTGTTTCAAAGTTCTCTAGTTGATTTTTAACAACAGGAACCATGTTTATGTCAGGAATGTGCATTTGTCTTATATACGATATATCTAAGTGACAACCCACTGTGAAGATGATGTGATCACACTAATCTCAGGTTGTATCTTGAAAACACAACATTCCTCAAAGATTAGCAGCAGTAGAAGGTATGTTCTTGACACCAGTCTTACGCATAACGAATTCCAAAGGTCATGATAATAAACACTGGTCAGTGTGTTAATCATCAAAATATGACATGTACAAATATGAGTCAAATACATAAATATTCAGTCAGCATCTGAACAACATAAGCAATTGCCCTACAACACTTAAGTAGCACGATATGATTGCAGTTATTTATGGATTCTTTATTCATGTACACAATGTAAAATTAATTCTTTATATAGAATGTTCATAAAATTACTTCTATACACTTTTTACGAATTAAAATGTACAATTTATATGTTATTTACACAAAGTACACACACTGTATGTTTTTCTATTTGAAAATATCAGGGAAACTGCCTTTTATGTGCTCTGAGGTTAAAAAAAAGAAAACCCAATAAAAAAATTGCCCCCCCTCCCCCCACCCCCCCTCGCCATGTATTGTAATTGTGACGACTACCCCTCCCTCTTGGCAGCTGAGTGTGTAAACATGAGCCTAGTGGAAATGTACTACAACTCCACTGCCTTTCCATGTTATCCGACTCGTTTCTCGAAAGCTGACTCACTGTCACTGCAACACGGGTTTGGTCTCACCTCATATAAAGCCGTTCTTTAGTGGGAAAGGTTTGGTGTGTGACAGATTTTATCGCCTTGATTTAAGGTCACCTTGTTTTAGTCTTGTGGTGTTATTGCACGGCTCAGAAGAAACTCAAGATGTTCGTCCTGAAACTCAAGAAACTTGAGATGTTCACTCTGTTGCTCTGTGAAGAGTCTTTGGTGCGTGATGCCATTGTTTGTCCATAATTCTGCACTTACAATCGCAGTAACTTATAGATGTTTGGTGCATAAAGTTGGCATAAAGTGCATCCTATGTGTTCAAAAGTATGATTTTATTTATTGTATTCTGCTGAGAGATCAATCGTTTGTTTTTAATGATCGGTTATGGAAGATGGATAGAAGCATGAATGTTCCACAGTGACATTATTTAGGTAAAAGTTTACAGCATCACATTGGTATATTGATATATACAGATTGGGTCCGTTTATTTCAATCCCAATGTGGTTTCTTTTTTTCACTTTCACCAAAGCGTTACACTTCCACAAGCACCTTTTAAATGCGCATTCTGCACACAATAAAAGGAAAAATCTGAAATTTCTAAACGGTGTGGTAATACTTTACTTAAAGCAGTCATATAAATGCATTATAGATACCCTCATAATACATTATGATGCATTCATTAAGTATTATAAACATGGCTATACATGTTTATAAAAATGCATAACACATTGTAGCCATGTTTATTATGCTGTATGTATGCTTTCATCTATAATACACTATAGATACCTTCATAATGGATTATAATGGTCAGTATATGCCATTACAATACATTATGAAGGTATTTATAGTGTATTATACATGAGAGCTTCATAGAGCATTCATACCGCGTAATAAACGTGGCTATAATGCCTTATGCTTTTTTATTAAAATTTATATCCATGTTTATAATACTTAATGAATGCATCATAATACATCATGAGGATATCTATAATGCATTTATATGACTGATTTAAGTAAAGTGTTACCAAAGAGGTAAAATCCTAATCCAGACCACAGCAGTTTAACAATGTTCTGTAACTTACAGACTATTTCTGTGACATCCACTGTGTGTAACATTACACATTTTCACAGTATTTAAATTAAAGTCATCTTTCGTAAGATAGCTTAACCCTCGGTATGATTTGTAAAACAGGTATTTCCCTTAAGGCCTACAAGTACCCAAGATAAATATGCACGGTAGAAGATAGCTGTTTTGCAAAGGCATATCTCGTTTCACAATTAAGTAAAAACAACTATCACACATTTTTGTGTGGGGTGCATATTGCTGTTTGTAATATAATAATGCAACCACCCAGCCATCCATCTTCTAAACACTTATCCTGGTTATAGGCATAATGAAACAATATTTTGTTTAATTGGCATGTTTAAAGTTTGACAGAGCAAATACTGGCAACAACTCACAAGTAATTCTTTTCAATGCTAATTCTGGTCATGTAGAGGCCTGGAGTCTATCCCAGACAGCACAGAAGACAAGGAGGCCCTGAGACGGGATGCGAGTCCATTACAGAACACAGGCTCACAATAGGCAATTTAGAGTCTATAATTAGCCTGACTATATGCCCTTGCATAGGAGGAGGTAACTAGCATGAGGAGATCATGCAAACTCCACATACATAGCATGCAATCACAGATAAAATATCTAACAAAGAATTGTAATGTCCTTTACAGAATTGCTCTATTTTTTTATGCAAAGTCAACAGTGACTCATGGATAAAACATACAGGAGCTGAGCTGGAAGGCAAAGCTCTCAATCTACCAGTCGATCTACGTTCCTCCCCTCACCTATGGTCATGAGCTCTGGTTAGTGACCGAAAGAATGAGATGGCGGATATAAGTGGGCAGAAATGGGTGGGTGAGGAAGCTCGGACATTCGGGAGGGGCTCAAAGGAGAGCCGCTGCTCCTCCGCATCGAAAGGAGCCAGTTGAGGTGGTTTGGGCATCTATCTAGGGTGCTTCTTAGACGGCTCCCTAGGGAGGTGTTTCGGGCATTTCCAACCGGGAGGAGGCCCCGGGGCAGACCCAGGACTCACTGGAGAGATTGTATCTCTCAACCTGTCTGGGAACACCTTGGCATTCCCCCAGTGAAGCTGGAGGAAGTGGTTGGTGAGAGGGAGATTTGGGCATCCCTGCTAAGACTACTGCCACCCTGACCCGACCCCGGCTGAAAATGGATGGATGGATAGTGACGTAAAACCGCAGAGATGCTTATTTACTGTTCACTCAGTGTACATCATGATCTAATGTGTGCTAATTTCCTAATTTTCTAGCACATCTGTGGGAATCACCATGTTATGTTAACATCAAACGTTCGCAGAATTTGCATTCGCCGGCATAAATTTGCATTATAAAGCCATTCCATTCAGCTGTTCTGTAGAACTTTTTTAAGTGTGAATTTGGAAATTTTTAATTTCTGAGTTATCAGGAATGCATTGGTACATACTACTAATAATGAATAATATATAGAATGTGCCCTTTTTTCCTTTAGATAATCCATGCATATTGATGCAAATCACTGGTATGTCCGTGCATTTCGACCAATCAGATGGTTTGGTCACACTTCTGGCCCTGCTTGTTAGTGCAGTTACGGCTTGGGTACGGGTCAATGGAAAGCCGTCCGTTCACAGTATGGTTTGGGTATAGTTAGGTTCTTGGTGGCAGTGAACAGGTGCCATCATGCTAAATATTTATCATATATATATAATATAAACTGTCATCCTTCTCATTATCTGCAGTCTTGGCGCTTTTCCACTGCCGGCAGGAACCAACCAGTACCGCAAACTGACTGTTTTCCGTGGCAAAGTATGCGAGCTGTACCTGACCTGTACCCATACAGGCACCGGCCCTGCTAACTTATCTGCAGCGGAAAACTGAAGTGAGCTGGAACCCCACTGTAACTAGTCTCTCTTCGCGGTACAGCTTGGGTACGGCTCACTTCCTGTATGCCAGTGGAAAAGCGCCATCTATTTTGTCCTGTCCACCTATTCCTAGGTTTCCCAGCGTTCATGTTGATTTTGTCTGGGGACACACCAAGCCCATGCATATACAGACCCTCCCCGGGGTTACAACATTTCCACTTTATGATGGGTCATTTTTTTTTCACTTTCAGTACATTATTCAATAAATTACATGAGATGTTCAACACTTGATTATAAAATCAGCTTTGTGTTGATGATTTTGCCCAACTGTAGGCTAATCTAAGTGTTCTAAGCATGTTTAAGGTAGGCTAGGATAGGTGATGATGCTTGTTAGGTTATGTGTACTGTATTAAAATTTTCGCCTTATGATAGATTTATCATAACGTAACCACTTCATAACATGAGAAGGGGCTGTAGCTACAATCTATACTGGTAATCATATAGCAGGCCTTGTTTAATCTGGAAAATGCCTGTGTGAATCTGAATAGCAGGTGAGGTTATAATACATATTATGGTTTTGTTTGAACTGCTTGATAAAGCAAGTTTATAACATGCTTTTCTGTATTGTATTTTTATTGTATTGTATTATATGTAGTTTTGCCAGTTACACTTGCCCCCTTGTTTTCACATTAGTAATAACGTGCACATTTGTAACTGACAAACGATTCTTATTTACATAATACATTGTTTGCACTTATTAGTGTTTGCACTTATTAGGTGTGTATGTGTGAATCATAACAGATCAAAATGTTTGTTTCACATGCAGTCGTTTGGCGTAGGGGCTCCCAATCTTTGGATGTTTACGTAGTTTAAAAAAATTCACGGGCCGGTTAAGCTTGTCAGCCGAGGTGGCGCACCTCGATCGACGGAGATTCCAAATGTCTAACAGTTCCTGTTTTTCCCCAGAAGCGATCATAAAGTAATGAGTCGTAAAATAGATGTGGCTTGAAAAATAAAAAGTTTATTTCTGAAAATTAACCAGTCCCTCTCCGACACCACTAATGTTCTGCGGCCCTATATAGTACTGCGCACGGGCCAGACGTTGGGAGCCCCTAATTGAGAGTATTGGTTGTGTATGATCCCATGTCTTTTATTCCGTGTTTCTTACAATTGTGTTTGCGGAGGCTGCATACGGGCTTTTTTTTGTACCTTTTAAATGTATTTATGAATTCTATTGTAGGCACCTATTTTCTCGTTTAAATTTCTTTTAAAGTGCGTTAAGTTGGATTTCGTGATCACTCACTGAATTAAATAAAATGTTTGAAATGTTGAATAAACTTAAAATATGTTAAGTAATCGATTACACTAAACTTGCCTCAATGATGTATTCAGTTTAACCTGTAAAAATCGGTTCAACCTTAAATAAGAAAGTTACGTTTAATGAACAAACTAATAATTCTACTACGGGAATGAGAAGAAACACACTGAATGATCAACGGCTTTGTTTTTTTTTTCTGGGTAGTTGTCTCAGTTGAGATTTACCTTCCAGCATAAACCAAACCTCAAGTCCGTCATTGTAAATGTAAGCAAATTATTTTCTTCCAGGATTATTTTGTAAACTGTGTTTAAAGGTACGCTGTACAGTATAATATACCAATGAAAAATCTCATGCGACTGCGTATTTTTTCTGTTGGTAAATTGGGCACGTTTTTTTTACCTGGAGGAACTAAACAACAGATGCTTTCGAGGATGCCGTCGAGCTGCCACAGAGCGTGCGCCAATTTAATAAATAATAAAACTAACACTCCTTGTGACTTAGGCCTACAGTATGTTGAGGAAAACCTTTTTGAGGAGTCTATCAAATGTCTGCTGCACATGATAAGCTATTGATAGGAAAAGCATGCAACTATCGCTTTTCCTGTCGGCACCCGAACCCCCACTCCGCATCATTATTTTAAAGAAAAACACATTCCTGTGATATTTCAGCTGTGCGCAATACACACTTTGCTTATTAATTATCAGCGCAGTGCAGTTTGCGCCTCACCGATTTCTGCTTGTGTGCGACAGAGGCTACCTGAGCCCAACACGTGTTTTTTTTTTTTTACCCCACCATTATTTTCATCAGTATGGTAGCTATAGAGGAGGGGATGTTCTGTCAAGTTTCCAGAGGTGCGGAGCAGACGGGACAAGCTGCAGAGATGCCGATGACCTTGAATTAGTTTTGTAGGGGAGATTAAGGCTCCGCATCACTCACAATCTGGTTCTTGTTACATTTACTCCCCGCTTCCCTTCAGCTGGGCACGAGTTTGCAGCTCCTATACTGGTTAGTGTCATGGCTCTGGCGCTCAGCGATGCCTCTTCCCGTTACATGTCTTGGATCGCACCGTGCCCGGTCTGTGCAGTCTGTCTGTGCGCTCGATCCGCTCTCCTTGCTGCCGACAGCCAGTCCTGTACGTACCGTCCCGAGCGGCTCACTGCGGACGCGAGTAATTAACTGAGACTCGACCAGGAAACATTAAAAAAACTCCACCGCTTACACCGAATGTCCCTGTGTGCTCTGGCGAAATAGCATTCGTTAATTTTATTAATGTAGGCCTATATACCGCCGTCCTAAACGTATTCTCATAAGTGTTTACAACAGTTTAGAATACCATTGAATTCTCAGTAGGGAAAACCCAGAAGATGTATGGCAATTATAAGGAAAAGAAACTTAACCTATCGAGAAGTATTGCATAATGTAGCCATCTCTCCAGGTAATTAAGTGGAGTCTGTCCCAGGAACACAGGGGGCCCTGGACGCGATGCCAGGCCATAGCAGTATTACAGCCATGTAATACTAAGAATAATTATTATACCAAAGCCTAAAATGAGAACTTATATTTTGTGTTGACTGGTACTGTACATCGGCAACAATCAGTAGCCTCCCATGACACTGTTTTGCAGACACGAACGGGCACCTCGGGTAAACACGCTCGCCGCCACATGCTGCCCATGTGACCAACGTTAAAATGACAGTTGATCCGCAGCCCTCCTCTCTGGAAGACTGTCAATTAAGTCAGCTGCTGCAAATGCGGAGGCCAAGCACCCGAAACCCGTCGCGGCTGTTTACGGAATCAGGTTCTAGGGGTGTCGGAACAGCCTGTTCAGTCGTGAGATTTTGCGATCTCTAGGATTAATTTAGACTTTCGTTTACAGTATGTGGTTAGTCTCTCAATGTGATCTCATTCCAGAGTTTTGAAACGCTTAAAATAATAGTGGGAACTTAAATGGCTGTACTTGATCCAAATGGAATCGGTCTAGGGAATCTGCAAGTTAATTTCACTTAAAAGCTCCTACATTGTTTATCTCCCCTATTGCTTGGTCCTTGTAATATATAGTGTTTTAGTTTTTATTTTTTCCTTTAGTGTTAGGTATATGAAGTGTTCAGTTAGGCTTACATAATTGGCTTTATTTAAAAGTTGGATGAGCCAGTTATGAATAATTGGCTCAAGTTCATTATTGCTATATGCAAGTATCAGAAAGCATAACTACAAATGATGAGACATTAATAAATATTAAAAAAAAAAAAGGTTAACTTTGCAGAAGCCATGTTTGTCACACATGCGCTTTAGCTGGCATATTCTGGAAGCTTCTCATTTACTTGTCATCACAAGTAGAAGTAGTTATTTCCAGAAGGGATTAAACTTGCGGCAGGCCGAACCCAAAGCGGTGACCAAATCGTGATTTAAACAAGCTTTTTTAGACCAAAAAAGTAATCTGTGGACCTGTTTCCCGTAAAGCCTAAGAATTTGCGAATCCCAACAGATTGTATTCTTACCAAAAAGGAGTTGGCTAAATCAACAAATGTGAAAGCTTACAACTTGATCACTAGACTTAGACCATGGAGATGTAAACCACAAGAATTTTCCTAAACTAAGGAATCTGGAGTTAGTACTGTTTTTTGAAGGTTTCTTTTCCGCTTTTATTTTCTCACGTTAGAATTTGAAGTCTTCTTTTCCATTTATATATTCCCTTTTTTCATCTTTTTCCTCAAACATTTGTTCTGCTCTTAGAGAACACCATTTACATAAACATGACACGTCAGGACACTGAGGTCCTCAGGGATTTTACGAGCATGTTTTTCTCATTCGGTTTTTTGTTCCCCAAAGGCTGTTTTTTTTTTTTAGTCTCCCTCATGCTGGGTCACCGTACCCTGCGCTGACCCTTTCACGTCATATGAACTCATTAGTTTGCAAGCAGTACGGAGTGTAAAATTCATGGAATGTGGGAACAGTGAGGATTGGTACAGAAAGACAACTTAATCTTTTTTTTTTTGTTTGGAACAGAAGCACACTGATTACTGCACGGACAGTTCGATAGAAGTGTATAATCAAAGTGTCATTTGAAGGGCATTTTACTATTACTACCCTTAATATAGAGGGCCATTTGTCACCTTTTTAACGGTATAACTTTTTCTAGTAAAAACTGCATAGTAGGTGCATCAGTAGGTAGCTCTGTGACCTCAGGCCCCCAGGCTTGCGGGCTTGGTTCCTGTTCTAGGATCTGTGGGTGTGCGGGTTGAATCTTCTCCCTGTGCTTGCGTGGGTTTATTCTGAGTGCTCTAGTTTCCTCCCACAGTTAATAAGCCTGCAAGTTAGGTGGATCAGTGTCAGTAAATTTGTCAGTGTGTGTGACTGTCTGTGCCTTGTGGCATCTCATCCAGCGTGTCCCCCTACCTAGCGCCCTCTTCTTCCTGGGGTTCAGGCTCACAGTGACCGTAACATTATAACCAGAAGATGGATTGACAGAATGGATAAATTTACTGTTTATAGAGCATTCCAGGCATGACATTAGCAGTTGTAACAGCATTGAAAGAAAGCCGTAGATATTGCACAATGTTTAAAATTGTGAAAAGCTTGGAGACAATGGAGGACACTAAAATTCCAAAAAGGGGGGGATGAAAAACACCCCCTGCAGTCTGCTATGTTGATTATAGAGCTTAACAGCCCCACACTGCAGAGTTTATGGATTCCCACGCGTCCTGATTGTCTCCTATACGAGGGATGTCAATGGAAAAACAGAATTTCACATGTCCCGCTAACATACACTAGTGGCCAAAATTCAAGGATTCATTCAAGGATTCAAAGTTTTATTGTCATATATACAAAGCACACTGTACAGAGTACAATGAAATTCTTACTTGAATGCGTTCTTCAAAGACTAGACAGTTTAAAAAGCAGTGCAACATTACAATAACTAACATTACATAAACAATAAAGAACTAACAAATAACGTGTACTATTGACAATACCCATTAGTGACCATAACAATGCAAGTGTGCAGTGTTTGAAACAGTCTTTAGCATGTGTATTGTTTGCTAGCAATATTGCACATAAGTTTGTTAAACACACTGTTAACGTACATTGCATGTTATATTGCACATTATGAATATTATTATTATTGCACATGAAAAAACCTCTACATGTCACAGCAGTGTATGTTGAGAAGTCCGACAGCACCGGGGTAAAACCTGTCCCTGAATCCTGTGGAGTGCATGCGGATTGTCCTGAGTCTCCTACCAGAGGGCAAGAAAGAGTGCAGGGTGGCTGGAGTCCTTCACGATGCACTTTGTCTTTCTGAAGCATTGTGGAAACATCTGGCACAAAAAATGGTGGTAATAGTTATAAACAATCAGAGTAAATATCATCATTTTGGACAATTTAATAAGTAAATGGAATAAAGTCCTGCAATCTCTAAAAGCTAGAAGTGTTTCCGTAATTTTGGCCACTAGTGCAAATGAAAACATATCCTGTGACAACTGTCCCATGCTGAGAGCACGGCAATGGGAGATTTATCTGGGCAATAGAGCAGTAGCAGTTGTTGCTTAAACATCATTTGCTTAAAAATGAGCGTGAATAAGAGCCTTTTCATACATGCCATCCTGACCCTGTTATTCAAATTTGATTGAAAGATGACTTTTTCCACACTTCAAAGTGCACAGTATTTGTAAACTACACACAATCGAGTTTTTAAGGTAGACCGCTAATTCATCACCTAATCTTATTTCGGGCTTGAATTCAAAGGATAGCCATGCATCTCCAAACACCCTTTACTGTGTCTGTGGTGACACATCTTATGATGAATTTATCAGTATGAGGGCCGAGTATATGTGATAAGACTTTTCACTCTTCAGTTCGTACATCATCCATCTACATTCTCCATTTCAGGGCCACTGGGGGCCTGGGGCCTGTCCCCGGCAGGAGGGGGCACAGTGCAGTGGAGTGCCAGTCCATCATAAGCAGTGCAAAATCTGCCCTTTGTTTCCTCTTGAGGAGGCATGGGGGGGAGGTGGGGCGGGGGGTGTCAGTTCAGTGACACCATATTGCTTAATAAATGTTTTTGGACTGCGGCAGGAATCCAGAGTTCTGTGGGGGGCCTGTATGTTCCTGGGGAAAATATGAGAACTTAGCATACAGTGCCATGACAAAATATTTGCCTGATTCCACCTATTTTTGCTTATCCATAACACTTAATTGTTTCTGATCTCCAAACAAATTTAGGATAATACAATGGACAACCTGAGTAATGACCACACATGGTTTTTAAATGGCCATTTGATTCATCGAAGGAAAAAAAAATCATTGACATATCACCCATGTGACCCAGTTATTGCCACCTTAGTCACTCAATCAACCAGTGAACCAAATCTAAATGATAATGGATAAATTAAACAAGACAAAAAGAGCCTAAGGCGAAAACGGAGGCCATGAGAAGGTTGCAAGGCAAAAACCACAAGAGGAACATAAAGGCTCATCTGACATTGGCTAAAATACCTTGATTACCCCAAACACTTTTGGGAGAATCTTCTGTGGACTGATGAGTCAAGTGGAGCTATTTGGAAGGCATGGGTCCTGCTACATCTGGCATAAAGCTAACGAGGCTTTCCACACAAAGAACATCACGTCCCACAGTCAGACATGGCGGACGCAGTGTGATAGTGTGGGGATGCTTTGCTGCAGCAGGACCTGGGCGACTTTCCATAATTGAGGGACCCATGCATTTAGCTGCCAATCAGAAGGTACTGAAGGAGAATGTCCTGTCGTCAGTCTGTGATCTGAAGCTCAAGCACAGTTGGTTTTATAGCAGGACAGCAATCTGAAGCACAAGAGCAAGTCCACCTCTGAATCACAGAAAAAAAAACAAAATTATGATTTTGGAGTGGCCTAGTCAAAGTCCTGACTTGAACCTCGCTGAGATGTTCTGGTGGGACCTCAAATGGGCAGTTCATAAATGAAAACCCTCCAATGTGGCAGAATTTAAAACAATTTTGTAGAGAAGAACGGGCCAAAATTTATGCATAGTGAAGCCAAAGACCGATCTCCTCTTACTGCAAACGCTTGATTGCAGTTGTTGCTGCTGAAGGTGGCACAACTAAGTATTAAGTTTGGGGGGGGGGGGGGGGGGGGCAGTTACTTTGTCATGTGGGTAATATGGGTTTTGGTGGATTATTTTCCCTCAATAACTCAAATGGTCATTTGAAAAACTGTGACTTGTGTTTACTCTTTGCTCAGGTTGTGTTTTGTATTATCCTAAATTTGTTTGTAGATCAGACACAAGTGTTATGGATAAACAAGAACGAAGGGAATTTGGAATTTGGGCAAACACTTTCTCACGGCACTCTACACACACAGGACAGGGATCAAAACCAAACCCACATCCATTTTTGTTGTTGTTATTATTGGATGATTATGATGATGATGATGATGATGATGATGATGATAGTCTGAGTCAGAAAAAAAGTATTATATTATCAATTCAATTTCCTTTGATTTTTCCATGCACCAAGCTTTTTAATGGTAGCCATTTTTCTTCATCTGGCAGAATTTGACATTGGGATTACTTTGGGAAGATTTTTTTTGTGGACTGTGTTCGCTTGGTTTTATTTGAATAATGCAAAATATGGATGTAATTATGTTGTAGTCTACTGCAGTCTGTTCAGGCAATACGTGAGTATTTTAGGCAATAAAATTCATTGTTAACACAGCTTGATGGGCTTCTATCCTCTGCACTGTGTCTAGTGATGGGAGACATGAGGGTTCGTGACCCTCGGCAGGATGTGGCTATTGTGTCACAATTGCTGTCAGGAGTAACTGGTTCCATTGATGATTGTTGAGCCTTGTTGGGTTTCACTGATGCCAAGAGGGCACAGGACGTCCCCAGGATCATCAGAGCAAGTGGCTCCATAAATCAGCTCATCAGCCCTGCTCATCATTGCTGACCCCGGGATTCAAACATGTAACCTTCCGACCCACTGTGCCACACTCCGCCTCCCCATGTGATTATTCTGACACACAGGCCAAACACTGGACTCGTGAGGGTTGCACTTGGGGAGCCATCATATAGGAATGGCCTGAAAGGACACGAGAAGCTTGATATGGGTCCATCAAGAGGTGCGGACACACTAGGAGCCGGTGTCCATACGCGGAGCCTTTATATAGCACCGTCTTTCTGCAGAGTGGGTGTTGCTTTCCTGCATGGGGCTGTTTTGGGTGAATCTGCTGGGGAAACTTAACGCCTCCAGAAATTCACAGGACATTGGAACGGGACCATATTAGCTCTTAGGTAAATACTTAAATACTCCATAATGCATGCGCCAGGGAAAAAAAAAAGCTCTTTGATGTCCTTGAAAAGCATCACCGCAGTCAGTCGTATTCCGCAATTAAAATAAAAATAAAAAAAATTACGTGCCAGTACCCCTGCTCTCTTCAGTAGAAATGTTCAGCATGGGTTTGGCTGCTAGCCGCCACCCCCCCCGCCATTTACAAATGGCACAGTCCTGCCACGGGGATTTCAGTGACTTAATCTGCTGGCGAAGGCCAGGGCAGACAGAAGCCCCTTTGTCCGCCGCTGACAGAGAGTCGCTTCAGGGTGTAATGCTGCTGCTGCGGCTACTGGGCGTGCCCAGCTTCTGTCGGCAGTGGGCGGAGTCAGCGCCGGGCACGAAGCCGCCAGATTTAAAGGCACGTGTGCATTTACTTGCCCGACACACGCGACTATGGAGGCGGGCATGCGGCCACGGGAGAATTACCACGCCGTGATCAGGAGCCGCCTGCTCATAAAAGCCGTGCAGCGCCTGATTCCCACTGGTCTGGTGTGTGCCAAGTTTTGATAACGTATCAGTAGCGAGCTTGCCGGCGAGGGTCATGGCGCTCTGGATGCCGCTGTCGGTGGCGGAGGGCTCGTTTCGGAGGCAGACAGAGCCGCGGTCAGAGCTCACAATCCGACAGCTGCGAGGCAGATATGCCAGCCATGTAGCAGAAGCCCCAGCAGACTCCCCTCAGACGTGACGCAGTGGGCGTCACTGGGACTGAACCAGTCATGTGACAACTGCCTCACAGGCCCCTCATCACTTGCTTTTAAAATGTATAATAATTATAAATTATTATTGTTGTTGTATGATTATTTTAACAGATATGCAGTCCTAATTTTGCAAGTGGGTAAAGCACTGTTTCCTCCCACCACATGGATTTGGGTTCGAATCCCACCTTTGCTCTGAGAGTGTGGGGCTTGTATGTCACCCTTCGCTGTTGCCTGGTTTCCTCCCACAGTCTAAAGGCAAACCAGTTAGGATAACTGTCACCTGCATATTGCCCAATGGGCAATGCTTTTCTGTGTGTGCCCTGTGATGGGTCTGCCCAGCCTTATACTCTGCGCTGCCTGCGATATGTTCAAGTCCCCTGATGACCATGAACGGGGTAAGTGGTTGGAAGACAAATGAACGTTTGTCCACATATGATCTTCACCTTGTCATTTTTTAAATCTTTGTGTTGTAGCTGTGGTGGTTTATTTGCTGCTTTTTTATTGCGAGAATTTTTGGAGAATCGCACAGAAATATGTGTGTGTATATTGTGTTTGTACTTGGGACTTACAATTTCAATGAGTCTGGCTATTCTCAGACCTCACTAATTAACAAGGTGTTTTATTTCTTTGCTGAAATGTCATGGACTGGATGATATTAGGTTTTGCCGACACTGAGGTCCTTGTGTCCTTCCACCCATATCAACAACAGGTTTTGCTTGCTTACTTATCAGTAGGACAGGGAAGCCTGTGGATTCTCCTCATAAGGGCTTTGGGGCTCTGACACCTGTCCCTGGCAACAGGCAGATTGCAGGACAGCCACTGGGGGCCTCGACACCCTGTGGGAGCACCAGCTCAGAATATCAATGCTGTATAACAAAGGGAAAAAAAATGGGCCACAATAAAAGGTGACGTGGTGTGTAACAAGATAAGAACTCACAGGGGCGACCTGGACCTACAAGCTGACCAGGAAGTAGATCATTGTTCTTATAGCTGAACAGGGTTAACCAGGTTATTGTTGTTTTTTTACCCATTTGAATTTGATTCGATTCTGACCTCCAGAAGACAAAAAACCTGCAAACTCACAGATCAGTGAGACAGGGCAGCCTTGGGATCTGGACGGGTGCTGTGAGACACGCCCTGCCAAGGCCTTTTGTAATCTGTTTGAAACACACCTGTCACCCAAGGGGTTGTAATTATAAATACAACAAATATAACTCTACTGAACATGACACTACTCTTTAATCCCCTCTAGATACTCATATGCTGCTCTGCCAAGACGGGAACAGAGTCTGGATACATGTACCCACTAGGGCTGAGTTTAGAAATCACAGCGTTTACACAGAGGTGCTATGCTCGCCTACTGGCCTCGTATCGCTCCTGCCCTCTGCGCCGTAGGGACTGCCAATCGCTAATCTGTGTGAGATTAATCCTGGCCGTGGCAGGAAGGGGTGTGCCCAAACGTGCCTCTTACTGGCGAGCTAGCCCCTATTAAGTTGTTAAGTGATAAGTCATTTCAGGATGTGAGAAAATAGCTTACTGTGGAGAAAAAAGAAATGTACCAAAGCTTTTTTTCTTGTTGGTCTTTTAGTGTTGATGTTAATCATAATAATACTATCCATTTAAGAAATTGAGATACAATTTAGGATGAAGAAGATCTCATACAGGGGCGGGGCCACAGGGGCACAGGCACCAGCTGAAAGCTGATTGGTCGGCATAGTTCCCCCTCCCCTGCCACTCACTGATTCAAAGCATATTATTGGCTAATGATGAAGTTGACCACTCTGTATGAATTATGGCCCCTCTTATGCTCTCCACCTTTAAAAAAAATCTTAGTATCACACCCCATCTCATGACACTGTCTGAATGGCTGGTATCTATATCCATGTTCTTTATAAGTTGCCAATCTACTGTGAGGGCTCAATTAAGGGTCCATTAAGGGTAAGAGATCTTATAGTCCAGGGAATTGTCAAGTGCTAGAATACAGGAAAGGGAACTTGCAGCACAGGTTAACTCATTGATACTCTTCTGTCTGTCTTTCATTGCTGCCTATTGGGTGCTGGCTAACGGTGAACCTGGAGTCTATCCCAGGAGAAAAAGGGCATGAAGCAGGGGAACACCATGGTCATGTGTAGAGGGCAGGTTTGAGTCATGAATTCACCTGCATACTTTTGGAGTGCAGAGGGGTCCTTGCAAGCTGGACAGAGTGCTACGCAAACAGAGGCAGGATTCAAGCCCCAGTCCCAGAGATGATGCATTTTATGTGCAACACTGAGCCCTGCCAAAGAGAGCCCTAAGTTATGTTTCGCATTCTAAAATGTGTAGACTGCTGTGATGATGTCGCTGGTTGGAAATAATGCCCCCCCAGGGAGCTGAGAAGCATCCAGGACAACTAACACAACCCCGACCTTTAGGATTGAAGATGGCTGTGCCCTTTGTCATCAGAAGCTAAAGCTGTAGTTTTACACTGTTTATTAGCACGTACGTCTTATTTGCGGCTCATTAAATCGGTCGTACACACAGTCCTGTCCAGCCACTATCTGTGGATGTGTTGCTACAGGCCTGTGAACTGGGGCCTGTTTAAGAAAGCAGGATTTCTTACATAGCCGGATAACTTGTCAGATTTAAGGTAGCCTGGGCTAAATGTAAGTGAATAAAGATAAAAGCCATTTAAACTGGGGTAAGTTAAATCCAACAAGTTATCCAGCAGGTGTGCGTATGTGAGTGTGCCCTGTGATAGGTTGGCGCCCTATCCTCAGTTGTTCCCTGCCTTGCACCCGTAGTCTCTGGGATAGGCCCTGGACCCCCCCGACCCCGGTTTCAGAAAATAGGTGGATGGATGGAAGTGATCCGGCTAACCAAGAAATCTTCCTTTTTGTAACAGGTCCTCGGTATTACTAAATAGCTTTCCAACTTGCTTTACTGGAATGTGGTTAACTCGTGTATGACATCATTTCCAGGTCTGAGTTCCCAACTATATGAGGTAAATGGAATGCAGCATAACATATCACTGCAAAGTTAGTCTGGAGACAACTGAGTTGTTGTCATGGAAACCAAGTTAAACTAGTATTGTTTATGCATGTGTGTACACAGCACATAAATGTACACGCATACACACACAGGAGTAAAAGGCAGCTATAATTCATTGTAAAGCTCATTGTGGTCTACATGTGCATGGTGGTCTCTCATTGGTCTATGTAACTGGTACATGCTGTATTATAGTTAAAAGTGCTACTTAGGAAGCACCAGTCCCTATAATAAAAATAAAATAAAATAAAATAAAAGAGTAAGAATTGTTTGTAATATTCCGTAGTCTATTTCTCATACCTATTTGTCCTATGCAGGACTGCGGGGGTCCAGTAACTATTTGGAAAGCTGTAGTTGCAAGGCAGGGAATAACCCAGGATGGGGCGCTAAGCCATCCTATGACACTATATAATTATAATATGTACTATGTAACAAGCATGAAGGTTTTCTGTCCTAAGCCTGATATATCTATGCATATATACATATTCATTCCTATTAGAGGGATTAATCAGTTCATGTTGCTGGTGAATTATGTATCTGCTGGATTACTGTCTGTATATTAGCCTGATCCATGGTATTGCCTTAATATTTTATCAAGGAGATAATGTTTTGGTCTGTATAAGTGTATTAAAAGACATCTTGTGAAAGCTCAGTGCACCGCAGGGCAGTTTATAGAGCCATACCTCTTGTTGTGTCCTGAGATGACTCCACGTTACCCTTGGTAGCAAATCACCCTCCTCCAGCAAAATGCTCTGCTTTTCCACACATTTGTGCGAGAAAGCCAGGCCTTGATGGGCATTCACCTCTGTGGACGGCCCTGGCCCTGCATGTCATGCTGGTATTTCATGAGCTCTTCAGTTGGGTTTACTTTAAATGTTACTGGTGATGGCATTTCCTGGGCAGCCGGATAATTCGATAATGACGACGAAGGTGCGTCTCGTGTCTGAAGGGTTGGTTGTTTTCCAGTTGAAAGGTCAAAGTCTGACACCAGAGACGGTAAAGTTGTTCCGCCTTAAAGAATAGCGTTTCGAGAGAGAGGTGTGGGAAAGCTGATTTGCACATGCTTGCAGATTGCTAGGAGATTCTGTGTACAGAATCTCTACCAATTTATCTTCATTGTATTTTACCCAGGAATTGCATGCTACATGTACTGTAATATTTTGTTGCATGCCTATTTGTTCAGTTTATTTGACCGCTTACATATAATTGTTTATTTTAACATGATTGCCTTGTAAATTGCTGTTTTAAGTAGAATGTTTGCATGGTTTAAATACACTGAATCCACTGGATAGTGCCGGTTAATGGTTAAGCCTTGATTATCGATCAGCAGAGCATTGAACAGATTTTGTGTGGAGTTTGCCAGAGCAGAAGGCCTGAGGCTGACGGCTGTGGGGGTTTTACATGATCTTATTTATCTGGTGCTTTTATTCAGTGACTTGCAGTAGAGGGTTCGGGTTAAGTGTGCTTCCTGGGAATAATGTCTGGGTTGAATTAAGAGAATGTAATTAATAATGTAATGTGATGTAAATCACTATGTGGAATAATAGGCTTGCACTATTTTTAATCAAAATCAGTGCTGTCACAGAACTAACAAAACACAACTGTAAGGCGAGAAGGTGTGGACATCTTGGGAGATCAGGTGACAATCTGTGTAACCTGTGCCTACTGACCAATCTAACTTTCTGTGTCTCCTCTCACCTGTTCTTTTCTAGTGTATTTCCGATGTCGTCGTCCTTTGTTTCTCCCGTTCATTTGGCTGAACCGCTGCCCAGATTACATCCCCATTCCATCCTCCCATTGCCGTGTCGAGTATCTATGTTTACCGGTCTGGCCGAAGCGAGTCTCACGATGCCACAATTGGGAAAAGCCGTCTGAAACTCGAAACCCCAGGTGTCTCTGCAGAAGTGACGTAAGCGGACAGAAACTGGAGTACCCAGCAGCAACCCCCAATGGACAGAGCCGGAACGGAGGGCTGCACACACACACACACACCGAGTCAGGTCAGTAATCAAACCCATAGTCCAGGAGGTGTGAGGTCAACAAGCCCCACACGGTGGGCCATGCATCCCAAAATGATCAAAACAGCACCCTCATGCAGTGCCCTTACCTACAGGAGGCCAAAGGCTCATCTATACAGCATAAACCCAGGAGGTGGATAGTTCAGGTCCAGAAAGTAAAAATCCAGACCAATATTTTGTTTCAACCAACCAGTTGCATACTGTGTCACTGTAGCTGTTTGTACTCAACTGGTTGGTAAAAAACAAAATCTTGGTCTGGATTTATACTTTCTGGACCTGAAATTTCCACCTCCATAAGAACCTCAAGAAACAGAACTCTATGTTTCTAGGTAGTTCTATCTCATCGATCTCCTTCACCCTGATATGTCTATAGCAGAAAGAGCTTTTGTAACTGGGTGGTGTGTGCCTAACTGGGTTACACCTCTGTGCCTGTGATGGGAAGAATGGTTGCATGTCCACTGGGCCCTTAACCCTCCCCCCCCACACCCCATCCTATCCCACCCACCCTGAGATAAATAACTGATCCTGAGTGCTGACCCCAAGCCTTGCTCACAACAACGTATAAAGGAGCATCCTGAAAAGGAGCATCCTGATACACTTGTACGAATGGCAAGTACAGTATCATTCCATGTCCATCCATCCATTTTCTGTAAACACTTGTCGTATTCAGGGTCACAGGGGGTCCAGACTATATCCCAGAGGCTATGGGCACAAGGCAGGGAACAGCCGAGGATGGGGCTCCAACCCATAGTAGGGCACACACATGCTTTGGTAACACCAATTAACTTCAGCAAGTTTTTGAACTGTGGGGGGTAACCAGAGTACAGAAACCTCAAGACAGGACAGGGCGAACATGCATATTCCATACACATGGAGCCATAGCAGAGACTCAAACCCTGGTCCCATAGGCATGAGATAATAGTACTAATCACTTCACCACCGTACCTAATTTAATGTCAGTAATTATTAATGAATGTCAATAATACCACTATTTGGGTTGGGCGAATGCAGACTCTACATAAATGGAGTTTGATAAAAATGTACTTAATAACCAACTAACAGCATATCAGAAAATATATACAGAAAAATGTTTTTTTAGTATCACCTGCTAGTTGATTTTTAGGTTTTAAGAGTGTTTTTTTTTCTTTCCTTTTTAGCTATTCTGTATTTTTATTAATCGCATTGCACACTACATGTGCTTATTTGCAAGACATGCACGACTTCCCTGCACGCTGCTTGCTAAACACTATGATCTGGCCATAAACTAAGACTGAGGGTGCTGTGCTGACAGGGGCTGGTCAGAGCTTCCCTTAGCTTGTCGCCAGGAACCTGGAACTAAAGGGCATTTTGCACGTTGAGAGACTTGTTAGCACTGGTTGAAGGGAGAGCTGCTGGAGGGGTGACTTGACCCAGTTTTCACAAAAGAAGTCTGTAAGCTGAGTAAAGTTAAATGTTTTTCTTTTCTGATATGCTTCAGTAGCAGTCAACAAAGGTGCTGATTTTTCTTTTTTTTTACTGACAGTTTTTTTTACTGATAAATGTGCTGGTCAAACAAAGGAATGAGAAAGGGAGTTACGTCACTGACGTGTTTTGTGTGGTGAGCATTTTGCTTTTATGGGTCACTTTCAACCACACTTTTTAACAACACTTAAAGCAGGGCTATTCAGATCACAGTCTTCATGGGCCAATCACAGCTGATTTCCCAGCATTCCTTTACCTGGGAACCAGGTGTGAAGCCTCTGGCCAATCAGAATCAGTAACTAGTGAACTAAGTACATGGGAGAACTAAAAACACGGCCTGGATTTGGAATCAAGGTCCAGATTAAATTATTTCATTATTTTGAATGAAAGGAAGGGTGAACTTGTGAAAGGAGTGATGATGAATGGAGTTGTTTGGATCAAGCAAGTGCTGCATTGCTTTTTATTGGGACTATAAGAATTGGGTGATAATGCAGAGATGAAATGAAATGCCTTTGAGAGAGATAATTATTGTTAACATATTTTACCATGCTACTATTATGTTCTATATTTAAACAAGACTTACATAACTTTCTCCATCCATTCATTCTCTTGTTGCTTATCCAGGGTCAGGTCATGGGGGCAGCAGTCTAAGCAGGGATGCCCAGACCTCCCTCTGACCAGCCACCTCCTCCAGCTCCCCAGGGAGATACCAAGGCGTTCCCAGGCCCGCCGAGAGATATAATCTTTCTTTTTATTCATTAATAATGTAAAATTACCAAGCAGACATCTGATTTTGAACAGCATGTAGTGCTATGGAAGAGTGCAGTTATTTTTAAGTTATAAAGACGATCAGCAACTTTGGTCAGCTGGCTGGAGTGAGATTTTCATTTTCTGACAAGTCTGCACACACATGCACACACTTTTACATGTATGTAACAGTTTTATTACCTTGCAAATAGTCTTTAGGGTTTGCAAACCACCCCAAGGTTTTTGATATGTAGCTAATTTTACATTTATAATGGAATAATATAGATTTGCCGTAAGATTCCTTGCATCATCGTGAGAGTCTGAAAGCGTGAGTCTCATGCCAGAGGCGTGAGAGTTGGTAACCCTGGTCATCATCATCATCCTCATCATTTTCCCGGCTTATCCACTGTGCTTTGCTGCGTTTGCTAGCGGGAATCATGGTGGAGGCAAACCACAAAGGTCAGAGCAGGTTTCCTCTTCCATGCTCGCAGACTGTATCTCCTTATGGGGGATCCCTGGATGTTTGACAGTCAGCTGGGAGATATATTCCCTCCAGTGTGTCCTGGGTTTGCCCTGAGGTCCAGTGGGACCTGCCCAGAAAATCTGCCTTGGATGCCGTCCAGATGGGGTCCTTATACGATGCCTGAATCACCTCAGCTGACTCCTATCCATCCGAGCGAGCGCCAGCTCTATTTCGAGGTCCCTGTGGATCTCTGAATTGCTCACCCTGAGTCCAGCAACCCTGAGAGCAATCAGAATCGGAATGCTTTTATTCGCGAGTTACGCTAAGTATGAGGAATTCATTTTGGTGTGGCCGGTGGCATGTGGTATACAAATAAACACGTAGATGCAAAAAATAGTGAGACAACCCAATGTAGGGTGCAGACAGCTTTGGGGTATGTGCAAAAAAGCTTTTCAAATATGAATAAATTTGAGACAGTCCTATAAATGCAAGTGTACTGCTCAGGGGTCCTTATTTAGGAGGGCAAAGGGAACTATGCAGGTGGCATTTAGTCCTTGTATTCAGGGTTTTTCAGGAAAGAGAAACCTCATTTTATAATTTATTCAATCGGTCACTACCAACAGCTGCAGACCATGGGTGAGGATAGGGACGTAGATTAACCGCTATACCACAGGACCTCATCGTACGACTACCTAGTTCTCAGTGTTCATATATCTGCAGTCACCACACTGATCCACCTGTCAGTTTCACATCACTTGTGAGCATAATCTCGAGGTACTTAAACTCCCTCACTAACAGCAGACCCCCCTGTTTGAATGGAGCAATCCACTCTTTTGCAACAACATGGCGTAGCTACATCACAGCTGATTCCATCCTCACTGCGTCGTACTCAAGCATCAAATTGCCCAAGTACGTGTTGGAGGTCCTGCGCAGATGCAGCCAACGACATCGTCACAACAGGAGCATGACATCATCTAAAAATGGCAGGTATTCCTCATCTCCAGCCCTCCATACGAGATGCCCTTCCAACTGCCCCTTGATAACCTGTCAGTGAAAATAACCATCAGGAATGGAGACAAGACACACCTAACCCTAACCCTAACCCTAACCCCCACTTTACACAGCATTGATTTTGTGCCTAGCATGTGTCGGCACTGATACTACATTGATACAAGGCCTGGATATTACACAGTAGTGGCCCTGTATTCCAAATTCCACCCATGGTATGTGTTGGGGCACCTGATCATATGCCTCTGCCCAATTTCACAAAGCAATACTGAGCCTTGTAGGCTGCAGAATGAGGAGAACATGAAAAATCCAGGAGCACAGAAAGGACCCCCGATTCCAATTCCAAACCCTGGAGGTGTGAAGCATAGTGCTATAGCCACTGAGCCACTGTGCCACCTCCGCCGTGCAAGGTCATTAAATAAAATGACTTAAAATTACATTATTTTTAAAGTAGAAGGCAGAAAGCCATACCTCGTACCTTACAGGTACCCATGAAATCATTAAAATGGAATTTTCATTGTGAAAGGTGAAATCACTCCAACCTGCAATCCGCAGGACAGCAGTGGAGAGATCCTGAAGCCCCTGGTAAAATCACCCGATGATTGGTAGCAGCAGGACAGTGGGGTGCAAAACAACAGACTTTAATCTGTAATGGGCAGTAATTTGTATAGGTTTTGACTGCAAACTATTTGCTTGATCATTTATGATGGCACAATATAATTAAACTGGGACTCCCAATGATCTTTGGAATTCTTTCCTAGAGAGCTGACACAAAAATTATGGGATTTATTTGAATGTCAGCATGAGGCTGACTTTCGTAACCATGTTGTTAAAAGCCAGGACTGTCCATCAGGAAATAAACCAGAGGTTACTCCTCCTGTCAAATCCTGACTTTTAACAAAGTACAGCACTGTGCAAAGGTCTCAGGCAGTTGAAGAAAATGTTTAAAGCTATTTTTCTGGGTAGTAAGTGTATATTTGCTCAGCAAAACTAAACGCATTGTAACATTAGCATATATGCAGATGAACAGTAACGAAATTCGAAATAAAAAGAATTTCTTCTGTTCTCAAAAAAGAACTTACTGATATCTTGGATAGCCAAATCAGTTTCCAAACCCCAGCCGTTCCATGTATCCATTACATTTCACCATCAGCTCACTTAATTAATTAACTTAGATAATTTGATGAGGTATTGATTAGCCATGGTACTGTAGTGGGTGAGTCAACAGATCCATGGGTTACTGCAAGTACTCTGGTGACTTTAGGGGGCGGTTTTGAAAGGTGACACACTTTTACAGACATAATATCATACCTTTACACCATCCTGAAGGTCATTTAAGCATTATTGTATTTGACTGCCTAAGACTTTATCTGTGAAATATCTTGACATTTAACAACATACTAGCTTGTAAATATTTTATGATCCCTCCACCCAACCTCTAATCCAGCACAGGCTTCCACAGAAGCTCGAGTCCATCCCAGGCATCAGAGGACACCAGGCAGAGAAACCACTGCAAGGCAATATTCTAATCATTATTATCAAAATAAAACTGCCACATTGACCCAATATAGGAAGTTTCGTCTGTGTTTATGTTGCTGTAATAACCAGGGGTTATGTTACGTCTATGGCTACGTGACTGTGGGTGGAAAGAGCAACTCAGGTGACACCATGTAACTGGGAACCAGATGCCTGACAAAGTGATTCCTTGTGGTCAGTGATTAATACAAGGTGGAATTTCTGGACCATGCCACACTTACTGCAAGCCAGGATTCCTTTAGAATGCTGATGTGGGATAATAACAGGTGCTTTTTTTTTTACTGATAATCATATTTATTTATTATAAGTATTATTATTTGTTCCTGGCAGCTGCCTAACATTGCAACTGGTCAGTTCTAGTGAATCAAGTAATGATTTTCTTATGCTGGAACAGTTGCCAGGAAACTGACATTTGCAATCTGAATCCATGATTTATTCAGCCTTTTGTTATTTTAAGTTTATCTGAAATGTGCATTTTTAATGCTGCACGCAGTTAAGGTTTAGGTAAACTTGTAAACAAAATGCATTCATCAGCAAAGCAGTGAGCAGTCTATCATTTAGAGATGGTGGCTACTTATTTCACGAGTGATGTGGAGATCCTTTGTGCCAATTTATTTCACATCACTCACGTTCTAGATCAGTTACAGGACATGCATGCGAAGGTATTTCATGTGAGTCTTTTTCTTCAGTTGAGTTTCACAACATGCATGTCAATATGTCATAGAAACTATCTAGATCAAGTGGAATACAGCCCTTTGATGAGTTCTAATAATATACAGCGGAACCTTGGAACACAAACTTCATTCCAGAAGACTGGTCGAGATCCAAGTCAAAGTTCCCCTTAAGAAATAATGTAAATGAATTTAATCCATTCCAGACCCCCAAATGATTGCTTTTAAACTTTTCTACCTACTTAACTAGTGATAAAAAACCATTAACAATCAATACATAACTACTACACACATGAAAAAGTACGTCTCGCTATAATTTCCGTTTTAAGTTCTACAGCTCACCATTTTCCTCTTTGGTTTGCTGCTATCACTGCTCACTTTCTTAGGGGCCATGATTACTGTATCACTAAACATACTGTAGATAAAGCACAGAAAAAGTTCACACTGAACAAAGGAACACAGCTTTTGTACGTCGAACTCAGTTGAGAGGTACGGCGAATCTGAGAGCAGTTCATGGTCATTGACATCCCAGTAGGTCCATTTGCCTTCATTTCAGCCCATCAGAGATCCATCTCGATCCGTTTTAGCAGGTCTGGTTTGCTTTGTTGTATTCTGAGTTCTCGGTCGAGTTGTGGTTAGATTTGTCCCGACCGACCTGTTTGAAGTCCGAGCTGGCAGAGTTAAACATGTCTCAACCCATACAAGTTTTAGCAGGGATGGTTGAGTTCCAATATTTAGGTTGAGGTACAAGTCGAAAAAAAATCGACAGACCGGTTCGATGTCTGAGTCAGTTGTTATGAGGTGTTTGAGTTCCAAGTTTCTACTGTAGTATCTAAATAGTACAGCATTACTCGTCATGCCTCCCAAATACCAGAATGCTCTTACTTTAGATATTACATTTGGCAATTATTTTGTTTAACTTTTGCATTATTAAATATAGGCACAGAAATGCCAGTATTTCCTCCTGCATTGCAGAGGCATGTGGTTTGGTGAGGCGGTGTTTGATGCCCTTTTGAGTTGTCTATTATGTCTCCTTCCTTGTTCCCTGTGAATGGCTCCAAGCTCATTGATTGGACAGTTACTGGGCTTCACTGGGTAAGTGCTTAATGAATATAGATGGGCAGGATAGTATGTGTTTTAATTGAATGAATAGTTGCCTGGGTTCACAAATGTTTGCGGTTGGACAGTCCATCCATTCAACCATCCATCTTCCACCTGCTTATCCTGGTCAGCAGCATGGGTAACAGGGCTGAACTGGGCAGTGAGGATTCTTACTAAGGACTCTTTCTAAGGACTCTCACTAAGGATTCTCACTATGGATTCTCACTAAGGACTCTCACTAAGGATTCTCACTATAAATTCTCACTATAGATTCTCACTAAGAATTCTTACTAAGGACCCTCACTATGGATTCTCACTAGGGACTCACTAAGGACTGTCACTAAGGGTTGTCACTATGGACTCTCAAAAAGGACTCTTACTAAGGATTGTCACTATGGACTCTCACCCCCCTCCCTCTCACACACCATCACACCATCATATAATACCTATCTACATATTTTCACATATTTAATGTGTATTCCATATTTTGTATGTATTGTTACACTTTACACGTCCTGTCTTTTGTTTTGTTTGCACTGTTGTGGGGGCTGCTGTCCCAGTCTCAGTGTGCTGTCACATACAACGGCAAAAAAGAGCTGAATCTTGAGTCTTTTGGGGCGAGCAGGCATCTGCCTCAGGCCGTATGAGACACCAGGCTGGGGCGTATGATGCCAGTGTTAGACCATCCTAATAGGCATTACAATATTCTCACTGTAATATTAAAACAATTTAAAAATTACTGTACAATTGTTAAAAACTAGAAAAACTGCTGATCGTGCTTGTTTTGCTATGCATTCATTGCCACTGCTTTGTAATGCTCAGCAGCAAAATCATCAAGTAGATTCCTCACAGACATGCTGCACAGAAAATGTCCATCATCCAGAAGAAAGCTTCCTAGGTTAAATTACAATTTACAGCTCTGTGTCTCCTTAGACCACATATTGCTCTTAATAGTTTTATAAAGCCAAATGTGAAGCTTTTGTAGCTACATACAACCTTCTTTTATTATGCTGGGCTACTTAATAAACACTTAATACTTAAATAAATGACTCTCTTAGTGCTCACACCTGCCAAAGCTGTAAGACACTTGTTGAATAACAGAAGGGAAGAAATGGTAGAATAAGCAAACATGTATATCAGTTCCCAGAAGGACTGACGTATGTTCAGCTAGTCATTATCCCTTATGTAATTCAAACCATGTCTTTTACAGACAGGCCGAGATACATGGGAGTGAGAGGTTGGCCCTGGCCCGTCCAACCAGGAGCTTGGCCCACCCTAAGGCTGACCAAATGCCACCCAATCACAGATTTTCTTTTGTTTATTGTAGATAGAAAGGAAGCATGCCATTTTTGTAAAGACGGGACACTTACACCCAAAGACCCCTCTGAGCCTCCTGGGGGAATGCGGTGCCCCCCCCCCACATCACAGCTCAAACCCTGTCCACATGCAACTGTGAGGTCAGACATTAAGGTCAGGAAGAAATATCAGGTCACCGGAGGTTCCCAATTCTTAGTTTAATTTGCGGAAGCCTAATTCAGCAAAGAAGGGTTTAGGTAGCTGAGGTCTGCAAAATGGCAGTGCTGGCGAAGACACGGGATGGTTTTAATTCTGTTGTTGACTTCAGCCTTTGAGTTTAGGCCCTAAAATGAGACTGTGCAGGGGAAATGCCTGGGGTCAGGAGTTCACGCAGCAGCAAGCAGGCTTAAGCGTAAGTGTCAGCTGGACAGCAGCTACGTAAATCAGCGACCTCATTAACATGCTTAAAAACAATAGCACTGTTGGCAGCTAGTTATCTTCGGTTTGGCTAATTAGTCTGTTTTTAAAAATTAAGTCATAGGCATCATACTTATTTCATTTATTTGATATATTAGGATAATATATTTCATATATTTCGTGTATATTTATTTTTTTGGCAGATGCTTTTGTCCAAAATTACATACACATGAGGTGGATAATACAAAACAAGTGACATACATGAGGCAAAAAATACATAATATACATACAGCTGTAACGGAGCCAACTGAGGTACCAGTGTTGGTAGGGTAAACCCCTAATGATCGGCCAGAAGCCAGCGCAAATGTAGAGAGGGGAAAAGGAAGCTGTGTGAAAAGAGTCTGAAATATCATTAATCAAATATCACCCAGGAGAGATCCTAGTAAGGCATCCAAATACTAAAAAACAAACAGCATCAAGTAGTGCCTAGCAATTCACTTCAAGAGAACAAGTCAGTGGTAGGCAGTGGCCAGTGAGGGCGACAGATAGGGGTTCAGGTTAGTCCGGGGCAAATATAATGAGGTTCCTAGAGGAGATACGTCTGAAGCCATTTTTTTTAAGATCATGGGGATCCAGGTGTAGTTGGGTAGCTTGTTCTGTAGTTGAGGGACCATGTAATATGTCCAGCATGGGGTTTGTTTAAACGCAGTGGATGAATCTCCAGACACTGTGTATCTGCAGATCATTGAGGTCCTGATGGCTGACTCGATGTAGATGGGTACGTTTCCATCGATAGCTCTGATTTCATATAGCAGTCACCAAGGGTATGAACTTCATGTGAGCATCTATAGAGAGCATATGGATAGAGGCGGGGAGAGGTGTATTTTGAGTACATGTAAAATGTGTTCTTAAATATATTATTTAAATTAATCAACTTAAATCTGAGATCTGTACTCGGGGTACCTGGTTCTATGTCGAGGTCTAAGTTTTCAATTGAAGAGCAAACTTTCAAAACTCACTCAGTCTATTGAATACGTAAAAAAAAAAAAAAAATCATGAATTTAGCGAGTTACGAATTTGATCAAAAATTCTTCATTGGATTGCGTGTGAACTGAGTGAGTTTTGGTTCCCGGTGTCATATACTGTATGATGAGGAAGCCTAACTTTAGGTTATTGGTGGTCTCATCTTGGGAAACAGCAAGAAATACATTGAGTAAATTTTGGAAATTTGCTCTTCAGTTCCCTGGGAGGTTAGGGTTAGGGTTAGGTTAGGTTAGGGTTAGGATTAGGTTTCGTGTGGGTCTGCCCCAGGCACTTGGGCTTCCTCTCACAGTCCAAAGACATACAGTTATTGCAAATGATGTCTGTGTGTGATAGTATGAGTGTGTGCCCTGTGATAGTCTGGCATCTCATCCAGGGTGTCCTCTCTCTCATGTCCTGCCCTTTCTTTGATAAGATATAGGCTCACTGTAGCCCTGTATTGGATAAGCAGTTGTGGCACCACAGATGGATGTTAAATCCAGAACTAATGGTACTGTTTGCCAATGGTTCTACCTGTACTATTTGTCATTTCAGCCCAGAATACTCTGACCTGTTATGTTGTGTGCTTATATCAATATCTCATATTGATCCAACTGTGTTCCCGCCAGATGTCGAAGCTAATTCCTAGACTCCCAAGAAGGTCTGTGGAGCAGATTTTGTAGGCTGACACTTTTAATCAAAGTAACGAGCAAATTTTTCACCCAATGGTTCAGAGAACTCACCTTAAGGAAATCTCTTTAGGGTTATTCCTGGCACTCGAAACAGCAACTAACAAATTAAAATTTGGCATCTTAAGGAGGGAAACGTGGTAGAGAGAAAAAGTAGTGGCCCCATAGCTGGTAATAATGGTTGGCTTCATTGAAAAAACCCAGGCTGTTTCAGTATTATGAGATACTTTTATAGATGTGCTTATATTCGTGCTAATATGAATGACTCTTAAATTATTCCTGACAGCTATGTAGAGACAGATTTTTATTTTATTTTTTTATTTAATTTCACAATTTTTTTGCAAAATCAGCATTAATCTCTTATTCCTCTGTTGTAAAAATGTGCTATGAACACACCCACCAAAGAATAAAGATGTTCACTATATATTCCTGCAGAGTTTTCTGTACCCGAATTTACAAAGTCTGAAATACACATGCCAAGAACAACTGGTTCATCTCAGGCCTTCTTTCTTGTCCAAGTCCTAACATCATGCTGGGAAAGATGGTGCATTTCTGGCAATGGCAGTATTTTGGTTGCTATGGAAACTAAAGATTTCATCTAGGTGGTGTGAGTGGAGATTATTTGTCATAAGTGGAAGTGAAAAGAAAAAACTTGTAGAATTATTCTGTATAATCAAGCATGCAGGGGGAGTTAGGGGAGTGTAAGGCACCAATCCATGTTGGTTTAATGGTAATAATGTTTGTTTATGTTCTTGCAGAAAGCTGTGAATACACGACTGTTATTGGATAGAATTTCCAACATCACCATGGTTATCTTACAACTGAGCCACAAATTATTATATTATCTTACATTATCAATGAGGGTCGAATTACCTTGAAATTGTATATGGTTTTATTAACTTATCTCTTATTACAGTGGTTCACAAACCTTTTGTCTGGAGACCCCCCCAAAAAACAGTGAGGTCTTATTGTCCCTGATGACAAAAAATTTGGTAACGGGTTGCCAATGATAAAACAAAAAATTAGCGGGGTGCACAAAAAATCATCTCACGGCCCTCCTCGATAATCGCGTAACCCATGGTTCAGAACCACTGCCCTATTGACTAACACATTTTTAATGGTTACACAGCATTAATTTTATAGATTTACAAAACATCAACATCAGCACAAAAATAATGAATGCAGTTTGCATTAATCCATCCAGTTTTCGTTACAGACGGACCTGCCATGAGTTCTCATGTCTATCTAATCAGTATTGCTTCTAATGAAATGCTGACCCACTATATCATTTGCAACAGTTTTAAACTGCTTACTGTAAAAAGCTGATTACAGACACTCATCCATCCATCTGCTATAGCACTCTTCCAGTACTGGTTCATGGTGGGCTTACGAAGAAGACGAGGGAACAAGGCAGGAGAACACAAACACACTATTATCACTGTTGATAATCTATTAATTATCTGAATAATAAATACTCTTATAAAAAAAACATTGAATATTAAACATTTTCATTCATAGCCCCAGCTCTGCTGAATTCAGCAATCTGATTGGTCAGAAGAGTATTGATTTATCAGGGGAATCACAGTAGTAAATCAATTTGTAGTCAAAATCTTTAATTCTAACATTCATTGCTTAAAATTTTACAAGTACTGTATAACACAATTTAAAATGTACAGAAAGTGTTTGACCATTAGTGCAAGAAATTAGTTCTATTAACCCTTAAATATACATTCACTGAGAACTTAATTAGGTACACCTTGCTAGTACTGGGATGGACCCCCTTTTTGCTTTCAGAACTGCCTTAATTCTTTTTGGCATGGATTGAACAAGGTGCTTGGAAATTATCTGAAGCTCCTGACCTGTATCTGCATGATTTTATACATTGGGCTGCTGACATTTGATTGGCTGATTAGATATTTGGTCCACTGAGCAGTTGAACAGGTGTACCTAATAAAGTGGCCAGTGAATGTATTGTACTTTGAATTCTCTCTGGCCCGCAGGTGACTGGCCTAAGCTTTGCATATGCAATTGTGCTGGGTGCCCTTCGAGGCTGTGCCTTAATTATGTTAGTGACATGCAAGGCTGTAAATTCTGTGCACAATCCATGTATGTAAATGAATTAGTATGTTGCAAAACAACAACAGCAGGGATCATATGGCTGGACGCTGGGTTCAAGATGATGAAAGAGATAGAAGTGTCAGCTAAACAAGCAAATGCAATGTAACAATAGGGGAAGCCGATTGATGTAACAATAGGGGAAGTTAATGTGTTTGGTGTTTTGGCTGCACCTTTGTTTCTTCCCAGAATCTTAAGAGTTTAAAAGCCCAGGCAAGAACATTCCGAATTAAAAACATTTTCAATATCAACAATAACATCCTTCAGCTTCTGTGAATAAAGAAGAAATCGTACATCATCATCACAGAGTAGTTAGAGAATACCTTGGTAATAAAAATAAAGCATATAAAATTTCACTGTAAAAGATTAGATACCAATGTTGTCATATAAATACGTAACTAATGTAATAATATCAACATATAATTTACATGTGCATAGCAAATACCAGATTTGTTATTACTGTAAATAAAATAATAAATTGGTAAATTGTAACTGTGGATGTGATGTTTAATTCCCTGTCATGCTGGGATGTGGGAAATGGTATGAGGTGAACTTTCCATCTGGAAATTTTAGAGAGAGAGAGTGCAAAAATTTATTACATGTTCCATGCCCTTTGATGGTCACATTGATTATAAGTTTGAGTCATATGGACTCACGGGTTGTTATGTGTTTATAGAATAAACACTTACTTCTTACAATGCATTAGCCAGAGGTCAGCGTATGATAAAGGAGAAACGGAGAAACCGTAAGAGTAGTGTAGTCATGCATATCAGCTACCAATGATACGACCACATCCTTAATAACACTTGGTGTGTGAGGGAGTTCTGGCAAAACATTTCAGCTTTTCTCATTGACTTTTATTTTTCATTTGTGATATTAGTTTAGAATTAATTAGACTCTTGGTAACACTTTACTTGATGGGACACAAATAATGCAGCATTATGCTTTTATTTATGTATTAATTAACCACAAATTAAGTGTTAGTTAAATACTGATCTCATGTATGTTCATCATTAATGAACTGTCACATCTTTCATCCCCAGCAGTTACTATATTTGTCTATATCTATATCTGTTAATTATATAAACCTTTACGCATTACTGAAGGAACCATGAAGGAAGTACTGTAGGAACAAATAATGAATAACACATGTAAAATACTGATCTCATGTTTGTTTATCGTTAATTAATCGACACATCTTTCATCTTAAGTAGTTACTATATTTATTCATGAATTGTTCATGATTTGTGCTTCAGTAGTAACTGAGTTACTACTAGGTATTTGTGTCCCCTCAAAGTATTACCATTATTTCCAGATATGCCATGTATGCAAAATTCCGGTGTTGACTTCTAGTGAAATTCATATTCACTGCTTTCCATCCTGTTGTGAAACAGCATAATAATTTCAATACACAGGATTGTCATTTAACCTAGCAAAACATAAATAATTACATAATAAAGTTACTTTCTAGATTGCAGGTGTATAGACTGAGCTTGTATATGTATGAAAGGGTAACGTGAACTTTATATTTGCGTGATTGTAAGAGAAAACTTTTGTATTACTTTGACTTACTTTTTGTTCTATCAGTTTGTTGGCTGTTTTTTCCATGGGCATGTTTACTGTTTATGTGTATAAGCAGGGCCATTCCATTTGTATTAAAAAAACATTTCCAAACGTGTTATTTTAAAAAATCCATTTGAAATAGGCCTATAGCACCTACTCTACATCACAGGTAGCAAAAAAATGATAATTCAGAGCTTTCTTTTTTATTATTACTGCTACCGGGCTCGACTATAGCTCAAGGGGGAGCCCAAAAGAGAATTTAATGAAATGATCAAATTGAAAAAGAGATTAGTGCAGTTTCAATATTTTTTTGTTCAGAGACTTTTAGCTCCTGATCTCCACATGCCTTTTTTCAAAAATATGCCTTTTTTTAAAAAAAAAATCTTTTGGGGGATTTATCTAATGAAAGTAACCAAGTAACAGGTTAATGAGTTATACAGTATATATGTAATACAGATACATATGTAGTTCATTATACGTATAAATTATATAAATTACAAATGTGTTTCATTCAGTTCAGTGCAGTAATAAATGTTGTTTGAATGGTGAACATTGAAAACATACACAGACGTATGTGAACGTTTACTAAAAGCAGTCTTTTTGAGCGATCCATCGAGCTATAGTTGAGCCATGTTGCTTTTACAGTAAAAAACAAAAGATTACAGCTCATTAAAAAATGCTCTGAATTATGTTTTTTTCATAATCTGTATCTCAAAGAGATTTCTCAGCTCTGAAAGCTACACCATATGACCAAAAGTATTGGGACACTCGTCTTAATCATTGAATTTGGGTGCTACATTCAGACCCATTGCCAAAAGTGTATAAAATCAAGCACCAAGCCATGCAGTGAGATGTAGAAACATTTGTGAAAGAATGGGTAATTCTGAAGAGCTCCGTGAATTTAAGCATGGTACTGTCATAGGATGCCAACATTTACAATAAGTCAGTTTATGAAATTCCTCAGTCAACTGTAAGTGGTATTATTGCAAAGTTATAGCATTTAGGAAAAACAGAAACTCAGTCACGAAGTTGCAGACCACGTAAAGTAACGGCGAGTCACTGTGTGTTACCTGCCTCTGCATGGTGCCAACTGTAAAGTTTGATGGAGGAGGGATAATGGTATGTGCTTGTTTTCAGGGTTTGGGCCCCTTAGTTCCAATGACAGGAACTCTTAATGCTTCAGCATACCAAGATGTTTTGGACAATTCTATGCTTCAAACTTTGTTGGAAACTTTGTTGTTTACAAGGTAAACAAGGTTCTCTTTGTGCCAACCAAGGTGTGTCCATCTGATCACCAGCCAAAATCCCAGATATGCACAAGTCTTAGGGGATTTAACCTAATTCACATATCTGCCACCAATTTCCCAAAACCGGGGTGCTCTGATTTTAGTTTTTCAGAGGCAAATATGACAACACACACCCCACCCCCCCCCAGAAAAAAAACAAAAAGAAACAAAAATCAAATCTGATTAAGACTGAAATCATTACATGCTGCAGAATGTAATGTTTGTCTCTATATATCTGTACTTAAAGCTAAAGTTCAAGCCATACCGCTGGAGGTACTGACTCCATTTATTATTATTATTATATAATCAATTAAATAAAGATATTATATGAAAATATAAATTCCAGAAACATTAAAATGATAAAAATATAACGTCTTTAAGTGGTTCTTTTTGGCCTAGTTGAATGCTCATCAGAGCACACCCCCCCCCCCCCCCATAAGTTAGCACTAAAACACAGCCAGCGTGGATCTTTAACTTTCAAATGAACACAAAACAATTTATTTTACTATAAAATTGTTGGTCCTTGACACTCAAATAATTCACTTACCATTACTTTCTTAGGTAAAGTACAGAAATATCCATGCATATTGATGAATTCTGCATTTATGTTTTAACAGTGTTTGCTTCAGGTTCACTCTGCATGTCAGCCTGAAGTGTGGCCGTGAAAACTGAGAGTGAAGTTATAATGTTGGTTCTATAATTCCAAATTCAATTCAGCTTAATTAGTGTATGTAGTTTAAATATGTAGAAAAGTCCATTCATCTAACCATCTTAATATCCATACTCAGTTAGCTGCTTTATTATTGCACATGGACAGTATCGTCTGTCATGGGGGGGGGGGGGGGTTGTGTGCAGAATCAGGCGCAATCGGTTTTCTATAAATGGACTGTAATCTGGTCCGGGGACAGGCGGGTAATCTAGCGATTGTCGTCGGCACTCAGAGGGCAAGGCTAGAATACAGAATACAGTCAGGGTATAGAGGTCTAGACAGGTGGAGGGGATATGGGACAGAACTGCTCGAACTCGCAAATAATGCTGAAGATATCGCGCGTGGTTGGCGCACCAGAAGCGAATAAGTAAAGATCATTCACTAACATTGATGAGCCTCAGCTGTCGCAGGGCGGCGTGCTGTAACCAGTCCTCCCGGTTCCCGGAGCTGGCGGCGAGTGAGCAGTACAGTTGCTGCGACACTCTCTTCTCAGGAAACACCGAGGGCGAGAAAGGGAATTCCTGCATGACGTCAGCGGGGCTTCCTCGGAGCAGTCCATGACAATCAGCTAGGACCTGCTGTTGGATGCAGAACCACTTTAAGGGTACATGAGCATTCAAAGAATTCTGTCTGTGCACCATTATTATCCTGAGCTGTTATTTTTGCACCTGTGGCCTAATTTTAACAAGCCTGTCCATTCTCCTCTGACCTCTCTCCTTAAGAAGTGATCTTCAGCCTTAGATATGATCACCAAACCATTCTCTGTAATCTTTAGACACTGTGTTGCTTAAAAATCCCAAGGGGGTAGCTGGTTCTGAGCCTTTGCTTGAAGATGGGTGCCTGTCTAATAATGGACCTGTAAACCAGCACTGAGGCCCTTGATTTATAAGTGTCATTGGACCATGAGAGTTCTTTGGGGTTATTTTTTTGTTTCGATCTTGGTGGACCAAGCAGCTGCCTGAAATAGCATGGAATCTCCTAGCTATGTATTGGGAAATCCTACTGTGGAATATTTGTATGAATCTCTCACTGGAGCTTTTTTCCATACCACCCACACTGAAGGAAGTGCATTCTTTGATGACGAATCTACTTCATTTACTCTGTCTAGCTTCAAACACGCTGGTTAAGGTCCAGTAAACCACTGAAGTCAATTATTTTGAAATCTACAGGCACTGGTGATCTTCTGTTTTGTCCTTGAGGTTTAAATCCTGGATTATTCTCAGTGGAACTGTTATCTACCTTGGCCAAACAATCTTGTTTTTCACTCAAGTGAAGAATACTGAAATACCCAAAGAAAACAACTGTATACAGAATGCATTGCTCTTCTGAGAAAAATCATGTTCACTGGATCAGGTGTGTACATGTTGTTCAAGGTTGGTCACGAAGAACTAGTAGAGTGGCAGAGTGTCGCACCTCAGTTTTTACTGTGTTTGTTTTGGCTGGATCACCACTTTCCAAATTTCCATCCACCCATATTCCAGCTACCTGGTTCTCTGTGTGTGTGTGGAGTTTGCATGTCGTCCCTAGGAGCTGTGGTGGGTTCTCCGGTGGGTTCTCCGGCTTCCCCTCACAGTCCAAAAACATGCTAATTGGAGTTGACAAATAATCAATTTACAGGCTTACATACTATATCACATACTAAGAAAAATACTCATTCTACCTGATGAGATAGTATCAGATGGTGTTAATCATTAATAATCTGCTATTGGTTTTCATTTTTTTTTCCTTGTTGGCAATTTTTTTTTCTCTTGAGTGGGGATGTTTAATACCTTGCTATGTTTTTATCTAAGGAGTGTTCTGGATGACTGTGAGACATGCAGAATGAGTCAGGATTTTCGAACACATGGTGTAAGAAGGGACTGAAATGTCTGGGAGTTACATGTCAAAAGTGCTGGTGTGTCTTTGTTGTGTGGCAGGATTTGGCATCACCTAACTTGAAAAATATTGTAAAATATTCTTTTCTTAAGAATAACCAGTTTCCTTACACCCTGGTTCTTAGTACAATACAATCATGAAGGTATCACACTATAAAATCTAACTGTCAGTCATTTTTATAACATTTTTGGTGGATTAAAAATGTTTTAGATGTTTCCTGTTACTCATAAAAAACAGGTTTGTGCCTGATTTTTCAACATGATATGACCTTGTTTTTCAAAACCTGCTTCTTGGAATCGTTAGGGTTTATCTGACCCTTAAATAGTTCTTGTCCTTTTGATGGGTCTTGTTCTTCCTTTCTGTTTACATGTGAATCCCCAGCCACTTTCCTGAAATCCAGGAGCTGTTTAATAGTGCAGCCAATCTAGGCACCGTACTGGCTTTTCAGAGGAATACATTTAATAAAACTACAGACTTCGTAGTCCACTGACTGCATCCAATTAAATATCTATCTGTCTGTCTGTCTGTCTGTCTGTCTGTCTGTCTGTCTGTCTGAGCTTAACTTGGTATTTCAGACTTTACACCGTGCTTTACTTTCTCTCGAGTACACCATTGTTGTTCACTATTGTAGGGCCGACAGAGCTTCTGATAGTGATCTCCCCTGAAAGTCTGCTCTACCTTTGAACCTTTTGAATAGTTTAGCCTAGGTGTCTCTGTAGGTGGTTTTTGTATATTCTTGGCAATAGATCCACAAAGGAATAACAATGGAAGCATATTTTTAAGGAGCAATTGTGTTTGAGTTGTATTGAGCGTTATATTCAGTACTTGTTCAAAATAGAATCAGGCTATGACAATGTCTTTTTACAGTTTTTCTCAATTGCTTCAGAGCATTTCTCAAATGACAATTAATGTTTGCAAAACAATAAGTGTAATCCCCACACCATAATTTCACTTCTGCAAAGCAGACTGTCACAATATTCGGTGGCTTGACCCTTTTTGGTCAAAATAAATTATATTGTAATAATTTTACACCCAAAACTATACACACATGCGATCATCGTGTTAGCCACCCCATGCAAAACAGTTAACCAAGCTCTCAAAATGATATATTCCATAAATTGTAGTGATACAGCATTGTTGTGTTTCCGATCCCCACAGAACATGTTGTTCTCATTTTCTTGTTCTCCCATGGGCGTCATTGCCATTAAATCTGAGGGGGACGTGTCCCCCTCACATTTCATAATTATTCGTTTGGACCCCCCCACGTTCAAAATGCTTCTGACGCCCCTGTGTTCCTCCGTTGCCATTTTGACGTTTTTGTTGCCCAGTGCTGTGTGCAAACTTCTTGTTTGCTACTCTACAGTGTGCTGAGATCTGAAGATGTTACATGTACAGGCGAGTGCTTTCTCTTGCCAGTGAACTTTACATACTGCAATGTAGAACCTTGCAGTGTTGAAACTGGTGCCGTTGACATGAATAAGTAACAGAAAATGGCAGTAAATCTACTGAGTATCATTCATAGTTGTGGAGCTCAGGAGCTTACTTGAACTGGCATTTTGACGATATACCCATTTTGACTCTCTTGGTTAAAACGATGCTGATTACACTTTTCATTTTGGTGGCACTGACAAATTCATTGGTGGAAATATTTGCTTTTGAAACAAGAGTTAATTGTTTTGGGTAAGTTGCAGGCTTTTGCAGCTAAACCATAGAGTTGTGGTATATTCATGAACTGTTTTGAGAAATGCACTTATAATCTTGAGAATGTTAAGTGTGTTTCATGAAATGTGCATAAGCAATTGAGAAAAACTGCAATATTTTTATGATATAAAGGTTAAAGAAAAAAATCTCGTGAAAAAAATAAATCACATTTTTTCCCTGAACATGAACAGTAACTTTGCTCATATCAGATCCTGTCAAGGAAATTTGTCTCAAATGTAAGAAATCATCAGGAGATCCTTTCACCAGTATATATTTCTCTTTTTTGTACAATGGAATAAATGGAAAGATAATAAAAAATCAAAGTGTCTGACAATATTAGTAAGATTTCCTGTTCCTTTTCTGCTATCCTTTTGGTACAAATTCAAGCAAATTTATCTTTTTATTTGCAGTTCAGTTCTCTGGCTTAAACTGTTCAGCAGGACTATCATACTATGTGATGATGAACTGTTAGACCACAGATGAGCAGATTATCACACTATGTGTTAAAAATTATAAAGGAAATCAATTTGCCACAAGCAAGTGTCATAAACATATCTTATAATTGAGTTTCAAATATGTAATTGTTGCACTATGACTTGAATATTATTTAATTTCACTGTGAATTGTACGTGGCTGAGCTGACAAAAAAGCTTTACTTGACTTGACTAATTGCTCTATGGCCACATTCCATTCCTTATGGGCCTAATTTAACTAAACCCTCAAACAGTTTCTTTGCGTAGTGAAGACATGCAACCAAAATAAAGCAGAATGTTGAACTTGTGTAGCAACTGGAGCACATGTGACAATGAGGGTTACAAAATTTGGGAGTTACAGGGCTTTCAGATATATATACTGTAAATACTTGCACCATAATCTGAAGCTTCGTAAATGTACTTTGAGGGCCTTTTTATCTAACCATCCTCAACAATGAAGAACGTGATTCTATTTCCTCCTGTTATAGATCATCAGAGTGCAGGGTGAGCCATTCATCAGAGATCCCATCCCTGTTGCAGGTTTTCGGGGTTAAGGGCCTCACTCAGGGGCCAGGCAGTGCAATGGATTTGACATGGTAATCTCTCAGTCACAGCACAAAGCTTTCCACCACCCCGAATCTCAAACAGAACCCCATTACCTGTGGTCACCACTGCAGGCACTGGCAGAGATTTGGATGAGAAATGGCGGACATGCCCATCCTAGTGTACTGAAGAGCCGGGTTTCTTAACTTTTCTAACCACCAGATTTGTGGATCTCCTGTAGAGTCACCAAAGCTGGCACTGTTGGATGGGTTTTGGTAAAAAAAAATACAGGCATCCCCAGTGGGTCAGTGCTGATTTGCATGTATTAGCTCTCGAATTGCCGTGGTTATTCAAGGAGCAATCAAAGGAACCACAGCTCTTTTTAATGAGCCATTCGGTTCCAGGGCACCAGCCATGTGTACTTAGACATGCATGGCTTAATCTTTAAGGCTAGCATGTGCTGCTGGCAGGATCAACCAGGTGACCAGCCGCTGTGACTTGGTGCTGAATTCGGCCAGTCGTGAGGAAGGAAGATGGGACTCTCTCTCTCTCTCTCTCTCTCTCATGAGGACAGGACCGGAGAAACATATTTCGATCTGACACTGAGCGAGGACCTGAGTCTGTGGGCTGGCCCCACCTCTCCGAACCGGCACTGTACAGTGACAGAGAGCCACATGTCTCAGCCACACTATAAAGGGTTTACACGCCCCCCCCCCCCCGCTCCCAGCTGGGCTTGTGGGGGTCTCAGGATGAACCCATTAGGACAGGAGGAACCGCAAGCTTGAAGACTGGACATCCCTGCCCAAACCAGAGCTGCCTCCTACCGTGGCTCTCGAATACTTAAATATATATATATGTGTGTGTGTGAAATGATTAAATTAATTACATCAGACATTAATTCCTTGAGATGAAGTCAAGCTTAATGATTCAGCACTCAGCAGGACGAAAGCAGCAATTATTCACCGAGGAATTTTTATCCTGTAAAAGAATTAAATATATTAGACTCCAGTTAACTTTCTGTAAAGACCTATAAGAGGTGAAAGCTGAGTGATATGGATTCTATCGTGGAGACAGCTGCTGGGATGAGGGATCAGTGTGGTCGTCGAACAGACATAAGTCATAATTCCCTACAGATTTCTGGACTGACAGAAGCTACAAATGGCTGGAACCCAGAAATGCGACGACTGCGTTGACATGGAGAATCACAAACAGTCAATAAATGTGCTGCTGGAAAATAGCCTTTTTTAAAAATAGCTGAATGCTAAGACTCTCACCAGCACATTGTTTATATGCATTGTCAGGCTGTTTAACTGCAGAGTTCATTCACTTTTCCCATTCCCAAATATGAGCAAATGCTGGCTGTGAATCTTACTTACGAAGTTAGTGCTGAGTTACCCAGGAACAGGGCTAAAAATATTGCCGCGTGGGGCAGCGCTGCTCTTCTCATGCACTATTTTTGGCACACATGCGTGTTTGCTGTGCCCAACATGGTCTCACTCATCAGCTGCTGTCACTGCAGTAATGTTGTCCTTGTTCCCCCTTAGATATGCGTGAGGCATGATGATTAAATTTACAATACTGGGGTTGGTGTGGAAAATTCCACAGGCTCCAGAATAAATATGATGAATTCTTTCAGTGCCACAGATATCCATTGCTAAACTTCAAATAATGGTCATCATCTCAGATCTGGGATAAGGATAGCACTCATAATATATTGCATTACAATTATTTTATTACATTTAATTTTTTTCACAGAAGCCTTTTTCCCCAAAGTGACGTTAAATTGAGGAGGCCGGGTCAGACAGACCCGGGAGCGACTGGGAGTTAAAGGCCTCGCTCAAGGGTCCAACAGAGGAATCAGCTGCCGTCACAGGCACAGCATCCCAACCCACTGATTCACGCACCATCCCCACAATGCATACTTTTGTGATTAAATCACCTTCTATACACACTGGTATACACAGATTCAGGGTCACCACTAGAGATTCTGGGCCCCATGACAGCGTGTCATATTGGGGCTACCAACGCAGACCAACCAACTTCTTGGATTTGTCCTAACCATCTCCCTATTTATAGCAACTCTGCACATGTTTAGTGTTTCTTACACAAAGAATTATGTCGTCATGTAAGATATCGGTAAGTTGGCTGAAGCAAATATTATTAAGTGCATTTAACTACAAAGGACTGTGATTATTTGGTACAGAGGATTCTAAGTATCAGATACCATGGGCTTCATGCAGTGGATGTTGTGTGAAGTCTTTACCTTTTGGTTGCTTAATTTCCTTAACTGGGGCTCACAGACCGATAATTGTCTTTCTTTATTGGATTATTTCCATTGTCACGTGGCCTCATAGTAACAGAAACCAAGTAAACCTTGATTTGTAATGTATTAATGAACTGGCAGCGTCAATGTCCTTGATGCACAGTTTTGTGATCGCTCCCTTCATCAAATAATAAAGTGGCATCATTTTGAATGCCTGAATATCTGCTTGGAACTATTTCTGCTTTAATCCCTCTTTTTGGCATTTTAGTCAAGTCAGATGCTTAAACCTCACATGACGGAGACTGAGCCCTGGTAATATGGGATTAAGCCGTACACACTCGCATAAGCCAGAGCCAAGAAAAGCAGGCAGGCGAAAGGCAAGCGAGGACGCATTTCCCTTTCTGCATCCTCCTAGTCATCGTAGACAACGAGTGTAAGAAAGTCACGTTCACTCTGAACTTGTAGCTATCTGTGTTCCAGATGATAATGAAGTAATTTATCCACTGGCACGAATCCTCATGAGACAGATTAGGAAGCTGTTTGTGGAGCAATCGCATTTGCATTTCCACAAAAGGCACTTGCCCTTTGGTATTGTGGGTGACCTTTGAGTTGTCCACTGAATAAATAGGCCACCCCGATGCCTTGTGAAGTTGCGGCATGTCACAGTGGCTTGCTTTGATTCACGTGCCTTGCCAGGTTCAACCAGTGTTAATATATGAGCAACAAGCTTTTTTTATTAATTGTTTGGCTGAGTTGATTTGTTTTGTTTTCCAGGCAGTGTTAGTTACGAACAGAGGTCAATAGTTCAATGCAAACCAAGATTTTGTTTCAAACAACCAGTTCAGTATAAAAATTCATGGTCACAGAGTACTCAAGTGGTTGGTTGAAATGAAACCTTGGTCTGGATTTTTACTTTGAAATCAGAGAAGCTGGTCAGTGGTCTCTGGGGCATCTCATTGAATCTGAAAGGCACCCTTTTCAGCTTTAAACTGACGTCACTCAGAAGCTTGATGCCAGGCCGGAGAAACAGGGAAGTTCCATTTAACAGCCTGAGGATGTTGCATGGGAACATGAGAGAGGATTATATTCTTATGGCTGCCCAGGGGAACCGAAAGTCCCCAGGGCAGCTAAATCCAGGAACATTTTGGGGGAGACAATTGTGTCCCAAACATTTGTTCCTCTCCTTAAAAGGCTGGCGTCAATATGAACTTCTCTCGAGCTATAAAAGATAAAATGAACCCTGGCTTATCTTTATGTGTGGACACATACTCAGGGGGTCTGGAGAGATGTCTTCTCGCCAGATAAGCATTAAAATAAGGTAGTGGCAGGACGCCTAAAGCCGTATGCAATGGAAAACACTCTGGTTTTGTCGAGGTGCAGTGACAGTCAGTCTTATGTGGCTTATATGGATGTTCCTGTCTAAACCGCCTGCCTGTCAACAGTCTCCTGTCACATGACCGCCCCACCCCCCCCCACCCTGCTGACGGCAGCTCTCGTGGTAGACGGTAGACCTGACTCTGATGCAGCAGAATTTCGTCTCTTTCCTGAAAACTGTGCCTGTCACCAAATGCATCCAGTGTGAGTTAACAGTTAAGCCTGGCGTGTGGACACAGGATTAATCTCTAACAGAATGAATACATATAGCTTTCTACTGGCCCTTGCACAGGCGTAAAGTGTGTAAAAACAGGAACTGCGGCAGTTTAGAAAAAATCTTTTCTTGTTAAATGGCAGTCATTTCCCTTGTACTTTCATGTACAGTGTGGCCATACACTAATTACCTTACAGTTCCCAGTCATAATCCAGTCAAACTGACACGACTCAAGTATTTTATGGCTTTTACCCTGCCAAGACTAAGTAAATGGTTCACAGTCAGAATTTGTTACAAGAATTATTTAAATAGGAAGTCTCAGTCCTTCCTAGTTAATGTGCAGAATTTCAAGTAGCTAGTGTGATCCTGACAAAGCCAGAAGTATATATATCATGTCAAATATATTTATTTACTTTTGCTGCAGATGAAAAAGGCACATTCGGCAGATATGAGGAAGAAAAAAAACCTGCAATTTCCCCTTTTTGCTTCCTGTTTAGCAACGATGGAAATTTACTGGCTTCTTTGCTGAAAACAGCGGCAGTCGAATCCACAGCCGCTGCGTATGACCTCAATCTCTTCCTGTATTTGTTATGGTCAGCATGGCCCCTTGTACAGCTGATACTTATCTTTGCTAATTCAGGCTATGAAATAATTTTGCTTTGTTATGTGTGCCATAAGAACACTGTTCAAAGTAAAATATTTTGACTGTGTATTTATTATTTTTTTGGTCCCTAGAACATGGCACAGGTCCAATAAATATGTGTGTGTTTAATCCCACTGGTTTTTCATAATGCAATTCAGATCAACAGATGTATCAAAACACTATGACCCTGCACTGTTATGGAGTGCTTATGGAATAGAGATCAATGGAAGTGTATCAAAACACCGAAGTCTAATGTGTGAGTTAACTATGTATTATGACATTATGACCATATAACATAAACAGCATTGTGGAAACTACTGTAAAATCATGGGGTGAGAGGAAGAGTACAGGGCAGGCCAGTGTACCAGACGCATTATTAACAAAACCAAATGAAGGAAACCTCAACGGCAGAGGAGTCGTGCATCCTTAGTGCTCAAACGCAGGTTTAGGGGGCTGGGGGGCACTGGCTGGTTCTGGGCTGATGGGTGCTCCCCATCACAGGTAGCCATTTTTGGTGGAGGTGGCACAACACAGCAAAAACTTACCTCTCCTCATTGCCCAGCTTTAATGGAGAGCCAGAATGGCTGAAAATTGGTGGCTTTAATAACCACCAGCTGTGGGTAGCTATAGTTCCCAGAGCCCCATTTGGTGCTAGAATCCCAGCGGCCCGACTCTCATGTGAATTGAATTGAATTGAATCAAAATTTTATTTGCCATTTGCACAGGTACAAAAGTACAGGTGCAATAGAATTCTTGTACAGTTCCCTCAGTCAAGATTTAAAAACCACAACCAAATATAATATAGGATGTTTCATTCAGGTTTTTACTATGAAATAAACACATAAAAGATAAACAAGGTGCTTGGGTGTCAAGAGGTAGCCGGCGATTGGTCTGTTACAGCATTTTCCTTTGACTGCCACCTGATCTATTGCACCCGACCCCCACAGCTCCCCCTACAGCTGTAGGTTCTTCTGGAGGGCGGCCCCATGTTATTCCTTCAGGCTATGCCTGGCTGGGTACATGGGTGGAGACCAGGCCACCAGGCACTCGCTTTTAAGCTCTGCCCTTAGGCCCCAGTCTCCCTAAACCAGGTGGGGTAGCAAGGCGGAGGAGTTTAAGTATCTCGGGGTCATGTCTATGAGTGAGGGAACAAGGGAGCAAGAGATAGACAGATGAGATGGATCAGTGCAGCATCAGCAGTAATACGGACACTGTGCCATTCTGCTGTGATAGAGACGGACCTGAGCTGGAAGGCAGAGCTCTTGATTTACCGGTTGATCTACGTTCCTACCCTCATCTATGGTCATGAGCTGTGACCGAAAGAATGAGATGGCGGATATTAGCGGCAGAAATTAGATTCCTCTGCAGGGTGGCTGCCGCTGCTCCTCCGCATCGAAAGGAGGCAGTGGACGTGGTTCGGGCATGTCGGATGCCTCCTGGACAGCTCCCTGGGGAGGTGTTTCGGCATTTCCAACCGGGAGGAGGCCCCGGGGCAGACCCAGGACACGCTGGAGAGATTATATCTCTTGGCTGGCCAGGGAACACCTTGGTATCCCCCAGAGGAGCTGGAGGAGGTGGCTGGTCAGAGGGAGGTCTGGGCATCCCTGCTTAGACTGCTGCCCCCATGACCCGACCCCTTATAAGCAGTGGAAAATGGATGGATGGATGGATGAGGTTGCTGGGGGGAGGGGGGTGTGATTTAAGAGTCTGAATCCATGGTAAACAGTGAAATCTTTTTGAAAATATTATCAGAACTCTTCTTTTGAATACTGGTCACTATGCTTGAAATTTATAAAGCTGTGAGAGAACATCATCTGACAGGATCTGATGCAAGAGCCCTACAAAGAAAAATTGATACAATTAAGCGAGGGAAGAATTAAACCTTAAACGAAAAATGAGATATATAACCTCGGTGCAACTAGCACTGCATGAATGCTTTGATGCATCCAGCAGCAAAAAGCTACCACTTTTCCATTTATTTCATAAACTGCAGATTTTTTTATTCTTGTTAAGCACTGCATAGTTGAGTGAACAACTATAAATTGAAATATGAGTCAAATAAAACAAGTTTTCTTTTTACCATGGAAAGAGTATGTAACAATGCATGTCTGACATCCTGTTAACTGGTTGTGTGGTGATAGCATAGTCAAATTCTAGGCTTTAAATGCACTAGTTAACTGCTTCATCCCATGAAACAGGTCAGTATTTAATGTCCCTTGGGGAAAGAATGCCTCAATTTTGCCTGCTGTTATAACTGCTAGAGGTTTCTTCAATGAATCAAAGATATGACATTTTCTTGCTAATAAAGGTACTCAGATGGTGATACTGTAAATTTATTTTTAACAAAGAATATTGAGTGTATTTTTAGTAAATGTTAAGTGAGTGATGTGCAAACGTAGAAAATCTCTGTGTGTGCAAAAAACGTTTCACTGATAGTGTATATAAAACAGTAGTTTAAAAATATGTTAATTGACACTTTCTCTGTTCGGGGATATCTTAAATAACAGAATATAACAACATATAGTAACGTTGAAACTGTACAAGTCAGAGTGGATACATTAACCCATTAACCCATTAACCCACTGACACGCACACATGTACTGTATCTTCCCAGTAGATAATATATCTAAATAGCACTTGCTATATAAGCATAGTAGAGGGTTACTTTGCAGGAGCAATTTTTTTAACTTTACAAGTTTTGACCTTTTGTTGTAACACTGCGAATATACACACTGGGGAAAAGGTCAAGGTCATTTCAAGTGAAAACAAGATAGCACGTCGAATATCTGCTGCAGTTAGTTTGTGAATTAGTTTGTGACAAAACAGATTTCATATAAATACCATGGTCCTGCTAATTGCTAGCCTGTACCAGCTTTGGGTAATATCGCAGCTTGTATGAATGGAAGTGAGAGTTGGTTTGTGGCAGGAGAAGGTAGCGTCATGGGAAGACTTGACTTTGAAGAGGCACCAATCTGTCAGGTAGCAGACAGCGGGCAGGAGAGTGTCAGAGCCTGGCACCAAATGTCTGCTGAATAAATAAATGTAATGTAATGTAGGTCTGGTTTCCTTTACACCCAGAATGACAGACCAGAGGACAGTAAATCATTGAAGGGGAGGCTCTGTTATCGTTTAATTGTGGCTTTTTTTTTTTAATTCTTGCCAAATAGTACCATAGGGCACATTCAACAGAAGTCGATGGCCGGGATTTATAATATTAGGTCAGGCGGACTGCCAGGTTTATAAAGTACTCGAGAGTCACTCCGATCTTATATCTTTGCCAGTTGTCATCACTTTTCAGAGGGGTCATCTCAATGGATAGATGAATGTTAGGAGATAATTATTATTCATTTAACACATATCACGGTGTATACAGAGGAATGGCAGAAGTTCTTTGATACAGTACAGTGAGTTTCTCAAAGAGCAGATGAATTTCATGGGGTTTAATTTTTCTTTTTCTTTTTTTTTTTTAGATAGAAACATCATATGGTATAAGGTAATGTGATACCAAACTAGTTGTTAGAGTGGCAGATTAGGGTTAGTGTTTACTGTTTACGACAAATTAAAGTCAGATCAGATATCATACTGGTAAGGAGAAGCGGGAAGGTGAGTTACCAGAAAAGAGTGAGCAGTTTAAAACAAGGGTTTACTTTAATTCCATCCCTCCATCCATTTCTATAACAATATATAGTAGACCAAACATCACAGTACATGCTGGCTCAGTAATTTAGATTGTTTTTAAAACCTGAAATTTCTAGTATCCCTCATTTGGGTTAAAGATCTCTCCAAGTCAGATCAGATATCATATTGGTAACTAAAAGCAACTAAATAATGAGTTTTGTAACATTCCATTTACAATTACATGTTTGGTTCAGTAAGAAGACGCCAGTTTGCACATTAAGTTAAGAAAATTCCAAAGCTGACAATATGCTATACAGGACTGTTTACTTAAAGTTATACCAGCTTTTGATTTATGAGTCGGATAATCAGGTGCCCTGGATGACTAAACTTGATGAAATAAAATCACACCAGAGAGTGTGAGTGTGTGTGATCTCTGCAGTGAATTGGTATCCTGTGCAGGCTGCCTCATGCCTGGTGTTTCGTACTTCCTGGCTCAGGTTCCACACTTTGACAGGGGATGAATGGATCACTGAATGTGTCCTGTCCATGTACCGTACTCATAATCGCCCCCCGAGCCCCTCCAGGCAGACAGGGGCGGCATAAAGGGCTGAGGGGGGGGGGGGGCAGTCAGGACAATTCCAAGGGCTCCTGAATGACAGGGGTCCTAAAAATTTGGAACATAATTGAATTGATCTTTGTGGGGGCCCAGAATCTCTAGCTACGCCCCACCCAGTAGGGATGAAATGTTACAGCGCTGGGTGAACCTGATCACCATATAGTGACGATTAGCTTTTACTCGAATGAGTCACTCAAGTAAAGCCAGGAAAATGTGCTGCTGAGACATGAAAGCAGCAAGACCAGTGCGGCTTCCAGCTCCAGGGCTGATGTCACCCATGCACCCGTCTGTTGAGCTCATCTGATTCATTTGACCACCTTGCATTCCGCTGCTGCCCTACAATCCATTACCCAGGCAACATGCGCACAAGGACATGCAAAGTGCCCCATAAAGCCAACCATGTTTCAACGGAATGTTTTTCGATATACTACTTTGCAGAATATTTTGTTAATTAAACTAATCACCCGCACCACATTTTCACTAACTAATCTGCAACTGCTCACTTTTTTTTACAGAGCTTATTTTATCTAGCAGTTTGAAACATACAAATATGTAAATCCTGCAGATGCGGCTTTCCCCACACAGTGACGTGACCGTGCACCGTGCTTGTGAGACACAGAGGTTAGGGACTTGCAGGCTGAAAGGCATTATCACCGCCTTCAGAAATATCTTGTATCAATGCAAAAACATCCAGTTGTATAAACATGTAATATTTTAGGTCTCTTTGGATAAATGCATGATAAATGTAATGTAGCTGTCAGTAAGGACTCAACCCCAATACCTGCTACTCTGTCGCAACCATTGTAACAATCAGGATTTTTTTCGCATGACCTCAGCCATGCCCGGACGATATTTGTTTGATTAATGGATTATGAATATTACATGTTCTGAACCACTGCAGAGTTGCATGTTTTACATTTGAAACTTGAAATCAAGCAGGTGGAAGTTGTCATTTTCATCTATTTCATTTGGTGTCCTGCTTTTTCCCAGGTCTTTTGATTCTATGCATCAATGGGTCTAGAACTAACTAGAGCCATATATTATTATAATATCCCCTGCCTCCACATCTTTTTATTAATTCACCAGATGCATATCTCCAAAGCGACATTGAGAACGCAGGGTCAGCCAGTTCCTGGAGCAGTTCAGGCTAAGGGTCTTGCTTAAGGATCCAACAGTGACATCATTCTGCCTACCCTGAGATATGAACCAGTGACATTCTGATCACGAGGACAGAATACTAACTCACACAGTCACACACTGCCCTTATTCCTGCTCATATATTTGTATCTTTATACATATTTGCCCTTAAATATTCACCAACACTCAAATATTACATTCGATATTGGATCTTGTTAAATGTTTGGTAACGCTTTACATTAAGTGCACCTTCATAATACTTTTATATCGCATTCATGAAACATTCAGTGTACCTTCGTAACGTATTCATTAAGTATTCATAAAACATTCATAAACATCATGTGTGTATACCTAAACATCCATTAACAGCTGTAATATACATTAATAACAAACATTATAATTGTATATGTTTGTTATTAATGTATATTAAAGCTGTTAAGGGATGTTAGGATGTTAAAGTGTACTTGCATGCTGCTTATGAATGTTCTATGAATGCATTATGAAGGTGCACTGAATGTTCTATGAATGCATAATAGATGCATTATGAAGGTGCACTAAATGTAAAGCGTTACTAAATATTTAATATTTTGATGAAAGAAAAAAACATATACAACCTGTACATAAAAACATATGTTCTGAAAGCAGAGTAGGTGACAGGGGGGAATGTTGTGGTTTTCTTTTTCTACTGAAACACAGCTGGGATAATACGACATTTCAAGAGTCGAGATAATTATTTGCCACGTGCAACTGGTGCATTCTTAGTTGTTTCACCATCACCTTTGCTACTAATGTAGCTTAAATAACAAAAAATTGCAAAATAAAGAAAAAGTATTATACCAAAATTGCATGTGATCCTGCCTGAAATACAAGCAGCTGCTGAAAAAAATGTAACGTGATGTTTATAACGTGGCTGTCCTTTTCTTCACACGTCATTAGCAACAGCTTTGTCTGGTGTTGCCAAAATGTAGTGTATCTGATCATGTCTGCTGGACAAAAAAGCAAACCAGGTTCATTGCCCTCTCACAATTACTGAACATATAGTTCAACCCAAAATTTTCCCAGGTGCGTGACCTGCCTTTGACTCACCTGTCTGGGCAGGGCCACGCAGCGGCAAATCGCGAGCAGGTGAATCATGAGTGGATTCAAAGCAGGATTCAAATAGTGAAGGATGTGGTGCTTTGCTGCGGTACTCGCATGTTGCTTTTTCCACCCTCAGTCGCAGGAGATTGTTTGCAGTTTGCATATCAGAGGCAAAGAAACAGGCAAATAATCACTGATTATATTCACGTTTACACAAAGAGTCCCCAGCGCTATCCCAGGGCAATGCAGGATCTACCCTTTTCCCCTTATATATGGAGATCAAAGCAGCAGTAAAATACCTTAGTAATTCAGGAAAAACAACGCAATTAATGTATGTGAATTTATTTTCCGGGTTAGCCTCTTTACAAACTAGGATTTACTGGAAGGTTCTGCATATTGATTTATTGTCTTCATCTACAATGCTTACTGGCAACAGAGAAAGAAGCTGAATTAAAATAGGCATCACATGATGACACCATGAGCCTTGTGATCAGTAAATACAATTTGCTCCTTCTCTTGTAGGACTAAATACCTCCCAGCACTGGACACTTCATTCAGGATGGGCTGAAGCCACCAGTGGTTGTGACCTATGAATTATGAGATTATGTAATGTTATCTTACTTGATGACAGTGGGCAGGCGGCCTTTGGCAGTGATAACTTATTCAGTAATTTAGTCTGTCTGAAGGCCGTAACCATGTGTTACATCACGCTTTGCACACATTCGAATGAAAGAGATCTTAAGCTGAACACTATTACACACCTTTAGAGAATAACTAAGTGCTCTGTACACTGGAATATTTAATCGGTTGTATGTCTTGTCACTGTTTGGATGGTATTTTTAATTTCACTCGTGCAAAAGTGAAAGTTGCAGCAGCCCTGTACGTCAGGATAGTGATTTGGTGACGCTGAAGATCTCCAGCGCTTTAGTGCAAGGCACCTGTCCTTGTTACTGTGTCACAGCCTCACCATGCAAAGCAGGAGACAGAGATTAATGCTATGATCCCCATGTAGAGAACAAAGCGTCTCGCCTGTACAATCACACAAACATTTGCATCAAGAACCACTATAATGCCGATGGGAGTTGTAATAGTGTCTCACGACATTGAGTGTTTCCATTAAATCAGGAAGGCCATCGTAGGTCATATTAGGGTTTCTTGGTAATGTTGGTGTTATCTACCACCTTCTCATTCACTCCAGATTGTGCCGTTATTTACTGATCCAGAGTTATGTAGACATTATGTGTTGGTACTCATTTGTGTCTGAAGGATTCTTACTCATTTTTATTTGAGTTTATGTTCGTATGCAGATCTGAGACTGCAGAAAGCGATGTTGTAGATTAAAGAATCGCAGAGAAATGTTGGCACAGGTCTTCAGTCCTCTCAAGTAAACATTATGCAAGCAAACAGGAAGGGATCTTGCTTGTTTAAAGTTTACATTTTGACATGTCCTTACAGGGCCCTGTATGGTATGACTGCCTAGCAGGTCGTGCCCACAAAAAAAAAATACAAACATTCACCTTGCGCCCACATACAAATCTATAAACATAAAGTGGTTAGCCGTTTATAAAAGCAATGGAGTACCACAAGGGTCAATTCTAGGTCAAAACATATTTAACTGCGTGTTAAATAGTTTTGAACACTTAGATTCAGTTCTTTATTTGATTTTCCTGTGAAAAAAAAACATACCTGTGCTCCTGTAGACACTGATGTGTATCTTCTTCTGAAATCATCAAACAACTTGTCCTATTGAATATAACTGAACATGTGTGAGGTTTAAATCCAACCTCCAGTGTGTGAGTCCCTGGGTCATTGAGGTTTCTATCAGGTGCTCTGAATTTTGTGTCATACCTTTTCAGGCCCCCCAAGATGCTGTCCAGGATAAAAGAATAGAAGGACGATGTAGACCTCTTTAACTGGAGTATATTTTAGATTAGAAATTTGTAGTTATGACTGCTGAATTAATAGTCAATAACAGAAAACAGAACTTTATAGATCCAGACAAAGGAAATAACTCTCGGTACAAATACTCCATACATGTGGTCCTTATCCACACCGAGTCTCTTTTGGGAAGATGGGCCCCTTCATTCATAATGGAGTACAATTCGGACTGCAATCTTCCCTCCAACATCGCTTTCTGAATCCAAATCCAGTCCTATGACAGTGCTGACATTACCTAAAAGTTCATTCAGCCTATTAACCTCCTGAACCTTGTTTCATGCATATTTCCATCCATCCATACATACATATTCCACCCACTTACTGTACAGTGCAGAGTTGTGGTGTGTTTGTATTAAGACCGAATGAAATCCTGTGAATTAGAAAGTTACTGTTGTTATTTATTTTAGAGAGATGGCTATCATAATTGCTATTGATGTGTCTTAATCACAGCTGCTTAAGCATGCTCACTGAAGTGTTGCTGCCACAAGAATATATGTTGAAATAAAAGTTATGCAAGTGTAGGATTAGCCCCACTGTGCATGCAAGTGATCATCTGGAAAATCCACTTATATTTATAAGGTGGGGACGCACGGCAAAAGACTGGGAACAGGAGTGTAAAAAATTGATGATATGAATAAAAACACTTCTACTATACATGAAGTATACATTTTTGAACTATATTAATTTTGATGGTAGAAATGGTTGATGATTTCTTTGGATGTGGTATCTAAACAAAATTCTTAACTTGTAGTTGTACTGTCTTACTTCATGAAGCGTGAGGTCAGTACTTCACCCTTTCAGCTTTTCAAATTGAACAGCACTGCTCACTTCGATAGTTAGACTAGATACATTTACCACAATAATTGAGAATTATCTACAATAATTGCTATTGATTACTCTTCTGGAATATATTAGGCCTATATGTTCTGCAATATATGCTCTGCACTGAGCTGAGTATATGCACCTTTTTGAGCACTTCATTATTATTCACTGTACTCTCTATATTCTCTATATAATTATTATTATTAAGTAAACTAGCTACATTTAAGCACACATGCATGTATTTCTTTGCAGTTTTTACTCGTGATGTTTATATGTTTATGGTAGATTCGCGGGTACTTTTCCATAGCTCTTATCATATCTTTTGTATTGGCCGTCAACGAGTTATTTGCGTGTGAACGGGAAATAAAGCGAGCGACGTCAATTTGAATCTGCCACTTTAAGAAGACGGATCCTACTCCGCTGGAGGCTGGCCGGTGTTTTTCCACTCATGCTGATGTCTAATGGTCACCCATTTTAAGAGACAAAGGTCAGAAAGAAAGCCTTATAAATTAAATTTACTGCCTAAATTCTGTTATTCAGCGCCCAGACATCGTACAATAGACAAGTGACAGCTTTCTTCCAAAGGAATAAAAGGAAACCCGTTACAGGTAACAAAAGATCAACTGCACATGAATGTAATTACAATTTCACTAAAAACAAAAAAGTATGTATATCTATATACACTTTTTAAATTTATTTACTTTTTACTTAGCTTATATTTCTGCGACAAACTTCATTTTCTTACCATGCCTCTACATATTAGGAAGGCTTATTCGTTTTAGGGTACCATTCATTTAGTTAAGAGGCGGTAATATTGCATTAACCTATTAGTTGGCTATTTTATTATATTTTTTATTATTACTAAAGTGTACTCTAAAAGTGGTACCTTTACTGTCATAACTGGACCGTTTTCCTCTTCTTAACTGAACTATATCGCGTTGTTTGCAATAAGGAAGCAAATGCTAAGTATGAAGTAAAGGGAAGGTCTCCAGATATCAGCGGCTGTGGATCCGCCGCCACGGTCGTTAATGTATGTTGTGTATCGTGTGCGAAACTTCATAAATAGGAAGCATATCTGAGCACAGATGTCACTTTGCAATGTTCGACTACCAGATAAACTTAAGCTGAAGTTGCATAGACGCGCGATGAGTGAGATGTTTAGACGGCGGCGGGGAAACAGGTCTTTTAAACGATGCCCCGAAAACACATGTATGTAACAATAATATCGACGACTCTGTACGTGAAGCTCATTGCATTGATTTTTGCGCAGGTTTCTTTACCTGTTAAGTTCATTTTAAATAACGTGAACTGAGGTGAGCGTTCCTTATCTCAAAAGCGGCCAGAAAAATAACTATACACGCGAGGAAGTGATGTTTTACAAACAGGGCCAGAATAAATTAAGGGGAATTAATGTATAAACAGAAACGCACACAAAAACAGGAAATGGATTTCTTTCTGTAGCCTATATTATTGCAGTACATTATCTGTGCAGCCTATGCAACAATGTTGTGTAGCGGGCTTTGAAGCAATAACTGGTTGTTCTTCATATTTCGTTGGAAAAAAACGAGTCGTACAAGTGCGGATGTACGTGATGTTTAAGATGGTGCTTTTTTTTCTTCTTACAAAGTACTCCATTGCACATTCTGCGCTGCCAGATATGTGAATACTGTCCACACGAAAATGCGCTTCTTCCAGCCCACGTTGATTTGAATTACAACAAATGCATTGCTGGTAACTCGTCTTAGGTAATAAATGCATCCAGCCCTGGCACCTACACGTATTACCGTACCATATACGATCCGCTGGTCATTTAAGCAAAGACATTGACATGTTTATGCTGCTCCAGAATAATAGCCGTGTTTTCTATATATATTCACTGGGCAAGAGTGTTTCGGATACCGTGACATTGACGGGACTTGTAAGTGTTGACAGGGAAGAGATGGATAAATGAGCAGATAACAATGGCAAGTTTAAAAAAAACATACACAACCCCTCAAAAAAGGACAAGTAAGATTGATTAATATTATTAAAAGGTGAATTATCGTCTAGCTGCCTAGTAGAACTGTTTCCACTCTTAGTTAATGTGACGTTTTTGTTTAATGGTAAAGGCTGAGTTTTTAAAATCTTGAATACGGGTATTGAACTATATATGCGACAAGCGATTGTTTCATTATCGCTTCCCATTGAACACGATGCAGTCGGTAAGTACTGTGTTTTGTTTTAAAATATGGGTTTTCCAATTGGTCTGACGATTTTGAATACTTGCGACGCTTTTTCCTGTTAAGTGTCGAGCGGCTTGTTTTGTTCACCACTTTTAGTGTGTGTCTTAAAGTATTACCTAAAATCGAAAGTTAGACACGTGGCAGACGCGAAATTATTAACAGTTACTGGAGTTCAAGCACTTGTCATCCGTCGACATTTATTTGACGGGTACACAGAATAAGGAAAAGGTTTTTCTTTTCTTACGGATGTCGATGTCTGTGCCGTGTGTCATCAAATGCATCTCGAGTGATCAAAGCGGACTGTTGCTATCAGTGAGATATACAATTAGTGCTCATTCTCAGGGGACACAGCAACATAAAAAACGTGACTTGGTAATACTGCTCGAGTTCACAGATACATATGTTGCCTTTACGAAGAATGAATTATATTGTACCGTCTTCTGACAGCATCTACAGAGAGCTTTGCATTCAGTCTGTTCGGGCAGATACACAAATTCCAAGCACTTTCCTCTTTCCAAGTCAAGCAGCATTCATCCACAGGCTGGTTATGTAATACCCAGAGCCTGTTACAGGAAAGGGAAGGGAAACTCTGCCTTTGGTCCGACATAGGCACAAGCATGTGAGATCTTAAAAACCACTATATCAATACAAGAGCGCAAGCTCCGCCCCCATCTCTTTCCGCGTTAAAGCGGACAGCTCATTTCACATATGAACTACCTGTTGTTCAGCCTTATGTTTACTTAATGATAATTTTAGGGTCTTGTTTGTTTGGATTTGGTCTTTTTTGGGCCTGGCAGAATTTCTAGGGGAAATTGACTTTTTGTAACGCAGATCCTGGCGCTGCTTCCTGTGTTCTGCAGTGCAGGCTTGTAAACAAATATAAGTGAAACCGAAGGTATCCGAAGCAAACAACTTGCTGAGCATAATGGTTTGCAACAGTGTGGGTTAATGGCCTTGAGATTTCTTCTGAATTAGCAGGTAGTCGGTTGGATGGCAGGATGTCAGTACGCAAGAGTCTAAGGATACTGTTTTGCCAGCTGGCTGGCTCGCTATTGATTTTATTGGACCACAAAATCCACTTCTGTCATTGAAAATTAAGCAAAAAAAAAACAGGCTTTTAAGACAGATAAGTTGTCAGTTGTTTTTCCTTCCCAAGATGGAATTGGCTGAAAACATAAGCATGAAATGCGAACTGTTTTATGATCTTTCATGCCGGGTGTTCCTGCTTTAGAGCTTTGTGGTGGCGTTTTTTTTCGCAGCCTTTTTAGATAATGGATCTTTATTAATTGTTATTGCAGCGGCATTCGCGAGACCGCGTTCTGGATTTTGAGCCTGTAAGATTAATACCGTTCATCAGAGTGACGTTTGTGCGTATATAATACACCCGATGAATAACGTTTTCTAGCAATGTGTAATGTGGTAGCAAGTTGTGCATTTTCTTTGTGGCCCGGTTAGCCTGAGCACAGCACCCATTCGTGTGGGATTAGGCAGCCGCACAAAGGTCAGAAAGGATGAAACACTGCTTACAGTATACCTTTAATCACCTCAGTGGTTTCCTGGGAATTTACTGTCCACGTGCACAATGTCCGCCTGCACTGCCTGCAGAGTTACTGCTGTCAGTCATATTGTTAGGACAATAAAGAGTAATGCTCAACGTGATGGATGGAAAGGCCACAAGTACAACCACCTTTGAACTAGGAGGTACAATAACATGCCTTTAGGACAGTGTTTCTCAATCCGGTCCCCGGGGACCCCCAGACAGTCCCATGTTTTTGCTACTGGGAGCTGGGAGGGAGCAGTAATGTCATCGACTGTTTGGCAGGGAGCTGGGAGGGAGCAAAAACATGGACCGTCTGTGGGAGAAACACTGCTTTAGGAAGATAACTCTTTGGATACCAGTATGAGCCAAAGAATTTAACAAAATAAAAATGTCAGATAATGCATCGTGTCTTACTGGGACACCTAAATGAGGTGAAATATATTAGACAGTTTGAATATAGTGTGATATAAACTTTTATTCAAATACAAGGCATTCTAGAACAAGCACATACTTAGAAAGTGACTAGCTCAACAGGCTGAAATGTCTTGATATCATTTTGCAGAGAAACATTGGGAGTTCCTGTAAGTGGGACATTAGCAGATTGATAACATGAAACGGTGGCGATAACCAGGGGGGAGTGATTCGACTTGGGAGGAGCGTTACCTGGGGAGGGCATAACGTGCCCTTCTATCACCTTCGCGGAGGCTTTGACTGAAACAGAAGCCCGCTGACGAATCCTCGCTTGACCCGCTCTGCACGTGGGCCCGTGTCTACGTGCGTCAAGCGCCCTCGAGCTTCCTAAAATATCCCCCTCTGCAGACCCCTCCGTGCTGCACAGCGTTACGGAACGCAGAAGGGTTTGCTTTCGCAATAAACGTCTTGGGGGTGGCTGTGTCATGTTTGGTGCTGCTTTCGAGCAGCTTGTAGCAGGTAATCTTAGATGCTGACTCTCTTTGGAATCACCAAATCAAACGAGGGCAGAAAGGATTTCATTTTCAAGACCTTCGATTGATGTACACAGTCCAAAAATAGGGCCATTATGTAAGTGCTCAGTGACTCACGTCTACCCCAAGGACCAAGACACAAAGTGGGCAAGTATTCGACTTGCCTGACAATGCCTTTTTCTGGTTAGAAGTCTTTTATGCCCAACCCCACACCCCAGGCTGAAAGTAAAGAGGAATAATACCACTGGTATCAACAGCATCTTAAGTATACTGGACAAGGTGAGGAACTTTTAGGACAAACTGTTAAGCAGTAAATAACTTAAATCAGTATAAATTAATCAGGCAGAAATTGGGGCCTAAACATTTCACCATATTGCCTAGCTGGGAGTCTTACATCTGTTTACTTATGACAGTCACTCTTAGTTATTTTGAAATCAGTATGTGCCATTATCATATGATATTCTTATTTTTTTATGTGGAATTTTTTTGTTCAGGGATGTGTTCACACATCTGAGTAATGGTGACAATGTGGTACGCTTTGAGTTTTTATTTTTTTTTTAAACCGGGGCTGCGATAAAGTGAGGTAATGAAACATTTTTTGAATGCCAGCTAGCTCAGAGCTGGCTCTGAGGGCAGCTTGGGTGCAGCCTGCTTTCCGAACTGGTCATGTTCGCGATCGTGCTCAGTGTCAAGGGCTTGAGTTACACGCGCACACGATACGTGCAAAGTGAAAGACTCTGCCAGCGCCCTCATGGAAGTGGAAATTTACAGAGCGGCAGACGGATTAAAACCGCGTCGTCCTCAAGTCAACGGCTCTGCCCAATCTTCAGATAGCATTTAATTGTCTTTAGTCGGGGGGGGGGGTGGGGTGGTGGTGAGGGGGGGGGGGGGCAGGGATAGGCGGGTCTTGCTGTCAGCTTCGTTTTATCGTGAGTCGAGGTTAAAGCTTTGAGTGCAGAGGCATGGTAACAGCTGAGAGGGGAGGACAGCCCAACCTGCCACTGTCATGAAGGAGCTGTAAGTCATCTTTGTGTGAAAGCGTCAGTGTGAGAATGTAATTGTCCAATAGGCCGGGTAAATAGGGTTACCTGTCCTTTATACCCGCTGAGTTCCAATCACAGTTATAAAGATCTTCGGACCAGCGTGACTGCTTTGTTTAATGAATTTCTTTAGTCAATTTACTTACGCTTAATCTTGTTGTATGTTTGCACCTGTTTTGACAGTTTTGTTTAAAGTTTTCACGTGAATATTTCGCAATGGCCAGGAGTTTTAGCCTTGTCAGGCTTTCTGTGAAAGGAGTGAGTGTATTTACACGTGCAGAGTGTGTGAGGTTGTGATTGTGTATCAGTAGGTGCCTTCCTATGTATATATGTATAAGGGGGGGTCATGTGTATCCTATGTATGGGGGGGGGGTCATCCCAGGCGGCACTGGGTACAGAGCTGGGCTACACCGTAGAGAGGATCATTGTAGGGCAAATACACACACAGACACGATGGGCAAAGAGAAACGTCGGAGTGTGAAAAGATTGTCAGCATAGCCATGCATAAATCTCAGGTATGGCAGAGTAATTGGGGAGTGGCAACTCATTAACAAATCCTTGGAGAGATGTTTTCTCAGTGAGGTGGAACGCTGTAACATGGACGGCCCGTGCTGAGGGATTATTCTCGGGTTCTGTCTCGCGAGCAGCTTTTTTCGGCACCTTTTCCGACTTCAAAGTGGCGCTGCAGACAGATATCCTGGGTTATTCATAGTGTCCCATGCAATCTGATTAATTTATTACGGTTTTGAGTGTCATCTTTCCTGTCACTCGAGACAAGTGCCAGCCTCTGCAACTGGAGACCTCTAGCGAACCTTGCTGAGGGATGTTTGGATTGAGGAGCTGCCTGTGTTGGACCTCCATTCCCCGCAATATGATCAGAAGCCAACGAACGCAGTTAACAGAGAGCTGCCCCGTACACATGACAGCTTAACATGTGCCTTTTAGTCACCCCCCCAGTAGATGATGTTTTGTCATCCTGTTTCGCCGAATGTAACCTGGTCATTTGGTCTTCATGTGCACACAGTTTGAATGTAGGTCACCAGTGTCTATTGCTGTTTGCGTTACTCGCAGTTGTTTGTCCAAAATAACGTTTCTAGTGGCCATGTGGAAATGTTTAGTTTTTTTTTTCTCAGTATCCAAACACTTAGTTTAGGACAGGAGTCTCAAACTGCAGTCCTGGGAGGGTGGAGTCTTGCACAGTTTTTGATTCACCCTAATTTAACACACCTGATTCAACACCTTGTTTGAAATACCACACAACTCTTGAGCTGAATTATTTGTGGTAGAACAGGAAAAGCTACACAGGGCTCCGCCCCCCCAGGACTCTTGTTTGGCACCCCTGGTTTAGGACATACAAGGGAATTCTGGACTCTCACCTCTTTGACTGTCCTTGGTACATCAATAGCAGCAGGTTCCTTCATGTAATGCTGAGAGAGTCAAGCGAAGCCTTTCCGAAACCTCCCAGCTTCTCAGCTTCCTCAGTCCGTCTCACTTTAAATCAAATTCACAAGGTGAAGAAACTAGATCTGGAGGTATTTTTTGTATCCCTAATTCATCATGGAATCTTTTTTTTTCTCTATCTGAGAAGGACCTTGAAAGAGAAGTTTAAGAAATTAGCTACTTTGAATGCTATCGTTTGCCTCAGCAATGCAGAGCATGTAGCCAGTATGGTGTTAGAGTTCTGGGATATTTCTCACGTAGGTGACCTCAGGTATTGCTGTGGGCTGACTCCGCTTCTCTGGCCCACAATGTAACTTGATACCCAAGTTTGCAATACCAGCTCCTTCTTGGAATAACGTCCTGACAGTGTAAACATGATGGGAATTAATGGCTTCTCCTCCAGAGTTGGGGCCTGGGGATTCTCAGTCATTTTCACATGCCACAAACTCAAATCCTTACATTATCTCACTACGCCATTCCTTAAAAATGTACGGGATAACTGCCAACATTATTAAGTGATAATTACATTATTTAAAAGCATGCAATGTAGACTTTTCACTGTACATGAATGAATAAGCAGGTGTGGCTCTAACCTTTATTTTCTTCAAGCAATGTCTGAAATTTGAGGCACTTGGTGGACCTCAATGGTATATTGGGTTATATGGATATCAAACAAGTAACTATTGCTTTTTTGTTTGTATGTGTGAAGTGTCTGTTACTTTTATCTTTAATCAATAAGTGTGCCACTTAACCTGAATCGCTCCAGTTGATTATCTTGCAGCTAACTGCATATGTAAAGTAATAACCTATTAATTAAGAAAATGACTCAATACATTGAAGTTGATAATTGGTTTTTTTGTGTCACAAAAAAATCCTCCTTTCATTATGTATCTTGTGTAAAGACATATGTGATACTTGCACTCTGTTTGTGGTAAATCACTTCCTGTCAAGCAATCGCACAGTTGCCATTTCCTCCACTTTTACTTAGAGCCCATTGGGGGGCAGCGTTTTAATTACAATACCAAGCCAAAGAACACTTATGTGGCCGCGAGAGAAGTAGGGCTTTGAAACCCCCCCCCCCCCGCCGGTGGGATTATCACACAGCGCTGGCCGTGGACGCGACTCACCCACATCTGATCATTAATTAATTCGTTCCCACACACGTAAGCACACAGTAATCCTACACGCTTGAAGTAAATGTGAGGGCGTGCCTGTAGGCCCCGTCTGGCGTTGGAGGCCTCAGCTAACCTCTCGCATGCTCTATCCCCGTAGCATGGCACAGAAGGAGAAACTGCAGTGTCTGAAGGATTTCCACAAGGACATCCTGAAGCCCTCACCAGGGAAGAGCCCAGGCACGCGACCCGAGGATGAGGCGGAGGGGAAGCACCCCCAGCGCGAGAAGTGGGCCAGCAAGCTTGACTTCGTCCTCTCGGTCGCTGGGGGCTTCGTTGGTTTAGGGAACGTCTGGCGTTTTCCATACCTCTGCTATAAGAATGGCGGAGGTACGATGAATGATGCTTCTCATTCCTATTTTGATTTATTTATCTAATAATCTGTCATGTTAGTCAAATTCCATTTGTATAGATTGTTTAATTTACCGTTTGACAAGCAGCTTTTAACTGCTTTGCGCTAATAGTCTATCTACTCATTCCAGGTGCATTTCTTATACCGTACTTCATCTTCCTGTTTGGTGGGGGTCTACCTGTGTTCTTCCTGGAGGTGGCGCTCGGCCAGTACACTTCTGAAGGTGGGATCACCTGTTGGGAAAAGCTCTGCCCCATTTTCACCGGTGAGTACCGAAGCTTGATCGTCTGCCGTTAAGCCAGTGTTAGAGTGACAGACAGGTTGACGTCTGAAGTGATCTACTAGATTGATGGATTCCACCGTTAGGAGCCCAGAAGTTCTCTTCTAGCGATTGTAAGGAAATGGACTAGATCAGTAGAACAATGCATATCTGACTGCTACCAATTTCATGGCAGAAACATTTCAGAAATTGGTAACATGCATTCGGGAAGAGTTAGAAAATTACAAAAGGCCAACGATTGGCTGATGGTCATACTCCAGAACCTCAAAGGATGGGCATTTGCTTGGACAAGGAGAGAGCTGAAGAACATGGACAAATGGGACCTCAAGCAGCCCCCTCTGTCAGTCGCTCTGCATTTTTATCAACGGTTTGGTGGCTGGTTCAGCTACAGCTTCATCAGCCAATGTGTGGGGGCAGACCAGGCCATCCCATAGCTACTGGTTCTAACATCTGAAGGGTCTGCAGATGTCCTAATTGTGTGGTTGCAGTTTCCTGGCATGCCCTCTGCCTGCTCATTATGTTAGGAGGCATATTTAATGAGCGGTCATCAGCATGCCATGATGCAATATTTCTTCCTCACTTTGGGGGGGGGGCGGGGGGGTTGATCCATAATAGCAGCAAGGCACGTGTCATTAGCCGGCAGCTTGAGATGCCCCATGATGAAATTACACAATGGCCTCGGTCCAATCTGGAGGGCTGTCTGCATCTGGAACCTCCTGCCGCCTTAGAATTTGTGGATCTGGAGGAATTCCTCTGTGGATGACGGGTGCCAGATCCTTCCAGAATCGCTCAGGAGCTGCGATTCCCGCGTGCCAGGTCATTTCCACGGCGGCCGGGCCCTAATGGTCCTGGCCCAGATTTTGAGGCGGGATCCACCCGTTCCTCACATCCCCCCACAAATTATCTAACAATCCTGCAAATGTAATATGCGACTGCATTGGATAAACAGACCAATTAAATGTGATATTATTTAGCTAGTGGGGTTCAGCTCACAAGCACGATTTGGATGGTTAAGTCTAGTCTTGGCAGATTAATTTCGACATATGACTTATAAATCATGGTAACTTAATGGTACGAGCACTCAGCTTAACGTTATAGCGCATGTCGTTTTTGTAAGTAAAATGCTTGGGGGATCTTAGCTGCCTGATGTGCCTCTCGGCTCATCTTAACCCTCTCGGATGGACCCCAAGCTGCTTCCAGAAAGCCAATCACTAAAGTTGGTCCTTTTCACTAACCCGGCCCATTCTGCCCTGCCCAAGTCTGTTGATCAACCCCAAACCAAATACACGATTCATTTTATTGTCTACTTTGATGAACTGGGTAAATCCCAGGGAGCACGTGGACCTCTTGGCCTGAACCTCGTTTCTCTGGCAACTGGTATAAAATTAAATTAAAGCACTATGACTGTAGAATCTGGGAATTTACCTATATTGCGGTATAAATCCTATTAAACGCTTAAAAATAGAATCCTAATTAAACCCATATACAGATTTAGAACTTTTGTTCATGTTGCTATTGGACAGAAACTGCTTGGAAAATGCCGCCTGCCCCAGGCCAGTTAGATCAAAGCATTTGCAGATTTGCATAATTGTTAACATAGTGGTATCTCGCCAGTCTTGTTTTAACTCCACAGTCAGAGGTGTAATTAGGCTCAGGAAGATGCAAGGCTCTTGCTTTGCTCAGCAGTTATGTCTTTGATTTTCTTATTGGCTGTAAGCGCATCTCTTTTTGAGGACCCTGATTGGTTAGAGTTGGGGGTGCCACTATGTATGGTTACTTGCAGATGTCCATGCCTTCTTTTCAAGCTGCCTGGCCTGTTCACTAGCTCACTTTGCAGACTCTCCAACTGTTTTCTATTCCATTTTCATGTAGAAAGATATGTATGTCATTTATAAATATACTTTAAAATCCACTAATCTGATTTCCTTTTCTGCCCTGTGCAGCAGAAGAGAAAAGTAAAAGATCTGTCTGTATTTGGGCCCACATGCAGGAAATTCAGTGGCACAAATAGACACACTCAGACACACGCCCCAGGACCCAAACATGTACAGAGTGTACTGAATTCTAAGTTGCCATGGCAGCAAGCATTAGAAAACACCAGAGAGATGCCTAGCAATGAGACTGGCCCAAGACGAGGCCATCTTACGTTCAGAAAAATGCCAAGCAGGAAATAAATGCCAGAATGTGCTAAGGTTTTTTTTTTTTGCTCATTTATATGTCTGCCTGGCCAACCTGGAGTGCCACATGTAGGATTAGCCATGCGCGGCTGAGACGAGATGCCAGTTTTAGCAACACGGGCTGGGGCTCTGCTGTTTTGCAGCAATATCACCGGTGAACAGCTTGGTTGAGAAGAAAGCATGCATTCACCTGTGTGGCAGATCTCAAACAGCCTTTAATTAGCCGGTTAGCTGTGGAAGGGGGTGGGACAAGGCACCTGTTTGTCACTCTGGCCTACAGAGGGACGAGCAATGACAGGTGGGAGAATCCAAGTTTAGCGGCCAAGTTCACGTTTGATTGGATCATAACATGAGGGCAGAAACGGGTGGTTATTTTCAGCCTCTGGTGGGTATTGACCTCAATTTTGCTTACAAGAATTCTTTTTGCTTATATGAACACTTTTGCATACAGGGATTTGCATTTAAAAGAAATTCTCCTCACCCTTCCGTAACATTTTTGAATGCAAAATGTATTTTTGCAAAGGAAAGTAATACGTTGGAAACAAGCAATTAAAAACATTTCTGTGAGCAGACTGGTCCCTCGTCTTGTTATGTTTGTATGTTTTAATATCCTTTGTTCTTAAATATATAGTTAATTTGAAAATGTAAGTCTTTTTCTGTTTATTTTTGTTCCGATTCTTTCTGTGGCGGCGAGCAAACTGATTTCCATGTGCTCCTTCTCTCCGGCTCTTTCCCCAGGCATCGGCTACGCGTCCATGGTGATCGTCTCCCTGTTGAACGTTTACTACATCGTGATCCTGGCCTGGGGCCTCTACTACCTGCTCCAGTGCTTTCAGCCTGAGCTTCCCTGGGCGAAGTGCAAGCAGCCGTGGAACACGGCCAACTGCGTGGAGGACACCGTTCGCAAGAACAAGACCATCTGGATGGCAGCCAATGCCAGCAACTTCACTTCGCCTGTCACTGAATTTTGGGAGTAAGTCGTCTGAACTGGACCTGCCTCCAGCCCACATCCTTCACTTACTAATTGTAGCCCTCTGGTCTTTTATTCCCCAGAGCTCCCCCCCCACTCCTAGGCTACTTCCTACTCGTTCTGGCTTTGCTTAGCTACACTGATAGCACTGCTGGTCACATGAAATGGGAGTAGCGTCTATATATCTGCTTTTAGCCGCGGCTCTGGCTTCTGTTTTTCCGTTTCTTCTCAGAGACTGTGCCGGTGTGGTGCCTAGAATGGTATCGCTGTAGTGTAGCACCACCGCGTTGGGAGAAAGGGGAGCTTCTAATCAGCGTTCTGGCTTTTCTGTGATGTGAGTCTCCCGTTGTGCCCGCAGACGCAACGTTCTCAGCATCTCCAGCGGGATCGAGGACATCGGCCCTATTAAGTGGGACCTCGCTCTCTGTCTCTTGGCCGTCTGGGTCATCTGCTTCTTCTGCATCTGGAAGGGGGTCAAGTCCACGGGGAAGGTGAGCTAGGCCAACAGTGCCTATGCTGCCAGCTTAATCTTTTTGGTTTGCCCAATTTCATTTAATGATGCACCTCTTGGCCGAGCAGCCCAGTCCTGTCTGCTGATGCTGCTCGGGATACATAGCTCTACGTCCGTCTGGTGGAGAGCACAGCCTGTTTCTGTTCCCTGTGACTGCTGATCCATCAATAGTGATAGTATGTAACTGAGTGATCTCTTTCTGAGTATGGGTTAGGAACAGGAAGTGTTAAGACAAAAAAAAGAAAAAAAAAGAAAAAAAAAAACAGACAAACCCACACATACACACGTACACTGCTGCCGGCTTTTCCTTTTGTGCGGCCTGTTGTGGTTTAACTGTCTCATCTCTCAGACCTTCAGCATACGCATACCAGGATACTTTCAACATATTTTCTCGCAATGTTTGGTGATTTCCGGCTCAGGCACCTGATAAAGTACATTATGCTGTAAGCATGTATGTCTGCGTGTCTGTGTATATATACATATATACAAAAGAATAGTGTGAAAACGGTTAAACCCACAAACGCTTGAAATGTGCATCCAACTCAGATGCCAAGAATTAAATTTAAAATGAACAAGAACGCGAGGCCACATTGTAATGTTTGTAGCTTTTACTGTGGTCAGATCTTTCAGGTATCCTCAATTCTTGTACCCTCATCCCTGCTGTGCAAAACCACTCGAAATGTGTTTCTGGCAGTTTAGTTTAACCAATTGGACTACACTTTGTCTAGTCTTCAGTTTTGTAAGTGCTGCACTCAGCAAACAATGCCTTACTGGTTACAAATATCCCCCCCAAGGTTGTGTACATCACAGCAACGTTCCCGTTCATCATGCTCATCGTTCTCCTGATCCGTGGAGTGACACTCCCAGGTGCGGCCGAAGGGATCAAATTCTACCTGTACCCGGACCTGACGCGCTTGAAGGATCCTGAGGTAGGGGCTCGCCCCCTCGCCTCTGTGCTTGGCGACCTTTGATCCCTGTTCTGACAGCACCCAATCTCTGTGGTCCTTCTGTTCTTCTGCTGTGGGCCAGCATGCAGCCATTAACAGAGCCCTAACTATAATAAAATCATTATTTAGTGCTGAATGCCAGGCTAGTATGGCGAGTTGTGGGTGGCCGTTCTGGCTTCCGTGACTCATCCTACAGCAATCTGGATGGAGTATCCACCGACAGTAAACACCAGACTTAATGGGAATTGATTTAGGGGCGTTGGAGGAAGAAATATGTTGGCTAGAGTTTTATATGGCTGTGTGACCTGTTCCAAAGCTTACAAGGCCAGATAAGTGAAAGCATTAACCAGCTTTTGCATGCCCAAAGTAGTCGATATTACAAGTACGTGGGAGGAATTATGGTACTATCTGCAGCCAACTTGCCTTTTTTTCCTAAATATACAAATCAAAGCAAACTAAATGGATATAACTCAGCCAGTTTTCTTCTTTTTTAAAAAAAAAAATGCTAGACTGCAATTTACTATTTTTACATTCCTGTGAGGCGCCTTCACTGAGGTGCTCAGTTCCAGCAGTATTAGATTTCTGTTCAGTCTAGTCGGTGAAAATGTAAACCTTGGAACTGATTTTGTCTGACATGCCTGTAAGACTCATGCTAAGGTCCAAAATCCGCCCCCCCCCTGCCCCCATCCCAACCGCAGGTCTGGATTGATGCTGGAACTCAGATCTTTTTCTCATACGCCATCTGTCTTGGAGCGATGACCTCTTTGGGGAGCTACAACAAATACAAGTACAACTGCTACAGGTAACGGCCCCTCAGCCCTGGGGACGTGTCGTGAGGGGATTAGTGCGGTTAAGTGGGAGCCTGGGTTCCTTCTGTGTTAATTAACAAACTCCATGAAATATGTGTGACTTAGGGACTGTTTGCTGCTGGGAGGCCTGAACAGCGGTACCAGCTTTGTGTCTGGCTTCGCAATATTTTCCGTCCTGGGCTTCATGGCACAAGAGCAAGGGGTGGACATTGCTGATGTGGCAGAGTCAGGTACGAGGGTCCAAGTGGCAGTGATGGTGGGCGCTGCTACTTACGGAGAGTCTGCTCGATATAACTCCTAGTAAAAAAAAAAACAAAAAACAGAGGCAAAAGTAAGGATACATCAAAACGATAAAATTTAAACTCGATGGACGGCACTGAAATATTCGTTTCGGCAACCGAACTCAAAATTGGTGGATCGAAGAGCTTGTAATTTAGCATGAATGAAATTAATTTCCGGTTGGATTTGGCTGATGGACGTTGAGCGCCGTTGAGTCGACCGTTGAGATGTGTTAGAGTTACTTCATTTCAGGGTGCCTGCAGTGAAAAATGCTGAGGAAATAAGCTCTGTTAGAGGATTTTATTGTCAACGCTATGGATAAGGAGTCATCAGTCGGGAAGAAAAAACACTAATGTCACTAGACGTCTGTTTGCGACCATTTTAAGCAACCCGAAAGCGAAATGAGACTTGTCTTGTGCCAAATGGGAAAGAGTATGCTCTGTGTACTTTCTGTCTGTTGAATTCTGGGTAAATCATGAACGTGAGATATTTCTGAAGGAACCAGACAATGGCTGTTAGTAATCCTATCGGTTCTTCCGGTTCTCCCCCCTTGTTGTATGATGCTAATTTGGCACATTAATTTAGCACGTTAGCGTCTCCACTCAGCATGCTCTCCCCATTCCAAGTCTGCAAATGGTCGACAAAAGGAACAAAAATGGTTTCGTTGTGGTGATTTTTTTCCCCCCATGAAGTGATAAAAAAGGAAAAAAATCTGCTGCCTTGTTTGATTGGAGACTTTTGCTTTGATATGGAAAAAAGAATAAGATGTGTTTACAGATTTTTTCAGTTTGCTGATTCACTGGGGCTAACTTTGTGCAAACTAGCCTGGAGATTCACTTGAATTCCAATCTGTGGCAGTGTTATAATAGTTTAATTTTTGTAGTTAGTTTTTATTTTTATACTATTTTCAATTTAGATTTACTTTAGTTTTCAAGTTGGTTTTATTAGTTTTTATTTTAAAGATATATTTCTATTTAGTTTGTATACATTTTTGTTTCTGTTTAAGTTTTAGTAATTCTCTAGTAATTCTAGGGTTAGACTGAAAATTGTAGAGATATTTTATGAGCCTGATTTTTAGAGAATCCAACATCAGTACACTGCGCACATTATGTACTGATGTCCTCAAAACGGGCAGAATATGTTCTATGAATTATCAATGGTAAAATTAAACAAAACAGTATTAAATATATAATACGATTATTAGTATTAATGAATGGTAGTGTAAAGTGTAAAGTATTTGACGTTTGTTTTTGTTTTACAATTAGTTTCAGAAGCAATATTTGTAGTTTTCATTTAGTGGTAGTTTATTTTTTTTATTTCCGTTAATGGAAGTGTTTTCTTAATTTTTTTTTAGTTTTTGTTAATGGTAATAACCCTGATCTGTGGATAGATGTTGAACTTGCACAACTGCCTTTCAGACGTCTCCTCAGAGAGCTGGGTATAAGTAAAGTTGGATAATAGTTAACATTAACGCTAAACCACGTTAAGGTAAGCAGTGTATAAGGGTTGCCATGCCCGGGCACCGGCCCCAAAGTGCCACCTGGAGCCGGGAGCTTGTCATCGCTGGCATGCCAGACCGCCAGTCCTGTTGTGCCTGTTTAAATGCCCTGTCATTTACTATTGTTTGGTTTGTCCTTTATTCCCTCCTTATCATTTATTTTTATTTCTTCAATATCCATACTGTAGCAAAATTAAAGACCTCGCTATAATGTACCCGAGGAAAGGTATTTGTTACGTTGATATTTATTTTATTAAAACGTAGGAAAGTGTATGCTGGAGTTATATTAGGAGTAATTTTAATTATGTCTATATGACTAAGTCCCATTTTCAATCTCTGCGGTAAGCCTCAGAATATTCTATTTGCTCCCTCTACTGACGCTACTGCCCCCATTCAGTCTGTACAGCCCGGAAATAGGAATATCTGTCTATGTATTTCAATGGGATCTGTGCTCCTACCGAAGAGGCATGGCCTTGGTGCACAGGTCACATGGTACAGTAGCCTATAACATTAACTGTTTGTCCCCAACCCCCCCCCCCACCCCCTCTCCTCTTTCTCCCCACCAGGTCCCGGATTGGCCTTCATCGCCTACCCCAAAGCCGTGACCATGATGCCCCTGCCCACCTTCTGGGCTGTCCTCTTCTTCATAATGCTTCTGCTTTTGGGTCTCGACAGTCAGGTCAGGACCTGCCGCCGCATATTTGGCGCCTTATTCGGTGTGCGGACCGTTTCTGTTTAGTGCAACGAAGTCGTAGTGAATGATGCATAACTAGAGCTGCCTGAGACACGTGGGCCTCAGACTCGCTTTCTGATTGTGGTGGTTTTTTTTTTTTTGTTACTCTAAATCACACTAATTATGGGAAACGGAACCATCTCCCTTAAGCACAAGATGTGTGGGTGGATGGTATTGGTGAACATTATTTTCTAGCAAATGTTGATCTGTTTTGTGCAAAAAAAACAAAACTAATTGAGGAATACTATGAATTCTGAGGGAGACAAGTCAGATTTTACTGCTTTATAAAAAAAAAAACATGAACATGAAATGTAAGAGAGGGGAAGAGGCCTGTGTTCATCACACATGAAATCTTATGTGAGATTCACTGTAACTGACATGATAAATGCAGTCAGATGCAAGTCCAAGCCTGTTCAGCCATTGCTAGCTGTGTCCCAATTCGGGGGGGTCCTTCGGAGGATTGAAGGTCGGAACAGCCTTCGTAGACTGCGTCCTTCTGAAGATCTACGTAGTGAATCTTCAGATGGGGGAGGGGGGATGCTGGAGCCTATCCCATGTTGCATTGGGCTCAAACCTGGGTACACCCTAGATGGGATGCCAGTCCATTGTAGGGTGCATACACTGCTTTGGATGGCAGGAGGAAATTGGAGTACCTGGAGGAACCCTACATAAGACTAGGAGAACATGCAAGCTCCACACACACACAGTGGATGGGATTTGAGGCCATCACCAGGAGGCCTGAATGGTGCTATTCACTAAGCCACTATGCCATGCCACTTTTTATTTATATAACAGCAATAAATACAAAAATATAAGGACCCTCTGCAAATACGCCTAGAAAATAATATTGTAACACTGCTCTGGAATCTTTAGGTTTGGGAATTTACTTTTTAACTAGCAAAGGTGAAATAGTTATACTTTAGTAGTACTAAATATATAGTTTAGTTATTGATTTACAGATGGAGATAACAGTGCAGGAGACAATGACCCTGTTTATGCTTTTCCACCCAGAGCTTGTTGGGTGTGTGTTTATATATTGAACAAGGAGCCATCATGAAAAGATAGTGAAAGGAAACTTCTGGAAACCATGCTGCCTCGCCTGGGTCCTACAGCTATCGAATTTCTCAGCCAAAGTGAAATTGTAGCTTCTGCTAAGTCGGTCATTCTCACTACTATCAGGATTTGGCGGGGGGGGGGGGGGTGGGGTGGGGTGGGTGAGTCAGGAAGCACGCAGGGATGGGGCACCAAGTTCGAGTGGCTACACTCTAAAGACAAACAAAAATCAAGAGCCAAGTGTTATACGATAAATTACAATGAAAATAAACTTTACTGGTGCAACAGGGACATGGCAGGGGGGCATGTTGAAAGAACCTCCAGTCTGTTTCGGGACACATAAAAAAGCTTAAATACGAAAGTGGAAAACCTCATGATGTCGATGTACACACAAGGTCACATTCAGACATATGACCCTGAAAGCACAAGGCAACGGTGTGTCACCCTGTGCCACCGTGACACCCTGAGTACGCAGCAGCTGTACACCAAAGTTGACACACCAAAGAAATTACAAAGCAATGTGTTATACCTGGCTGATTTTACTATAGCAAACTTACATAGCACTGAAAGAGTTTTCCCTTCAAAATAAGGCAATCATCAGAGTATAAACATCTTTTTCCAATTGGTAATTCAGGTAACAGGCCAAGAAAACAGTCACATATCTTAGGTGCAAAACAGTTTCACGTTTCAAAATGTATAAATAATCACCAAAGCTAACTGCTGTTAGCACCAAACGTAAAGATACTGTAATTAGAAAGCTAATACCCAGATTTCCCAGAATGGATTGTTTATTTTGTCTGTCACATGATACAGCCTGAAGGGCTTAGTAGATTTAGATATTAAGAACGCTGAGGGGATGGCTGTTTATTTCTAAAGGCAGAGATTAGTATTTCCATGTGGTGTGGCTTTGAAAATGGAGCCCAGGAATCAGTGCCAGATAAAAAAGATTCCTGGTTGCTTGTAGTTCAAATTGCAATTATGAACATTTCATTAAAAACTCCTCCCAAGTCATAGAGATGGTTGAAAAACACAAAACTGGCATTCTATGAAGCTGTACTATTCTAAAGTCGTCTGTCCAAGATCCATCCATCTTCTAACTATCCCGGTCAGGGTTATTTCATTTTTTGATGCTTCCATCCTGTTATGCTCTCTGACCTGAATTCTCGTCCTGATTTCTCCGTCTAGTTTGTCGAAGTGGAAGGGCAGATCACTTCACTGGTTGATCTGTATCCATCCTTCCTAAGGAAGGGTTACCGGCGGGAGGTCTTCATATCGGTTGTGTGCTTCTTGAGTTATCTTCTGGGACTTACCATGGTTACTAAAGTAAGTCGATGAGTTCTCATTGATCCGTTTCTCAGCACCTACATAGTCACGTTCTTCCTCTCAGCACTTAAAGCTTTTATCATTTTCAATACCAGTGACTGTAACAGAACCTCACACTGGTTCTTCTTAAATCTACTCTGCAAATTGCAGTTCATTGACACCAAGGGATGAATGTTAGCTGACACTCGTAGTTGGAGAGAATAAGCTGCTTTTTATATTTAACACTTTATGATTGATAAAACCCTCATTGATAAAAGGCTCATTCCATATGGGTGCCACCTCTACACCCTCTGCTTGTAGCTTGGCAGAGTTCCTTATCTGCAGGCCTACTTATGGACTCGCCTGGTAAGAGATTTCCAGTCGCAGGGAATTGCAGCAATCGCAGGACTATTCGTGGAGCCCCAGAGCATCCTTGAAACCGTACTGCACCCGTGTTTGAGATAGCCCTGCTTCTGCGCCCCCCATGCGCACTCGGAATGGCATTCTGTGGTTTGCCATAACTGCCTTCTTTCCCATAACATAATTTCCTGTAGCTTCTCCCACTGGATGCTCTGGACTTGAAAAGCTGTCCCTGTTTGGCTGGCAAACAAAAATAAAGTCCTTTAACCTCAACTCATTTCCCACGAACCCCCCGTCCCCCGTCCCCCACCCCACGGTCCTCCATTGTCCTAAACGCTAAAGAAATGTGATCGGATCGGAACACTTCTGAGTCTAACTCCCGTTGATGTTTCTCTCCCTCAGGGTGGCATGTATGTCTTTCAACTCTTCGACTACTATGCAGCCAGTGGTGTGTGCCTTCTTTGGGTCGCATTCTTTGAATGTATCGCTGTAGCCTGGGTTTATGGTGAGTCGACAGAAGGCTGGCATGTTGTTACACACACTGATATAAATACAGCATTGGAACATCATATTTGTGTATACAAGGTGTTTCTCTATATATTTTATTTGATGTAAATTATGCGCATATATATATATTTTTATATATATATTTATCAATGAGTCAGTAAGCTATATTGAAATTACCTGCTTTTCTCCCTCCACAAATAGGTGTTGACAACTTCTATAATGCAATTGAAGACATGATTGGCTACAGACCAAATCCCTGGATGAAATGGAGCTGGACTGTCATAACGCCTTTCCTATGCATGGTGAGTCTTCTGTACTGCAAAAACTCCCCGTTATCACATTATTGACAATCGACTGTTTGATAATCATCTACAATCCACATTAGTATAATCCATCGATGTCAAAACTAAGGAATAGTTTTTACTCCCCCCCCCCCCCCCCATTCAGGTCCTATCTGGTACAATTGGCCAGCAGCTTTCGGTTTCCTGAAAGTGTTGCGGAAACCCAGCGTCCTGTTTCTTGAGCACAACTCAGCTCCTGATAGAGTGGCCATCTGCCTGCTGCTGATAGAGCAGAGGATAGATACAGCATTCCCAAGAGATGACGGCCCCTTTCTCCAGGAAGTAGTCACTGAACAAGGTTTCCAGTGAAACCTTTCTTAAAACCCTGTGACTCTACCATGGTCTAAACCTGTTCTCCTCTCTTCTCTGGAGGATCCAACAATTCTCTCCTGGGCTTTTTCCAGTGGCCAAACATATTGCGAATAGTGCTCTTAGTTCTATATAGATCAGGATTTCGCTTCCATGTTGCCCCACTTTATTTCCTTAATTGTCTGGGTGCAGTAACACTCATGCAATGCCATAAAACTGATCTCTATGGTTAATTTGTCTACCACGATATAGATATGTAAAAACAGATATTTAAAAGGCTTAAAACCATTTCAAGTAGCTGATTAGGTGAAAGAGTTTTTCATTTAAATGGGAGCTAATGGAAAAGCTTTATGTGTCCCCTTTAAATTCTTTTACTACAATTTGGTCATGCTTTCATTGCCTTAAACAGGTGATTAATCTTTACATTATAAAGCATTCCTTCCATGCCTTGTCTCCATTAGGGTTGCTTCATCTTTTCCTTGGTCAAATATAAACCATTGACCTACAACAAGTCCTACGAGTATCCTGACTGGTCCATCGGCATTGGCTGGACCTTGGCCCTCTCCTCCATGATCTGTATCCCCATGGTGGTGGTCATCAAGATCATTCAGTCTGACGGCCCACTGATAGAGGTAAGAACACTTCAGGCATTTGTGTTGCTGGACATGAAGTAGACCTGTATACAAATTTATCCTACCTATGCTCTTAGTGCTTGATTGACATAGACTATTAAACCGAATTAATGTGGACTTTTACAGTCATACCACTTTATAATAACAAAACCTGCATAGACATGGCCTTCCAGGACATGGAGTGGAGAGTTCTCCTCTGAAGTAGTTCAACCAATTCAACCAAAGGTCTTCCATTAATTAATGAACAGGATTAATGGCTCAGCTATCAACTCTTAACTGTACAATTCCTCTCCTTCCTATGGCTCTTCTATTCTCTTGCCCTCCACCTGTCCCATCTCGACTTCAGCGGATCAAGGCGGTCGCTGCTCCGGTGAGGGGAGGCGCTAGCTCACGGCCAGTGGACCACCATCCCAAGGTCAGCGAGCTGACACATCCCCTGGATCCCAACGGGAACAACGGCTTGATAAAGCCCACCCACACTATTGTAGAAACGATGATGTGAGCGCTCTCTATGAGAGGATCGAAAATAATTAGCTTTCCATGTTATATATTCGCTAACTTTTAAAATAGTTGTAGGACCAGGTTTACACGTATCTGCACTAGGTGTTTTCTACAGAGGAAGTTACGTGTTTTTTTTTCTTTGTTTGTACTATTTTTAAGATTCATTATTATTGATATTATTACTATCATTATCATTACTACTGCGGTAGCTAGAGGAGGGTTGACCTGGCACATGACGAAGGAACTGAAAATAGGCATTTCTGTTTTTAAGTCCTTTTTTTGCAGGTAAGGAGTACGTAGTCTGTTTTAAAAACTTTGGGGAGGGAATCGGGGCCACATTTGCAAATGTAAAGATGCACTGAATTTTATGGCGACATTATGGCATTTTGGAGTATAAGGAAAATCGGACTCCCCCTCTAGATTTAAATTTTATTTTTATATTGTTGTGAGGGTGACATTCTGTGGTAAGGTTACGGCTGTCATTGTTGTTGTGTTTTTGGGCATTATATAGATCTGCAAGGCCCAAAACCATACTGAGTCTACAGATATATTGAAGACCCATCGAGTCTGTACAGACTGGCCTGTCGCGGTCCTGGTCTTGGCAGTCCTCTGCAAATGTTGGTTGTTTGTTAAATATGGGTTCTCATACACCTTGACAGCTTTGCTGCAATGAAAACAAAAAGGTTTGGTCACCATACCATAAGAAGGACATTGCTGCCTTAGAAAAGGTGCAACGGAGGGCTACGAGAATGATTCCTGGTCTTAGAAGAATGTCTTATGAGGAGAGGTTAGCTGAGCTGAATCTGTTTAGCCTTGAGCAAAGGAGACTAAGAGGGGACATGATCCAGGTCTATAAGATTCTAATGGGTCTGGATGCTGTTCAGCCAAATGGCTATTTTAATATTAGTTTAAATACTAGAACTCGTGGCCATAAGTGGAAATTAGTGGGAGAACATTTTAAAACAAATTTGAGGAAGCACTTCTTTACACAGCGTGTACTTAGAGTATGGAATAATCTTCCTGCTAGTGTAGTGGAAGCTTAAACCCTGGGTTCCTTTAAATCAGAGCTAGATAAGATTTTAACAACTCTGAGCTATTAGTTCTCCCCAAACGAGCTTGATGGGCCAAATGGCCCCCTCTCGTTTGTAAATTTCTTATGTTCTTATGTTAAAGAACCAGCATTAGACAGTGGTCCACGAGGACAAAGACAGGGAACCACTAAGAGAATGTCCAGCAACGGGTCAATTAGCAAAGAAACTAGCTTGAAGGACACTACTGCTATAGTCTCCCTAAGTATATTTCAGGTCTATTCTTCAGGTTTTTGTTGTATTTCTAGTTATAAGAACTAGCTAGAGAATATGAAGCACACAACATCACAGTGATAAACACTTATCTTTCTACCCCACGAAGAACTGGGAGAGACAAGACGAGTAATGACATTACGTTAACTTCTTACACCACTCAAAAACGGACTACTGATGCGTTCTGCGTGTGCTTACCAGCGAAACGCATACAAAAATGTTTAGCATCCTCTGCTAAAACAAAGCACTTCTTGTCTTGGTGCAATCCCCCATGTCTCACCTGTCGGGTTAATTAAAACCATTCAGTTTTTTTAAACAATAGTTGAAAACATTTGCATCATCATGCATTTTATTCATGAAAATCGACAAAACTGAGCTACAGCGCAATTACGTCACTTTACACAAATCGCATCCCACTTATGAATCCTTCACTCAGCAAAAAACATTTACGTCTGTTTCATAGTATTTGTAAAGTATATATGTATACCAATATCTATATTTTCAATCACATTCGCCTTTTTTTACTTAAAATGTTATACTGTCGCTAATTATAAAACATTTTATTGAAAGCAGAGTGAACCACTTTTTATTTTCACAATTTACCCGTTAATCAGCAAAGCTTAAGTACAATTTTTAATGTGCAATATGTTATGGAAATAAATGGCATTTTTCATTTTTCTTGTTTCTAGTAGTCGGTACATTACATTTTTTTTTTTTATTAGATAATTCACACAATACGTTAAGAGAACTGAAAATGGAAGCCTTTTGTGTTCCGTTTTAGAAGGGGAGGGGGGGGGGAGTGTTTTCTCCTACCTCCTAAATTATTCACATTTGAAATTTGAAAGTATTTTGTTCAATAAGATCCTAGTGGCATGACGTTACTCCTACATGAAGTTTTAGCCAATCATGGGTACTATTAAGATCATATCCACAAGAAGAGACCGTACTGTGCTCACAACATCTTGTAAGTTGTGCATAAGGTGCTTCTCCAAACTGTTCTTCAATTAGAAGATCACATCAGACTTCAAGGAGGAAACTAAATTTGTATGAATACATTGAAGACTTCAAAACCTCCAAAGAGATTAAAAGTTTCATCCCAAATGCCTGATGCTGATGCACCTTTACAGAGACTGGAAATAAATTCATCTGTATTGTTTCTGTTTTACGTGTCACATCTTACATAAGAGCCCTACCTTTTTTAAAAAAAAAAAAAAAAGAATGTAAAATAGGAAAATGTTTTTAATTCATTTTGAGCGATTTGAAGTGTTTTATTTTTTATAATTTTTAAACCAAGCTGTAAGCAAAAAATATTTAAAAACAGGTTTTACAATATCTAAAGCTTTTTTTTATTTCTAAATAAACATTTGTCTTTGAAAAAGTCTGCATCTTTGAATGGTTAATTTTCAGTAAATTTTACCTTCAGGCACCTTGAAGGCCAGCTAACTCTTAAGTCCATCCATCAATAAAGTGAAAAGAGCCTATCTCATAATTGTACTTAAATGGAACAGTCAGTCTGAGCTACCTTCAGCTTATCTTATTACATTTAATCTCCTAATACTCAAAAAATTATTATGATTATTGGTAAAGTTTTAAGCTCTTGAATTACCATTGGACAACAAATGAGACTGACTGTATTTTCCCTGGGACGGGTCATAGAATCACCTCCCCTTGTGTTGGAAATAGGGTGACCCCCCCCCCCCCTAATCCATGTCAAGGGCGACACTACGAGCTACTTCAGCTTTTACAAACTACTCTAAAACTGAAAGGCTCCTGCGCTTGGCTAATTATTTCAGTTCTTATTTGACTGGTTTGTCTCCTTGATTGAAAGACTCATCCTGCTGTTTCACATTGACATTAGTGGCAAATGCATTATTATAGGAGACCGACCAATCGGCACACTACAATAACAGTGCTAAAGTGAAATCCAGGTTTTTTTTAATTTAAATGGTAGTTTGCAAGCCCTATTCTCGCTCATAGTGTCCCCACTGACATGGATTAGGTGGAAATCATAATAAACCTTTTACCATAGGAACAAACCCTGTCCCACACAACACCAGAATCAAATGCTAGATCTTAGCCTTCATTCTAGGAAAAGTAACTGCTGTATAGATGGGTATACGTAGATTGTAATTAGATGTATTTGACAACATAACAGAGAATTCAAATACCTTAAAAAAATCATGATATTTATCATGAGATTTATCAAGAATAATTCAAATTCTTAATATTTAAAACATTTTAATATTTTAAATGTATTGTCATAGTTCAGACATGATCTGTTGGACTTTGGTATCATTCTTGGCACCAGTTTGTTACGTGTAAGAAGCTGAAATTGTGCAGGTTCAAACAAAATATTGGCTGCCCCCAGTCCTCAGGTCCCACTGTTGTGATCCATGCCAAAGCAGGAGATCAAATCACTCTGGTGATACTGTACCGAGAAGCTCTAGAGGGAGAACAGCATTCATCCATCCATCTGCCAGCCAGTTATCCTCCACAGGGTGACAAGGTAAACACATCATACTTTAGTAAGTTTGTTGTTACATTGATAGATCATATTCACATATTTGTGAGAACATTATAACAAAGATCGTAAATTATTTTTGTTAGATTTTACCTTGTAACTGGGCTACAGTTCATCGTGACAAAGTTGGCTGAGATTCTAAAAAAATAAATAACCAATTTAAACTTTGACTGGACCACACGTTCAGGACGCTTAATTGGAGCTGAAAACTAATTTCTACCTAGGGAAAATAATTCAAATCAAAGGGATAAACTATAAGACACTTAGCATAGCATTTGCCCTCCTTGCTGCACAAGAAACTGTAAGTTTAATGCTGTCAAGTCAGTGGAAATAATGAAACGACTGCCTGTTGAAAAACATGGTATTGTCCATCTGAATGCTTCAGTTAAAACTTCCTGTTTCATATAGGCTTATTGTGTTGATGTTGGTAATGGGACACATCCAAAGTTTCACTGCTGCTTCAGCTTCAGACCGGGAATAACAAGCATATTTCACCCAAACCAGGAAGCGGCAAAGATGACGCCCCTTCAAAGTCCAAGTTGTGGATTGAACGCTGGGTTTGCCCAAGACCCTGGGGAGCAGAAGGCTTTAAATAAGCCTTCCCCCCTTTGAGAAGACAGCTAGCCTTGCTTTATTAAAACTTTTTCCATTTTACGTCTGCCAACGTGCTCCCAGAACTACTTTGTTTTCACTCTAACTGCTTTTCTGGGAACAATTGGAATCTATTTTAGTCAGTATGAGGAGAACAGACTATTGCGTTCAAGAAGTTTTCTGGCAGAAGCTGCTCACTGTGTTTGCTTAAAGGTGTTTACAAGTGTGTTGCATGTTTGTTAATGCGCAGTTTGGTCACAAAGAGACCTGTCTATCTTTTATAATAAGCCAACTCGTCCTACTCAGGGTTTTCTCATTGACGGCACACTTGGGGTAATCTGCAACGATCCCCCGTTTACATGGCCTGAAGCTCAACATCCGAAATCCACACAGCGGAGGATTTTTACTGTGTTAAGCATATATACATTAGCAATTGGGAGTCAATATAAAATATGTATCGTCTCTTCATCCCATTGTTTAACGGCAGTTTTTTTTTTTCCCAGTGCCAGTCATTAAAATGTCAGCTTCCTGCTCAATATGGGGAGGGAAACAGGAAGCGGTTGACCGATGACTTCTGCTTCACACACAGACCTTCCTCAGCCGGCCCACAAAGCCTCTGCCGTCACACGGTGCACTGGCCAGCGGTGGAAAAATACAGCGTTCGTCTTAAAAATAGATTGGCGCCATTCAGCAGGTACTTGGAGGGATGGCGCCGGCCCGGCAACTGAACAAAAATGGAAAAAGGCCAAAGGAACGTAGGGCATGCAAAATTATTCAGCCGGCGGATCACATGACATAACAGACATTTTAAGAGATGGAATTTGGTTCCAAGGGCAACTGGGTACAGGCAGTCCTCGGGTTAAGAACGACCGACTTACAGAGAGCTAATGCTTATGAACGGACTGCCATGAAGCCTATTATTTAAAAAATACAAGGGTTTGTAATTCTGAAGGCACGTGCTACTTTGTGATGCTCATGAAAACATTGTGCAGCTTCAGCTGTCCATGGCCTGGAGGTGCAGTGCAGCACTGTACGCAGTTGCTTTTATTATTACCGTAGACTTATTATTGTTATTACTGACAATATTATTATTTTTCTGACTTACCTACAAACTTAAAGACAGACTGAGGGATCTCATTCATAACCTGGGGACTGTCTGTACAGTACCCATTTACTTTAAACTTCATTGAACTTGAGATATGTCAGCAAAGGCCTGACAATGTAACACTGTAAGACAAATGCAAGGCTGGCACACTGCAATAATAAGGGCTGTAATGCTGAAATCTTAGTGGTATTCAACATACAATATACTTATCAGGGGGGTACCTAGAAAGTCTGGGGCCCCTGACAAAATGCCAACTTGACCCCAGCCAATTTCCCATATAATTTTATGTGCTCAAGGGCCAATTCAAAGTGTGGGGCCCCTGAATCTGCCAGAGTGCCCCTGTGATGCCCCTGTTAACTACACAGAAGGCCCATTAGTGTGTGCGGTGGACCAAGAATCTGTTATCAGGAAGCACTCTCAGGTCTGACGTGTGAATCAGTATGTTCATCTGCGCATAAGCTTTGTCGTTCAGCACTGCTGCCGCAGAACTGAAAACAGGGGGATGTGTTACTGAAAACCACCAGATGGGAACAAATCATGAGATGGATTCTATCCTGTGACTTCCTGCCCCGCCTACCCCGTCTCCCCCCCCAAATCATGTGACTTCCCCCTTGCGGTCCATGTAACACAATTGCAAGCTACCATTAGCTGCTCTTATGAAAGTAATTTATTTTCAATATAAAACCCTGCAGTCGATACTCATGTGGTTTACGGCACAGCCTTGGCCTAAGTCTCTGCACTGATAATACTCTTCCGGTTCTCCCCTGGACTGGCTGCTTCTGAGTCATCATTTCACATGCCCACAATCAGGTTACACAGTCACTTCAGAGACGTTTTGATGATCTGCAAACTCAGGTCCAGCAGCACACAGAGGCTTGGGCACAGAGACCGTACCGTGTACCCATGCAAGTATATGTGTCGAGTGGGAGGGGCAATGTTGAGTAGGAGGGGTTAGGGTATCAGATGAAAACAGGCCCCTCGTCATTGCACCTTATTGCCCCTCCCACTTGACGTTCGGCTCCTGACTTCAGCAATATGCATTTCAACCCATGAGGCAAACCTTGCATTCCGTCGATCCGGAACAACACAAGCGTGTTTGACACATTGAAAACTGGTAAGAAGCAAACATGTTCACCTGTAATCTGTGCCTGATTTCCCATCACCCCCCCAGTCTTTTTCTTGTATGGAAACGGAGCTCTGAAGTCTCACACATAGCAATCTCTCACAGGACCATCTCTCACAGGACCATCTCACACAGGACCATCTCACACATGGCCATCTCACACAGGGCCATCTCACACAGGACCATCTCTCACATGGACTCACAAAGACAATACACAGCAATTTCACCTTATTCTTTTTAATTTTTTATTAAAACAAAGTGTTACAGTCCCTTGATAAATAATGTTTACAAGGTCTTTCAGCCATTAAGCTAAACTTGTAAATCCATTTTTCTGTTGCGATTGTGCTTATAGATGAGAGAAAATCTCATATAAAAATACTATACAGAGAATAAATCTTTAAAAATACACATTAATATCAATGCATACGTACTTTGAAATGCATAGGGATGGACACATTTAAACCCTCAAAGCTCATTGAAAACTGATCTGAATCACACTTCTGGATTCCACTGAATTTTGTGTGTGGAAAAAAAGCTCTGCATGACCTTCATTAATATCAAGTATAGAACACAACAACTTACAAATAACAGCAAATATTGTACACTTTAAAAATGAATAAACGTTTCAGAAAAAAATCCATCTCTGTAGAATGCAACAGTCTGCTATCATTCTTTAACAACAAAGCATTACCGTCACGGAGGGAACAGCAAATGATTATCTCCCCTTTCTGTGTGCCATATTTGATACCTGTGTGCTTGGGAACTGAAAAACAAATGCAGGAATTTCTTAAAGTAAAGAGAAGGCTCTAGTGAGGATGACGACAAATATGGGGAATATTCTGAGCTTTTTCAGAATTCTTAAACAAACATAATGATCTTGTGCTTTAATGGAAGTTGGTATCACTGGGGTTTTCTTCAGCAGGACAAAATCATTTTGTTATAAACCACAGATATCTTGTGAAATTATGTTAGCATGAGTATGACCACTTAGGAGGGAAAAACAGGAACTGATAATCTGAACTAATCAGCAAAGTAACAAAGCAGCTTTTTGTGTGTGATAGATGACGCCCAGTCTATGAAGTTTGTTTTAAATTTAAGTTCTGCTCACTGTAAAACCATAGAGTTTTTGCATGCCAAATGTCCCCACAATGTGAAAAACTGTTATTCTGACATTGTTGGGACCATCTTTTAGGGTCCTCACAAGGGGGGACTCAATTTTATAAAAATCAGTGGCTGCAATCAAAAAATTATTTGTTTGATTACTTATGGTTAAGGTTAGGGCTGGGTAGGGGTTTGGGGGGGGGGGGGAGTGTGTGGTGAAGTTCCCTAGGAAACATGCATTGGTAAAATAATCACCAGTCCTAAAAATTATGCATAAGGTACGAGGCTGTTTTCTCAACCACAGATGCAGGAGCGATTGTCGGGTTGGTGTCTCATCCCAAAACACGGGCCTGACAGGCAAGAAACCGAAAGAACGTGGAATAATTCATGCTTGAGCACATGCAAGATGAGCAAAAACAAAGCCCCCCCCCCCCCCCCCCCCAAAACAGACAAATCCAGATTAAGTAAGCAGAGCAACAGGAGGAAACTGAATAACATAAAAGCACATTTAATATGCAGAAACTGTCCCTATATAAAGTTACATATAAACAACCACAGAAAAAGGTCAGTGACCTCAAAACACAGTGATCCCCCGGTTCAGCTACCACGCCCCCCTATATCGCGGTTCAGCTACCACGCCCCACCTATATCGCGGATATGTATGTATATGTGTCTGTATGTATATGTATGTATATATATATATATACACATTACATATTATTATTATTATTATTATGTTACGCCCAACATCCACACATCATATGTGTTTACAAAGTGTGTTTTAATAAGTTTACATGTGTTTAAAGCGTGTGAGAGGGGTATTTTAAGGCTTAAACTATATATTTTTTTTAATTATATGGTCTTTTTATATCACGGATTTTCACCTATCGCTGATGGGTCTGGAACGTAACTTCCACGATAGGCAGGGATCACTGTACACGTACTCTCCATTTTCAAAAAAGAGGAAACTTGGTAAGTCAAATGTTCATTAATAAACTCGTGCTCACAGTGCAGGTATGTTCAAACAATTTCAGTGATTTCATAGCTGCTGACGCTAAAGTTCCATTGTCTCTTTACTGAAGGATCACTGCTATTAAAAGGTTACGGGCATCGATACTGAGCCAAATAGTTCAAGATTTAGATTTTAGATTTAGAGCAACAGCAGATGGTACAGTGTGCAGTTCCTTGAGGCAACTTGTAGGCAGATATGAAACAGACAAAATTATCATAGTAGCATTGTGTGTGAATTAACTTTATCAGAATCAGAGTGAAGTTTTGAGGCAGGAAAAGACAGCAGTGTTGTGGTACTCAGGTCGACAACAATTTGTAAATTTTGCAGCGCTAAAAGATAGTTTAGCAGGGGGTACTGCTAGTTTGAGATTGTGATTATGCTGTACCATTACTTGCAAAAAGCAGCCCCCCTGCATTTTATTTCAGGCTGTGGTAACTCCCCCATGACTCCAAAAGAGTCAGAGTTTATAACTATTTGGTAACTTTAAGAGTAGCTTTTTCATATGCTAAATGACTTAGCATGCTAAGGTATGACTTGATTTTCGTTTGTGTCACAGGACTGGAAGCAGCTTGGCTACAAGGTACTGGAGGAGATTAAAGCACCCTTGACTGACATGCCTGTACTTGGGAACTGATGCTCTGTGGTTACGTCACATTTTGTTCGGACGTTGATTCCCATCTTTAACGAGAGAAAATAAACAATAAAGTCAAAGTTAGAGGCCTTTGTCATGGAAACCTTCCTCCCCTGAAGTCTGATAGCCCAATGACTAATCTGGATGTTTCCCAAAGGTCCCGGAGATGATTTACCACAGCAGGACCTCCTCTGAACTGCAGTTTCACATTCCGCCTGAGCCACCACTTCATGTGAAATGGACTTGATGGGATGGCAATACTGACAGGGTTATGCAGAAGATGAGGGGGACTGCAGTGCCACTGATTTACTAGTAATAGCAATATTGATAAAGACATTTGGGGTAGCTGACAATAAAATTTGGCTGGGGGGGGTTCTGCTGTAAATCAAATCTGCCTAGTGTCGGGGGGGGCACCACTAGGCCCCTGAAAGTCCCCCTTCCCTCCCTTTACTGCTTAGTAGTAGTTCATGTCCTCCTCCCAATGATAATATGAAAAGTTAAATGATAATTTGACATTAGAATAATCAGAATTATTGGGATCGAAACAATCCACACATCCTTAGCAGAAGCTAAGGTAAAATGTTTCCTGTTCCTTTTTTTTTAGATAAAGCTAATATCTTCTTATCAAATAAAAAGATCTGTCTTTGGCTAAATGCACTCTGGAATAAATTAATTCCTTTCTAAGTCTGGAAAGATGACACTATCTGCCGATATATTTATTTTTATTTCTGTAGTATGTTGGCTCACTGCTAGCTCAGTGGAGTTAGCATGTGCTTCTGTGTGGGTAAACTGGCATCTCGCAACAGACCCTCACAAAGGAAATGCAAACGTAACGCTGATCCGCTCAGTTCTGGCAGACAAGCTCTACTCAGTTTAGTCAGTATAAATATATAAAAAGCACACTTTAAAAAAGGTCATTCGAAACCAGAGTAGTTACCAGGGCCAGCAAGTCGGTAGCTAAGCATTTTTTTACACAAAGATCAGTGCCTTGTACTTTGTTTTACTGTGTACAGGGTTATGTAGTGAAAGCATGCACGAGGACACCATAAAGTGGGGTAAAGTTCGGACGATCACAAGGGCCCCTGAATGAATGGGGCCCTAACAAATTTTCAACATAACTGATCTGGGCTGGGGGCCCAATATGATATGCTTTCATGGGGGGCAAAATCTCTAGTGGCACACCTGGGCATGCAACTTATTGAAGTTATGCTGTAGTTAGCATTTTTCATTTATCCCTGTGAAATGCAGCTTTTTGTGTTTCAAAGACAACCTGTCCACTCCGAGCAGCGACCTTTCACACGGCGAGGCTAGAAATGGGAGAAGAATGAGAACAGCTGGTGAAGTACATGGTTTAAGCGTGCTCTCCACGAAGGTGAGTTTAAAATAGTGCTGGGGAACGACGGCGATGCCTGGCAGGGGAGCACGGGGAGCTTCGCTGGGGAGGGACAGCGTGACTCTGGGGGCTTAAGCGAGCATGGGGGCGGTGACAAAATCACGGAGAGATGAGGGTGACAAGAACGGGCGGGTTTAAAGACATAATGTCACGGCAATATTCTTCCAAATCCTCACATTTTTAAAAAATTAAATACAAGGGCTAGATTTTGCTATTAAGTGGAGTAAAAAATAGTTCCTTCATTTTTTTTTGAGAATTATCTTAAAATAAAAAACAGAAAAGGTTGCAGCTTAAAACGCATAAAAGCCTGTCACAATATCACAATGCCTTCTTCCTAAAAAAACAAACAAAGAAAGCCTTCTTTCTTCCGCAGTCTTTGTTTAGTGCCTTTGTTGCATTGGCTCCTGCATCTTCAGACCAGAAGTGCGCTTCCCTGTGCCTTGAAAGCCTTCCTTCCTCCCTCCGTCGCCATGTCCCAGCGCCTGACCTCTGTCTTGCTAGCCAGAGCGCCGTCAGCTCCCGGTCACACCCGAAAATAAAAGGACTTCAGCGATTGTTCGCTCTCTCGGAGTTTGTGTTTCGTCAGTTTATTGTTTTTCTCCTCGGGGCTTTTGAGAAGGATAAAAAACAAACGAAAACACTGACGACATGTAAAAAAACGAATAAAACTGAAAACGACTCCCCGTTGAGTTGTGTTCAGTAAAGTATCCAGATAGAACAGGTCTAGCTTTTGACCAGGTCCCCTCCTGATGCGGCTCATAAGTCCATGCAGCTGGTCTTGTGCTCCCTGAAGATGGGCAGTGTAGCAGATGCTTCCTTGAAGTCTGGCAGCTGCCCGCTTGTTCCCTGCGCAAGGGGGTTCCTGCTGATGACCAGCTCCAGCTTGTCCCCAGCCTCAGTGATCAGGGGCACAGCCAGACAGCAGTCGAAGTCCCTAGTGCGGACATGGTTCACCTGCCGGGGGTCAGACTGACCAGGTCAGAGCAATGGCATCATCAGGGTTAACTATGCATTTAACACCTTCTAATTCTTATAATCTTATTGCGTACTACTACTATAGTATTAGCTTCTGTAGCTGAACAAGTAGCAATGTAGTAACAATACAAAGATTGTGGGGTCAAATCTGAGGAGCATGCTTAAGCTATAGCCGTTTGCTCTACTGTAAGTAGCGTCGGATAAAAGCACCCAGTACATTGAAAGTATTACTGTATGGTTCATTTTATCTTGGGGCCCCAAACATGTGACATAGTGGCTCCATGGACAGCACCAAGCCACCCACCTCCACAGCTGTGGGTTCGATTCCCAGCTATGTCTTCGCATAGTTCTACCCATGTTTATGTGGGTGTTCCCTAGGTACACTGGTTTCTTCCCACCCTCCAGAAACTGAATTCATAAATTGGCCAGTCTGTGAGTGGGTGTCCTGTGATGGACTGGCATTCCACCATGGGCATCTTCAATCTCATGCTCATTGTTTCCTGGAATAGGCTCAAAGCTTGTCGCAGCCCTGTACTGGAGCAGCGGAAGTTCTAAAATAGTGTTTCTTGTTTTAGAAAGGAAACAACACCAATCTTAAGTAGTTAAGTGATTAATACACACGCTAACAATTTTTGCAAATTCATTGCAAACATTAAGTCATTATCTTTATCTAATCAGAACATTTAATTTTCTCCAGAAGTTTATAAACAAAAACTGCATTTCATCTTAATATCACTGACCAAGGTGGTAAATAACTGAGCGCACAATTTAAATATTCCATTAGCCCTTGATCCAATGACATTAGCAAAATGTAATTACATCAAGCCACCCGGAGGGATTGTGTTGTTGGTCTATTAGCTGTTTCTTGGGCTTTGTGGGAGGAAAAAAAAAAGACTCAAATGAAAAGTTAAGTCATGTTATGATCAAGTTATGAGCATATTTCATTTTGTACTGGAACTGAAGCTTGTTTTTTTCATGCTGCATGTAGTGCTTTTCAAAGGGCTGGACCTGATTAAATGTCATTAAGGCCTAATCGGAATCACAATGGCTGTTTCTGGTTTTGATTTCCTATATTCTCTCTCCTATTTCCCAAGACATGAGAAAGCTCATGAAATTTATAACAGGTGTGGAGGTAAGTGCTGACCTTAAGGGCTACCCCCGTTAACCAACTTTTCAAAGGTTTACCAAAAGGCGGTTTAATCTTGTCATCTGCAGGGTATCTATTAACTCACTAAATTCATTCCAGATCCACCGTTTGTGCCAGAAGCTTCTGCTTTGTGATGGAATTTGCGTGGACACAATTACAGAGCTCTGCAGCTTTTCTCGATAAACATACTCGAAAATGCACAGATCCCTTCTGTTGCTGCCATGAAGAAGCACCTGAATAAAACTGATGGAGAAGATTTTGGGCAGCACTTTTGCCCAGCTTTGTAAATCAAATGTGAATGAAAACATCTTTATATTATTGTCCATATGTGGGTTTTACCACTGGCTTTGTTAAGACTTCATGTTTCTGTGATTTTTCCCTCTGACGCTGCCCAGTATTGAATAAGGAATTATGGAAAAGGGTTGCAGGAATGGATAGGTGATCATACAGTGTTGTATGCTGGTTAAAGTCACATAGATCTATACTGAATCTTCAAAATATTCAAATTATTCATATTAATAACTATAATAACAAATATTTTTGTCAAAAGAATGAAAAAAATGCAATCCATTTTGTTTGCCCTCCATAGTGGGAAATCCACACAAGTGGCCTTTAATCTATCCAATTAAATTTTTAAGATTTACGGACAAAAGACCAACAGTTTGAGTTGTGATTTTCTCTGCACCCTGAAGAGTCGTCTCCGCAAGTCACCACAACCTTGCTCTCTCAACTCATGTTTGCGCAACACTTCCTGTTAGCCATCTTCCCTGATGCTGTTTCTATTTACCGTCAAGCTCTCTGAGGTACAGTAACTGCACAGTAAAGCGGGAAGATGGCAAACGCCGCTCTGTTAAGGTTATGTGGGCGGCGGTCCTTCCCTGCACACCTGCAGGATCCTGTCGTAAGGCCTGAGACCCGCACGCTCAGCCGGACCCTCAGGACGAATCATGTTGACGTAGACACCTTTTTCCAGGAAGCCATCCGATACGCTAAAACCAAAGTCGTCGCTCTCAGGGTCCTTCATCACCGTCACCTGAAACCGATCGAAAGGAAGAGTGCGGTCTTTAGTCAACAATCAAGTGTCATACAGGGAGTCAAACCACGAAAGAGACCCATTCCCTGCTGTGGCCAATCACCAGTTTGTCTGAAGCTCAGCCAGTAGGCAGGCTAATGTGTATGTGACAAGATGTCCGTGGGGACGGCAGGACAGGGACATGGCCACATAGTAAAATTACAGGTTCAAACTCCCCTGAAATTTGTTTGTTCCCACCAATGTTTGCCAAACTAAAGAGTTCGAACCCGCCTGGAAATTTATCAAACTCCCCTCGAAATTCATTTCTGGCCATGTCCGTACCTACCACTGAGGACACCGAGATCAAGGCCTCAGTATTATTTCTGCAACTCCAATAACAACGACCCATTATGCGGCGCACCTAAGATGGGCTAACACTTTTGACCTCATTATTTTTAAAATACTGCCTATGGCCCTGTTTTTGGCTATGGGCCTGCTGTCGAAATTCCAGTGTGGCAACAACAAGACAATAAAACGATAATATTTATCGACAGCTATAAAATTTGTAAGCAATTTTTGCTATACGGACAATCCCATAAAATACGGGACGGGTGTTGACTCTAGCTTTAAAACTTTATTAAACAAGTTTTGTGGGGCCCCATTTTAATGGAGGCCCCTGGGCTTCTGCCTGGGTAAACCTGTGATTTAAGCACCCCTGAGTGTACCTTGTGCAGCTCCAGGGGTGTCGGGGACAGGATCTCCTGCATCTCCTCCTTGATCCTCCGCGACTCCCAGGTCTTCTCGGACACACGCAGGCTGGTCTTTGCCTTGGACTCGCCGTGGAGCTGGGGGCCCTTCTTCAGAGGACTCGTCCCCGGTTGGCCGGCCGCCTCCGCGTGCACCTTCCCGCCGCCCACGCCCAGGCTGAGTGCGCTGCCTGTCATGATCGACGCCTATGAAGCGTTACGTTAACATTAAGCAAAAGAATCCAGATAGGGGCCAAAAACCTCTGAAAAAAGTCTCTTTTAAAGATATTCATATAATGAGGCATTTTTAGAAGACTGTAAAATACAGTACATACAAAAAAGGTGTTGCTTAAAGTTACTTTACTAAAAGATAAACACTTTTTGTTTGTTTTTACCAAAAATGTCTCCAAGTGAACTATAACCCAGTACAATCCCAGTCCCTCAATTACTCTATACAATCTTTGCTGATGACTCCACAAAGGCAGAAAATGAAACCCTCTTACTGATTTTATTTTACAATGGCCATTGTTTGGCTTGAATGCTTATCTATTCCACACCTTATTTGTTTTTTTTTTGTCATGGTACCAGTTCGACAACTTTCTTTGCGGTCTGCAGTCAGGAGCAACCTGCCTACTGTGTATAATGTAACACACAAAGCTGCATTTAGGAGCTGTATCTGTTCCACTGGCGACTTTTAACAGCCTATAATTATATTAAATATTAAAGCTTTACAGACTGCTGATGATAAGGCAGTGATAAAAGCATTTTAATAAAGTGCTGTGTTGCTCAGGATTGATCGGAAGGTCACTTGTTCAAATCCCATGACTGGCAGAGTGATTTCACCTTTGGGCCCTTGAGTGAGGCCCCTAACCCCCTATAGCTCCAGCGATACTGACTGACCCAGCTTTCTCAGTTATATATTGCTTTAAATAAAAGCACCTGCAAAATAAATAAATGACATTTTTCAAAAGTGACAAAAATTCAAGAAATGATACCTGAAAGCTCTGATCATTTCCTTCTGTCTGTCTGTTTGCCTGTCTGTCTGCCTCCCTCTCTCCCTACCTGCCTCTCTGGTCTGTCTATCTGCCTGCCTGTCTGTCTTTAGAAAGTTTTCAAATACTCCAATGAGGTCAAAATGTTGTTTTCTGGTGAGTCTTCCACATATCACACCACAACAGATATAGCTGTTTTTACATAAACATAAACTGAGTGGGGGAAGGTTTTGGTGGTAGTGGTGGGGGGGGCATGAGGTTTTTAAGTGATCATAATTTTTGCTTGAGCTTTACTGCATGAAATGCATACAGCGGGAACCCAACTGAAGATGTGCCAAGCAGCCAAGTTAGAAATGCAACTTACACATAGGATTAAATGCGGCACTCGGGCTGTTTTCAATCATGGAAGTGAAATTGATTTTTAGTTTTTGTTTTCTTAATTCAGCTTTTATTTTCTATATTCATTTTTTAATCTGAGTTTTGTTTTAGTTTTAAGTGCTCTGGTCATTTTTATTGGTGTTTCATTTTTCAGGGCTCATTTAAATTGGGTTTTATTATCAGTTTTGGGTTTTAAAAGAAGCCAGCGGCAATATAAGCTATGACGCCCGTTAACCGTGAAGCACGCACTTTCCTGGCAGCGGGCCTGAGCAGGAGCATCAACGAGGAAGCAGCCAGGGGGTGTTTACCTCGATCTCCCTGAGGAGCTCCGACTGGCCGCAGGTCTCCAGATCCTCCAGAGCCTGGCACCAGAAGGTGTCGCCGTGATCCAAAACGAGGCCGTCGCTGTGCGCATGGCTCACGTATCTGTGTCAACGCAGGAACCGAAAAACGTGAGCAATGCGCCTGGAGGGCCAGGGGGGCGGGGCCAGGCGGGGCAGGGCAGGGCGTGGAAGGAGGTGGGGGTCCAAATGCTTTGGCTTCCAGGCCCAGTTGGGGGGGGGGGGTATTCATTTAAAAACTAATCTTAAGGATTCAAGAAAAAAAAAAAGCTTCATGCAGATCACTGATGGGCCACTGAGACTGAACAGCAGTGAGGCACGTGTGAGGTCATAAAAAAAAAAGACAACAGACAGCACAGGGGTGTCCTCGGGTTGAGGTTTTTGGGAACACGGTGGGGGAGGGGTGAGGGGGGGGGCAGGGGAGAGTACATTTATGGGAGAGACGAGGAGCCCCACAGGCAGTTACTAAGGTACAGTAGATGGAAGACAGTGACTCAGATCTGAGAGACAGAACACCTGAGAAGAGAGAAAGAGAGAGAGAAAGATACAGACAAACAGGACTATGTGAAAGAATGGAAAACAGAGCAGTGATTCTCTTCATAATACAATAAGCCTTGTGACCACCGGTACACCCTGAACCTGATATACACAGGCCTGTCACATTACTATGGCCCTCTGAGGCATCAGCTGAGCGTGAAGCAGTATTACTGATGTAAAACCGCAAGGATTTCAAAGAAAAGGAAACAGAGCGATCAGAGACTGAATATCCCACATGGAAAATCTACAAGCAATTCATTTTTCCTGACTTTTTCAGTTATGTGTGTGTGTGTATATATATATATATATATATTTATAGTTCCAAAAATGGAAAATACAAACTCCTACTAACAAGTTGGTATGTACATGTCCGAAAACAATGACAAAACATTTGCCTAATCCATAAAAACTTCCCATGGTGCATTACAGGGGGTCGCCAGCCTTCATTCTTACCCCGTGGGCTTGTCCCAGTCATCCTCGCTGAAGCCCCCATCGCTGAATGGATAGTTCTTGCGGCGGCCTGCAGGGGGAGTTGCGCTCCTGTGCTTGGCATTCCGCCACTCATGGGGGTGCAGGGAAATGCCGGCAGCCTGGTGGATATACGTTCCTGGGACAGAGGAGGGGAGAGGCTGGTACTGGGATGCTGATTACAGGCAAAAAAAAAGTGTGAAAACAGGCTAAAGGAGCTGATATTCTGATGTGAAACAAAATATTTACATTTATTCAGTAGGTACTTTTGTCCAATGTGACGTGTAAGTAGTGATCAGCCAGCGTCCCTGGATCAAATGGGGTTTAGGACCTTTCTCAAGTGATATGGTTAATAAGCCCACCGCACCTTGGCTCCCGTAGCCGGTGTCGACACCAGAGCTGTCCCACGACTCCGTCGCCGAGTCCACACTGGGAATGGTGGTAGAGAAGATCTCAGAGAACTTGTTGGTCTTCTGAGAGTCAGTCGTCTCGTCCTCGTTGTCGCTCAGGTCGTTCTTGAGACCCGACTTCTTATCGCTTGGGGCTGCCAATACAAACTTGATAAAGTTCTGTCTTGCGAGGATACAGAGGCTTTCCCTGGGGCGTGTTGAGCGCCCCCTGCAGGCACACACTCACCATCGACCTGTTTCTTGATCTTGAGCGTGACTGTCTCTCCAGCCATCTGCAGCAGATGGATGGCTTCGCTGAGGGGCTTCCCTTTCAGGCTCACGCTGTTAATAGCCAGGATGCGGTCCCCCACGTGGATTGCCCCTGTCCTGCATGTACAAAGATGTGGGGCAGGGGGGGGGAGTTCCCTTTGGCACTGTGCACGATTTGTCGCAAGGAGAGGCCCAATCAAAAGGCACATTTCTGGAGAGTGTCGTCATGGCAAAATAAAACTGCGACATAAACTGAGAATCCAAACACAAAAACTTATATATCGACATCAGAAACAAGAGGAAAAAAACAATAATTCAGCTTTTACTCACTGCCCCTTACAGATAAACTCCAAACATTTACAGCTATTTGACACTTTTTATGCAAAGCAACTTACTAGCACAATGCACTAACTGTTGAGCTACAGCAACAGACAAGGCAGCAGTAATCTCTGTCTGTCTGTCTGTCTGTCTATCTATCTATGGTCCTTTTAATTGTTTTATATATCCTGCTCAGTAATCACGTTACTCTACATGTTTTGTATAACAGTCAGACACTGAGGTCAAACAATGATAAGCTAGCCACCATGAAAGGGACAGCAGTCAACTTCAGGACAAAGGTGTGGACTTAGACTTCATCACAACACATACCGACTTAGCCTGGTGGTCTGTGATACTGAAATGACAGCGTCAGCACTAGTGACTATCTCTGCAGGATCTTCAGATCGGCCTCCACAGATTTGCAAAGCTTTACATTATCGATGCTGACAGTTATCTGACAAGTTGCATCAGGTTACTTTGCAATGCACACTGCACAAGTTAGAGTCTGACAGCTTCAAACATCACCATGGTACAGTCACAAACTCGGCGGTAGGTATGACAGAATTTGTGTGTGCAATTCCCTAAACTAGCCAGCAGAGGGCCTCACAAACACACACACACACACACACACACGCACATGTAGGGTAAACATATCCTTATGGGGACCGCTCATTCATTTCAATGGGAAAAATGCTAACACTATCTATGACAACCTTAACCCCTACCCTGCCCAAACCATAACCATAAGTAACCTAACAAAATACAAGAGTTTTTGCATTTTTAGTTTTTTCATAGCAGTCACCGATTTTTATAAAATAGAGTTTTCCCTTATGGGGACCAGGAAACCGGTCCCCATAAGGGAAAAAAAATGGATATTTATCACGTTATGGGGACATTATGTCCCCATAAGGATAGGTAAACCTGCTCACACACGCACACACACACACATACAACTTCACGAAGGAGGTACTCGGCCTCACCTCTCAGCGAGGCCCCGTTTGGTGAGCCCAGAGATGACTATGGGGTCAAATGGCTCCTCTGTGCCTGAGATTGTTATGCCTAGAGGTCCACCATACCTTTTCAGCTCCACAGTGTAAATGATAGATCCTGAAGTCTCCTGCTCATCTGATGAAAAGAGGAAAAAAAGATGGTCTACTTCAGCCTATGTTACAGACAACCTGCAATGGCAAAGACCTTTCATGGGGAACAAATACTGAGAGGGCAACAGGATTTTCAGTAATTGCTCCATAAGGTGCAATTAGCAACAATAGCATTGTAAGGTGCAATTAGCAACAATAGCATTGTAAGGTGCAATTAACAGCAATAGCATTGTAAGGTGCAATTAGCAGCAATAGCATTGTAAGGTGCAATTAATCCACAAAGAAACTTCAGGGAAACGAAAATCTGATATTCTTTGATATGTTTGGATTTACAAGTAGGTCACCAGTGAAGCTTGCCTGGAGATCCTGCAGATGTAGGAGAATGCAAAACCAAGGCATACACATTTCAAAAGCAATGAAAAAAGGCTGTCAGAGCCAAAGACTTCAGTAATCTGCTAGTCTGACTGAAGAGAATGGGGTCTCAGATGTAGCAGCAGAGATCCCAGGGCTGTTTCATACAGTATGGGTGCTGACGCGAGGGTACGGATGGCGGCAGTCTGGTAGCAGCAGAGATGGTCCCCACCATGGTAGACAGCATCTCTCTCACCCCAGAGGGAGCAGATACCTATTCACCTCTGCTCCTTGGTGAGTCCTGACGAGTTTAGAGGCTTTTGAGATGTTTAATAAGTCGACATTTTGCCATCAAGGTTCAAGCGGCAGATATTCTGGCACGTTCAATACAGCAGCAGATGTTGAGCTGACTTGTCATACCTCTCCTGTGGAGCAAAGCCTGGAGTATAGTGCCACTTTGAAGAAGTCTCGAATGCCTCCGTATTGACTCTGCGCTAAACACTCAAACTGAACAAACTTGTTGCCCCAGATTGTTTATACTCCTGTTTTTCATCACAAACAGGGTATTTTTGCTTCTGTAAACTGTTAAAAAAAGGACTCTGTCTAGCAGCGACTCCTGACCTTGAGTACACAGACAAGACCAAGAGACCGTGACTCATCGGGCCTCTGCCACGAGTCATAGTCCTTACTGCCACCAGGACCATCAAACATCAAATTGCCTAAGATGAATGCAACACAGGGTACTCTTACTAGCCTCTTATTGTTCCAAGTCCATGAAGTGAGTCAGTTTCTCACAAACATTGCTTTTTTTAATAGCATGTAAGCATTTTCAGGTCAAGCCCATTCTTTGAGGAGCACGTCAAGGATGTAAGGTCAGGGATACCAGTGTTTATCATTCCAAAGCCGTGTGGCTGGTGTCAGATCAAGTCGGTTCCCTCCATCTTGTCGTTTCCTCTTTTCATTCCACGGCAAAGGAGATTCCTTTTCTTCTGCACCTTTTCTTTACCCGGCTTTCACAACTCTTGTCATCTGAGAAGCACTGAACCTTCTCTGAAATGTTTATTTTCTGTCTCCCAGCAAGATCACAAGTCACAGGAAGATGTACAGTGTTGGAGGTGCACTATTCATGGACATTAAGATGGTATGTTTATTTTTGGCAGGGAAAAAGGCCATTGCTGGCAAATGTTTATTTTAATCCCCTAAGTAAACACTCCTGGTATAGCTTCTGCTTCTTGCATTATTAATGAAAATGCAAGGCACTCAATCGATTTTTAAAAAACAATACAAACTGCCAAACAACATTTCGACATTTCAAATTCAAATGGAAACTCAATGCTGCCACGTGCAGGTCTCTTAAAACCATCCTGGAGCTGGTGGTCATACTCATCCAGATTGACCCTCAATGCTCACCAGAGTTGTCCTCATCCTTGCGGATCTTCAGCTTCACCAGGTCCTCACTCTGCTGCAGGATCTGCATCGCGTCCTCCGTGGAACAGTTCACCAGCCGCACGTTGTCAATGGCCAGCAGCTTGTCACCCGGTTCCAATGTGCCAGTTCTACAAAACATCGAGGATGTAGACAAAAAGAACGATAAAGATGGAGGACAGGTCAGACCAATCTGGTAAGTCTACTGGAGTCCAAGCCAAAAGTCAGATTCAACAATGTGCCCATATTTACCTAGTGAGACACAACTGAGTCACCAAAAATATGTAATACAAGTAAATACAAATACTGTGATGGGTTGGCGCCCCATCCTGGGTTGTTCCCTGCCTTGTGCCCAGAGGCTATGGGATAGGCTCCAGACCCCCCAAGAGGATAAGCGGCTACAGAAACTGGATGGATGGATGGATGGACGGACAAATGCAAATAAGTGTGTAAAAAGTCAGTGGTCTTGCTCAAGCTCAGTCTCAAATAAACTGCCAACTGGATCACACCAGGACAGCAGAGACCTCTTTGTCAGTTTCCAAAGACAGTCTGGAACCTCCACCATCAGAAAGCCATCCTGACAACTGCTGAGATAGCACTTGTCTCTCTACTCTACTGTATAGGCTTTGTGCTTTTTAATAGCCATGGTGATGGAACTGGGATTCAGACTAATGAGATTCAGTGATCTCAGTCTGCAGTTTGTCAAAATTGTCAAAACAATGCCAGGGGCCCAAGTTTGAAACAGAATTCACAAGTGACAGGCAACATACTGAAATTGTGACATGCGATAATTAAAAAGCTGATGTCTCACCCTGCTGGATGTACAAGGTATTACATTACCAGGTCACAGCAAAGCAACACTGAATATTCTGCAATAAGACATAAAACTCACAAAACATTTTTTTTGCAAATAACTGGTGTTAGCCAAAAATTGCACAAGTTTGTGTTTTGCTGTTGCTGCTGCATCTTAGACAATGCACAACAATATTATTAAGTGCATATAAATTATTTATTTTAAATAATTTCTTTTTTACCCTTTGTAACTGATGCTCTAGCTTTCAGTAAGGTCCTCTTAAGTGCCACAGAATTTTTTCAGTCTGGAACTTTAAAAATGTATGAAACAGAATTACTTATAATTAGGAAATATTAGTGGGATATTCCAAGTGCTCTTTGACATTTTGGAGTTAAAAAATACATACACTTTGCTGTTTGAATTACTCAGCTACTGGAAAAAATGTATCCATTAAAAAGTTATTTTATTCACATTGTTGGCTACAAGATCTTTTACGACAAATTTACTGTCCCTATTTTTAGCTAAAAATGTTCTGCTCCCATCTAACAGGAAAAATATATTCCAATTGTTAGAACAACAAATTTGTGCTGTATTTTTCTTGTTTTTGATTGTATATAGTTTTCAGTTTTTGTTTGCCAAAGAATGCAGCAAATAAGTGGTAATTCAGCAGCCAAATGTGAGAATTATAACTTCAGATTTAAATTAAACTCGACTGGCATCACTTATTACAGAACAACTCAAAAGGCGCTTTCCCATCGAAGTTAAAGAACCTAGTTCTTAACGGGGAACTTTTGTGTCTCCTGGCTACCTGTTGCTTTCCCACCGCACAACAGGAACTGTGACCTTTATGCTAAATAAGCCTGGGAAATGCAAAAAGCTCATAGGTTAACCTACACATTCAATTTCACACAAAACTACACCGCCACCCCAAAACAATGCTGGTAATTTTGTTAGTTATTGGGGTCTGAAAATATGGGACAAATTGCATTTTATTTAAGTTGTATTTATATAGCCAGCATATCCATCTTTCTTTTTCCACAGAATAAAAAAAACAATGTAACATTTTTTGTTAATAAGCACTACCAAGTTTCACTGCTGGCACCGATGATATTAAACACAAGTATGCTGGTTATTGGTCAAATTTTTCGATGCAGAAATACAGAGATGCAAGCAACAAAAGTATCCATTAATGCATTTTATGTAATTCAGAAACAAAAATAATTCCATTGGCTTAATTTTATATCCAATACTTGTATCTCTTTTCCCCACACTTCTGCGTAACTTCCAAATTAGCGTCAGGGCTTGCGGTCCACCAATCAGCAAGATTTACAAGCCCTACCCAGTACTTCAGTACTCGTCGAGCAAAATGTACTTAGGGTTTTTCTCCACCGTACTTCTCCAAAACCCGTTTTACGTCATCCACTGCCGACGCCCAGTCCCAATACTCAAAGGCTACATCCCAAAACCCTTATACATGTATGCGCCACCCTTCCTCACTACCTTTGCTTCGCTCTGGAAGTTTTTCCGAAATCCAGATGTTTAAGTACTGCCCCAATACCTTAGAGAAGGAGTCATCGCGGGGCAACTTCTGCTCAAATCTCCCCTTTGCCAGGGGAATGGGGAAGTCTAGTCGAGAGTACCCTTTGCTAAAGACAAATTCATTTATGGTGACAACCATGCATGAGGTGGCAAGAAAGTTTCTGCTTCACTGATAACTTCATACTAGGAGTGTAAATTCGGTATGCAGGTCTTTCGGTTTGGTAAGCATATGTACCAAACAAATGCAGCAAATGAGGAACTTAATGGATTACTTCCCCTACTTCATACATACAGGCAGAGCATGGTAAGTCAACAAGGATGCAAGAGTGTCCCGATTCTGCTTTTTGTCCATACTTCCTCGCTCACACACTCATTCCTTCCCTCATCAACTTCTTGAACTTTCAACTTTAGACAGTGAATAACTGAGGGAGGGGGCAAGGGAGCAGCCAAGAACAGAAATATAGAGGATGGTAAAAATCCCCGGATGTCATTCTTGCCCCCCACCAGATATCAAGGATGCATCAGTTGCATTCTTGCTAAATGAGAATAATCCCATGATTCATTGCGTCCGAAGTTAGTTCTTGGGAGCAAGTTAGCAGGACTGCTCTTTCCAAGACCACAAGTATGATCTTTTCATTCTTGGTATTGAAAAACACCCCTAGCTAATCCTGAGCAGCGACTTAAAAAAAAGGTCCCAGAACTGCCTCAGAGGAGCTACAATCCGGACAGACTTCTTTAGGAGACCTTGTCAGAACTTTTTCCAAAGAAGGGAAAGTTACACAAGAGATATCAGCATATAATATCAAGACTTATAAAACTTTTTAGAATTTGCATTTGTGCATTTCTTTTGTACTACTAGGGAATGAAAGAATGAGAACTCAATGTATATTCCCAGAACCTAAAAGTACACACGATTACAGGTGATACTTGATACAAAGTAACATACATTATTCCGTTTTATTAACCACTTGGATATGTGGAACCTGAAACCATGTAGCTTAAGTACACAAGTCAAGGGTACAACAGCAGAGCTTCTGCTCACCCCTGAACCAGTAGGTTTCAGGGTACAGTACCTTGCCCTTTGCCAAACCTCTACCAGTCAGCCCTGTGGTTATCTATTTGTGGCACATTTTCAGATATGTTGCATTAACAATTCGAATGACTGACAACGGAAATCGAGGAAGTGATAAGATTCTGCCGCTAAGCCTTCCTGCACATGAGACTGACATATTTATCTGAGGACTCCTTCTAGTGTAGCAGCCAGTCATGTTACACAGTTTTGCTGGTCTTGAAAACACTCCCTTTTCATCAAATAGCATGATGAACTAGGCTTTCCAGTGACATGCTGGACAAATTACTGCCACACAAAAGGGGACAAACACGGTAAGTTTCAAAGGTAAGAAGCTATTCCTAGCAGAAGGATGAAGATAAGGGCCCTTCCACTAACTTCAGCATAAACCGAAATCTGAAATCACCAAAAGCTGTCCTTCCCACCCCAGGACAGCACATGCGGTACTGATGAGTGATGCATGCTGGGATATGTGGTGTCCAGCTGGGGCTGCCGTAGACAGACATGCTACATACCGGTGAGCCACGCTCCCCTTCTTGATGTCGGAGATAATCAGAGGCTCTCCCGGCTTCTTACTCGCTGTCAGAAAGAAGGAAAAATGACTTTACTTTCAAACTCAGGGAAAAAAAGCCCTACACACAAGGCTTAAAAGACCAAATGATTTTATTCCCTTCAGGCAATCTGAGGACGCCTGCTACTGCTGCCTGAAGGTCCCCAGAGCATGTGCTTGTCAGCCATGGTGCAGTATACTGTAGCTACACTATACTCATCACATGTCTATTTATTGGGCGAGGGATATTTTATCCGGTTGACAGCCTTATTGAACTGTTTTTTTTCCTTTTGTCCCCAGGAGGCATTTTCTATATTTATCAATACAACTACAATGAAGACGTTAAGCGAAACCTTCAAAGCCATCTGCATGTTGACGGCGATATGAGAAATATGTGCTTACCTTCAAAAATAAACAGGAAATAAATACTATAAGACACAAAGCACACATAACAATAAACAGAACTGAAGTGTGGGACTAAAGAATTCACATAACAGAAAATACATAGTAGTATAATATCAGCTTATATTTCTAGACGCTGTGTTACAGTCTTATCACACAATATTGCGTTATAGCATTGTTATTGGTCAGGGGATCTTGGGGCTGCTATTGGATTGAATGCGTCTGTAACAGTTCGCAGCGCAGGAAACAATCTGAGGACAATGGTTGGCTATTATTAACTTAATGGAGAATTGGTGGAAGAAAACAAGACACTAGCTCATGCATGCTCCTATAGCTGAACAAGTAGTGCTAATAACACAAAGGTTGTGTGTTCAAATCCTGGCAGGTACATGTAAATTGTAACACTCCCATCTACTGTAAGTTGTGTTGGATAAATGAATGCAGTGAATAAATAATTTGAGTCAAGCAGCCTCTTGTATAGATTTTTGAATTTCTCCCTGAGCATGGGGGACAGGAAAGACGAGCACATCCCTGCGTTTTCCAGGAGACCACCTTGATACAACATTTATACAAATGCTGCAGAAACACTCTGAGCCTTTCCTCAAAGTGATTATATGCCAGGGTCTGCCAGAGCCTTGAAGTGGGCGTCAGAAGGGAATGTAAATACTGGCTATCAAGGGCTGGGGGGAGCTTCAGTGCTGCCCGTGGTCTGCATTGCAGTGACGGGACCATAAACGGACAGAGTCGACTTAACAATAACAGAGGGACGAAGAACGCTTAAGATGACAGGCGAGTGAAGCCAGCTGTTCAACATCCACACCTTTCCAAGGCCAGGAGACCTGCCAGAAGGAGAAGACCCCCCATCTTCATTTATGGCATTTCGATATAAACAGAGACAGCCATTTTGTTTCAAAACAATCTTTTTTCAGGTTTGTATAACTTTACAGTTTCCTTTTAAAGAGTTTTTCTTATTTTAAATTACCCCAAGATTTGTAAAGAAGGCTTTAGAATTAACTATCATTATTCCTGTATTTTTTCAATATGCCTATTAAGTAGGATACACACCAAGTAGCTTGCAAATTAGGTTATTATTTCGATTAATGCTATTCGTATTAAGAAATAAAAAAAAAAAAATTGATTTCAGTAACTACACGGCTCTTTGTTGTTAAGAGTACAAAGCTTTCATTTTGAAGGAAGAAAAATTAAAGCATAATCATTTCAATTTAACTTTAGGTAATTTTTTTTAAAGTAGAGATTTCCTGCTGAAAGCAATACATAATTTTAATGGTGTGCAATGTGGCTTCAAGTTTTTCTTTTTGTCAAGGCACAAAAATAATGGGAAAAGAGATTGGAAACATCTGCCCTGCAATTATGACATTTGGCGACAAGTTAAAAATAGTCATAGGTCACATTATGGAATTCAGCAAAAGGAGACCCCCTCCTCAAGGTGACACCATAACAAAATGTCTGGTGTCTGTCTGGGGTTGGTTGCCTCTTATGAGATCCGGGGGGGTGAGACATCGCTGTCTTGTCGTTGGCAGCGATGTATAGACATAATCAGAGGAATACAAAATTACGTCAGAGAAATCCATTGTGCTCATGCCGCAGCTGGTATTACGGATATGAGGCCTGAAGGAAGTGATCATCATTCAGTCCACACTGAAGCACACTATCATCTCAGAGTATTTTCTAGCAAAATGCAGTCCCATCCATCCATGAGAATGCAATATTTTCCACCGTCGAACAGTGAAATCAATTTATCTTTCCGCGTAGCGAGAGTATAAATTCTGGGTAACGTACGGTGATGCTATGCCCCGATGACGCTACATCAAATAAATAGAAATTTGACTGATATACACACCAAAAGATACTGATTAATGTTGGCAAATTCATGATTCCTTTAGATGGGCCGCCGCTGAGTGTCCCTGTGGCCCTGGGCCCCATCCTGTGAGGCCGGCCCGCCCGCATGGGACTCAATTCACAGGAAGATTAATTCGCACGGTGGGCTGGTGTCGCCAAGCAACATAACCGCCCGACCCCCCCGGTCGAAGATGCTCACCGCTGATGGTGATGCCCAGCTCCACTCCTCTCTTCTTGGGAAGCTTTACATGAAATGTGCCACTGCTGGGGATGACAGATTCTGGGGGGTGGGGGGGGGGAGGGGACTTCACACATTTGCAAATCAAAACAAAAATTCTGACAGCCCCAGGTCATGCAGCAGTGAAGTGATAGTAAATCACACATGCAGAATTCTTCCTGTGTCCCAATTCTAAGACTCATAGCACCCGACTGTAATTTATTACAAAACGCTACTGTAAAATAATGCAATTCTGTGTGACAGTGACATGTGTTGGTTTTATATATCTTTGCCTGTAATCAAATTCAGCCCCGATATTATTTATACTTGAATAATTCCAAGCAACACAAATTGAGTTGAATTGAGTTTAATGAAACTCTTTAAAAAGTCTAATTTTATTCTGAGTCGCTGGGTTCTGCAGAAAATCACTGTCATGCCTATTAGATATCAGCATTCCTATCAAATCAACCACTTTGCCAGAAGACCAGCAATATTCTCGCTCAGTGTATATAATTTTACATCGACCAAGATCCAGGTCAAAGACATAAAAAGAAAAATGTCACTCCCCTCGCATCTTCTCCTCCATATTATTTAGACTAAATACCATCTTTAGCCTGTCCACATTCATCATCATCCATCCTAACAGCTAAACTTGAAATTCAAATTAAAATATCAATGTATTGTACGTACACACAGACACCCATATACAGAAATAATGGCCCTTGAACAAACAACATATTCCACCCCAGAACAAATGTGCAAATTATCCCTTCCACCACTTATCTTTAGAACAGTGAATAGTAATATATCTGTACTGCAATAAAAATGTGTTAGAAATGCCAAAGGTAATTCCTCACAGTGGCAAAAGGAAGACAGACTGTCCATCACAGAGCTCTGTGAAATGCAAAGTCTAGTCTGCAGCTCACATCTGAAGGAGAAAACCTGCAGGGTTCTTTTTTATGTCTGACTGATATACAGTAAGCTCTACACAAATCACGTGTTGCTAGTCCAGCAGTAGCTAAGACATAGCTAAACGCATAAAAAAGTGAAATAGTTAACTCATTTGAAATGCATTTTACAAAGAAATTTATAAGTAAATAATCTCATTAATATCACAGAATAAAATAAATAATATTCATATAAAATATTTATGTTTCTAAAAATGTGTTTACATCTTTATTCAGCATTCATCATTCTCGGTGTTTACGTTGATCTCGACAAATTTTGGTGAGATGTGAGAAGATGTGATATTTAGCTACTGCCTTTCTGTATGCAAGCAGATAAATTGACAAAAGCAGAAAAATATTTAAAAAGTCTTATTGCTTTGTGAAATATGTGAAAAGTGGAACCAAAAAGAATCATAAATGACCAGTCTCTCTAGCTAAACAACAAGACTTGGTCTATTTACTGGCTTTGAGTAATTTGGAAGGTATTACGCTAAGACTAAGATTTGAAACAGCTGAACTGAAAAACTGAAAAAAAAGATGTAAATTTTAACCTGCTACATCAAACTCCACCTCCAGGGTGACCTTATTGGCCAGAGCTGCATCTCGGAGCAGCTGATTGGCTTCTTCCAGTGTTCCATCCTCTGCTGGTATGCTGTTTATGGACAGTAGTCTGTCCCCAACCTGCAGCAATCCACACCTGTCAACAAACACACACACACACACACACAATAAAAAATCCATTATTACCTCACATACATGCTTTTAATCATCTCAACAGCTGGATATTTCAATAAAGTAATTTAGATATGTTTTGCTCAAGGGCACAGCAGCTGCTCGTCTTCCTGGGAGCCGTTTGTCCAGAGATTCGTTAACATCGATGCTATTTTCCTCAAGCCAACGAGGCCCATTACATGTCGAATGACAGGATTTCTGGCTTAGGAATGCATAACAAATTAGTCTAATTTACAAGGGCGGTCGATCTACCCACTGACGAGAGATTAAAGTATGAAACGAGGACAGGTGCTCTTCATTTGATACAGGCCTTCGACAGGTGCTCTTCATTTGATACAGGCCTTCTTGCCCCCCGTTTCATGCAGTCCCACAGAAAGTCTCAGGATGCTTGTTCAATTCAGTAAAAATGTTGCAATTTTTTTTAGTTTCCAACAAAAATCATTACTTTCATTAGTTTTCAAAAAATATATATCAAATTAGAAACAATCAGCAGTTTTACGTAAAAACATCAATTTAAAGTAGTAATAAATTTAAACCCGTATTATAGTTCTAAAAGAGCTGTTCTGAGCTAAAAAAAAAAAAGTTAATTATCATGCAGTCTCATTGGCTGCTTTTTAACTAGTAACACCTTTGCAATAACATAAAACACCAAACATTTTAGTGTCTTTAGTGTCTCTCTGGGATCCAATGACTACAACTGCAAATATTCTTCACTGTCAAACAAGCTTAAAAAGGATAAAAAGGAGAATAGCACTAAGTCAGAAGCACAGAATTTTGCTTGCTTGCCTCGATCATCTTCTGGCTCATGTTCACAACCTCTGTGCACCATCATTACCATAAACTGTAGGGCATCAGTTAGTGCCATTGGTTTGTAATTTTGTGTTAAGAAATTATACCAACCATTATGGGAGGAAGCTATATTAAATTTTGTCATTAGATGATTGTGTCTCCAAAGTGACATACAGTTGCAAGACCAGGGTCAGCCAGTCCCTGGAGGATTTGGGGCTAAAGGCGTTTCTCCAGGGCCCACCTGTGAAATCACTCGAACATGTGATCTGAATCGGCGACCTTCCGATCACAGGCAGAGCGTGAGTGACACAGAGCCACAGTCCAGCTCATATGTAAAAAACCAACCGAATACAGAAGCAGCTGAATAGCCAGGCATGGCGACCAGCAGATGTCCACGGTCTTAAAACTAGGTCAGCTGGATGTGACCACGATGCTGAGACAGAGGTCAGACACATTTGTATACATTAATAATAGGGTCAAGCAGGCCTACTGGGAACGGACAAATGAGGTAATGGAACCTTGGCAAAGACATTCGGAGTGCCTGAGAAAATCACTGAGAATGTGACAGTCAAACTATATATATATATATATATATATATATATATATATATATATATATATATATGACACATGTGACAAACGGTCTCATGAAAGGTGATTTTGGGGTCCCTTGTCCTTGCCTGGTAGCGGAATACAAATGATTAGGATGCTGAGCAGCGTAATTGACGCTGCACCGACAGTTTCGGCAGGTCAGTCATTTAGCTGGCAAGCTGACGGATGCACCATGTAGAGCTGGTGGCCAAGCGTCAGATTCTATTAGCTACCCGCTGACTGATCGCTAATCATCGGCATCTTGCAGGAGGGAGAAGTCAAGTGGCACTTTCTGTGGGTACGGGGCCATTTCTGGGTCCTGGAGAGGAAGGTGCTTAGCGTCACATCACGGAAACCTGAGGACGAACCTCACCGCAGCAATGAGGGAGACGGATGCCTTTAACGGCGACTCCGGAACAGCGAGGGCAAGGACACCAGATGAGGTCCTTCTGAGACTCGAGTTTACACGTGTGATATGTCACTCTAATGGGAAATTAAATGAAAAGGAAAAGATGATAATGAGATATCCAATTTCACAGCACACTTTGTAAACGAGACCCTGACATGCCTTGACTCCGAATATAATCCCAGCATTAAATCTCACTGATAACAGGCAGTCCTCCTGTTGCTATTCCTGCAGAGTCTTGACCCAGATATGAAAGTAATCAACTCTTACGCAGCCTGACAACTGCCAAGTGATTTCAAATGAGCTATAAAGAAAATGACTTTTTCCTTTTCAAGATCCCCGAAAGATAGGACTTATATGTAGAGTAATTTTAAAGGATCATGGTGTCTACCTGTAATTTAAAACTAAGCACTGGGGGGCAAGATGACCCACAGGGGTTCTGTAAGTATCTCACGCAGATCCATATCGACGGTAAGTGTGGCCTAAAAGTAGAACTACTTCGTTTGATTCATCATCTGCCCATTAGTTCTGCATAATTAATTATAGGTGACACTAGGGCCCATGGCAGGAAGGATAGGACACCCTCAACATAAACCAAATGTCTTTGGATTGAGGGAGCTGACTGAACTACATAGAGGACATGGGATTGGAAATGACACCCCCTAGAGGTGAAAGGCTGCAGTGCTGACCCATGAGATGCCACTTATTTGTTATGAGAAACATAAACTGGCATAATTTCACCTACACAACTGGATTCAGGGTAAAATTCCTTTAAGCGAGTATTTATTTAGGTCTGATTTCAACCAAACCGATCGCAATCGTTTGTGCTGTTAAAACTGTCCTTTGTGCAGCTTCCATGCAGAGATATTGCTTATTTACACAGTCACGTGACTTCGCTGTTAAGTTAGCCCCCCATTTGCCTCAGAACCGGTCTCAATATTTTGTGCTGTTTAAAATTTGTCTGTACTGTTATTTTTCTTAGTTATACCTCTTAGTTTATGCCTTTACGTCAGAGGTCACTAACAGGCGGGCCGGGTCCGGACCCAGAAGCTGTCCTATACGGACCCGGACCGATAGCCAAAACATGAAGTTATTATTTAAAACCTGACGGGACGCTTCTATTTTAACCGTCGCAGCGTTTGTAGTCTTTTTGGTAGTGGTTTAGCAGTAGAACCGCTGTTTCCCACGCCAATGAACGTCAAACGCCTTTGACCACCAAGCAAGACGTAATTCGGCGTATGCAGCCCTTTGCGCTAATGTGCCGTTAGTGTTAGTAGCAGCATTGAAGCTAAAACCACATCCAAAAAGCCGTAATGTTCCTGACAGAGTGACTGGTCTGTCCTGAAATCGTAAAGCTGAACAATTTTCAAATACAGTATGTATTATATAACATATTGGATAAGTAGACGTAGTTCATTGTTGATTTCATGTTCGTTGAAGTTTCTGCTTTTTAACATAAGTATAAAGTAATGCTATCTGTTATAAATAAACTCGGTTGAAAAAATTTACATTTTCATGGCTGCCAAATCTCAAGCATCTAGCATGACACGCTTTCAGACTCACGCTGGAAATCCGCACGTACTTAGTCAGCCCCGCCAGCCAAGATAGTGCTGAATAAATTCAGGATCTCACCCATATGCGTTTCGTATGTAGCACTTTGTATTCATTTTATGCTGCTATTTAATAAGGGGGCGCTGTATTTTCACGTGAGCAATGCCATTTTAGAAATTGGGGGGCGGGGGCGTTAATATTTGTGAGTTCTATACCTGGGCATTAACTATACACATACATATATACGTATTCATACATAGACATACATATTCTTCGCTATATTTTTACAAAGACAGTAAAACTTCATTATTGGACATTTTTATTTAACCGCCATGTGTAAGTAAGAGGGTCCATGGGAAGGTAAAGACATCACAGTACACAGTGCAGGCAAAATGACAAGAGTTTTTTATACATTGTTGTACAGTATTAAGCATTAACTGGTCGTGTTTGGTGCTGGGGCGTTCACTATCTTGTAGCAAAATGCTATGTGCATCTGCACATAATTGAGAGTTCTGTGATGTGCTTTGCCACTGTAAATGGCACACAATCACTTTTGACAACGCAAGAGCCACTTTCCATGCTGTCGTTTTGCTTTTTCACTCCCAAATTACACGTTCCCAAGAATCTTTACATCTCAAAGAATCGTACTGTGCTGTGATGAGTTGGTAGAACAGATGATGACCTGGGTCAAGCCTGCACGTAACAAGGCAGTATGGTCATTTGTGAAAATATCTAGCATGAGAATAAAATACGGTATCAGGCTGGCGGAGCTTAAACCATGCTGAATTGTGGTTTAGTATCCGTGTGGGGAGCAGAACTGTCAGAAAAACACATATTGATGTCTGGATATGCCATAGTTTTTCTAACCCTAACCCTAGCCTCAGTTTGCTAACCCTAACCCTAATTTGGGGCCTTAGGGTGAATCAACAGGTAGTTGGAAAGTAGGCAATATGCTACTAAAGCATGCTGAATTTTGTTCTCTCATCCGTGTGGGGAGCAGAACTGTCATAAAAACACATATTGATGTCTGGATATGCCATAGTTTCTCTAACCCTAACCCTAGCCTCAGTTTGCTAACCGTAATTTGGGGCCTTAGGGTGAATCAACAGGTAGTTGGAAAGTAGGCAATATGCTACTAAAGCATGCTGAATTTTGTTTTCTCATCCGTGTGGGGAGCAGAACTGTCATAAAAACATATGTTGATGTCTGGATATGCCATAGTTTTTCTAACCCTAACCCTAGCCTCAGTTTGCTAACCCTAATTTGGGGCCTTAGGGTGAATCAACAGGTAGTTGGAAAGTAGGCAATATGCTACTAAAGCATGCTGAATTTTGTTTTCTCATCCGTGTGGGGAGCAGAACTGTCATAAAAACATATGTTGATGTCTGGATATGCCATAGTTTTTCTAACCCTAACCCTAGCCTCAGTTTGCTAACCCTAACCCTAATTTGGGGCCTTAGGGTGAATCAACAGGTAGTTGGAAAGTAGGCAATATGCTACTAAAGCATGCTGAATTTTGTTTTCTCATCCGTGTGGGGAGCAGAACTGTCATAAAAACACATATTGATGTCTGGATATGCCATAGTTTCTCTAACCCTAAGCCTAGCCTCAGTTTGCTAACCGTAATTTGGGGCCTTAGGGTGAATCAACAGGTAGTTGGAAAGTAGGCAATATGCTACTAAAGCATGCTGAATTTTGTTTTCTCATCCGTGTGGGGAGCAGAACTGTCATAAAAACATATGTTGATGTCTGGATATGCCATAGTTTTTCTAACCCTAACCCTAGCCTCAGTTTGCTAACCCTAACCCTAATTTGGGGCCTTAGGGTGAATCAACAGGTAGTTGGAAAGTAGGCAATATGCTACTAAAGCATGCTGAATTTTGTTTTCTCATCCGTGTGGGGAGCAGAACTGTCATAAAAACATATGTTGATGTCTGGATATGCCATAGTTTTTCTAACCCTAACCCTAGCCTCAGTTTGCTAACCCTAATTTGGGGCCTTAGGGTGAATAAACAGGTAGTTGGAAAGTAGGCAATATGCTACTAAAGCATGCTGAATTTTGTTTTCTCATCCGTGTGGGGAGCAGAACTGTCATAAAAACACATATTGATGTCTGGATATGCCATAGTTTTTCTAACCCTAACCCTAGCCTCAGTTTGCTAACCCTAATTTGGGGCCTAAGGGTGAATCAACAGGTAGTTGGAAAGTAGGCAATATGCTACTAAAGCATGCTGAATTTTGTTTTCTCATCCGTGTGGGGAGCAGAACTGTCATAAAAACACATATTGATGTCTGGATATGCCATAGTTTCTCTAACCCTAACCCTAGCCTCAGTTTGCTAACCCTAATTTGGGGCCTTAGGGTGAATCAACAGGTAGTTGGAAAGTAGGCAATATGCTACTAAAGCATGCTGAATTTTGTTCTCTCATCCGTGTGGGGAGCAGAACTGTCATAAAAACACATATTGATGTCTGGATATGCCATAGTTTCTCTAACCCTAACCCTAGCCTCAGTTTGCTAACCCTAATTTGGGGCCTTAGGGTGAATCAACAGGTAGTTGGAAAGTAGGCAATATGCTACTAAAGCATGCTGAATTTTGTTCTCTCATTCGTGTGGGGAGCAGAACTGTCATAAAAACACATGATGATGTCTGGAAATGCCATAGTTTTTCTAACCCTAACCTCAGTTTGCTAACCCTAACCCTAATTTGGGGCCTTAGGGTGAATCAACAAGTTGTTGTAAAGTAGGCAGTATGCTACTAAAGCATGCTGAATCTTGTTTTCTCATCCGTGTGGGGAGCAGAACTGTCATAAAAACACATATTGATGTCTGGATATCCCAAAGTTTTTCTAACCCTAACCCTAGCCTCAGTTTGCTAACCCTAATTTGGGGCCTTAGGGTGAATCAACAGGTAGTTGGAAAGTAGGCAATATGCTACTAAAGCATGCTGAATTTTGTTTTCTCATCCGTGTGGTGAGCAGAACTGTCATAAAAACACATATTGATGTCTGGATATGCCATAGTTTTTCTAACCCTAACCCTAGCCTCAGTTTGCTAACCCTAACCGTAATTTGGGGCCTTAGGGTGAATCAACAGGTAGTTGGAAAGTAAGCAATATGCTACTAAAGCATGCTGAATTTTGTTTTCTCATCCGTGTGGGGAGCAGAACTGTCATAAAAACACATATTGATGTCTGGATATGCCATAGTTATTCTAACCCTAACCCTAGCCTCAGTTTGCTAACCCTAATTTGGGGCCTTAGGGTGAATCAACAGGTAGTTGGAAAGTAGGCAATATGCTACTAAATCATGCTGAATTGTGGTTTCCTATCCGTTTGGGCAGCAGAACTGTCATAAAAACACACGTTGATGTCTGTATATGCCATAGTTTTTCTAACCCTAACCCTAGCCTCAGTTTGCTAACCCTAACCCTAATTTGGGGCCTTAGGGTGAATCAACAGGTAGTTGGAAAGTAGGCAATATGCTACTAAAGCATGCTGAATTTTGTTCTCTCATCCGTGTGGGGAGCAGAACTGTCATAAAAACACATATTGATGTCTGGATATGCCATAGTTTCTCTAACCCTAACCCTAGCCTCAGTTTGCTAACCCTAATTTGGGGCCTTAGGGTGAATCAACAGGTAGTTGGAAAGTAAGCAATATGCTACTAAAGCATGCTGAATTTTGTTCTCTCATCCGTGTGGGGAGCAGAACTGTCATAAAAACACATATTGATGTCTGGATATGCCATAGTTTTTCTAACCCTAACCCTAGCCTCAGTTTGCTAACCCTAATTTGGCGCCATAGGGTGAATCAAAAGGTAGTTGGAAAGTAGGCAATATGCTACTAAAGCATGCTAAATTTTGTTTTCTCATCCGTGTGGGGAGCAGAACTGTCATAAAAACATATGTTGATGTCTGGATATGCCATAGTTTTTCTAACCCTAATCCTAGCCTCAGTTTGCTAACCCTAATTTGGCGCCATAGGGTGAATCAAAAGGTAGTTGGAAAGTAGGCAATATACTACTATAGCATGCTGAATTTTGTTTTCTCATCCGTGTGGGGAGCAGAACTGTCATAAAAACACATGATGATGTCTGGAAATGCCATAGTTTTTCTAACCTTAACCCTCGCCTCAGTTTGCTAAGCCTAACCCTAATTTGGGGCCTTAGGGTGAATCAACAGGTAGTTGGAAAGTAAGCAATATGCTACTAAAGCATGCTGAATTTTGTTTTCTCATCCGTGTGGGGAGCAGAACTGTCATAAAAACACATATTGATGTCTGGATATGCCATAGTTTTTCTAACCCTAACCCTAGCCTCAGTTTGCTAACCCTAATTTGGGGCCTTAGGGTGAATCAACAGGTAGTTGGAAAGTAGGCAATATGCTACTAAAGCATGCTGAATTTTGTTCTCTCATCCGTGTGGGGAGCAGAACTGTCATAAAAACACATGATGATGTCTGGAAATGCCATAGTTTTTCTAACCCTAACCCTAGCCTCAGTTTGCTAACCCTAACCCTAATTTGGGGCCTTAGGGTGAATCAACAAGTTGTTGTAAAGTAGGCAGTATGCTACTAAAGCATGCTGAATCTTGTTTTCTCATCCGTGTGGGGAGCAGAACTGTCATAAAAACACATATTGATGTCTGGATATCCCATAGTTTTTCTAACCCTAACCCTAGCCTCAGTTTGCTAACCCTAATTTGGGGCCTTAGGGTGAATCAACAGGTAGTTGGAAAGTAGGCAATATGCTACTAAAGCATGCTGAATTTTGTTTTCTCATCCGTGTGGTGAGCAGAACTGTCATAAAAACACATATTGATGTCTGGATATGCCATAGTTTTTCTAACCCTAACCCTAGCCTCAGTTTGCTAACCCTAACCGTAATTTGGGGCCTTAGGGTGAATCAACAGGTAGTTGGAAAGTAAGCAATATGCTACTAAAGCATGCTGAATTTTGTTTTCTCATCCGTGTGGGGAGCAGAACTGTCATAAAAACACATGTTGATCTCTGGATATGCCATAGTTTTTCTAACCCTAACCCTAGCCTCAGTTTGCTAACCCTAATTTGGCGCCATAGGGTGAATCAAAAGGTAGTTGGAAAGTAGGCAATATGCTACTAAAGCATGCTGAATTTTGTTTTCTCATCCGTGTGGTGAGCAGAACTGTCATAAAAACACATATTGATGTCTGGATATGCCATAGTTTTTCTAACCCTAACCCTAGCCTCAGTTTGCTAACCCTAACCGTAATTTGGGGCCTTAGGGTGAATCAACAGGTAGTTGGAAAGTAAGCAATATGCTACTAAAGCATGCTGAATTTTGTTTTCTCATCCGTGTGGGGAGCAGAACTGTCATAAAAACACATGTTGATCTCTGGATATGCCATAGTTTTTCTAACCCTAACCCTAGCCTCAGTTTGCTAACCCTAATTTGGCGCCATAGGGTGAATCAAAAGGTAGTTGGAAAGTAGGCAATATGCTACTAAAGCATGCTGAATTTTGTTTTCTCATCCGTGTGGGGAGCAGAACTGTCATAAAAACACACGATGATGTCTGGAAATGCCATAGTTTTTCTAACCCTAACCCTAGCCTCAGTTTGCTAACCCTAACCCTAATTTGGGGCCTTAGGGTGAATCAACAGGTTGTTGTAAAGTAGGCAATATGCTACTAAAGCATGCTGAATTTTGTTTTCTCATCCGTGTGGGGAGCAGAACTGTCATAAAAACACATGTTGATGTCTGGATATGCCATAGTTTTTCTAACCCTAACCCTAGCCTCAGTTTGCTAACCCTAATTTGGGGCCTTAGGGTGAATCAACAGGTAGTTGGAAAGTAGGCAATATGCTACTAAATCATGCTGAATTGTGGTTTCCTATCCGTTTGGGCAGCAGAACTGTCATAAAAACACACGTTGATGTCTGTATATGCCATAGTTTTTCTAACCCTAACCCTAGCCTCAGTTTGCTAACCCTAACCCTAATTTGGGGCCTTAGGGTGAATCAACAGGTAGTTGGAAAGTAGGCAATATGCTACTAAAGCATGCTGAATTTTGTTCTCTCATCCGTGTGGGGAGCAGAACTGTCATAAAAACACATGTTGATGTCTGGATATGCCATAGTTTTTCTAACCCTAACCCTAGCCTCAGTTTGCTAACCCTAATTTGGGGCCTTAGGGTGAATCAACAGGTAGTTGGAAAGTAGGCAATATGCTACTAAATCATGCTGAATTGTGGTTTCCTATCCGTTTGGGCAGCAGAACTGTCATAAAAACACACGTTGATGTCTGTATATGCCATAGTTTTTCTAACCCTAACCCTAGCCTCAGTTTGCTAACCCTAACCCTAATTTGGGGCCTTAGGGTGAATCAACAGGTAGTTGGAAAGTAGGCAATATGCTACTAAAGCATGCTGAATTTTGTTCTCTCATCCGTGTGGGGAGCAGAACTGTCATAAAAACACATATTGATGTCTGGATATGCCATAGTTTCTCTAACCCTAACCCTAGCCTCAGTTTCCTAACCCTAATTTGGGGCCTTACGGTGAATCAACAGGTAGTTGGAAAGTAAGCAATATGCTACTAAAGCATGCTGAATTTTGTTCTCTCATCCGTGTGGGGAGCAGAACTGTCATAAAAACACATATTGATGTCTGGATATGCCATAGTTTTTCTAACCCTAACCATAGCCTCAGTTTGCTAACCCTAATTTGGCGCCATAGGGTGAATCAAAAGGTAGTTGGAAAGTAGGCAATATGCTACTAAAGCATGCTAAATTTTGTTTTCTCATCCGTGTGGGGAGCAGAACTGTCATAAAAACATATGTTGATGTCTGGATATGCCATAGTTTTTCTAACCCTAATCCTAGCCTCAGTTTGCTAACCCTAATTTGGCGCCATAGGGTGAATCAAAAGGTAGTTGGAAAGTAGGCAATATACTACTATAGCATGCTGAATTTTGTTTTCTCATCCGTGTGGGGAGCAGAACTGTCATAAAAACACATGATGATGTCTGGAAATGCCATAGTTTTTCTAACCTTAACCCTCGCCTCAGTTTGCTAAGCCTAACCCTAATTTGGGGCCTTAGGGTGAATCAACAGGTAGTTGGAAAGTAAGCAATATGCTACTAAAGCATGCTGAATTTTGTTTTCTCATCCGTGTGGGGAGCAGAACTGTCATAAAAACACATATTGATGTCTGGATATGCCATAGTTTTTCTAACCCTAACCCTAGCCTCAGTTTGCTAACCCTAATTTGGGGCCTTAGGGTGAATCAACAGGTAGTTGGAAAGTAAGCAATATGCTACTAAAGCATGCTGAATTTTGTTTTCTCATCCGTGTGGGGAGCAGAACTGTCATAAAAACACATGTTGATGTCTGGATATGCCATAGTTTTTCTAACCCTAACCCTAGCCTCAGTTTGCTAACCCTAATTTGGGGCCTTAGGGTGAATCAACAGGTAGTTGGAAAGTAGGCAATATGCTACTAAATCATGCTGAATTGTGGTTTCCTATCCGTTTGGGCAGCAGAACTGTCATAAAAACACACGTTGATGTCTGTATATGCCATAGTTTTTCTAACCCTAACCCTAGCCTCAGTTTGCTAACCCTAACCCTAATTTGGGGCCTTAGGGTGAATCAACAGGTAGTTGGAAAGTAGGCAATATGCTACTAAAGCATGCTGAATTTTGTTCTCTCATCCGTGTGGGGAGCAGAACTGTCATAAAAACACATATTGATGTCTGGATATGCCATAGTTTCTCTAACCCTAACCCTAGCCTCAGTTTGCTAACCCTAATTTGGGGCCTTAGGGTGAATCAACAGGTAGTTGGAAAGTAAGCAATATGCTACTAAAGCATGCTGAATTTTGTTCTCTCATCCGTGTGGGGAGCAGAACTGTCATAAAAACACATATTGATGTCTGGATATGCCATAGTTTTTCTAACCCTAACCATAGCCTCAGTTTGCTAACCCTAATTTGGCGCCATAGGGTGAATCAAAAGGTAGTTGGAAAGTAGGCAATATGCTACTAAAGCATGCTAAATTTTGTTTTCTCATCCGTGTGGGGAGCAGAACTGTCATAAAAACATATGTTGATGTCTGGATATGCCATAGTTTTTCTAACCCTAATCCTAGCCTCAGTTTGCTAACCCTAATTTGGGGCCTTAGGGTGAATCAACAGGTAGTTGGAAAGTAGGCAATATGCTACTAAAGCATGCTGAATTTTGTTTTCTCATCCGTGTGGGGAGCAGAACTGTCATAAACACATATATTGATGTCTGGATATGCCATAGTTTTTCTAACCCTAACCCTAGCCTCAGTTTGCTAACCCTAATTTGGGGCCTTAGTGTGAATCAACAGGTAGTTGGAAAGTAGGCAATATGCTACTAAAGCATGCTGAATTTTGTTTTCTCATCCGTGTGGGGAGCAGAACTGTCATAAAAACACATATTGATGTCTGGATATGCCATAGTTTCTCTAACCCTAACCCTAGCCTCAGTTTGCTAACCCTAATTTGGGGCCTTAGGGTGAATCAACAGGTAGTTGGAAAGTAGGCAATATGCTACTAAAGCATGCTGAATTTTGTTTTCTCATCCGTGTGGGGAGCAGAACTGTCATAAAAACACATATTGATGTCTGGATATGCCATAGTTTCTCTAACCCTAACCCTAGCCTCAGTTTGCTAACCCTAATTTGGGGCCTTACGGTGAATCAACAGGTTGTTGGAAAGTAGGCAATATGCTACTAAAGCATGCTGAATTTTGTTTTCTCATCCGTGTGGGGAGCAGAACTGTCATAAAAACACATATTGATGTCTGGATATGCCATAGTTTCTCTAACCCTAACCCTAGCCTCAGTTTGCTAACCGTAATTTGGGGCCTTAGGGTGAATCAACAGGTAGTTGGAAAGTAGGCAATATGCTACTAAAGCATGCTGAATTTTGTTTTCTCATCCGTGTGGGGAGCAGAACTGTCATAAAAACACATATTGATGTCTGGATATGCCATAGTTTCTCTAACCCTAGCCTCAGTTTGCTAACCCTAATTTGGGGCCTTAGGGTGAATCAACAGGTAGTTGGAAAGTAGGCAATATGCTACTAAAGCATGCTGAATTTTGTTTTCTCATCCGTGTGGGGAGCAGAACTGTCATAAACACATATATTGATGTCTGGATATGCCATAGTTTTTCTAACCCTAACCATAGCCTCAGTTTGCTAACCCTAATTTGGGGCCTTAGGGTGAATCAACAGGTAGTTGGAAAGTAGGCAATATGCTACTAACTCTATGGAGGGCACCAGGGGCCCCTTGCATGGGGGGGCATTTCTTCCCTCTTTGGAATAATTACCTTATAACTTCAGATATAAAAGTCACAGACACATGCCTGATACCTAAAATCAGAGTTGACCCCTTTACAATTGATTGTAGGAAGTTCAATAACGAAATGAATAACCTGTGTATAATTTATGGACATGCGAATATAACAAAAACAGTTGGAAAAATACAAAAACCTGTCTTTGTGTCTTGGATTTTTGTAAATATTTCAAAAACTACATGATGGAATAGGTCCAATTTTAAAAATCTGGTTCCCAAACTTGTTTTCTACATGTGTGCCCAATTTCATATCATTTGATGCAGCCCAACAGGTTTTACGGAGGAAAGAGCAAATGGTGCAACTGGGAGCCTTTCCTATCCAAAACCTAACCTAAACTAATCTGAAACTTATCCAAAATGGCAATAGTGTAACTAGCAGTGTTTTTTGGGGTAGCAACTTTCTTTCTAAATGCATTACCACTTATAGGTCATAAGTAACAATTTGTCACACATCATCACCACACATTTGTAGGAAAATCTATATTTTATTCACACGACTTGTGCCAAACTTATCCAAAACCTATCCAAAACCTATCCAAACTGGCCACAGTGTAACTAGCAGTGTTTTTTGGGGTAGCGTCTTTCTTTCTAAATGCATTACCACTTATGGGTCATAAGTAACATTTTGTCACACAAAATCACCACACATTTGTAGGAAAATCTATATTTTATTCACACGACTTGTGCCAAACCTATCCAAAACCTATCCAAAATGGCCGCAGTGTAACTAGCAGTGTTTTGGGATAGCGTCTTTCTTTCTAAATGCATTACCACTTATGGGTCATAAGAAACATTTTGTTTCTAACCCTAACCCTGCATAACTGTGCCCAAACAAAGCCCGACAAGTGCCCCGCATAACTGTGCCCAAACAAAGCCCGACAAGTGCCCCGCATAACTTTGCCCAAACAAAGCCCGACAAGTGCCCCGCATAACTTTGCCCAAACAAAGCTGACAAGTGCCCCGCATAACTTTGCCCAAACAAAGCCGACAAGTACCGTACATAATGTTGCCCAAACAAAGCCGACAAGTACTGTACATAACTTTGCTCAAACAAGGCCGACAAGTGCCCCGCATAACTTTGCCCAAACAAAGCCCCGCGTAACTTTGCCCAAGTGAAAGCCAAAAGCGCTGCATTACTTTGCACACTTCAAAGCTTGACAAAGGCGATGCGGAACTTTTCCCAATGTACCACAATACAAGTGTTACCAAAGCAAATGTTAATTGTAATTTACTGAATCACGGAATTATAAAAATCTATAGAATAAAAGAGTAAACTGTAAATAAATGTACTTATGTCGAGCGTTGCATCCTCTCCGCGCAAAAAAGCGTCCTCCTCCATCGAATCAATGGATAAAAGCGACACTTTCTTCCCCCGAACCACACTTCAAAATCATCTTCTGTGCTTTCTCAACAGTGAAAGTCATCCGAGCCATTTTTCTTCAGTCAAAAAAGTTGTTGTCCGAAAATAACTGGGTAAACTCACGGAGACTACGTGCGTAATGCGTAATCGAGACACTCCCACAAATACTGCACCTGCAGATAATAAGTTGCGCATTCATGTCCCCAGCGCGAAAAACAATGCCCAATCAGCACATCCCATACCATTTTGCAAACCTTAGACACACCTCTATTGGATGAAGCAAATGACACTGTAATTTGATGTTCATGTAAAAAGTTTATTATGGTGAAACATAACCATGGGCAAAGGTTCAGTGCGTAAAAAATAATGTGCTAGCAGGGAAGCAGAGCATATATCTGAAAAAATACTTGACAATGAAGGATTACAGTGATTGATTTATGTACATAAGAGATCAAGCTTTCAAACGAGGGTAACTTTGTCATTTTATTCATTGGTTTTCTTCTAAAACTCTGAAGATAATAAACATTGCACGAATGTACAGAATGCCGACTGACATTTTTCCGCGATGAGTGAGCAAGCTATTTCAGAGCATTACAGTCATATTTATGGAAAAATGCGTGTTTTGTCTTAATACTGTGACGGTTTATGAATTATTGGCCGTGAAAGAAATAGATTGAAGTGCTTAGTTTTCATTTTATTAACACTTATATTTTACTTCCTGACACTCGACCCGTTTAAAGATGGCTACCATGGTCATTTTATTTTTACTTGTTACAAAAAAACCATGGCACAAAAATTGCGCAACTTTCTACAGATATTATCTGAAAGGTTTTTTGTAGTGTAACAAGCCGTTTTTGGTTGATTTGATACATTTGTTTCTTTTATTGAACGTCATTTTTTTTTGTTATTGAAAATTTGGACGTATGCGTCCGAACCACTAGGCGGCGACAATGAAAGAGCTAAAGCATGCTGAATTTTGTTCTCTCATCCGTGTGGGGAGCAGAACTGTCATAAAAACACATATTAATGTCTGGATATGCCATAGTTTCTCTAACCCTAACCCTAGCCTCAGTTTGCTAACCCTAATTTGGGGCCTTAGGGTGAATCAACAGGTAGTTGGAAAGTAGGCAATTTGCTACTAAAGCATGCTGAATTTTGTTCTCTCATCCGTGTGGGGAGCAGAACTGTCATAAAAACACATATTGATGTCTGGATATGCCATAGTTTCTCTAACCCTAACCCTAGCCTCAGTTTGCTAACCCTAATTTGGGGCCTTAGGGTGAATCAACAGGTAGTTGGAAAGTAAGCAATATGCTACTAAAGCATGCTGAATTTTGTTTTCTCATCCGTGTGGGGAGCAGAACTGTCATAAAAACACATGATGATGTCTGGATATGCCATAGTTTTTCTAAGCTTAACCCTCGCCTCAGTTTGCTAAGCCTAACCCTAATTTGGGGCCTTAGGGTGAATGAACAGGTTGCTGTAAAGTAGGCAATATGCTACTAAAGCATGCTGAATTTTGTTTTCTCATCCGTGTGGGGAGCAGAACTGTCATAAAAACACATGTTGATGTCTGGATATGCCATAGTTTTTCTAACCCTAACCCTAGCCTCAGTTTGCTAACCCTAATTTGGCGCCATAGGGTGAATCAAAAGGCAGTTGGAAAGTAGGCAATATGCTACTAAAGCATGCTAAATTTTGTTTTCTCATCCGTGTGGGGAGCAGAACTGTCATAAAAACATATGTTGATGTCTCGATATGCCATAGTTTTTCTAACCCTAACCCTAGCCTCAGTTTGCTAACCCTAACCATAATTTGGGGCCTTAAGGTGAATCAACAGGTAGTTGGAAAGTAGGCAATATGCTATTAAAGCATGCTGAATTTTGTTTTCTCATCCGTGTGGGGAGCAGAACTGTCATAAACACATATATTGGTGTATGGATATCCCATAGTTTTTCTAACCCTAACCCTAGCCTCAGTTTGCTAACCCTAATTTGGGGCCTTAGGGTGAATCAACAGGTAGTTGGAAAGTAGGCAATATGCTACTAAAGCATGCTGAATTTTGTTTTCTCATCCGTGTGGGGAGCAGAACTGTCATAAAAACACATATTGATGTCTGGATATGCCATAGTTTCTCTAACCCTAACCCTAGCCTCAGTTTGCTAACCCTAATTTGGGGCCTTACGGTGAATCAACAGGTAGTTGGAAAGTAGGCAATATGCTACTAAAGCATGCTGAATTTTGTTTTCTCATCCGTGTGGGGAGCAGAACTGTCATAAACACATATATTGATGTCTGGATATGCCATAGTTTTTCTAACCCTAACCATAGCCTCAGTTTGATAACCCTAATTTGGGGCCTTAGGGTGAATCAACAGGTAGTTGGAAAGTAGGCAATATGCTACTAAAGCATGCTGAATTTTGTTCTCTCATCCGTGTGGGGAGCAGAACTGTCATAAAAACACATATTAATGTCTGGATATGCCATAGTTTCTCTAACCCTAACCCTAGCCTCAGTTTGCTAACCTTAATTTGGGGCCTTACGGTGAATCAACAGGTAGTTGGAAAGTAGGCAATTTGCTACTAAAGCATGCTGAATTTTGTTCTCTCATCCGTGTGGGGAGCAGAACTGTCATAAAAACACATATTGATGTCTGGATATGCCATAGTTTCTCTAACCCTAACCCTAGCCTCAGTTTGCTAACCCTAACCCTAATTTGGGGCCTTAGGGTGAATCAACAGGTAGTTGGAAAGTAAGCAATATGCTACTAAAGCATGCTGAATTTTGTTTTCTCATCCGTGTGGGGAGCAGAACTGTCATAAAAACACATATTGATGTCTGGATATGCCATAGTTTTTCTAACCCTAACCCTAGCCTCAGTTTGCTAACCGTAATTTGGGGCCTTAGGGTGAATCAAAAGGTAGTTGTAAAGTAGGCAATATACTACTATAGCATGCTGAATTTTGTTTTCTCATCCGTGTGGGGAGCAGAACTGTCATAAAAACACATGATTATGTCTGGATATGCCATAGTTTTTCTAACCTTAACCCTAGCCTCAGTTTGCTAAGCCTAACCCTAATTTGGGGCCTTAGGGTGAATCAACAGGTAGTTGGATACTAGGCAATATGCTACTAAAGCATGCTGAATTTTGTTTTCTCATCCGTGTGGGGAGCAGAACTGTCATAAAAACACATATTGATGTCTGGATATGCCATAGTTTCTCTAACCCTAACCCTAGCCTCAGTTTGCTAACCCTAATTTGGGGCCTTAGGGTGAATCAACAGGTTGTTGGAAAGTAGGCAATATGCTACTAAAGCATGCTGAATATTGTTTTCTCATCCGTGTGGGGAGCAGAACTGTCATAAAAACACATGTTGATGTCTGGATATGCCATAGTTTTTCTAACCCTAACCCTAGCCTCAGTTTGCTAACCCTAATTTGGCGCCATAGGGTGAATCAAAAGGTAGTTGGAAAGTAGGCAATATACTACTATAGCATGCTGAATTTTGTTTTCTCATCCGTGTGGGGAGCAGAACTGTCATAAAAACACATGATGATGTCTGGAAATGCCATAGTTTTTCTAACCTTAACCCTCGCCTCAGTTTGCTAAGCCTAACCCTAATTTGGGGCCTTAGGGTGAATGAACAGGTTGCTGTAAAGTAGGCAATATGCTACTAAAGCATGCTGAATTTTGTTTTCTCATCCGTGTGGGGAGCAGAACTGTCATAAAAACACATGTTGATGTCTGGATATGCCATAGTTTTTCTAACCGTAACCCTAGCCTCAGTTTGCTAACCCTAATTTGGCGCCATACGGTGAATCAAAAGGTAGTTGGAAAGTAGGCAATATGCTACTAAAGCATGCTGAATTTTGTTTTCTCATCCGTGTGGGGAGCAGAACTGTCATAAAAACACATGATGATGTCTGGAAATGCCATAGTTTTTCTAGCCCTAACCCTAGCCTCAGTTTGCTAACCCTAACCATAATTTGGGGCCTTAGGGTGAATCAACAGGTTGTTGTAAATTAGGCAATATGCTACTAAAGCATGCTGAATTTTGTTTTCTCATCCGTGTGGGGAGCAGAACTGTCATAAACACATATACTGATGTCTGGATATGCCATAGTTTTTCTAACCCTAACCCTAGCCTCAGTTTGCTAACCCTAATTTGGGGCCTTATGGTGAATCAACAGGTAGTTGGAAAGTAGGCAATATGCTACTAAAGCATGCTGAATTTTGTTTTCTCATCCGTGTGGGGAGCAGAACTGTCATAAAAACACATATTGATGTCTGGATATCCCATAATTTTTCTAACCCTAACCCTAGCCTCAGTTTGCTAACCCTAATTTGGGGCCTTAGGGTGAATCAACAGGTAGTTGGAAAGTAGGCAATATGCTACTAAAGCATGCTGAATTTTGTTTTCTCATCCGTGTGGTGAGCAGAACTGTCATAAAAACACATATTGATGTCTGGATATGCCATAGTTTTTCTAACCCTAACCCTAGCCTCAGTTTGCTAACCCTAACCGTAATTTGGGGCCTTAGGGTGAATCAACAGGTAGTTGGAAAGTAAGCAATATGCTACTAAAGCATGCTGAATTTTGTTTTCTCATCCGTGTGGGGAGCAGAACTGTCATAAAAACACATATTGATGTCTGGATATGCCATAGTTTTTCTAACCCTAACCCTAGCCTCAGTTTGCTAACCCTAATTTGGGGCCTTAGGGTGAATCAACAGGTAGTTGGAAAGTAAGCAATATGCTACTAAAGCATGCTGAATTTTGTTTTCTCATCCGTGTGGGGAGCAGAACTGTCATAAAAACACATGTTGATCTCTGGATATGCCATAGTTTTTCTAACCCTAACCCTAGCCTCAGTTTGCTAACCCTAATTTGGCGCCATAGGGTGAATCAAAAGGTAGTTGGAAAGTAGGCAATATGCTACTAAAGCATGCTGAATTTTGTTTTCTCATCCGTGTGGGGAGCAGAACTGTCATAAAAACACACGATGATGTCTGGAAATGCCATAGTTTTTCTAACCCTAACCCTAGCCTCAGTTTGCTAACCCTAACCCTAATTTGGGGCCTTAGGGTGAATCAACAGGTTGTTGTAAAGTAGGCAATATGCTACTAAAGCATGCTGAATTTTGTTTTCTCATCCGTGTGGGGAGCAGAACTGTCATAAAAACACATGTTGATGTCTGGATATGCCATAGTTTTTCTAACCCTAACCCTAGCCTCAGTTTGCTAACCCTAATTTGGGGCCTTAGGGTGAATCAACAGGTAGTTGGAAAGTAGGCAATATGCTACTAAATCATGCTGAATTGTGGTTTCCTATCCGTTTGGGCAGCAGAACTGTCATAAACACATATATTGATGTCTGGAAATGCCATAGTTTTTCTAACCCTAACCCTAGCCTCAGTTTGCTAACCCTAACCCTAATTTGGGGCCTTAGGGTGAATCAACAGGTAGTTGGAAAGTAGGCAATATGCTACTAAAGCATGCTGAATTTTGTTCTCTCATCCGTGTGGGGAGCAGAACTGTCATAAAAACACATATTGATGTCTGGATATGCCATAGTTTCTCTAACCCTAACCCTAGCCTCAGTTTGCTAACCCTAACCCTAATTTGGGGCCTTAGGGTGAATCAACAGGTAGTTGGAAAGTAGGCAATATGCTACTAAAGCATGCTGAATTTTGTTCTCTCATCCGTGTGGGGAGCAGAACTGTCATAAAAACACATATTGATGTCTGGATATGCCATAGTTTCTCTAACCCTAACCCTAGCCTCAGTTTGCTAACCCTAATTTGGGGCCTTAGGGTGAATCAACAGGTAGTTGGAAAGTAAGCAATATGCTACTAAAGCATGCTGAATTTTGTTCTCTCATCTGTGTGGGGAGCAGAACTGTCATAAAAACACATATTGATGTCTGGATATGCCATAGATTTTCTAACCCTAACCCTAGCCTCAGTTTGCTAACCCTAATTTGGCGCCATAGGGTGAATCAAAAGGTAGTTGGAAAGTAGGCAATATGCTACTAAAGCATGCTAAATTTTGTTTTCTCATCCGTGTGGGGAGCAGAACTGTCATAAAAACATATGTTGATGTCTCGATATGCCATAGTTTTTCTAACCCTAAACCGGCGCCATATGGTGAATCAAAAGGTAGTTGGAAAGTTGGCAATATGCTACTAAAGCATGCTGAATTTTGTTTTCTCATCCGTGTGGGGAGCAGAACTGTCATAAAAACACTCGATGATGTCTGGAAATGCCATAGTTTTTCTAACCCTAGCCTCAGTTTGCTAACCCTAACCCTAATTTGGGGCCTTAGGGTGAATCAACAGGTTGTTGTAAAGAAGGCAATATGCTACTAAAGCATGCTGAATTTTGTTTTCTCATCCGTGTGGGGAGCAGAACTGTCATAAAAACACATATTGATGTCTGGATATGCCTTAGTTTCTCTAACCCTAACCCTAGCCTCAGTTTGCTAACCCTAATTTGGGGCCTTAGGGTGAATCAACAGGTAGTTGGAAAGTAAGCAATATGCTACTAAAGCATGCTGAATTTTGTTCTCTCATCCGTGTGGGGAGCAGAACTGTCATAAAAACACATATTGATGTCTGGATATGCCATAGTTTTTCTAACCCTAACCCTAGCCTCAGTTTGCTAACCCTAATTTGGCGCCATAGGGTGAATCAAAAGGTAGTTGGAAAGTAGGCAATATGCTACTAAAGCATGCTAAATTTTGTTTTCTCATCCGTGTGGGGAGCAGAACTGTCATAAACACATATATTGAAGTATGGATATCCCATAGTTTTTCTAACCCTAACCCTAGCCTCAGTTTGCTAACCCTAATTTGGGGGCTTAGGGTGAATCAACAGGTAGTTGGAAAGTAGGCAATATGCTACTAGAGCATGCTGAATTTTGTTTTCTCATCCGTGTGGGGAGCAGAACTGTCATAAAAACACATATTGATGTCTGGATATGCCATAGTTTCTCTAACCATAACCCTAGCCTCAGTTTGCTAACCCTAATTTGGGGCCTTACGGTGAATCAACAGGTAGTTGGAAATTAGGCAATATGCTACTAAAGCATGCTGAATTTTGTTTTCTCATCTGTGTGGGGAGCAGAACTGTCATAAAAACACATGTTGATGTCTGGATATGCCATAGTTTTTCTAACCCTAACCCTAGCCTCAGTTTGCTAACCCTAATTTGGCGCCATACGGTGAATCAAAAGGTAGTTGGAAAGTAGGCAATATGCTACGAAAGCATGCTGAATTTTGTTTTCTCATCCGTGTGGGGAGCAGAACTGTCATAAAAACACATGATGATGTCTGGAAATGCCATAGTTTTTCTAACCCTAACCGTAGCCTCAGTTTGCTAACCCTAACCCTAATTTGGGGCCTTAGGGTGAATCAACAGGTTGTTGTAAAGTAGGCAATATGCTACTAAAGCATGCTGAATTTTGTTCTCTCATCCGTGTGGGGAGCAGAACTGTCATAAAAACACATATTGATGTCTGGATATGCCATAGTTTCTCTAACCCTAACCCTAGCCACAGTTTGCTAACCCTAATTTGGGGCCTTAGGGTGAATCAACAGGTAGTTGGAAAGTAGGCAATATGCTAATAATGCCTGCTGAATTTTGTTTTCTCATCCGTGTGGGGAGCAGAACTGTCATAAACACATATATTGATGTCTGGATATGCCATAGTTTTTCTAACCCTAACCCTAGCCTCAGTTTGCTAACCCTAATTTGGGGCCTTAGGGTGAATCAACAGGTAGTTGGAAAGTAGGCAATATGCTACTAAAGCATGCTGAATTTTGTTCTCTCATCCGTGTGGGGAGCAGAACTGTCATAAAAACACACGTTGATGTCTGTATATGCCATAGTTTCTCTAACCCTAACCCTAGCCTCAGTTTGCTAACCCTAATTTGGGGCCTTAGGGTGAATCAACAGGTAGTTGGAAAGTAGGCAATTTGCTACTAAAGCATGCTGAATTTTGTTCTCTCATCCGTGTGGGGAGCAGAACTGTCATAAAAACACATATTGATGTCTGGATATGCCATAGTTTCTCTAACCCTAACCCTAGCCTCAGTTTGCTAACCCTAACCCTAATTTGCGGCCTTAGGGTGAATCAACAGGTAGTTGGAAAGTAAGCAATATGCTACTAAAGCATGCTGAATTTTGTTTTCTCATCCGTGTGGGGAGCAGAACTGTCATAAAAACACATATTGATGTCTGGATATGCCATAGTTTTTCTAACCCTAACCCTAGCCTCAGTTTGCTAACCCTAATTTGGGGCCTTAGGGTGAATCAAAAGGTAGTTGGAAAGTAGGCAATATACTACTATAGCATGCTGAATTTTGTTTTCTCATCCGTGTGGGGAGCAGAACTGTCATAAAAACACATGATGATGTCTGGATATGCCATAGTTTTTCTAACCTTAACCCTAGCCTCAGTTTGCTTAGCCTAACCCTAATTTGGGGCCTTAGGGTGAATCAACAGGTAGTTGGAAAGTAGGCAATATGCTACTAAAGCATGCTGAATTTTGTTTTCTCATCCGTGTGGGGAGCAGAACTGTCATAAAAAAACATATTGATGTCTGGATATGCCATAGTTTCTCTAACCCTAACCCTAGCCTCAGTTTGCTAACCCTAATTTGGGGCCTTAGGGTGAATCAACAGGTTGTTGGAAAGTAGGCAATATGCTACTAAAGCATGCTGAATTTTGTTTTCTCATCCGTGTGGGGAGCAGAACTGTCATAAAAACACATGTTGATCTCTGGATATGCCATAGTTTTTCTAACCCTAACCCTAGCCTCAGTTTGCTAACCCTAATTTGGCGCCATAGGGTGAATCAAAAGGTAGTTGGAAAGTAGGCAATATGCTACTAAAGCATGCTGAATTTTGTTTTCTCATCCGTGTGGGGAGCAGAACTGTCATAAAAACACACGATGATGTCTGGAAATGCCATAGTTTTTCTAACTCTAACCCTAGCCTCAGTTTGCTAACCCTAATCCTAATTTGGGGCCTTAGGGTGAATCAACAGGTTGTTGTAAAGTAGGCAATATGCTACTAAAGCATGCTGAATTTTGTTTTCTCATCCGTGTGGGGAGCAGAACTGTCATAAAAACACATGTTGATGTCTGGATATGCCATAGTTTTTCTAACCCTAACCCTAGCCTCAGTTTGCTAACCCTAATTTGGGGCCTTAGGGTGAATCAACAGGTAGTTGGAAAGTAGGCAATATGCTACTAAATCATGCTGAATTGTGGTTTCCTATCCGTTTGGGCAGCAGAACTGTCATAAAAACACACGTTGATGTCTGTATATGCCATAGTTTTTCTAACCCTAACCCTAGCCTCAGTTTGCTAACCCTAACCCTAATTTGGGGCCTTAGGGTGAATCAACAGGTAGTTGGAAAGTAGGCAATATGCTACTAAAGCATGCTGAATTTTGTTCTCTCATCCGTGTGGGGAGCAGAACTGTCATAAAAACACATATTGATGTCTGGATATGCCATAGTTTCTCTAACCCTAACCCTAGCCTCAGTTTGCTAACCCTAATTTGGGGCCTTAGGGTGAATCAACAGGTAGTTGGAAAGTAAGCAATATGCTACTAAAGCATGCTGAATTTTGTTCTCTCATCCGTGTGGGGAGCAGAACTGTCATAAAAACACATATTGATGTCTGGATATGCCATAGTTTTTCTAACCCTAACCCTAGCCTCAGTTTGCTAACCCTAATTTGGCGCCATAGGGTGAATCAAAAGGTAGTTGGAAAGTAGGCAATATGCTACTAAAGCATGCTAAATTTTGTTTTCTCATCCGTGTGGGGAGCAGAACTGTCATAAAAACATATGTTGATGTCTGGATATGCCATAGTTTTTCTAACCCTAATCCTAGCCTCAGTTTGCTAACCCTAATTTGGCGCCATAGGGTGAATCAAAAGGTAGTTGGAAAGTAGGCAATATACTACTATAGCATGCTGAATTTTGTTTTCTCATCCGTGTGGGGAGCAGAACTGTCATAAAAACACATGATGATGTCTGGAAATGCCATAGTTTTTCTAACCTTAACCCTCGCCTCAGTTTGCTAAGCCTAACCCTAATTTGGGGCCTTAGGGTGAATCAACAGGTAGTTGGAAAGTAAGCAATATGCTACTAAAGCATGCTGAATTTTGTTTTCTCATCCGTGTGGGGAGCAGAACTGTCATAAAAACACATATTGATGTCTGGATATGCCATAGTTTTTCTAACCCTAACCCTAGCCTCAGTTTGCTAACCCTAATTTGGGGCCTTAGGGTGAATCAACAGGTAGTTGGAAAGTAGGCAATATACTACTATAGCATGCTGAATTTTGTTTTCTCATCCGTGTGGGGAGCAGAACTGTCATAAAAACACATGATGATGTCTGGAAATGCCATAGTTTTTCTAACCTTAACCCTCGCCTCAGTTTGCTAAGCCTAACCCTAATTTGGGGCCTTAGGGTGAATCAACAGGTAGTTGGAAAGTAAGCAATATGCTACTAAAGCATGCTGAATTTTGTTTTCTCATCCGTGTGGGGAGCAGAACTGTCATAAAAACACATATTGATGTCTGGATATGCCATAGTTTTTCTAACCCTAACCCTAGCCTCAGTTTGCTAACCCTAATTTGGGGCCTTAGGGTGAATCAACAGGTAGTTGGAAAGTAGGCAATATGCTACTAAAGCATGCTGAATTTTGTTCTCTCATCCGTGTGGGGAGCAGAACTGTCATAAAAACACATATTGATGTCTGGATATGCCATAGTTTTTCTAACCCTAACCCTAGCCTCAGTTTGCTAACCCTAACCGTAATTTGGGGCCTTAGGGTGAATCAACAGGTAGTTGGAAAGTAAGCAATATGCTACTAAAGCATGCTGAATTTTGTTTTCTCATCCGTGTGGGGAGCAGAACTGTCATAAAAACACATATTGATGTCTGGATATGCCATAGTTTTTCTAACCCTAACCCTAGCCTCAGTTTGCTAACCCTAATTTGGGGCCTTAGGGTGAATCAACAGGTAGTTGGAAAGTAAGCAATATGCTACTAAAGCATGCTGAATTTTGTTTTCTCATCCGTGTGGGGAGCAGAACTGTCATAAAAACACATGTTGATCTCTGGATATGCCATAGTTTTTCTAACCCTAACCCTAGCCTCAGTTTGCTAACCCTAATTTGGCGCCATAGGGTGAATCAAAAGGTAGTTGGAAAGTAGGCAATATGCTACTAAAGCATGCTGAATTTTGTTTTCTCATCCGTGTGGGGAGCAGAACTGTCATAAAAACACACGATGATGTCTGGAAATGCCATAGTTTTTCTAACCCTAACCCTAGCCTCAGTTTGCTAACCCTAACCCTAATTTGGGGCCTTAGGGTGAATCAACAGGTAGTTGGAAAGTAGGCAATATGCTACTAAAGCATGCTGAATTTTGTTCTCTCATCCGTGTGGGGAGCAGAACTGTCATAAAAACACATATTGATGTCTGGATATGCCATAGTTTCTCTAACCCTAACCCTAGCCTCAGTTTGCTAACCCTAATTTGGGGCCTTAGGGTGAATCAACAGGTAGTTGGAAAGTAAGCAATATGCTACTAAAGCATGCTGAATTTTGTTCTCTCATCCGTGTGGGGAGCAGAACTGTCATAAAAACACATATTGATGTCTGGATATGCCATAGTTTTTCTAACCCTAACCCTAGCCTCAGTTTGCTAACCCTAATTTGGCGCCATAGGGTGAATCAAAAGGTAGTTGGAAAGTAGGCAATATGCTACTAAAGCATGCTAAATTTTGTTTTCTCATCCGTGTGGGGAGCAGAACTGTCATAAAAACATATGTTGATGTCTGGATATGCCATAGTTTTTCTAACCCTAATCCTAGCCTCAGTTTGCTAACCCTAATTTGGCGCCATAGGGTGAATCAAAAGGTAGTTGGAAAGTAGGCAATATACTACTATAGCATGCTGAATTTTGTTTTCTCATCCGTGTGGGGAGCAGAACTGTCATAAAAACACATGATGATGTCTGGAAATGCCATAGTTTTTCTAACCTTAACCCTCGCCTCAGTTTGCTAAGCCTAACCCTAATTTGGGGCCTTAGGGTGAATCAACAGGTAGTTGGAAAGTAAGCAATATGCTACTAAAGCATGCTGAATTTTGTTTTCTCATCCGTGTGGGGAGCAGAACTGTCATAAAAACACATGTTGATCTCTGGATATGCCATAGTTTTTCTAACCCTAACCATAGCCTCAGTTTGCTAACCCTAATTTGGCGCCATAGGGTGAATCAAAAGGTAGTTGGAAAGTAGGCAATATGCTACTAAAGCAAGCTGAATTTTGTTTTCTCATCCGTGTGGGGAGCAGAACTGTCATAAAAACACACGATGATGTCTGGAAATGCCATAGTTTTTCTAACCCTAACCCTAGCCTCAGTTTGCTAAACCTAACCCTAATTTGGGGCCTTAGGGTGAATCAACAGGTTGTTGTAAAGTAGGCAATATGCTACTAAAGCATGCTGAATTTTGTTTTCTCATCCGTGTGGGGAGCAGAACTGTCATAAAAACACATGTTGATGTCTGGATATGCCATAGTTTTTCTAACCCTAACCCTAGCCTCAGTTTGCTAACCCTAATTTGGGGCCTTAGGGTGAATCAACAGGTAGTTGGAAAGTAGGCAATATGCTACTAAATCATGCTGAATTGTGGTTTCCTATCCGTTTGGGCAGCAGAACTGTCATAAAAACACACGTTGATGTCTGTATATGCCATAGTTTTTCTAACCCTAACCCTAGCCTCAGTTTGCTAACCCTAACCCTAATTTGGGGCCTTAGGGTGAATCAACAGGTAGTTGGAAAGTAGGCAATATGCTACTAAAGCATGCTGAATTTTGTTCTCTCATCCGTGTGGGGAGCAGAACTGTCATAAAAACACATATTGATGTCTGGATATGCCATAGTTTCTCTAACCCTAACCTTAGCCTCAGTTTGCTAACCCTAATTTGGGGCCTTAGGGTGAATCAACAGGTAGTTGGAAAGTAAGCAATATGCTACTAAAGCATGCTGAATTTTGTTCTCTCATCCGTGTGGGGAGCAGAACTGTCATAAAAACACATATTGATGTCTGGATATGACATAGTTTTTCTAACCCTAAACCTAGCCTCAGTTTGCTAACCCTAATTTGGCGCCATAGGGTGAATCAAAAGGTAGTTGGAAAGTAGGCAATATGCTACTAAAGCATGCTAAATTTTGTTTTCTCATCCGTGTGGGGAGCAGAACTGTCATAAAAACATATGTTGATGTCTGGATATGCCAAAGTTTTTCTAACCCTAATCCTAGCCTCAGTTTGCTAACCCTAATTTGGGGCCTTAGGGTGAATCAACAGGTAGTTGGAAAGTAGGCAATATGCTACTAAAGCATGCTGAATTTTGTTTTCTCATCCGTGTGGGGAGCAGAACTGTCATAAACACATATATTGATGTCTGGATATGCCATAATTTTTCTAACCCTAACCCTAGCCTCAGTTTGCTAACCCTAATTTGGGGCCTTAGGGTGAATCAACAGGTAGTTGGAAAGTAGGCAATATGCTACTAAAGCATGCTGAATTTTGTTTTCTCATCCGTGTGGGGAGCAGAACTGTCATAAAAACACATATTGATGTCTGGATATGCCATAGTTTCTCTAACCCTAACCCTAGCCTCAGTTTGCTAACCCTAATTTGGGGCCTTATGGTGAATCAACAGGTAGTTGGAAAGTAGGCAATATGCTACTAAATCATGCTGAATTGTGGTTTCCTATCCGTTTGGGCAGCAGAACTGTCATAAAAACACAAGTTGATGTCTGTATATGCCATAGTTTTTCTCACCCTAACCCTAGCCTCAGTTTGCTAACCCTAACCCTAATTTGGGGCCTTAGGGTGAATCAACAGGTAGTTGGAAAGTAAGCAATATGCTACTAAAGCATGCTGAATTTTGTTCTCTCATCCGTGTGGGGAGCAGAACTGTCATAAAAACACATATTGATGTCTGGATATGCCATAGTTTTTCTAACCCTAACCCTAGCCTCAGTTTGCTAACCCTAATTTGGCGCCATACGGTGAATCAAAAGGTAGTTGGAAAGTAGGCAATATGCTACGAAAGCATGCTGAATTTTGTTTTCTCATCCGTGTGGGGAGCAGAACTGTCATAAAAACACATGATGATGTCTGGAAATGCCATAGTTTTTCTAACCCTAACCCTAGCCTCAGTTTGCTAACCCTAACCCTAATTTGGGGCCTTAGGGTGAATCAACAGGTTGTTGTAAAGTAGGCAATATGCTACTAAAGCATGCTGAATTTTGTTCTCTCATCCGTGTGGGGAGCAGAACTGTCATAAAAACACATATTGATGTCTGGATATGCCATAGTTTCTCTAACCCTAACCCTAGCCACAGTTTGCTAACCCTAATTTGGGGCCTTAGGGTGAATCAACAGGTAGTTGGAAAGTAGGCAATATGCTACTAATGCATGCTGAATTTTGTTTTCTCATCCGTGTGGGGAGCAGAACTGTCATAAACACATATATTGATGTCTGGATATGCCATAGTTTCTCTAACCCTAACCCTAGCCTCAGTTTGCTAACCCTAACCCTAATTTGGGGCCTTAGGGTGAATCAACAGGTAGTTGGAAAGTAAGCAATATGCTACTAAAGCATGCTGAATCTTGTTTTCTCATCCGTGTGGGGAGCAGAACTGTCATAAAAACACATATTGATGTCTGGATATGCCATAGTTTTTCTAACCCTAACCCTAGCCTCAGTTTGCTAACCCTAATTTGGGGCCTTAGGGTGAATCAAAAGGTAGTTGGAAAGTAGGCAATATACTACTATAGCATGCTGAATTTTGTTTTCTCATCCGTGTGGGGAGCAGAACTGTCATAAAAACACATGATGATGTCTGGATATGCCATAGTTTTTCTAACCTTAACCCTAGCCTCAGTTTGCTTAGCCTAACCCTAATTTGGGGCCTTAGGGTGAATCAACAGGTAGTTGGAAAGTAGGCAATATGCTACTAAAGCATGCTGAATTTTGTTTTCTCATCCGTGTGGGGAGCAGAACTGTCATAAAAACACATATTGATGTCTGGATATGCCATAGTTTCTCTAACCCTAACCCTAGCCTCAGTTTGCTAACCCTAATTTGGGGCCTTAGGGTGAATCAACAGGTTGTTGGAAAGTAGGCAATATGCTACTAAAGCATGCTGAATTTTGTTTTCTCATCCGTGTGGGGAGCAGAACTGTCATAAAAACACATGTTGATGTCTGGATATGCCATAGTTTTTCTAACCCTAACCCTAGCCTCAGTTTGCTAACCTTAATTTGGCGCCATAGGGTGAATCAAAAGGTAGTTGGAAAGTAGGCAATATACTACTATAGCATGCTGAATTTTGTTTTCTCATCCGTGTGGGGAGCAGAACTGTCATAAAAACACATGATGATGTCTGGAAATGCCATAGTTTTTCTAACCTTAACCCTCGCCTCAGTTTGCTAAGCCTAACCCTAATTTGGGGCCTTAGGGTGAATGAACAGGTTGCTGTAAAGTAGGCAATATGCTACTAAAGCATGCTGAATTTTGTTTTCTCATCCGTGTGGGGAGCAGAACTGTCATAAAAACACATGTTGATGTCTGGATATGCCATAGTTTTTCTAACCCTAACCCTAGCCTCAGTTTGCTAACCATAATTTGGGGCCTTAGGGTGAATCAACAGGTAGTTGGAAAGTAGGCAATATGCTACTAAAGCATGCTGAATTTTGTTCTCTCATCCGTGTGGGGAGCAGAACTGTCATAAAAACACACGTTGATGTCTGTATATGCCATAGTTTCTCTAACCCTAACCCTAGCCTCAGTTTGCTAACCCTAATTTGGGGCCTTAGGGTGAATCAACAGGTAGTTGGAAAGTAGGCAATTTGCTACTAAAGCATGCTGAATTTTGTTCTCTCATCCGTGTGGGGAGCAGAACTGTCATAAAAACACATATTGATGTCTGGATATGCCATAGTTTCTCTAACCCTAACCCTAGCCTCAGTTTGCTAACCCTAACCCTAATTTGGGGCCTTAGGGTGAATCAACAGGTAGTTGGAAAGTAAGCAATATGCTACTAAAGCATGCTGAATTTTGTTTTCTCATCCGTGTGGGGAGCAGAACTGTCATAAAAACACATGTTGATGTCTGGATATGCCATAGTTTTTCTAACCCTAACCCTAGCCTCAGTTTGCTAACCCTAATTTGGGGCCTTATGGTGAATCAACAGGTAGTTGGAAAGTAGGCAATATGCTACTAAATCATGCTGAATTGTGGTTTCCTATCCGTTCGGGCAGCAGAACTGTCATAAAAACACAAGTTGATGTCTGTATATGCCATAGTTTTTTTAACCCTAACCCTAGCCTCAGTTTGCTAACCCTAACCCTAATTTGGGGCCTTAGGGTGAATCAACAGGTTGTTGTAAAGAAGGCAATATGCTACTAAAGCATGCTGAATTTTGTTTTCTCATCCGTGTGGGGAGCAGAACTGTCATAAAAACACATATTGATGTCTGGATATGCCATAGTTTTTCTAACCCTAACCCTAGCCTCAGTTTGCTAACCCTAATTTGGGGCCTTAGGGTGAATCAACAGGTAGTTGGAAAGTAGGCAATATGCTACTAAAGCATGCTGAATTTTGTTCTCTCATCCGTGTGGGGAGCAGAACTGTCATAAAAACACATGATGATGTCTGGAAATGCCATAGTTTTTCTAACCCTAACCCTAGCCTCAGTTTGCTAACCCTAACCCTAATTTGGGGCCTTAGGGTGAATCAACAGGTAGTTGGAAAGTAGGCAATATGCTACTAAAGCATGCTGAATTTTGTTCTCTCATCCGTGTGGGGAGCAGAACTGTCATAAAAACACATATTGATGTCTGGATATGCCATAGTTTCTCTAACCCTAACCCTAGCCTCAGTTTGCTAACCCTAATTTGGGGCCTTAGGGTGAATCAACAGGTAGTTGGAAAGTAGGCAATATGCTACTAAAGCATGCTGAATTTTGTTCTCTCATCCGTGTGGGGAGCAGAACTGTCATAAAAACACATATTGATGTCTGGATATGCCATAGTTTTTCTAACCCTAACCCTAGCCTCAGTTTGCTAACCCTAACCGTAATTTGGGGCCTTAGGGTGAATCAACAGGTAGTTGGAAAGTAAGCAATATGCTACTAAAGCATGCTGAATTTTGTTTTCTCATCCGTGTGGGGAGCAGAACTGTCATAAAAACACATATTGATGTCTGGATATGCCATAGTTTTTCTAACCCTAACCCTAGCCTCAGTTTGCTAACCCTAATTTGGGGCCTTAGGGTGAATCAACAGGTAGTTGGAAAGTAAGCAATATGCTACTAAAGCATGCTGAATTTTGTTCTCTCATCCGTGTGGGGAGCAGAACTGTCATAAAAACACATATTGATGTCTGGATATGCCATAGTTTTTCTAACCATAACCCTAGCCTCAGTTTGCTAACCCTAATTTGGCGCCATACGGTGAATCAAAAGGTAGTTGGAAAGTAGGCAATATGCTACGAAAGCATGCTGAATTTTGTTTTCTCATCCGTGTGGGGAGCAGAACTGTCATAAAAACACATGATGATGTCTGGAAATGCCATAGTTTTTCTAACCCTAACCCTAGCCTCAGTTTGCTAACCCTAACCCTAATTTGGGGCCTTAGGGTGAATCAACAGGTTGTTGTAAAGTAGGCAATATGCTACTAAAGCATGCTGAATTTTGTTCTCTCATCCGTGTGGGGAGCAGAACTGTCATAAAAACACATATTGATGTCTGGATATGCCATAGTTTCTCTAACCCTAACCCTAGCCACAGTTTGCTAACCCTAATTTGGGGCCTTAGGGTGAATCAACAGGTAGTTGGAAAGTAGGCAATATGCTACTAATGCATGCTGAATTTTGTTTTCTCATCCGTGTGGGGAGCAGAACTGTCATAAACACATATATTGATGTCTGGATATGCCATAGTTTTTCTAACCCTAACCCTAGCCTCAGTTTGCTAACCCTAATTTGGGGCCTTAGGGTGAATCAACAGGTAGTTGGAAAGTAGGCAATATGCTACTAAAGCATGCTGAATTTTGTTCTCTCATCCGTGTGGGGAGCAGAACTGTCATAAAAACACACGTTGATGTCTGTATATGCCATAGTTTCTCTAACCCTAACCCTAGCCTCAGTTTGCTAACCCTAATTTGGGGCCTTAGGGTGAATCAACAGGTAGTTGGAAAGTAGGCAATTTGCTACTAAAGCATGCTGAATTTTGTTCTCTCATCCGTGTGGGGAGCAGAACTGTCATAAAAACACATATTGATGTCTGGATATGCCATAGTTTCTCTAACCCTAACCCTAGCCTCAGTTTGCTAACCCTAACCCTAATTTGGGGCCTTAGGGTGAATCAACAGGTAGTTGGAAAGTAAGCAATATGCTACTAAAGCATGCTGAATTTTATTTTCTCATCCGTGTGGGGAGCAGAACTGTCATAAAAACACATATTGATGTCTGGATATGCCATAGTTTTTCTAACCCTAACCCTAGCCTCAGTTTGCTAACCCTAATTTGGGGCCTTAGGGTGAATCAAAAGGTAGTTGGAAAGTAGGCAATATACTACTAAAGCATGCTGAATTTTGTTTTCTCATCCGTGTGGGGAGCAGAACTGTCATAAAAACACATGATGATGTCTGGATATGCCATAGTTTTTCTAACCTTAACCCTAGCCTCAGTTTGCTTAGCCTAACCCTAATTTGGGGCCTTAGGGTGAATCAACAGGTAGTTGGAAAGTAGGCAATATGCTACTAAAGCATGCTGAATTTTGTTTTCTCATCCGTGTGGGGAGCAGAACTGTCATAAAAACACATATTGATGTCTGGATATGCCATAGTTTCTCTAACCCTAACCCTAGCCTCAGTTTGCTAACCCTAATTTGGGGCCTCAGGGTGAATCAACAGGTTGTTGGAAAGTAGGCAATATGCTACTAAAGCATGCTGAATTTTGTTTTCTCATTCGTGTGGGGAGCAGAACTGTCATAAAAACACATGTTGATGTCTGGATATGCCATAGTTTTTCTAACCCTAACCATTGGCCTCAGTTTGCTAACCTTAATTTGGCGCCATAGGGTGAATCAAAAGGTAGTTGGAAAGTAGGCAATATACTAATATAGCACGCTGAATTTTGTTTTCTCATCCGTGTGGGGAGCAGAACTGTCATAAAAACACATGATGATGTCTGGAAATGCCATAGTTTTTCTAACCCTAACCCTAGCCTCAGTTTGCTAACCCTAACCCTAATTTGGGGCCTTAGGGTGAATCAACAGGTTGTTGTAAAGTAGGCAATATGCTACTAAAGCGTGCTGAATTTTGTTCTCTCATCCGTGTGGGGAGCAGAACTGTCATAAAAACACATGATGATGTCTGGAAATGCCATAGTTTTTCTAACCTTAACCCTCGCCTCAGTTTGCTAAGCCTAACCCTAATTTGGGGCCTTAGGGTGAATGAACAGGTTGCTGTAAAGTAGGCAATATGCTACTAAAGCGTGCTGAATTTTGTTTTCTCATCCGTGTGGGGAGCAGAACTGTCATAAAAACACATGTTGATGTCTGGATATGCCATAGTTTTTCTAACCCTAACCCTAGCCTCAGTTTGCTAACCATAATTTGGGGCCTTAGGGTGAATCAACAGGTAGTTGGAAAGTAGGCAATATGCTACTAAAGCATGCTGAATTTTGTTCTCTCATCCGTGTGGGGAGCAGAACTGTCATAAAAACACACGTTGATGTCTGTATATGCCATAGTTTCTCTAACCCTAGCCTCCGTTTGCTAACCCTAATTTGGGGCCTTAGGGTGAATCAACAGGTAGTTGGAAAGTAGGCAATTTGCTACTAAAGCATGCTGAATTTTGTTTTCTCATCCGTGTGGGGAGCAGAACTGTCATAAAAACACATATTGATGTGTGGATATGCCATAGTTTTTCTAACCCTAACCGTAGCCTCAGTTTGCTAACCATAATTTGGGGCCTTAGGGTGAATCAACAGGTTGTTGGAAAGTAGGCAATATGCTACTAAAGCATGCTGAATTTTGTTTTCTCATCCGTGTGGGGAGCAGAACTGTCATAAAAACACATGTTGATGTCTGGATATGCGATAGTTTTTCTAACCCTAACCCTAGCCCCAGTTTGCTAACCCTAATTTGGCGCCATAGGGTGAATCAAAAGGTAGTTGGAAAGTAGGCAATATACTACTATAGCATGCTGAATTTTGTTTTCTCATCCGTGTGGGGAGCAGAACTGTCATAAAAACACATGATGATGTCTGGAAATGCCATAGTTTTTCTAACCTTAACCCTCGCCTCAGTTTGCTAAGCCTAACCCTAATTTGGGGCCTTAGGGTGAATCAACAGGTAGTTGGAAAGTAGGCAATATACTACTATAGCATGCTGAATTTTGTTTTCTCATCCGTGTGGGGAGCAGAACTGTCATAAAAACACATGTTGATATCTGGATATGCCATAGTTTTTCTAACCTTAACCCTAGCCTCAGTTTGCTAAGCCTAACCCTAATTTGGGGCCTTAGGGTGAATCAACAGGTAGTTGGAAAGTAGGCAATATGCTACTAAAGCATGCTGAATTTTGTTTTCTCATCCGTGTGGGGAGCAGAACTGTCATAAAAACACATATTGATGTCTGGATATGCCATAGTTTCTCTAACCCTAACCCTAGCCTCAGTTTTCTAACCCTAATTTGGGGCCTTAGGGTGAATCAACAGGTTGTTGGAAAGTAGGCAATATGCTACTAAAGCATGCTGAATTTTGTTTTCTCATCCGTGTGGGGAGCAGAACTGTCATAAAAACACATGTTGATGTCTGGATATGCCATAGTTTTTCTAACCCTAACCCTAGCCTCAGTTTGCTAACCCTAATTTGGCGCCATAGGGTGAATCAAAAGGTAGTTGGAAAGTAGGCAATATACTACTATAGCATGCTGAATTTTGTTTTCTCATCCGTGTGGGGAGCAGAACTGTCATAAAAACACATGATGATGTCTGGAAATGCCATAGTTTTTCTAACCTTAACCCTCGCCTCAGTTTGCTAAGCCTAACCCTAATTTGGGGCCTTAGGGTGGATGAACAGGTTGCTGTAAAGTTGGCAATATGCTACTAAAGCATGCTGAATTTTGATTTCTCATCCGTGTGGGGAGCAGAACTGTCATAAAAACACATGTTGATGTCTGGATATGCCATAGTTTTTCTAACCCTAACCCTAGCCTCAGTTTGCTAACCCTAATTTGGGGCCTTAGGGTGAATCAACAGGTAGTTGGAAAGTAGGCAATATGCTACTAAAGCATGCTGAATTTTGTTCTCTCATCCGTGTTTGGAGCAGAACTGTCATAAAAACACACGTTGCTGTCTGTATATGCCATAGTTTCTCTAACCCTAACCCTAGCCCCAGTTTGCTAACCCTAATTTGGGGCCTTAGGGTGAATCAACAGGTAGTTGGAAAGTAGGCAATTTGCTACTAAAGCATGCTGAATTTTGTTTTCTCATCCGTGTGGGGAGCAGAACTGTCATAAAAACACATGTTGATGTCTGGATATGCCATAGTTTTTCTAACCTTAACCCTAGCCTCAGTTTGCTAACCCTAACCCTAATTTGGGGCCTTAGGGTGAATCAACAGGTAGTTGGAAAGTAGGCAATATGCTACTAAAGCATGCTGAATTTTGTTTTCTCATCCGTGTGGGGAGCAGAACTGTCATAAAAACACATGTTGATGTCTGGATATGCCATAGTTTTTCTAACCCTAACCCTAGCCTCAGTTTGCTAACCCTAATTTGGCGCCATAGGGTGAATCAAAAGGTAGTTGGAAAGTAGGCAATATACTACTATAGCATGCTGAATTTTGTTTTCTCATCCGTGTGGGGAGCAGAACTGTCATAAAAACACATGATGATGTCTGGAAATGCCATAGTTTTTCTAACCTTAACCCTCGCCTCAGTTTGCTAAGCCTAACCCTAATTTGGGGCCTTAGGGTGAATCAACAGGTAGTTGGAAAGTAGGCAATATACTACTATAGCATGCTGAATTTTGTTTTCTCATCCGTGTGGGGAGCAGAACTGTCATAAAAACACATGTTGATATCTGGATATGCCATAGTTTTTCTAACCTTAACCCTAGCCTCAGTTTGCTAAGCCTAACCCTAATTTGGGGCCTTAGGGTGAATCAACAGGTAGTTGGAAAGTAGGCAATATGCTACTAAAGCATGCTGAATTTTGTTTTCTCATCCGTGTGGGGAGCAGAACTGTCATAAAAACACATATTGATGTCTGGATATGCCATAGTTTCTCTAACCCTAACCCTAGCCTCAGTTTTCTAACCCTAATTTGGGGCCTTAGGGTGAATCAACAGGTTGTTGGAAAGTAGGCAATATGCTACTAAAGCATGCTGAATTTTGTTTTCTCATCCGTGTGGGGAGCAGAACTGTCATAAAAACACATGTTGATGTCTGGATATGCCATAGTTTTTCTAACCCTAACCCTAGCCTCAGTTTGCTAACCCTAATTTGGCGCCATAGGGTGAATCAAAAGGTAGTTGGAAAGTAGGCAATATACTACTATAGCATGCTGAATTTTGTTTTCTCATCCGTGTGGGGAGCAGAACTGTCATAAAAACACATGATGATGTCTGGAAATGCCATAGTTTTTCTAACCTTAACCCTCGCCTCAGTTTGCTAAGCCTAACCCTAATTTGGGGCCTTAGGGTGGATGAACAGGTTGCTGTAAAGTTGGCAATATGCTACTAAAGCATGCTGAATTTTGATTTCTCATCCGTGTGGGGAGCAGAACTGTCATAAAAACACATGTTGATGTCTGGATATGCCATAGTTTTTCTAACCCTAACCCTAGCCTCAGTTTGCTAACCCTAATTTGGGGCCTTAGGGTGAATCAACAGGTAGTTGGAAAGTAGGCAATATGCTACTAAAGCATGCTGAATTTTGTTCTCTCATCCGTGTGGGGAGCAGAACTGTCATAAAAACACACGTTGCTGTCTGTATATGCCATAGTTTCTCTAACCCTAACCCTAGCCCCAGTTTGCTAACCCTAATTTGGGGCCTTAGGGTGAATCAACAGGTAGTTGGAAAGTAGGCAATTTGCTACTAAAGCATGCTGAATTTTGTTCTCTCATCCGTGTGGGGAGCAGAACTGTCATAAAAACACATATTGATGTCTGGATATGCCATAGTTTCTCTAACCCTAACCCTAGCCTCAGTTTGCTAACCCTAACCCTAATTTGGGGCCTTAGCGTGAATCAACAGGTAGTTGGAAAGTAAGCAATATGCTACTAAAGCATGCTGAATTTTGTTTTCTCATCCGTGTGGGGAGCAGAACTGTCATAAAAACACATATTGATGTCTGGATATGCCATAGTTTTTCTAACCCTAACCCTAGCCTCAGTTTGCTAACCCTAATTTGGGGCCTTAGGGTGAATCAAAAGGTAGTTGGAAAGTAGGCAATATACTACTATAGCATGCTGAATTTTGTTTTCTCATCCGTGTGGGGAGCAGAACTGTCATAAAAACACATGTTGATGTCTGGATATGCCATAGTTTTTCTAACCTTAACCCTAGCCTCAGTTTGCTAAGCCTAAGCCTAATTTGGGGCCTTAGGGTGAATCAACAGGTAGTTGGAAAGTAGGCAATATGCTACTAAAGCATGCTGAATTTTGTTTTCTCATCCGTGTGGGGAGCAGAACTGTCATAAAAACACATGTTGATGTCTGGATATGCCATAGTTTTTCTAACCCTAACCCTAGCCTCAGTTTGCTAACCCTAATTTGGGGCCTTAGGGTGAATCAACAGGTAGTTGGAAAGTAGGCAATATGCTACTAAATCATGCTGAATTGTGGTTTCCTATCCGTTTGGGCAGCAGAACTGTCATAAAAACACACGTTGATGTCTGTATATGCCATAGTTTTTCTAACCATAACCCTAGCCTCAGTTTGCTAACCCTAACCCTAATTTGGGGCCTTAGGGTGAATCAACAGGTAGTTGGAAAGTAAGCAATATGCTACTAAAGCATGCTGAATTTTGTTTTCTCATCCGTGTGGGGAGCAGAACTGTCATAAAAACACATGTTGATGTCTGGATATGCCATAGTTTTTCTAACCCTAACCCTAGCCTCAGTTTGCTAACCCTAATTTGGGGCCTTATGGTGAATCAACAGGTAGTTGGAAAGTAGGCAATATGCTACTAAATCATGCTGAATTGTGGTTTCCTATCCGTTCGGGCAGCAGAACTGTCATAAAAACACAAGTTGATGTCTGTATATGCCATAGTTTTTTTAACCCTAACCCTAGCCTCAGTTTGCTAACCCTAACCCTAATTTGGGGCCTTAGGGTGAATCAACAGGTTGTTGTAAAGAAGGCAATATGCTACTAAAGCATGCTGAATTTTGTTTTCTCATCCGTGTGGGGAGCAGAACTGTCATAAAAACACATATTGATGTCTGGATATGCCATAGTTTTTCTAACCTTAACCCTAGCCTCAGTTTGCTAAGCCTAACCCTAATTTGGGGCCTTAGGGTGAATCAACAGGTAGTTGGAAAGTAGGCAATATGCTACTAAAGCATGCTGAATTTTGTTTTCTCATCCGTGTGGGGAGCAGAACTGTCATAAAAACACATATTGATGTCTGGATATGCCATAGTTTCTCTAACCCTAACCCTAGCCTCAGTTTTCTAACCCTAATTTGGGGCCTTAGGGTGAATCAACAGGTTGTTGGAAAGTAGGCAATATGCTACTAAAGCATGCTGAATTTTGTTTTCTCATCCGTGTGGGGAGCAGAACTGTCATAAAAACACATGTTGATGTCTGGATATGCCATAGTTTTTCTAACCCTAACCCTAGCCTCAGTTTGCTAACCCTAATTTGGCGCCATAGGGTGAATCAAAAGGTAGTTGGAAAGTAGGCAATATACTACTATAGCATGCTGAATTTTGTTTTCTCATCCGTGTGGGGAGCAGAACTGTCATAAAAACACATGATGATGTCTGGAAATGCCATAGTTTTTCTAACCTTAACCCTCGCCTCAGTTTGCTAAGCCTAACCCTAATTTGGGGCCTTAGGGTGGATGAACAGGTTGCTGTAAAGTTGGCAATATGCTACTAAAGCATGCTGAATTTTGATTTCTCATCCGTGTGGGGAGCAGAACTGTCATAAAAACACATGTTGATGTCTGGATATGCCATAGTTTTTCTAACCCTAACCCTAGCCTCAGTTTGCTAACCCTAATTTGGGGCCTTAGGGTGAATCAAAAGGTAGTTGGAAAGTAGGCAATATACTACTATAGCATGCTGAATTTTGTTTTCTCATCCGTGTGGGGAGCAGAACTGTCATAAAAACACATGTTGATGTCTGGATATGCCATAGTTTTTCTAACCTTAACCCTAGCCTCAGTTTGCTAAGCCTAAGCCTAATTTGGGGCCTTAGGGTGAATCAACAGGTAGTTGGAAAGTAGGCAATATGCTACTAAAGCATGCTGAATTTTGTTTTCTCATCCGTGTGGGGAGCAGAACTGTCATAAAAACACATGTTGATGTCTGGATATGCCATAGTTTTTCTAACCCTAACCCTAGCCTCAGTTTGCTAACCCTAATTTGGGGCCTTAGGGTGAATCAACAGGTAGTTGGAAAGTAGGCAATATGCTACTAAATCATGCTGAATTGTGGTTTCCTATCCGTTTGGGCAGCAGAACTGTCATAAAAACACACGTTGATGTCTGTATATGCCATAGTTTTTCTAACCATAACCCTAGCCTCAGTTTGCTAACCCTAACCCTAATTTGGGGCCTTAGGGTGAATCAACAGGTAGTTGGAAAGTAAGCAATATGCTACTAAAGCATGCTGAATTTTGTTTTCTCATCCGTGTGGGGAGCAGAACTGTCATAAAAACACATGTTGATGTCTGGATATGCCATAGTTTTTCTAACCCTAACCCTAGCCTCAGTTTGCTAACCCTAATTTGGGGCCTTATGGTGAATCAACAGGTAGTTGGAAAGTAGGCAATATGCTACTAAATCATGCTGAATTGTGGTTTCCTATCCGTTCGGGCAGCAGAACTGTCATAAAAACACAAGTTGATGTCTGTATATGCCATAGTTTTTTTAACCCTAACCCTAGCCTCAGTTTGCTAACCCTAACCCTAATTTGGGGCCTTAGGGTGAATCAACAGGTTGTTGTAAAGAAGGCAATATGCTACTAAAGCATGCTGAATTTTGTTTTCTCATCCGTGTGGGGAGCAGAACTGTCATAAAAACACATATTGATGTCTGGATATGCCATAGTTTTTCTAACCTTAACCCTAGCCTCAGTTTGCTAAGCCTAACCCTAATTTGGGGCCTTAGGGTGAATCAACAGGTAGTTGGAAAGTAGGCAATATGCTACTAAAGCATGCTGAATTTTGTTTTCTCATCCGTGTGGGGAGCAGAACTGTCATAAAAACACATATTGATGTCTGGATATGCCATAGTTTCTCTTACCCTAACCCTAGCCTCAGTTTTCTAACCGTAATTTGGGGCCTTAGGGTGAATCAACAGGTTGTTGGAAAGTAGGCAATATGCTACTAAAGCATGCTGAATTTTGTTTTCTCATCCGTGTGGGGAGCAGAACTGTCATAAAAACACATGTTGATGTCTGGATATGCCATAGTTTTTCTAACCCTAACCCTAGCCTCAGTTTGCTAACCCTAATTTGGCGCCATAGGGTGAATCAAAAGGTAGTTGGAAAGTAGGCAATATACTACTATAGCATGCTGAATTTTGTTTTCTCATCCGTGTGGGGAGCAGAACTGTCATAAAAACACATGATGATGTCTGGAAATGCCATAGTTTTTCTAACCTTAACCCTCGCCTCAGTTTGCTAAGCCTAACCCTAATTTGGGGCCTTAGGGTGGATGAACAGGTTGCTGTAAAGTTGGCAATATGCTACTAAAGCATGCTGAATTTTGATTTCTCATCCGTGTGGGGAGCAGAACTGTCATAAAAACACATGTTGATGTCTGGATATGCCATAGTTTTTCTAACCCTAACCCTAGCCTCAGTTTGCTAACCCTAATTTGGGGCCTTAGGGTGAATCAACAGGTAGTTGGAAAGTAGGCAATATGCTACTAAAGCATGCTGAATTTTGTTCTCTCATCCGTGTGGGGAGCAGAACTGTCATAAAAACACACGTTGATGTCTGTATATGCCATAGTTTCTCTAACCCTAACCCTAGCCCCAGTTTGCTAACCCTAATTTGGGGCCTTAGGGTGAATCAACAGGTAGTTGGAAAGTAGGCAATTTGCTACTAAAGCATGCTGAATTTTGTTCTCTCATCCGTGTGGGGAGCAGAACTGTCATAAAAACACATATTGATGTCTGGATATGCCATAGTTTCTCTAACCCTAACCCTAGCCTCAGTTTGCTAACCCTAACCCTAATTTGGGGCCTTAGCGTGAATCAACAGGTAGTTGGAAAGTAAGCAATATGCTACTAAAGCATGCTGAATTTTGTTTTCTCATCCGTGTGGGGAGCAGAACTGTCATAAAAACACATATTGATGTCTGGATATGCCATAGTTTTTCTAACCCTAACCCTAGCCTCAGTTTGCTAACCCTAATTTGGGGCCTTAGGGTGAATCAAAAGGTAGTTGGAAAGTAGGCAATATACTACTATAGCATGCTGAATTTTGTTTTCTCATCCGTGTGGGGAGCAGAACTGTCATAAAAACACATGTTGATGTCTGGATATGCCATAGTTTTTCTAACCTTAACCCTAGCCTCAGTTTGCTAAGCCTAAGCCTAATTTGGGGCCTTAGGGTGAATCAACAGGTAGTTGGAAAGTAGGCAATATGCTACTAAAGCATGCTGAATTTTGTTTTCTCATCCGTGTGGGGAGCAGAACTGTCATAAAAACACATGTTGATGTCTGGATATGCCATAGTTTTTCTAACCCTAACCCTAGCCTCAGTTTGCTAACCCTAATTTGGGGCCTTAGGGTGAATCAACAGGTAGTTGGAAAGTAGGCAATATGCTACTAAATCATGCTGAATTGTGGTTTCCTATCCGTTTGGGCAGCAGAACTGTCATAAAAACACACGTTGATGTCTGTATATGCCATAGTTTTTCTAACCATAACCCTAGCCTCAGTTTGCTAACCCTAACCCTAATTTGGGGCCTTAGGGTGAATCAACAGGTAGTTGGAAAGTAAGCAATATGCTACTAAAGCATGCTGAATTTTGTTTTCTCATCCGTGTGGGGAGCAGAACTGTCATAAAAACACATGTTGATGTCTGGATATGCCATAGTTTTTCTAACCCTAACCCTAGCCTCAGTTTGCTAACCCTAATTTGGGGCCTTATGGTGAATCAACAGGTAGTTGGAAAGTAGGCAATATGCTACTAAATCATGCTGAATTGTGGTTTCCTATCCGTTCGGGCAGCAGAACTGTCATAAAAACACAAGTTGATGTCTGTATATGCCATAGTTTTTTTAACCCTAACCCTAGCCTCAGTTTGCTAACCCTAACCCTAATTTGGGGCCTTAGGGTGAATCAACAGGTTGTTGTAAAGAAGGCAATATGCTACTAAAGCGTGCTGAATTTTGTTTTCTCATCCGTGTGGGGAGCAGAACTGTCATAAAAACACATATTGATGTCTGGATATGCCATAGTTTTTCTAACCTTAACCCTAGCCTCAGTTTGCTAAGCCTAACCCTAATTTGGGGCCTTAGGGTGAATCAACAGGTAGTTGGAAAGTAGGCAATATGCTACTAAAGCATGCTGAATTTTGTTTTCTCATCCGTGTGGGGAGCAGAACTGTCATAAAAACACATATTGATGTCTGGATATGCCATAGTTTCTCTAACCCTAACCCTAGCCTCAGTTTTCTAACCCTAATTTGGGGCCTTAGGGTGAATCAACAGGTTGTTGGAAAGTAGGCAATATGCTACTAAAGCATGCTGAATTTTGTTTTCTCATCCGTGTGGGGAGCAGAACTGTCATAAAAACACATGTTGATGTCTGGATATGCCATAGTTTTTCTAACCCTAACCCTAGCCTCAGTTTGCTAACCCTAATTTGGCGCCATAGGGTGAATCAAAAGGTAGTTGGAAAGTAGGCAATATACTACTATAGCATGCTGAATTTTGTTTTCTCATCCGTGTGGGGAGCAGAACTGTCATAAAAACACATGATGATGTCTGGAAATGCCATAGTTTTTCTAACCTTAACCCTCGCCTCAGTTTGCTAAGCCTAACCCTAATTTGGGGCCTTAGGGTGGATGAACAGGTTGCTGTAAAGTTGGCAATATGCTACTAAAGCATGCTGAATTTTGATTTCTCATCCGTGTGGGGAGCAGAACTGTCATAAAAACACATGTTGATGTCTGGATATGCCATAGTTTTTCTAACCCTAACCCTAGCCTCAGTTTGCTAACCCTAATTTGGGGCCTTAGGGTGAATCAACAGGTTGTTGGAAAGTAGGCAATATGCTACTAAATCATGCTGAATTGTGGTTTCCTATCCGTTTGGGCAGCAGAACTGTCATAAAAACACACGTTGATGTCTGTATATGCCATAGTTTTTCTAACCATAACCCTAGCCTCAGTTTGCTAACCCTAACCCTAATTTGGGGCCTTAGGGTGAATCAACAGGTAGTTGGAAAGTAAGCAATATGCTACTAAAGCATGCTGAATTTTGTTTTCTCATCCGTGTGGGGAGCAGAACTGTCATAAAAACACATGTTGATGTCTGGATATGCCATAGTTTTTCTAACCCTAACCCTAGCCTAAGTTTGCTAACCCTAATTTGGGGCCTTATGGTGAATCAACAGGTAGTTGGAAAGTAGGCAATATGCTACTAAATCATGCTGAATTGTGGTTTCCTATCCGTTCGGGCAGCAGAACTGTCATAAAAACACAAGTTGATGTCTGTATATGCCATAGTTTTTTTAACCCTAACCCTAGCCTCAGTTTGCTAACCCTAACCCTAATTTGGGGCCTTAGGGTGAATCAACAGGTAGTTGGAAAGTAGGCAATATACTACTATAGCATGCTGAATTTTGTTTTCTCATCCGAGTGGGGAGCAGAACTGTCATAAAAACACATGTTGATATCTGGATATGCCATAGTTTTTCTAACCTTAACCCTAGCCTCAGTTTGCTAAGCCTAACCCTAATTTGGGGCCTTAGGGTGAATCAACAGGTAGTTGGAAAGTAGGCAATATGCTACTAAAGCATGCTGAATTTTGTTTTCTCATCCGTGTGGGGAGCAGAACTGTCATAAAAACACATATTGATGTCTGGATATGCCATAGTTTCTCTAACCCTAACCCTAGCCTCAGTTTTCTAACCCTAATTTGGGGCCTTAGGGTGAATCAACAGGTTGTTGGAAAGTAGGCAATATGCTACTAAAGCATGCTGAATTTTGTTTTCTCATCCGTGTGGGGAGCAGAACTGTCATAAAAACACATGTTGATGTCTGGATATGCCATAGTTTTTCTAACCCTAACCCTAGCCTCAGTTTGCTAACCCTAATTTGGCGCCATAGGGTGAATCAAAAGGTAGTTGGAAAGTAGGCAATATACTACTATAGCATGCTGAATTTTGTTTTCTCATCCGTGTGGGGAGCAGAACTGTCATAAAAACACATGATGATGTCTGGAAATGCCATAGTTTTTCTAACCTTAACCCTCGCCTCAGTTTGCTAAGCCTAACCCTAATTTGGGGCCTTAGGGTGGATGAACAGGTTGCTGTAAAGTTGGCAATATGCTACTAAAGCATGCTGAATTTTGATTTCTCATCCGTGTGGGGAGCAGAACTGTCATAAAAACACATGTTGATGTCTGGATATGCCATAGTTTTTCTAACCCTAACCCTAGCCTCAGTTTGCTAACCCTAATTTGGGGCCTTAGGGTGAATCAACAGGTAGTTGGAAAGTAGGCAATATGCTACTAAATCATGCTGAATTGTGGTTTCCTATCCGTTTGGGCAGCAGAACTGTCATAAAAACACACGTTGATGTCTGTATATGCCATAGTTTCTCTAACCCTAACCCTAGCCCCAGTTTGCTAACCCTAATTTGGGGCCTTAGGGTGAATCAACAGGTAGTTGGAAAGTAGGCAATTTGCTACTAAAGCATGCTGAATTTTGTTCTCTCATCCGTGTGGGGAGCAGAACTGTCATAAAAACACATATTGATGTCTGGATATGCCATAGTTTCTCTAACCCTAACCCTAGCCTCAGTTTGCTAACCCTAACCCTAATTTGGGGCCTTAGCGTGAATCAACAGGTAGTTGGAAAGTAAGCAATATGCTACTAAAGCATGCTGAATTTTGTTTCCTCATCCGTGTGGGGAGCAGAACTGTCATAAAAACACATATTGATGTCTGGATATGCCATAGTTTTTCTAACCCTAACCCTAGCCTCAGTTTGCTAACCCTAATTTGGGGCCTTAGGGTGAATCAAAAGGTAGTTGGAAAGTAGGCAATATACTACTATAGCATGCTGAATTTTGTTTTCTCATCCGTGTGGGGAGCAGAACTGTCATAAAAACACATGTTGATGTCTGGATATGCCATAGTTTTTCTAACCTTAACCCTAGCCTCAGTTTGCTAAGCCTAAGCCTAATTTGGGGCCTTAGGGTGAATCAACAGGTAGTTGGAAAGTAGGCAATATGCTACTAAAGCATGCTGAATTTTGTTTTCTCATCCGTGTGGGGAGCAGAACTGTCATAAAAACACATGTTGATGTCTGGATATGCCATAGTTTTTCTAACCCTAACCCTAGCCTCAGTTTGCTAACCCTAATTTGGGGCCTTAGGGTGAATCAACAGGTAGTTGGAAAGTAGGCAATATGCTACTAAATCATGCTGAATTGTGGTTTCCTATCCGTTTGGGCAGCAGAACTGTCATAAAAACACACGTTGATGTCTGTATATGCCATAGTTTTTCTAACCATAACCCTAGCCTCAGTTTGCTAACCCTAACCCTAATTTGGGGCCTTAGGGTGAATCAACAGGTAGTTGGAAAGTAAGCAATATGCTACTAAAGCATGCTGAATTTTGTTTTCTCATCCGTGTGGGGAGCAGAACTGTCATAAAAACACATGTTGATGTCTGGATATGCCATAGTTTTTCTAACCCTAACCCTAGCCTCAGTTTGCTAACCCTAATTTGGGGCCTTATGGTGAATCAACAGGTAGTTGGAAAGTAGGCAATATGCTACTAAATCATGCTGAATTGTGGTTTCCTATCCGTTCGGGCAGCAGAACTGTCATAAAAACACAAGTTGATGTCTGTATATGCCATAGTTTTTTTAACCCTAACCCTAGCCTCAGTTTGCTAACCCTAACCCTAATTTGGGGCCTTAGGGTGAATCAACAGGTTGTTGTAAAGAAGGCAATATGCTACTAAAGCATGCTGAATTTTGTTTTCTCATCCGTGTGGGGAGCAGAACTGTCATAAAAACACATATTGATGTCTGGATATGCCATAGTTTTTCTAACCTTAACCCTAGCCTCAGTTTGCTAAGCCTAACCCTAATTTGGGGCCTTAGGGTGAATCAACAGGTAGTTGGAAAGTAGGCAATATGCTACTAAAGCATGCTGAATTTTGTTTTCTCATCCGTGTGGGGAGCAGAACTGTCATAAAAACACATATTGATGTCTGGATATGCCATAGTTTCTCTAACCCTAACCCTAGCCTCAGTTTTCTAACCCTAATTTGGGGCCTTAGGGTGAATCAACAGGTTGTTGGAAAGTAGGCAATATGCTACTAAAGCATGCTGAATTTTGTTTTCTCATCCGTGTGGGGAGCAGAACTGTCATAAAAACACATGTTGATGTTTGGATATGCCATAGTTTTTCTAACCCTAACCCTAGCCTCAGTTTGCTAACCCTAATTTGGCGCCATAGGGTGAATCAAAAGGTAGTTGGAAAGTAGGCAATATACTACTATAGCATGCTGAATTTTGTTTTCTCATCCGTGTGGGGAGCAGAACTGTCATAAAAACACATGATGATGTCTGGAAATGCCATAGTTTTTCTAACCCTAACCCTAGCCTCAGTTTGCTAACCCTAACCCTAATTTGGGGCCTTAGGGTGAATCAACAGGTTGTTGTAAAGTAAGCAATATGCTACTAAAGCATGCTGAATTTTGTTCTCTCATCCGTGTGGGGAGCAGAACTGTCATAAAAACACATATTGATGTCTGGATATGCCATAGTTTCTCTAACCCTAACCCTAGCCACAGTTTGCTAACCCTAATTTGGGGCCTTAGGGTGAATCAACAGGTAGTTGGAAAGTAGGCAATATGCTACTAATGCATGCTGAATTTTGTTTTCTCATCCGTGTGGGGAGCAGAACTGTCATAAACACATATATTGATGTCTGGATATGCCATAGTTTTTCTAACCCTAACCCTAGCCTCAGTTTGCTAACCCTAATTTGGGGCCTTAGGGTGAATCAACAGGTAGTTGGAAAGTAGGCAATATGCTACTAAAGCATGCTGAATTTTGTTCTCTCATCCGTGTGGGGAGCAGAACTGTCATAAAAACACACGTTGATGTCTGTATATGCCATAGTTTCTCTAACCCTAACCCTAGCCTCAGTTTGCTAACCCTAATTTGGGGCCTTAGGGTGAATCAACAGGTAGTTGGAAAGTAGGCAATTTGCTACTAAAGCATGCTGAATTTTGTTCTCTCATCCGTGTGGGGAGCAGAACTGTCATAAAAACACATATTGATGTCTGGATATGTCATAGTTTCTCTAACCCTAACCCTAGCCTCAGTTTGCTAACCCTAACCCTAATTTGGGGCCTTAGGGTGAATCAACAGGTAGTTGGAAAGTAAGCAATATGCTACTAAAGCATGCTGAATTTTATTTTCTCATCCGTGTGGGGAGCAGAACTGTCATAAAAACACATATTGATGTCTGGATATGCCATAGTTTTTCTAACCCTAACCCTAGCCTCAGTTTGCTAACCCTAATTTGGGGCCTTAGGGTGAATCAAAAGGTAGTTGGAAAGTAGGCAATATACTACTATAGCATGCTGAATTTTGTTTTCTCATCCGTGTGGGGAGCAGAACTGTCATAAAAACATGATGATGTCTGGATATGCCATAGTTTTTCTAACCTTAACCCTAGCCTCAGTTTGCTTAGCCTAACCCTAATTTGGGGCCTTAGGGTGAATCAACAGGTAGTTGGAAAGTAGGCAATATGCTACTAAAGCATGCTGAATTTTGTTTTCTCATCCGTGTGGGGAGCAGAACTGTCATAAAAACACATATTGATGTCTGGATATGCCATAGTTTCTCTAACCCTAACCCTAGCCTCAGTTTGCTAACCCTAATTTGGGGCCTTAGGGTGAATCAACAGGTTGTTGGAAAGTAGGCAATATGCTACTAAAGCATGCTGAATTTTGTTTTCTCATCCGTGTGGGGAGCAGAACTGTCATAAAAACACATGTTGATGTCTGGATATGCCATAGTTTTTCTAACCCTAACCCTAGCCTCAGTTTGCTAACCTTAATTTGGCGCCATAGGGTGAATCAAAAGGTAGTTGGAAAGTAGGCAATATACTACTATAGCACGCTGAATTTTGTTTTCTCATCCGTGTGGGGAGCAGAACTGTCATAAAAACACATGATGATGTCTGGAAATGCCATAGTTTTTCTAACCTTAACCCTCGCCTCAGTTTGCTAAGCCTAACCCTAATTTGGGGCCTTAGGGTGAATGAACAGGTTGCTGTAAAGTAGGCAATATGCTACTAAAGCATGCTGAATTTTGTTTTCTCATCCGTGTGGGGAGCAGAACTGTCATAAAAACACATGTTGATGTCTGGATATGCCATAGTTTTTCTAACCCTAACCCTAGCCTCAGTTTGCTAACCATAATTTGGGGCCTTAGGGTGAATCAACAGGTAGTTGGAAAGTAGGCAATATGCTACTAAAGCATGCTGAATTTTGTTTTCTCATCCGTGTGGGGAGCAGTACTGTCATAAAAACACATGTTGATGTCTGGATATGCCATAGTTTTTCTAACCCTAATCCTAGCCTCAGTTTGCTAACCCTAATTTGGCGCCATACGGTGAATCAAAAGGTAGTTGGAAAGTAGGCAATATGCTACGAAAGCATGCTGAATTTTGTTTTCTCATCCGTGTGGGGAGCAGAACTGTCATAAAAACACATGATGATGTCTGGAAATGCCATAGTTTTTCTAACCCTAACCCTAGCCTCAGTTTGCTAACCCTAACCCTAATTTGGGGCCTTAGGGTGAATCAACAGGTTGTTGTAAAGTAGGCAATATGCTACTAAAGCGTGCTGAATTTTGTTCTCTCATCCGTGTGGGGAGCAGAACTGTCATAAAAACACATGATGATGTCTGGAAATGCCATAGTTTTTCTAACCTTAACCCTCGCCTCAGTTTGCTAAGCCTAACCCTAATTTGGGGCCTTAGGGTGAATGAACAGGTTGCTGTAAAGTAGGCAATATGCTACTAAAGCGTGCTGAATTTTGTTTTCTCATCCGTGTGGGGAGCAGAACTGTCATAAAAACACATGTTGATGTCTGGATATGCCATAGTTTTTCTAACCCTTACCCTAGCCTCAGTTTGCTAACCATAATTTGGGGCCTTAGGGTGAATCAACAGGTAGTTGGAAAGTAGGCAATATGCTACTAAAGCATGCTGAATTTTGTTCTCTCATCCGTGTGGGGAGCAGAACTGTCATAAAAACACACGTTGATGTCTGTATATGCCATAGTTTCTCTAACCATAGCCTCCGTTTGCTAACCCTAATTTGGGGCCTTAGGGTGAATCAACAGGTAGTTGGAAAGTAGGCAATTTGCTACTAAAGCATGCTGAATTTTGTTTTCTCATCCGTGTGGGGAGCAGAACTGTCATAAAAACACATATTGATGTGTGGATATGCCATAGTTTTTCTAACCCTAACCGTAGCCTCAGTTTGCTAACCATAATTTGGGGCCTTAGGGTGAATCAACAGGTTGTTGGAAAGTAGGCAATATGCTACTAAAGCATGCTGAATTTTGTTTTCTCATCCGTGTGGGGAGCAGAACTGTCATAAAAACACATGTTGATGTCTGGATATGCGATAGTTTTTCTAACCCTAACCCTAGCCTCAGTTTGCTAACCCTAATTTGGCGCCATAGGGTGAATCAAAAGGTAGTTGGAAAGTAGGCAATATACTACTATAGCATGCTGAATTTTGTTTTCTCATCCGTGTGGGGAGCAGAACTGTCATAAAAACACATGATGATGTCTGGAAATGCCATAGTTTTTCTAACCTTAACCCTCGCCTCAGTTTGCTAAGCCTAACCCTAATTTGGGGCCTTAGGGTGAATCAACAGGTAGTTGGAAAGTAGGCAATATACTACTATAGCATGCTGAATTTTGTTTTCTCATCCGTGTGGGGAGCAGAACTGTCATAAAAACACATGTTGATATCTGGATATGCCATAGTTTTTCTAACCTTAACCCTAGCCTCAGTTTGCTAAGCCTAACCCTAATTTGGGGCCTTAGGGTGAATCAACAGGTAGTTGGAAAGTAGGCAATATGCTACTAAAGCATGCTGAATTTTGTTTTCTCATCCGTGTGGGGAGCAGAACTGTCATAAAAACACATATTGATGTCTGGATATGCCATAGTTTCTCTAACCATAACCCTAGCCTCAGTTTTCTAACCCTAATTTGGGGCCTTAGGGTGAATCAACAGGTTGTTGGAAAGTAGGCAATATGCTACTAAAGCATGCTGAATTTTGTTTTCTCATCCGTGTGGGGAGCAGAACTGTCATAAAAACACATGTTGATGTCTGGATATGCCATAGTTTTTCTAACCCTAACCCTAGCCTCAGTTTGCTAACCCTAATTTGGCGCCATAGGGTGAATCAAAAGGTAGTTGGAAAGTAGGCAATATACTACTATAGCATGCTGAATTTTGTTTTCTCATCCGTGTGGGGAGCAGAACTGTCATAAAAACACATGATGATGTCTGGAAATGCCATAGTTTTTCTAACCTTAACCCTCGCCTCAGTTTGCTAAGCCTAACCCTAATTTGGGGCCTTAGGGTGGATGAACAGGTTGCTGTAAAGTTGGCAATATGCTACTAAAGCATGCTGAATTTTGATTTCTCATCCGTGTGGGGAGCAGAACTGTCATAAAAACACATGTTGATGTCTGGATATGCCATAGTTTTTCTAACCCTAACCCTAGCCTCAGTTTGCTAACCCTAATTTGGGGCCTTAGGGTGAATCAACAGGTAGTTGGAAAGTAGGCAATATGCTACTAAAGCATGCTGAATTTTGTTCTCTCATCCGTGTGGGGAGCAGAACTGTCATAAAAACACACGTTGATGTCTGTATATGCCATAGTTTCTCTAACCCTAACCCTAGCCCCAGTTTGCTAACCTTAATTTGGGGCCTTAGGGTGAATCAACAGGTAGTTGGAAAGTAGGCAATTTGCTACTAAAGCATGCTGAATTTTGTTCTCTCATCCGTGTGGGGAGCAGAACTGTCATAAAAACACATATTGATGTCTGGATATGCCATAGTTTCTCTAACCCTAACCCTAGCCTCAGTTTGCTAACCCTAACCCTAATTTGGGGCCTTAGCGTGAATCAACAGGTAGTTGGAAAGTAAGCAATATGCTACTAAAGCATGCTGAATTTTGTTTTCTCATCCGTGTGGGGAGCAGAACTGTCATAAAAACACATATTGATGTCTGGATATGCCATAGTTTTTCTAACCCTAACCCTAGCCTCAGTTTGCTAACCCTAATTTGGGGCCTTAGGGTGAATCAAAAGGTAGTTGGAAAGTAGGCAATATACTACTATAGCATGCTGAATTTTGTTTTCTCATCCGTGTGGGGAGCAGAACTGTCATAAAAACACATGTTGATGTCTGGATATGCCATAGTTTTTCTAACCTTAACCCTAGCCTCAGTTTGCTAAGCCTAAGCCTAATTTGGGGCCTTAGGGTGAATCAACAGGTAGTTGGAAAGTAGGCAATATGCTACTAAAGCATGCTGAATTTTGTTTTCTCATCCGTGTGGGGAGCAGAACTGTCATAAAAACACATGTTGATGTCTGGATATGCCATAGTTTTTCTAACCCTAACCCTAGCCTCAGTTTGCTAACCCTAATTTGGGGCCTTAGGGTGAATCAACAGGTAGTTGGAAAGTAGGCAATATGCTACTAAATCATGCTGAATTGTGGTTTCCTATCCGTTTGGGCAGCAGAACTGTCATAAAAACACACGTTGATGTCTGTATATGCCATAGTTTTTCTAACCATAACCCTAGCCTCAGTTTGCTAACCCTAACCCTAATTTGGGGCCTTAGGGTGAATCAACAGGTAGTTGGAAAGTAGGCAATATGCTACTAAAGCATGCTGAATTTTGTTTTCTCATCCGTGTGGGGAGCAGAACTGTCATAAAAACATATGTTGATGTCTGGATATGCCATAGTTTTTCTAACCCTAACCCTAGCCTCAGTTTGCTAACCCTAATTTGGCGCCATACGGTGAATCAAAAGGTAGTTGGAAAGTAGGCAATATGCTACGAAAGCATGCTGAATTTTGTTTTCTCATCCGTGTGGGGAGCAGAACTGTCATAAAAACACATGATGATGTCTGGAAATGCCATAGTTTTTCTAACCCTAACCCTAGCCTCAGTTTGCTAACCCTAACCCTAATTTGGGGCCTTAGGGTGAATCAACAGGTTGTTGTAAAGTAGGCAATATGCTACTAAAGCGTGCTGAATTTTGTTCTCTCATCCGTGTGGGGAGCAGAACTGTCATAAAAACACATATTGATGTCTGGATATGCCATAGTTTTTCTAACCCTAACCCTAGCCTCAGTTTGCTAACCCTAATTTGGGGCCTTAGGGTGAATCAAAAGGTAGTTGGAAAGTAGGCAATATACTACTATAGCATGCTGAATTTTGTTTTCTCATCCGTGTGGGGAGCAGAACTGTCATAAAAACACATGATGATGTCTGGATATGCCATAGTTTTTCTAACCTTAACCCTAGCCTCAGTTTGCTAAGCCTAACCCTAATTTGGGGCCTTAGGGTGAATCAACAGGTAGTTGGAAAGTAGGCAATATGCTACTAAAGCATGCTGAATTTTGTTTTCTCATCCGTGTGGGGAGCAGAACTGTCATAAAAACACATGTTGATGTCTGGATATGCCATAGTTTTTCTAACCCTAACCCTAGCCTCAGTTTGCTAACCCTAATTTGGGGCCTTAGGGTGAATCAACAGGTAGTTGGAAAGTAGGCAATATGCTACTAAATCATGCTGAATTGTGGTTTCCTATCCGTTTGGGCAGCAGAACTGTCATAAAAACACACGTTGATGTCTGTATATGCCATAGTTTTTCTAACCCTAACCCTAGCCTCAGTTTGCTAACCCTAACCCTAATTTGGGGCCTTAGGGTGAATCAACAGGTAGTTGGAAAGTAGGCAATATGCTACTAAAGCATGCTGAATTTTGTTTTCTCATCCGTGTGGGGAGCAGAACTGTCATAAAAACACATATTGATGTCTGGATATGCCATAGTTTCTCTAACCCTAACCCTAGCCTCAGTTTGCTAACCCTAATTTGGGGCCTTAGGGTGAATCAACAGGTTGTTGTAAAGTAGGCAATATGCTACTAAAGCATGCTGAATTTTGTTTTCTCATCCGTGTGGGGAGCAGAACTGTCATAAAAACACATATTGATGTCTGGATATGCCATAGTTTCTCTAACCCTAACCCTAGCCTCAGTTTGCTAACCCTAATTTGGGGCCTTAGGGTGAATCAACAGGTAGTTGGAAAGTAGGCAATATGCTACTAAAGCATGATGAATTTTGTTTTCTCATCCGTGTGGGGAGCAGAACTGTCATAAAAACACATATTGATGTCTGGATATGCCATAGTTTTTCTAACCCTAACCCTAGCCTCAGTTTGCTAACCCTAATTTGGGGCCTTAGGGTGAATCAACAGGTAGTTGGAAAGTAGGCAATATGCTACTAAAGCATGCTGAATTTTGTTTTCTCATCCGTGTGGGGAGCAGAACTGTCATAAAAACACATATTGATGTCTGGATATGCCATAGTTTCTCTAACCCTAACCCTAGCCTCAGTTTGCTAACCCTAATTTGGGGCCTTAGGGTGAATCAACAGGTAGTTGGAAAGTAGGCAATATGCTACTAAAGCATGCTGAATTTTGTTTTCTCATCCGTGTGGGGAGCAGAACTGTCATAAAAACACATATTGATGTCTGGATAAGCCATAGTTTTTCTAACCCTAACCTTAGCCTCAGTTTGCTAACCCTAATTTGGGGCCTAAGGGTGAATCAACAGGTAGTTGGAAAGTAGGCAATATGCTACTAAAGCATGCTGAATTTTGTTTTCTCATCCGTGTGGGGAGCAGAACTGTCATAAAAACACATATTGATGTCTGGATATACCATAGTTTCTCTAACCCTAACCCTAGCCTCAGTTTGCTAACCCTAATTTGGGGCCTTAGGGTGAATCAACAGGTAGTTGGAAAGTAGGCAATATGCTACTAAATCATGCTGAATTGTGGTTTCCTATCCGTTTGGGCAGCAGAACTGTCATAAAAACACACGTTGATGTCTGTATATGCCATAGTTTTTCTAACCCTAACCCTAGCCTCAGTTTGCTAACCCTAACCCTAATTTGGGGCCTTAGGGTGAATCAACAGGTAGTTGGAAAGTAGGCAATATGCTACTAAAGCATGCTGAATTTTGTTTTCTCATCCGTGTGGGGAGCAGAACTGTCATAAAAACACATATTGATGTCTGGATATGCCATAGTTTCTCTAACCCTAACCCTAGCCTCAGTTTGCTAACCCTAATTTGGGGCCTTAGGGTGAATCAACAGGTAGTTGGAAAGTAGGCAATATGCTACTAAAGCATGCTGAATTTTGTTCTCTCATCCGTGTGGGGAGCAGAACTGTCATAAAAACACATATTGATGTCTGGATATGCCATAGTTTCTCTAACCCTAACCCTAGCCACAGTTTGCTAACCCTAATTTGGGGCCTTAAGGTGAATCAACAGGTAGTTGGAAAGTAGGCAATATGCTACTAATGCCTGCTGAATTTTGTTTTCTCATCCGTGTGTGGAGCAGAACTGTCATAAACACATATATTGATGTCTGGATATGCCATAGTTTTTCTAACCCTAACCCTAGCCTCAGTTTGCTAACCCTAATTTGGGGCCTTAGGGTGAATCAACAGGTAGTTGGAAAGTAGGCAATATGCTACTAAAGCATGCTGAATTTTGTTCTCTCATCCGTGTGGGGAGCAGAACTGTCATAAAAACACACGTTGATGTCTGTATATGCCATAGTTTCTCTAACCCTAACCCTAGCCTCAGTTTGCTAACCCTAATTTGGGGCCTTAGGGTGAATCAACAGGTAGTTGGAAAGTAGGCAATATGCTACTAAAGCATGCTGAATATTGTTCTCTCATCCGTGTGGGGAGCAGAACTGTCATAAAAACACATATTGATGTCTGGATATGCCATAGTTTCTCTAACCCTAACCCTAGCCTCAGTTTGCTAACCCTAACCCTAATTTGGGGCCTTAGGGTGAATCAACAGGTAGTTGGAAAGTAAGCAATATGCTACTAAAGCATGCTGAATTTTGTTTTCTCATCCGTGTGGGGAGCAGAACTGTCATAAAAACACATATTGATGTCTGGATATGCCATAGTTTTTCTAACCCTAACCCTAGCCTCAGTTTGCTAACCCTAATTTGGGGCCTTAGGGTGAATCAAAAGGTAGTTGGAAAGTAGACAATATACTACTATAGCATGCTGAATTTTGTTTTCTCATCCGTGTGGGGAGCAGAACTGTCATAAAAACACATGATGATGTCTGGATATGCCATAGTTTTTCTAACCCTAACCCTAGCCTCAGTTTGCTAAGCCTAACCCTAATTTGGGGCCTTAGGGTGAATCAACAGGTAGTTGGAAAGTAGGCAATATGCTACTAAAGCATGCTGAATTTTGTTTTCTCATCCGTGTGGGGAGCAGAACTGTCATAAAAACACATGTTGATGTCTGGATATGCCATAGTTTTTCTAACCCTAACCCTAGCCTCAGTTTGCTAACCCTAATTTGGGGCCTTAGGGTGAATCAACAGGTAGTTGGAAAGTAGGCAATATGCTACTAAATCATGCTGAATTGTGGTTTCCTATCCGTTTGGGCAGCAGAACTGTCATAAAAACACACGTTGATGTCTGTATATGCCATAGTTTTTCTAACCCTAACCCTAGCCTCAGTTTGCTAACCCTAACCCTAATTTGGGGCCTTAGGGTGAATCAACAGGTAGTTGGAAAGTAGGCAATATGCTACTAAAGCATGCTGAATTTTGTTTTCTCATCCGTGTGGGGAGCAGAACTGTCATAAAAACACATATTGATGTCTGGATATGCCATAGTTTCTCTAACCCTAACCCTAGCCTCAGTTTGCTAACCCTAATTTGGGGCCTTAGGGTGAATCAACAGGTAGTTGGAAAGTAGGCAATATGCTACTAAAGCATGCTGAATTTTGTTTTCTCATCCGTGTGGGGAGCAGAACTGTCATAAAAACACATGTTGATGTCTGGATATGCCATAGTTTTTCTAACCCTAACCCTAGCCTCAGTTTGCTAACCCTAATTTGGGGCCTTAGGGTGAATCAACAGGTAGTTGGAAAGTAGGCAATATGCTACTAAATCATGCTGAATTGTGGTTTCCTATCCGTTTGGGCAGCAGAACTGTCATAAAAACACACGTTGATGTCTGTATATGCCATAGTTTTTCTAACCCTAACCCTAGCCTCAGTTTGCTAACCCTAACCCTAATTTGGGGCCTTAGGGTGAATCAACAGGTAGTTGGAAAGTAGGCAATATGCTACTAAAGCATGCTGAATTTTGTTTTCTCATCCGTGTGGGGAGCAGAACTGTCATAAAAACACATATTGATGTCTGGATATGCCATAGTTTCTCTAACCCTAACCCTAGCCTCAGTTTGCTAACCCTAATTTGGGGCCTTAGGGTGAATCAACAGGTAGTTGGAAAGTAGGCAATATGCTACTAAAGCATGCTGAATTTTGTTTTCTCATCCGTGTGGGGAGCAGAACTGTCATAAAAACATATGTTGATTTCTGGATATGCCATAGTTTTTCTAACCCTAACCCTAGCCTCAGTTTGCTAACCCTAACCATAATTTGGGGCCTTAGGGTGAATCAACAGGTTGTTGGAAAGTAGGCAATATGCTACTAAAGCATGCTGAATTTTGTTTTCTCATCCGTGTGGGGAGCAGAACTGTCATAAAAACACATGTTGATGTCTGGATATGCCATAGTTTTTCTAACCCTAACCCTAGCCTCAGTTTGCTAACCCTAATTTGGCGCCATAGGGTGAATCAAAAGGTAGTTGGAAAGTAGGCAATATACTACTATAGCATGCTGAATTTTGTTTTCTCATCCGTGTGGGGAGCAGAACTGTCATAAAAACACATGATGATGTCTGGAAATGCCATAGTTTTTCTAACCTTAACCCTCGCCTCAGTTTGCTAAGCCTAACCCTAATTTGGGGCCTTAGGGTGAATGAACAGGTTGCTGTAAAGTAGGCAATATGCTACTAAAGCATGCTGAATTTTGTTTTCTCATCCGTGTGGGGAGCAGAACTGTCATAAAAACACATGTTGATGTCTGGAAATGCCATAGTTTTTCTAACCCTAACCCTAGCCTCAGTTTGCTAACCCTAATTTGGGGCCTTAGGGTGAATCAACAGGTAGTTGGAAAGTAGGCAATATGCTACTAAAGCATGCTGAATTTTGTTTTCTCATCCGTGTGGGGAGCAGAACTGTCATAAAAACACATGTTGATGTCTGGATATGCCATAGTTTTTCTAACCCTAACCCTAGCCTCAGTTTGCTAACCCTAATTTGGCGCCATAGGGTGAATCAAAAGGTAGTTGGAAAGTAGGCAATATACTACTATAGCATGCTGAATATTGTTTTCTCATCCGTGTGGGGAGCAGAACTGTCATAAAAACACATGATGATGTCTGGAAATGCCATAGTTTTTCTAACCCTAACCCTTGCCTCAGTTTGCTAAGCCTAACCTTAATTTGGGGCCTTAGGGTGAATGAACAGGTTGCTGTAAAGTAGGCAAAATGCTACTAAAGCATGCTGAATTTTGTTTTCTCATCCGTGTGGGGAGCAGAACTGTCATAAAAACACATGTTGATGTCTGGATATGCCATAGTTTTTCTAACCCTAACCCTAGCCTCAGTTTGCTAACCCTAATTTGGGGCCTTAGGGTGAATCAACAGGTAGTTGGAAAGTAAGCAATATGCTACTAAAGCATGCTGAATTTTGTTTTCTCATCCGTGTGGGGAGCAGAACTGTCATAAAAACACATGTTGATGTCTGGATATGCCATAGTTTTTCTAACCCTAACCCTAGCCTCAGTTTGCTAACCCTAATTAGGCGCCATAGGGTGAATCAAAAGGTAGTTGGAAAGTAGGCAATATACTACTATAGCATGCTGAATTTTGTTTTCTCATCCGTGTGGGGAGCAGAACTGTCATAAAAACACATGATGATGTCTGGAAATGCCATAGTTTTTCTAACCTTAACCCTCGCCTCAGTTTGCTAAGCCTAACCCTAATTTGGGGCCTTAGGGTGAATGAACAGGTTGCTGTAAAGTAGGCAATATGCTACTAAAGCATGCTGAATTTTGTTTTCTCATCCGTGTGGGGAGCAGAACTGTCATAAAAACACATGTTGAGGTCTGGATATGCCATAGTTTTTCTAACCCTAACCCTAGCCTCAGTTTGCTAACCCTAATTTGGGGCCTTAGGGTGAATCAACAGGTAGTTGGAAAGTAGGCAATATGCTACTAAAGCATGCTGAATTTTGTTCTCTCATCCGTGTGGGGAGCAGAACTGTCATAAAAACACACGTTGATGTCTGTATATGCCATAGTTTCTCTAACCCTAACCCTAGCCTCAGTTTGCTAACCCTAATTTGGGGCCTTACGGTGAATCAACAGGTAGTTGGAAAGTAGGCAATTTGCTACTAAAGCATGCTGAATTTTGTTCTCTCATCCGTGTGGGGAGCAGAACTGTCATAAAAACACATATTGATGTCTGGATATGCCATAGTTTCTCTAACCCTAACCCTAGCCTCAGTTTGCTAACCCTAACCCTAATTTGGGGCCTTATGGTGAATCAACAGGTAGTTGGAAAGTAGGCAATATACTACTATAGCATGCTGAATTTTGTTTTCTCATCCGTGTGGGGAGCAGAACTGTCATAAAAACACATGTTGATGTCTGGATATGCCATAGTTTTTCTAACCTTAACCCTAATTTGGGGCCTTATGGTGAATCAACAGGTAGTTGGAAAGTAGGCAATATGCTACTAAAGCATGCTGAATTTTGTTTTCTCATCCGTGTGGGGAGCAGAACTGTCATAAAAACACATATTGATGTCTGGATATGCCATAGTTTCTCTAACCCTAACCCTAGCCTCAGTTTGCTAACCCTAATTTGGGGCCTTAGGGTGAATCAACAGGTTGCTGTAAAGTAGGCAATATGCTACTAAAGCATGCTGAATTTTGTTTTCTCATCCGTGTGGGGAGCAGAACTGTCATAAAAACACACGTTGATGTCTGGATATGCCATAGTTTTTCTAACCCTAACCCTAGCCTCAGTTTGCTAACCCTAATTTGGGGCCTTAGGGTGAATCAACAGGTAGTTGGAAAGTAGGCAATATGCTACTAAAGCATGCTGAATTTTGTTCTCTCATCCGTGTGGGGAGCAGAACTGTCATAAAAACACACGTTGATGTCTGTATATGCCATTGTTTCTCTAACCCTAACCCTAGCCTCAGTTTGCTAACCCTAATTTGGGGCCTTAGGGTGAATCAACAGGTAGTTGGAAAGTAGGCAATTTGCTACTAAAGCATGCTGAATTTTGTTCTCTCATCCGTGTGGGGAGCAGAACTGTCATAAAAACACATATTGATGTCTGGATATGCCATAGTTTCTCTAACCCTAACCCTAGCCTCAGTTTGCTAACCCTAACCCTAATTTGGGGCCTTAGGGTGAATCAACAGGTAGTTGGAAAGTAAGCAATATGCTACTAAAGCATGCTGAATTTCGTTTTCTCATCCGTGTGGGGAGCAGAACTGTCATAAAAACACATATTGATGTCTGGATATGCCATAGTTTTTCTAACCCTAACCCTAGCCTCAGTTTGCTAACCCTAATTTGGGGCCTTAGGGTGAATCAACAGGTTGTTGGAAAGTAGGCAATATGCTACTAAAGCATGCTGAATTTTGTTTTCTCATCCGTGTGGGGAGCAGAACTGTCATAAAAACACATGTTGATGTCTGGATATGCCATAGTTTTTCTAACCATAATCCTAGCCTCAGTTTGCTAACCCTAATTTGGCGCCATAGGGTGAATCAAAAGGTAGTTGGAAAGTAGGCAATATACTACTATAGCATGCTGAATTTTGTTTTCTCATCCGTGTGGGGAGCAGAACTGTCATAAAAACACATGATGATGTCTGGAAATGCCATAGTTTTTCTAACCTTAACCCTCGCCTCAGTTTGCTAAGCCTAACCCTAATTTGGGGCCTTAGGGTGAATGAACAGGTTGCTGTAAAGTAGGCAATATGCTACTAAAGCATGCTGAATTTTGTTTTCTCATCCGTGTGGGGAGCAGAACTGTCATAAAAACACATGTTGATGTCTGGATATGCCATAGTTTTTCTAACCCTAACCCTAGCCTCAGTTTGCTAACCCTAATTTGGGGCCTTAGGGTGAATCAACAGGTAGTTGGAAAGTAGGCAATATGCTACTAAAGCATGCTGAATTTTGTTCTCTCATCCGTGTGGGGAGCAGAACTGTCATAAAAACACACGTTGATGTCTGTATATGCCATAGTTTCTCTAACCCTAACCCTAGCCTCAGTTTGCTAACCCTAATTTGGGGCCTTACGGTGAATCAACAGGTCGTTGGAAAGTAGGCAATTTGCTACTAAAGCATGCTGAATTTTGTTCTCTCATCCGTGTGGGGAGCAGAACTGTCATAAAAACACAAATTGATGTCTGGATATGCCATAGTTTCTCTAACCCTAACCCTAGCCTCAGTTTGCTAACCCTAATTTGGGGCCTTAGGGTGAATCAACAGGTAGTTGGAAAGTAAGCAATATGCTACTAAAGCATGCTGAATTTTGTTCTCTCATCCGTGTGGGGAGCAGAACTGTCATAAAAACACATATTGATGTCTGGATATGCCATAGTTTCCCTAACCCTAACCCTAGCCTCAGTTTGCTAACCCTAACCCTAATTTGGGGCCTTAGGGTGAATCAACAGGTAGTTGGAAAGTAAGCAATATGCTACTAAAGCATGCTGAATTTTGTTTTCTCATCCGTGTGGGGAGCAGAACTGTCATAAAAACACATATTGATGTCTGGATATGCCATAGTTTTTCTAACCCTAACCCTAGCCTCAGTTTGCTAACCATAATTTGGGGCCTTAGGGTGAATCAAAAGGTAGTTGGAAAGTAGGCAATATACTACTATAGCATGCTGAATTTTGTTTTCTCATCCGTGTGGGGAGCAGAACTGTCATAAAAACACATGATGATGTCTGGATATGCCATAGTTTTTCTAACCTTAACCCTAGCCTCAGTTTGCTAAGCCTAACCCTAATTTGGGGCCTTAGGGTGAATCAACAGGTAGTTGGAAAGTAGGCAATATGCTACTAAAGCATGCTGAATTTTGTTTTCTCATCCGTGTGGGGAGCAGAACTGTCATAAAAACACATGTTGATGTCTGGATATGCCATAGTTTTTCTAACCCTAACCCTAGCCTCAGTTTGCTAACCCTAATTTGGGGCCTTAGGGTGAATCAACAGGTAGTTGGAAAGTAGGCAATATGCTACTAAATCATGCTGAATTGTGGTTTCCTATCCGTTTGGGCAGCAGAACTGTCATAAAAACACACGTTGATGTCTGTATATGCCATAGTTTTTCTAACCGTAACCCTAGCCTCAGTTTGCTAACCCTAACCCTAATTTGGGGCCTTAGGGTGAATCAACAGGTAGTTGGAAAGTAGGCAATATGCTACTAAAGCATGCTGAATTTTGTTTTCTCATCCGTGTGGGGAGCAGAACTGTCATAAAAACACATATTGATGTCTGGATATGCCATAGTTTCTCTAACCCTAACCCTAGCCTCAGTTTGCTAACCCTAATTTGGGGCCTTAGGGTGAATCAACAGGTAGTTGGAAAGTAGGCAATATGCTACTAAAGCATGCTGAATTTTGTTTTCTCATCCGTGTGGGGAGCAGAACTGTCATAAAAACATATGTTGATGTCTGGATATGCCATAGTTTTTCTAACCCTAACCCTAGCCTCAGTTTGCTAACCCTAACCATAATTTGGGGCCTTAGGGTGAATAAACAGGTAGTTGGAAAGTAGGCAATATGCTACTAAAGCATGCTGAATTTTGTTTTCTCATCCGTGTGGGGAGCAGAACTGTCATAAAAACACATATTGATGTCTGGATATGCCATAGTTTTTCCAACCCTAACCCTAGCCACAGTTTGCTAACCCAAATTTGGGGCCTTAGGGTGAATCAACAGGTAGTTGGAAAGTAGGCAATATGCTACTAAATCATGCTGAATTGTGGTTTCCTATCCGTTTGGGCAGCAGAACTGTCATAAAAACACACGTTGGTGTCTGTATATGCCATAGTTTTTCTAACCCTAACCCTAGCCTCAGTTTGCTAACCCTAACCATAATTTGGGGCCTTAGGGTGAATCAACAGGTAGTTGGAAAGTAGGCAATATGCTACTAAAGCATGCTGAATTTTGTTCTCTCATCCGTGTGGGGAGCAGAACTGTCATAAAAACACATATTGATGTCTGGATATGCCATAGTTTCTCTAACCCTAACCCTAGCCTCAGTTTGCTAACCCTAATTTGGGGCCTTAGGGTGAATCAACAGGTAGTTGGAAAGTAGGCAATATGCTACTAAAGCATGATGAATTTTGTTTTCTCATCCGTGTGGGGAGCAGAACTGTCATAAAAACACATATTGATGTCTGGATATGCCATAGTTTTTCTAACCCTAACCCTAGCCTCAGTTTGCTAACCCTAATTTGGGGCCTTAGGGTGAATCAACAGGTAGTTGGAAAGTAGGCAATATGCTACTAAAGCATGCTGAATTTTGTTTTCTCATCCGTGTGGGGAGCAGAACTGTCATAAAAACACATATTGATGTCTGGATATGCCATAGTTTCTCTAACCCTAACCCTAGCCTCAGTTTGCTAACCCTAATTTGGGGCCTTAGGGTGAATCAACAGGTAGTTGGAAAGTAGGCAATATGCTACTAAAGCATGCTGAATTTTGTTTTCTCATCCGTGTGGGGAGCAGAACTGTCATAAAAACACATATTGATGTCTGGATAAGCCATAGTTTTTCTAACCCTAACCTTAGCCTCAGTTTGCTAACCCTAATTTGGGGCCTAAGGGTGAATCAACAGGTAGTTGGAAAGTAGGCAATATGCTACTAAAGCATGCTGAATTTTGTTTTCTCATCCGTGTGGGGAGCAGAACTGTCATAAAAACACATATTGATGTCTGGATATACCATAGTTTCTCTAACCCTAACCCTAGCCTCAGTTTGCTAACCCTAATTTGGGGCCTTAGGGTGAATCAACAGGTAGTTGGAAAGTAGGCAATATGCTACTAAAGCATGCTGAATTTTGTTTTCTCATCCGTGTGGGGAGCAGAACTGTCATAAAAACATATGTTGATGTCTGGATATGCCATAGTTTTTCTAACCCTAACCCTAGCCTCAGTTTGCTAACCCTAACCATAATTTGGGGCCTTAGGGTGAATAAACAGGTAGTTGGAAAGTAGGCAATATGCTACTAAAGCATGCTGAATTTTGTTTTCTCATCCGTGTGGGGAGCAGAACTGTCATAAAAACATATGTTGATGTCTGGATATGCCATAGTTTTTCTAACCCTAACCCTAGCCTCAGTTTGCTAACCCTAATTTGGGGCCTTAGGGTGAATCAACAGGTAGTTGGAAAGTAGGCAATATGCTACTAAAGCATGCTGAATTTTGTTTTCTCATCCGTGTGGGGAGCAGAACTGTCATAAAAACATATGTTGATGTCTGGATATGCCATAGTTTTTCTAACCCTAACCCTAGCCTCAGTTTGCTAACCATAACCATAATTTGGGGCCTTAGGGTGAATAAACAGGTAGTTGGAAAGTAGGCAATATGCTACTAAAGCATGCTGAATTTTGTTTTCTCATCCGTGTGGGGAGCAGAACTGTCATAAAAACACATATTGATGTCTGGAAATGCCATAGTTTTTCTAACCCTAACCCTAGCCTCAGTTTGCTAACCCTAATTTGGGGCCTTAGGGTGAATCAACAGGTAGTTGGAAAGTAGGCAATATGCTACTAAAGCATGCTGAATTTTGTTTTCTCATCCGTGTGGGGAGCAGAACTGTCATAAAAACACATGTTGATGTCTGGATATGCCATAGTTTTTCTAACCCTAACCCTAGCCTCAGTTTGCTAACCCTAATTTGGCGCCATAGGGTGAATCAAAAGGTAGTTGGAAAGTAGGCAATATACTACTATAGCATGCTGAATATTGTTTTCTCATCCGTGTGGGGAGCAGAACTGTCATAAAAACACATGATGATGTCTGGAAATGCCATAGTTTTTCTAACCCTAACCCTTGCCTCAGTTTGCTAAGCCTAACCCTAATTTGGGGCCTTAGGGTGAATCAACAGGTAGTTGGAAAGTAGGCAATATGCTACTAAAGCATGCTGAATTTTGTTTTCTCATCCGTGTGGGGAGCAGAACTGTCATAAAAACACATATTGATGTCTGGATATGCCATAGTTTTTCTAACCCTAACCCTAGCCTCAGTTTGCTAACCCTAATTTGGGGCCTTAGGGTGAATCAACAGGTAGTTGGAAAGTAGGCAATATGCTACTAAAGCATGCTGAATTTTGTTTTCTCATCCGTGTGGGGAGCAGAACTGTCATAAAAACACATATTGATGTCTGGATATGCCATAGTTTCTCTAACCCTAACCCTAGCCTCAGTTTGCTAACCCTAATTTGGGGCCTTAGGGTGAATCAACAGGTAGTTGGAAAGTAGGCAATATGCTACTAAAGCATGCTGAATTTTGTTTTCTCATCCGTGTGGGGAGCAGAACTGTCATAAAAACATATGTTGATGTCTGGATATGCCATAGTTTTTCTAACCCTAACCCTAGCCTCAGTTTGCTAACCCTAACCATAATTTGGGGCCTTAGGGTGAATAAACAGGTAGTTGGAAAGTAGGCAATATGCTACTAAAGCATGCTGAATTTTGTTTTCTCATCCGTGTGGGGAGCAGAACTGTCATAAAAACACATATTGATGTCTGGATATGCCATAGTTTTTCTAACCCTAACCTTAGCCTCAGTTTGCTAACCCTAATTTGGGGCCTAAGGGTGAATCAACAGGTAGTTGGAAAGTAGGCAATATGCTACTAAAGCATGCTGAATTTTGTTTTCTCATCCGTGTGGGGAGCAGAACTGTCATAAAAACACATATTGATGTCTGGATATACCATAGTTTCTCTAACCCTAACCCTAGCCTCAGTTTGCTAACCCTAATTTGGGGCCTTAGGGTGAATCAACAGGTAGTTGGAAAGTAGGCAATATGCTACTAAAGCATGCTGAATTTTGTTTTCTCATCCGTGTGGGGAGCAGAACTGTCATAAAAACATATGTTGATGTCTGGATATGCCATAGTTTTTCTAACCCTAACCCTAGCCTCAGTTTGCTAACCCTAATTTGGGGCCTTAGGGTGAATCAACAGGTAGTTGGAAAGTAGGCAATATGCTACTAAAGCATGCTGAATTTTGTTTTCTCATCCGTGTGGGGAGCAGAACTGTCATAAAAACATATGTTGATGTCTGGATATGCCATAGTTTTTCTAACCCTAACCCTAGCCTCAGTTTGCTAACCCTAACCATAATTTGGGGCCTTAGGGTGAAAAAACAGGTAGTTGGAAAGTAGGCAATATGCTACTAAAGCATGCTGAATTTTGTTTTCTCATCCGTGTGGGGAGCAGAACTGTCATAAAAACACATATTGATGTCTGGAAATGCCATAGTTTTTCTAACCCTAACCCTAGCCTCAGTTTGCTAACCCTAATTTGGGGCCTTAGGGTGAATCAACAGGTAGTTGGAAAGTAGGCAATATGCTACTAAAGCATGCTGCATTTTGTTTTCTCATCCGTGTGGGGAGCAGAACTGTCATAAAAACACATGTTGATGTCTGGATATGCCATAGTTTTTCTAACCCTAACCCTAGCCTCAGTTTGCTAACCCTAATTTGGCGCCATAGGGTGAATCAAAAGGTAGTTGGAAAGTAGGCAATATACTACTATAGCATGCCGAATATTGTTTTCTCATCCGTGTGGGGAGCAGAACTGTCATAAAAACACATGATGATGTCTGGAAATGCCATAGTTTTTCTAACCCTAACCCTTGCCTCAGTTTGCTAAGCCTAACCCTAATTTGGGGCCTTAGGGTGAATGAACAGGTTGCTGTAAAGTAGGCAAAATGCTACTAAAGCATGCTGAATTTTGTTTTCTCATCCGTGTGGGGAGCAGAACTGTCATAAAAACACATGTTGATGTCTGGATATGCCATAGTTTTTCTAACCCTAACCCTAGCCTCAGTTTGCTAACCCTAATTTGGGGCCTTAGGGTGAATCAACAGGTAGTTGGAAAGTAAGCAATATGCTACTAAAGCATGCTGAATTTTGTTTTCTCATCCGTGTGGGGAGCAGAACTGTCATAAAAACACATGTTGATGTCTGGATATGCCATAGTTTTTCTAACCCTAACCCTAGCCTCAGTTTGCTAACCCTAATTTGGCGCCATAGGGTGAATCAAAAGGTAGTTGGAAAGTAGGCAATATGCTACTAAAGCATGCTGAATTTTGTTTTCTCATCCGTGTGGGGAGCAGAACTGTTATAAAAACACATGATGATGTCTGGAAATGCCATAGTTTTTCTAACCCTAACCCTAGTCTCAGTTTGCTAACCCTAACCCTAATTTGGGGCCTTAGGGTGAATCAACAGGTTCTTGTAAAGTAGGCAATATGCTACTAAAGCATGCTGAATTTTGTTTTCTCATCCGTGTGGGGAGCAGAACTGTCATAAAAACACATGTTGATGTCTGGATATGCCATAGTTTTTCTAACCCTAACCCTAGCCTCAGTTTGCTAACCCTAATTTGGCGCCATAGGGTGAATCAAAAGGTAGTTGGAAAGTAGGCAATATACTACTATAGCATGCTTAATATTGTTTTCTCATCCGTGTGGGGAGCAGAACTGTCATAAAAACACATGATGATGTCTGGAAATGCCATAGTTTTTCTAACCCTAACCCTTGCCTCAGTTTGCTAAGCCTAACCCTAATTTGGGGCCTTAGGGTGAATGAACAGGTTGCTGTAAAGTAGGCAAAATGCTACTAAAGCATGCTGAATTTTGTTTTCTCATCCGTGTGGGGAGCAGAACTGTCATAAAAACACATGTTGATGTCTGGATATGCCATAGTTTTTCTAACCCTAACCCTAGCCTCAGTTTGCTAACCCTAATTTGGGGCCTTAGGGTGAATCAACAGGTAGTTGGAAAGTAAGCAATATGCTACTAAAGCATGCTGAATTTTGTTTTCTCATCCGTGTGGGGAGCAGAACTGTCATAAAAACACATGTTGATGTCTGGATATGCCATAGTTTTTCTAACCCTAACCCTAGCCTCAGTTTGCTAACCCTAATTTGGCGCCATAGGGTGAATCAAAAGGTAGTTGGAAAGTAGGCAATATGCTACTAAAGCATGCTGAATTTTGTTTTCTCATCCGTGTGGGGAGCAGAACTGTCATAAAAACACATGATGATGTCTGGAAATGCCATAGTTTTTCTAACCCTAACCCTAGTCTCAGTTTGCTAACCCTAACCCTAATTTGGGGCCTTAGGGTGAATCAACAGGTTCTTGTAAAGTAGGCAATATGCTACTAAAGCATGCTGAATTTTGTTTTCTCATCCGTGTGGGGAGCAGAACTGTCATAAAAACACATGTTGATGTCTGGATATGCCATAGTTTTTCTAACCCTAACCATAGCCTCAGTTTGCTAACCCTAATTTGGGGCCTTAGGGTGAATCAACAGGTAGTTGGAAAGTAGGCAATATGCTACTAAATCATGCTGAATTGTGGTTTCCTATCCGTTTGGGCAGCAGAACTGTCATAAAAACACACGTTGATGTCTGTATATGACATAGTTTTTCTAACCATAACCCTAGCCTCAGTTTGCTAACCCTAACCCTAATTTGGGGCCTTAGGGTGAATCAACAGGTAGTTGGAAAGTAGGCAATATGCTACTAAAGCATGCTGAATTTTGTTCTCTCATCCGTGTGGGGAGCAGAACTGTCATAAAAACACATATTGATGTCTGGATATGCCATAGTTTCTCTAACCCTAACCCTAGCCTCAGTTTGCTAACCATAATTTGGGGCCTAAGGGTGAATCAACAGGTAGTTGGAAAGTAGGCAATATGCTACTAAAGCATGCTGAATTTTGTTTTCTCATCCGTGTGGGGAGCAGAACTGTCATAAAAACACATATTGATGTCTGGATATGCCATAGTTTCTCTAACCCTAACCCTAGCCTCAGTTTGCTAACCCTAATTTGGGGCCTTAGGGTGAATCAACAGGTTGTTGTAAAGTAGGCAATATGCTACTAAAGCATGCTGAATTTTGTTTTCTCATCCGTGTGGGGAGCAGAACTGTCATAAAAACACATGTTGATGTCTGGATATGCCATAGTTTTTCTAACCCTAACCCTAGCCACAGTTTGCTAACCCTAATTTGGGGCCTTACGGTGAATCAACAGGTAGTTGGAAAGTAGGCAATATGCTACTAAATCATGCTGAATTGTGGTTTCCTATCCGTTTGGGCAGCAGAACTGTCATAAAAACACACGTTGATGTCTGTATATGCCATAGTTTTTCTAACCCTAACCCTAGCCTCAGTTTGCTAACCCTAACCCTAATTTGGGGCCTTAGGGTGAATCAACAGGTAGTTGGAAAGTAGGCAATATGCTACTAAAGCATGCTGAATTTTGTTCTCTCATCCGTGTGGGGAGCAGAACTGTCATAAAAACACATATTGATGTCTGGATATGCCATAGTTTCTCTAACCCTAACCCTAGCCTCAGTTTGCTAACCCTAATTTGGGGCCTTAGGGTGAATCAACAGGTAGTTGGAAAGTAGGCAATATGCTACTAAAGCATGCTGAATTTTGTTTTCTCATCCGTGTGGGGAGCAGAACTGTCATAAAAACACATATTGATGTCTGGATATGCCATAGTTTCTCTAACCCTAACCCTAGCCTCAGTTTGCTAACCCTAATTTGGGGCCTTAGGGTGAATCAACAGGTAGTTGGAAAGTAGGCAATATGCTACTAAAGCATGCTGAATTTTGTTTTCTCATCCGTGTGGGGAGCAGAACTGTCATAAAAACACATATTGATGTCTGGATATGCCATAGTTTCTCTAACCCTAACCCTAGCCTCAGTTTGCTAACCCTAATTTGGGGCCTTAGGGTGAATCAACAGGTAGTTGGAAAGTAGGCAATATGCTACTAAAGCATGCTGAATTTTGTTTTCTCATCCGTGTGGGGAGCAGAACTGTCATAAAAACATATGTTGATGTCTGGATATGCCATAGTTTTTCTAACCCTAACCCTAGCCTCAGTTTGCTAACCCTAACCATAATTTGGGGCCTTAGGGTGAATAAACAGGTAGTTGGAAAGTAGGCAATATGCTACTAAAGCATGCTGAATTTTGTTTTCTCATCCGTGTGGGGAGCAGAACTGTCATAAAAACACATATTGATGTCTGGATATGCCATAGTTTCTCTAACCCTAACCCTAGCCTCAGTTTGCTAACCCTAATTTGGGGCCTTAGGGTGAATCAACAGGTAGTTGGAAAGTAGGCAATATGCTACTAAAGCATGCTGAATTTTGTTTTCTCATCCGTGTGGGGAGCAGAACTGTCATAAAAACACATGTTGATGTCTGGATATGCCATAGTTTTTCTAACCCTAACCCTAGCCACAGTTTGCTAACCCTAATTTGGGGCCTTAGGGTGAATCAACAGGTAGTTGGAAAGTAGGCAATATGCTACTAAATCATGCTGAATTGTGGTTTCCTATCCGTTTGGGCAGCAGAACTGTCATAAAAACACACGTTGATGTCTGTATATGCCATAGTTTTTCTAACCCTAACCCTAGCCTCAGTTTGCTAACCCTAACCCTAATTTGGGGCCTTAGGGTGAATCAACAGGTAGTTGGAAAGTAGGCAATATGCTACTAAAGCATGCTGAATTTTGTTCTCTCATCCGTGTGGGGAGCAGAACTGTCATAAAAACACATATTGATGTCTGGATATGCCATAGTTTCTCTAACCCTAACCCTAGCCTCAGTTTGCTAACCCTAATTTGGGGCCTTAGGGTGAATCAACAGGTAGTTGGAAAGTAGGCAATATGCTACTAAAGCATGCTGAATTTTGTTTTCTCATCCGTGTGGGGAGCAGAACTGTCATAAAAACACATATTGATGTCTGGATATGCCATAGTTTTTCTAACCATAACCCTAGCCTCAGTTTGCTAACCCTAATTTGGGGCCTTAGGGTGAATCAACAGGTAGTTGGAAAGTAGGCAATATGCTACTAAAGCATGCTGAATTTTGTTTTCTCATCCGTGTGGGGAGCAGAACTGTCATAAAAACACATATTGATGTCTGGATATGCCATAGTTTCTCTAACCCTAACCCTAGCCTCAGTTTGCTAACCCTAATTTGGGGCCTTAGGGTGAATCAACAGGTAGTTGGAAAGTAGGCAATATGCTACTAAAGCATGCTGAATTTTGTTTTCTCATCCGTGTGGGGAGCAGAACTGTCATAAAAACATATGTTGATGTCTGGATATGCCATTGTTTTTCTAACCCTAACCCTAGCCTCAGTTTGCTAACCCTAACCCTAATTTGGGGCCTTAGGGTGAATCAACAGGTAGTTGGAAAGTAGGCAATATGCTACTAAATCATGCTGAATTGTGGTTTCCTATCCGTTTGGGCAGCAGAACTGTCATAAAAACATATGTTGATGTCTGGATATGCCATAGTTTTTCTAACCCTAACCCTAGCCTCAGTTTGCTAACCCTAACCATAATTTGGGGCCTTAGGGTGAATAAACAGGTAGTTGGAAAGTAGGCAATATGCTACTAAAGCATGCTGAATTTTGTTTTCTCATCCGTGTGGGGAGCAGAACTGTCATAAAAACACATATTGATGTCTGGATATGCCATAGTTTTTCTAACCCTAACCTTAGCCTCAGTTTGCTAACCCTAATTTGGGGCCTAAGGGTGAATCAACAGGTAGTTGGAAAGTAGGCAATATGCTACTAAAGCATGCTGAATTTTGTTTTCTCATCCGTGTGGGGAGCAGAACTGTCATAAAAACACATATTGATGTCTGGATATACCATAGTTTCTCTAACCCTAACCCTAGCCTCAGTTTGCTAACCCTAATTTGGGGCCTTAGGGTGAATCAACAGGTAGTTGGAAAGTAGGCAATATGCTACTAAAGCATGCTGAATTTTGTTTTCTCATCCGTGTGGGGAGCAGAACTGTCATAAAAACATATGTTGATGTCTGGATATGCCATAGTTTTTCTAACCCTAACCCTAGCCTCAGTTTGCTAACCCTAATTTGGGGCCTTAGGGTGAATCAACAGGTAGTTGGAAAGTAGGCAATATGCTACTAAAGCATGCTGAATTTTGTTTTCTCATCCGTGTGGGGAGCAGAACTGTCATAAAAACATATGTTGATGTCTGGATATGCCATAGTTTTTCTAACCCTAACCCTAGCCTCAGTTTGCTAACCCTAATTTGGGGCCTTAGGGTGAATAAACAGGTAGTTGGAAAGTAGGCAATATGCTACTAAAGCATGCTGAATTTTGTTTTCTCATCCGTGTGGGGAGCAGAACTGTCATAAAAACACATATTGATGTCTGGAAATGCCATAGTTTTTCTAACCCTAACCCTAGCCTCAGTTTGCTAACCTTAATTTGGGGCCTTAGGGTGAATCAACAGGTAGTTGGAAAGTAGGCAATATGCTACTAAAGCATGCTGAATTTTGTTTTCTCATCCGTGTGGGGAGCAGAACTGTCATAAAAACACATGTTGATGTCTGGATATGCCATAGTTTTTCTAACCCTAACCCTAGCCTCAGTTTGCTAACCCTAATTTGGCGCCATAGGGTGAATCAAAAGGTAGTTGGAAAGTAGGCAATATACTACTATAGCATGCTGAATATTGTTTTCTCATCCGTGTGGGGAGCAGAACTGTCATAAAAACACATGATGATGTCTGGAAATGCCATAGTTTTTCTAACCCTAACCCTTGCCTCAGTTTGCTAAGCCTAACCCTAATTTGGGGCCTTAGGGTGAATGAACAGGTTGCTGTAAAGTAGGCAAAATGCTACTAAAGCATGCTGAATTTTGTTTTCTCATCCGTGTGGGGAGCAGAACTGTCATAAAAACACATGTTGATGTCTGGATATGCCATAGTTTTTCTAACCCTAACCCTAGCCTCAGTTTGCTAACCCTAATTTGGGGCCTTAGGGTGAATCAACAGGTAGTTGGAAAGTAAGCAATATGCTACTAAAGCATGCTGAATTTTGTTTTCTCATCCGTGTGGGGAGCAGAACTGTCATAAAAACACATGTTGATGTCTGGATATGCCATAGTTTTTCTAACCCTAACCTTAGCCTCAGTTTGCTAACCCTAATTTGGCGCCATAGGGTGAATCAAAAGGTAGTTGGAAAGTAGGCAATATGCTACTAAAGCATGCTGAATTTTGTTTTCTCATCCGTGTGGGGAGCAGAACTGTCATAAAAACACATGATGATGTCTGGAAATGCCATAGTTTTTCTAACCCTAACCCTAGTCTCAGTTTGCTAACCCTAACCCTAATTTGGGGCCTTAGGGTGAATCAACAGGTTCTTGTAAAGTAGGCAATATGCTACTAAAGCATGCTGAATTTTGTTTTCTCATCCGTGTGGGGAGCAGAACTGTCATAAAAACACATGTTGATGTCTGGATATGCCATAGTTTTTCTAACCCTAACCCTAGCCTCAGTTTGCTAACCCTAATTTGGCGCCATAGGGTGAATCAAAAGGTAGTTGGAAAGTAGGCAATATACTACTATAGCATGCTGAATATTGTTTTCTCATCCGTGTGGGGAGCAGAACTGTCATAAAAACACATATTGATGTCTGGAAATGCCATAGTTTTTCTAACCCTAACCCTAGCCTCAGTTTGCTAACCTTAATTTGGGGCCTTAGGGTGAATCAACAGGTAGTTGGAAAGTAGGCAATATGCTACTAAAGCATGCTGAATTTTGTTTTCTCATCCGTGTGGGGAGCAGAACTGTCATAAAAACACATGTTGATGTCAGGATATGCCATAGTTTTTCTAACCCTAACCCTAGCCTCAGTTTGCTAACCCTAATTTGGCGCCATAGGGTGAATCAAAAGGTAGTTGGAAAGTAGGCAATATACTACTATAGCATGCTGAATATTGTTTTCTCATCCGTGTGGGGAGCAGAACTGTCATAAAAACACATGATGATGTCTGGAAATGCCATAGTTTTTCTAACCCTAACCCTTGCCTCAGTTTGCTAAGCCTAATTTGGCGCCATAGGGTGAATCAAAAGGTAGTTGGAAAGTAGGCAATATGCTACTAAAGCATGCTGAATATTGTTTTCTCATCCGTGTGGGGAGCAGAACTGTCATAAAAACACATGATGATGTCTGGAAATGCCATAGTTTTTCTAACCCTAACCCTTGCCTCAGTTTGGTAAGCCTAACCCTAATTTGGGGCCTTAGGGTGAATGAACAGGTTGCTGTAAAGTAGGCAAAATGCTACTAAAGCATGCTGAATTTTGTTTTCTCATCCGTGTGGGGAGCAGAACTGTCATAAAAACACATGTTGATGTCTGGATATGCCATAGTTTTTCTAACCCTAACCCTAGCCTCAGTTTGCTAACCCTAATTTGGGGCCTTAGGGTGAATCAACAGGTAGTTGGAAAGTAAGCAATATGCTACTAAAGCATGCTGAATTTTGTTTTCTCATCCGTGTGGGGAGCAGAACTGTCATAAAAACACATGTTGATGTCTGGATATGCCATAGTTTTTCTAACCCTAACCCTAGCCTCAGTTTGCTAACCCTAATTTGGCGCCATAGGGTGAATCAAAAGGTAGTTGGAAAGTAGGCAATATGCTACTAAAGCATGCTGAATTTTGTTTTCTCATCCGTGTGGGGAGCAGAACTGTCATAAAAACACATGATGATGTCTGGAAATGCCATAGTTTTTCTAACCCTAACCCTAGTCTCAGTTTGCTAACCCTAACCCTAATTTGGGGCCTTAGGGTGAATCAACAGGTTCTTGTAAAGTAGGCAATATGCTACTAAAGCATGCTGAATTTTGTTTTCTCATCCGTGTGGGGAGCAGAACTGTCATAAAAACACATGTTGATGTCTGGATATGCCATAGTTTTTCTAACCCTAACCATAGCCTCAGTTTGCTAACCCTAATTTGGGGCCTTAGGGTGAATCAACAGGTAGTTGGAAAGTAGGCAATATGCTACTAAATCATGCTGAATTGTGGTTTCCTATCCGTTTGGGCAGCAGAACTGTCATAAAAACACACGTTGATGTCTGTATATGACATAGTTTTTCTAACCCTAACCCTAGCCTCAGTTTGCTAACCCTAACCCTAATTTGGGGCCTTAGGGTGAATCAACAGGTAGTTGGAAAGTAGGCAATATGCTACTAAAGCATGCTGAATTTTGTTCTCTCATCCGTGTGGGGAGCAGAACTGTCATAAAAACACATATTGATGTCTGGATATGCCATAGTTTCTCTAACCCTAACCCTAGCCTCAGTTTGCTAACCCTAATTTGGGGCCTAAGGGTGAATCAACAGGTAGTTGGAAAGTAGGCAATATGCTACTAAAGCATGCTGAATTTTGTTTTCTCATCCGTGTGGGGAGCAGAACTGTCATAAAAACACATATTGATGTCTGGATATGCCATAGTTTCTCTAACCCTAACCCTAGCCTCAGTTTGCTAACCCTAATTTGGGGCCTTAGGGTGAATCAACAGGTTGTTGTAAAGTAGGCAATATGCTACTAAAGCATGCTGAATTTTGTTTTCTCATCCGTGTGGGGAGCAGAACTGTCATAAAAACACATGTTGATGTCTGGATATGCCATAGTTTTTCTAACCCTAACCCTAGCCTCAGTTTGCTAACCCTAATTTGGGGCCTTAGGGTGAATCAACAGGTAGTTGGAAAGTAGGCAATATGCTACTAAAGCATGCTGAATTTTGTTTTCTCATCCGTGTGGGGAGCAGAACTGTCATAAAAACATATGTTGATGTCTGGATATGCCATAGTTTTTCTAACCCTAACCCTAGCCTCAGTTTGCTAACCCTAAACATAATTTGGGGCCTTAGGGTGAATAAACAGGTAGTTGGAAAGTAGGCAATATGCTACTAAAGCATGCTGAATTTTGTTTTCTCATCCGTGTGGGGAGCAGAACTGTCATAAAAACACATATTGATGTCTGGATATGCCATAGTTTCTCTAACCCTAACCCTAGCCTCAGTTTGCTAACCCTAATTTGGGGCCTTAGGGTGAATAAACAGGTAGTTGGAAAGTAGGCAATATGCTACTAAAGCATGCTGAATTTTGTTTTCTCATCCGTGTGGGGAGCAGAACTGTCATAAAAACACATATTGATGTCTGGATATGCCATAGTTTTTCTAACCCTAACCCTAGCCACAGTTTGCTAACCCTAATTTGGGGCCTTAGGGTGAATCAACAGGTAGTTGGAAAGTAGGCAATATGCTACTAAATCATGCTGAATTGTGGTTTCCTATCCGTTTGGGCAGCAGAACTGTCATAAAAACACACGTTGATGTCTGTATATGCCATAGTTTTTCTAACCCTAACCCTAGCCTCAGTTTGCTAACCCTAACCCTAATTTGGGGCCTTAGGGTGAATCAACAGGTAGTTGGAAAGTAGGCAATATGCTACTAAAGCATGCTGAATTTTGTTCTCTCATCCGTGTGGGGAGCAGAACTGTCATAAAAACACATATTGATGTCTGGATATGCCATAGTTTCTCTAACCCTAACCCTAGCCTCAGTTTGCTAACCCTAATTTGGGGCCTTAGGGTGAATCAACAGGTAGTTGGAAAGTAGGCAATATGCTACTAAAGCATGCTGAATTTTGTTTTCTCATCCGTGTGGGGAGCAGAACTGTCATAAAAACACATATTGATGTCTGGATATGCCATAGTTTTTCTAACCATAACCCTAGCCTCAGTTTGCTAACCCTAATTTGGGGCCTTAGGGTGAATCAACAGGTAGTTGGAAAGTAGGCAATATGCTACTAAAGCATGCTGAATTTTGTTTTCTCATCCGTGTGGGGAGCAGAACTGTCATAAAAACACATATTGATGTCTGGATATGCCATAGTTTCTCTAACCCTAACCCTAGCCTCAGTTTGCTAACCCTAATTTGGGGCCTTAGGGTGAATCAACAGGTAGTTGGAAAGTAGGCAATATGCTACTAAAGCATGCTGAATTTTGTTTTCTCATCCGTGTGGGGAGCAGAACTGTCATAAAAACATATGTTGATGTCTGGATATGCCATTGTTTTTCTAACCCTAACCCTAGCCTCAGTTTGCTAACCCTAACCATAATTTGGGGCCTTAGGGTGAATCAACAGGTAGTTGGAAAGTAGGCAATATGCTACTAAAGCATGCTGAATTTTGTTTTCTCATCCGTGTGGGGAGCAGAACTGTCATAAAAACACGTATTGATGTCTGGATATGCCATAGTTTTTCTAACCCTAACCTTAGCCTCAGTTTGCTAACCCTAATTTGGGGCCTAAGGGTGAATCAACAGGTAGTTGGAAAGTAGGCAATATGCTACTAAAGCATGCTGAATTTTGTTTTCTCATCCGTGTGGGGAGCAGAACTGTCATAAAAACACATATTGATGTCTGGATATACCATAGTTTCTCTAACCCTAACCCTAGCCTCAGTTTGCTAACCCTAATTTGGGGCCTTAGGGTGAATCAACAGGTAGTTGGAAAGTAGGCAATATGCTACTAAAGCATGCTGAATTTTGTTTTCTCATCCGTGTGGGGAGCAGAACTGTCATAAAAACATATGTTGATGTCTGGATATGCCATAGTTTTTCTAACCCTAACCCTAGCCTCAGTTTGCTAACCCTAATTTGGGGCCTTAGGGTGAATCAACAGGTAGTTGGAAAGTAGGCAATATGCTACTAAAGCATGCTGAATTTTGTTTTCTCATCCGTGTGGGGAGCAGAACTGTCATAAAAACACATATTGATGTCTGGATATGCCATAGTTTCTCTAACCCTAACCCTAGCCTCAGTTTGCTAACCCTAATTTGGGGCCTTAGGGTGAATCAACAGGTTGTTGTAAAGTAGGCAATATGCTACTAAAGCATGCTGAATTTTGTTTTCTCATCCGTGTGGGGAGCAGAACTGTCATAAAAACACATGTTGATGTCTGGATATGCCATAGTTTTTCTAACCCTAACCGTAGCCACAGTTTGCTAACCCTAATTTGGGGCCTTAGGGTGAATCAACAGGTAGTTGGAAAGTAGGCAATATGCTACTAAATCATGCTGAATTGTGGTTTCCTATCCGTTTGGGCAGCAGAACTGTCATAAAAACACACGTTGATGTCTGTATATGCCATAGTTTTTCTAACCCTAACCCTAGCCTCAGTTTGCTAACCCTAACCCTAATTTGGGGCCTTAGGGTGAATCAACAGGTAGTTGGAAAGTAGGCAATATGCTACTAAAGCATGCTGAATTTTGTTCTCTCATCCGTGTGGGGAGCAGAACTGTCATAAAAACACATATTGATGTCTGGATATGCCATAGTTTCTCTAACCCTAACCCTAGCCTCAGTTTGCTAACCCTAATTTGGGGCCTTAGGGTGAATCAACAGGTAGTTGGAAAGTAGGCAATATGCTACTAAAGCATGCTGAATTTTGTTTTCTCATCCGTGTGGGGAGCAGAACTGTCATAAAAACACATATTGATGTCTGGATATGCCATAGTTTTTCTAACCCTAACCCAGCCTCAGTTTGCTAACCCTAATTTGGGGCCTTAGGGTGAATCAACAGGTAGTTGGAAAGTAGGCAATATGCTACTAAAGCATGCTGAATTTTGTTTTCTCATCCGTGTGGGGAGCAGAACTGTCATAAAAACACATATTGATGTCTGGATATGCCATAGTTTCTCTAACCCTAACCCTAGCCTCAGTTTGCTAACCATAATTTGGGGCCTTAGGGTGAATCAACAGGTAGTTGGAAAGTAGGCAATATGCTACTAAAGCATGCTGAATTTTGTTTTCTCATCCGTGTGGGGAGCAGAACTGTCATAAAAACATATGTTGATGTCTGGATATGCCATAGTTTTTCTAACCCTAACCCTAGCCTCAGTTTGCTAACCCTAACCATAATTTGGGGCCTTAGGGTGAATCAACAGGTAGTTGGAAAGTAGGCAATATGCTACTAAAGCATGCTGAATTTTGTTTTCTCATCCGTGTGGGGAGCAGAACTGTCATAAAAACACATATTGATGTCTGGATATGCCATAGTTTTTCTAACCCTAACCTTAGCCTCAGTTTGCTAACCCTAATTTGGGGCCTAAGGGTGAATCAACAGGTAGTTGGAAAGTAGGCAATATGCTACTAAAGCATGCTGAATTTTGTTTTCTCATCCGTGTGGGGAGCAGAACTGTCATAAAAACACACATTGATGTCTGGATATACCATAGTTTCTCTAACCCTAACCCTAGCCTCAGTTTGCTAACCCTAATTTGGGGCCTTAGGGTGAATCAACAGGTAGTTGGAAAGTAGGCAATATGCTACTAAAGCATGCTGAATTTTGTTTTCTCATCCGTGTGGGGAGCAGAACTGTCATAAAAACATATGTTGATGTCTGGATATGCCATAGTTTTTCTAACCCTAACCCTAGCCTCAGTTTGCTAACCCTAATTTGGGGCCTTAGGGTGAATCAACAGGTAGTTGGAAAGTAGGCAATATGCTACTAAAGCATGCTGAATTTTGTTCTCTCATCCGTGTGGGGAGCAGAACTGTTATAAAAACACATATTGATGTCTGGATATGCCATAGTTTTTCTAACCCTAACCCTAGCCTCAGTTTGCTAACCCTAATTTGGGGCCTAAGGGTGAATCAACAGGTAGTTGGAAAGTAGGCAATATGCTACTAAAGCATGCTGAATTTTGTTTTCTCATCCGTGTGGGGAGCAGAACTGTCATAAAAACACATATTGATGTCTGGATATACCATAGTTTCTCTAACCCTAACCATAGCCTCAGTTTGCTAACCCTAATTTGGGGCCTTAGGGTGAATCAACAGGTAGTTGGAAAGTAGGCAATATGCTACTAAAGCATGCTGAATTTTGTTTTCTCATCCGTGTGGGGAGCAGAACTGTCATAAAAACATATGTTGATGTCTGGATATGCCATAGTTTTTCTAACCCTAACCCTAGCCTCAGTTTGCTAACCCTGACCATAATTTGGGGCCTTAGGGTGAATAAACAGGTAGTTGGAAAGTAGGCAATATGCTACTAAAGCATGCTGAATTTTGTTTTCTCATCCGTGTGGGGAGCAGAACTGTCATAAAAACACATATTGATGTCTGGAAATGCCATAGTTTTTCTAACCCTAACCCTAGCCTCAGTTTGCTAACCCTAATTTGGGGCCTTAGGGTGAATCAACAGGTAGTTGGAAAGTAGGCAATATGCTACTAAAGCATGCTGAATTTTGTTTTCTCATCCGTGTGGGGAGCAGAACTGTCATAAAAACACATATTGATGTCTGGATATGCCATAGTTTTTCTAACCCTAACCCTAGCCTCAGTTTGCTAACCCTAATTTGGGGCCTTAGGGTGAATCAAAAGGTAGTTGGAAAGTAGGCAATATACTACTAAAGCATGCTGAATTTTGTTTTCTCATCCGTGTGGGGAGCAGAACTGTCATAAAAACACATGTTGATGTCTGGATATGCCATAGTTTTTCTAACCCTAACCCTAGCCTCAGTTTGCTAACCCTAATTTGGGGCCTTAGGGTGAATCAACAGGTAGTTGGAAAGTAGGCAATATGCTACTAAATCATGCTGAATTGTGGTTTCCTATCCGTTTGGGCAGCAGAACTGTCATAAAAACACACGTTGATGTCTGTATATGACATAGTTTTTCTAACCCTAACCCTAGCCTCAGTTTGCTAACCCTAACCCTAATTTGGGGCCTTAGGGTGAATCAACAGGTAGTTGGAAAGTAGGCAATATGCTACTAAAGCATGCTGAATTTTGTTTTCTCATCCGTGTGGGGAGCAGAACTGTCATAAAAACACATATTGATGTCTGGATATGCCATAGTTTTTCTAACCCTAACCCTAGCCTCAGTTTGCTAACCCTAATTTGGGGCCTAAGGGTGAATCAACAGGTAGTTGGAAAGTAGGCAATATGCTACTAAAGCATGCTGAATTTTGTTTTCTCATCCGTGTGGGGAGCAGAACTGTCATAAAAACACATATTGATGTCTGGATATACCATAGTTTCTCTAACCCTAACCATAGCCTCAGTTTGCTAACCCTAATTTGGGGCCTTAGGGTGAATCAACAGGTAGTTGGAAAGTAGGCAATATGCTACTAAAGCATGCTGAATTTTGTTTTCTCATCCGTGTGGGGAGCAGAACTGTCATAAAAACATATGTTGATGTCTGGATATGCCATAGTTTTTCTAACCCTAACCCTAGCCTCAGTTTGCTAACCCTGACCATAATTTGGGGCCTTAGGGTGAATAAACAGGTAGTTGGAAAGTAGGCAATATGCTACTAAAGCATGCTGAATTTTGTTTTCTCATCCGTGTGGGGAGCAGAACTGTCATAAAAACACATATTGATGTCTGGAAATGCCATAGTTTTTCTAACCCTAACCCTAGCCTCAGTTTGCTAACCCTAATTTGGGGCCTTAGGGTGAATCAACAGGTAGTTGGAAAGTAGGCAATATGCTACTAAAGCATGCTGAATTTTGTTTTCTCATCCGTGTGGGGAGCAGAACTGTCATAAAAACACATATTGATGTCTGGATATGCCATAGTTTTTCTAACCCTAACCCTAGCCTCAGTTTGCTAACCCTAATTTGGGGCCTTAGGGTGAATCAAAAGGTAGTTGGAAAGTAGGCAATATACTACTAAAGCATGCTGAATTTTGTTTTCTCATCCGTGTGGGGAGCAGAACTGTCATAAAAACACATGTTGATGTCTGGATATGCCATAGTTTTTCTAACCCTAACCCTAGCCTCAGTTTGCTAACCCTAATTTGGGGCCTTAGGGTGAATCAACAGGTAGTTGGAAAGTAGGCAATATGCTACTAAATCATGCTGAATTGTGGTTTCCTATCCGTTTGGGCAGCAGAACTGTCATAAAAACACACGTTGATGTCTGTATATGCCATAGTTTTTCTAACCCTAACCCTAGCCTCAGTTTGCTAACCCTAATTTGGGGCCTTAGGGTGAATCAACAGGTAGTTGGAAAGTAGGCAATATGCTACTAAAGCATGCTGAATTTTGTTTTCTCATCCGTGTGGGGAGCAGAACTGTCATAAAAACATATGTTGATGTCTGGATATGCCATAGTTTTTCTAACCCTAACCCTAGCCTCAGTTTGCTAACCCTAACCATAATTTGGGGCCTTAGGGTGAATAAACAGGTAGTTGGAAAGTAGGCAATATGCTACTAAAGCATGCTGAATTTTGTTTTCTCATCCGTGTGGGGAGCAGAACTGTCATAAAAACATATGTTGATGTCTGGATATGCCATAGTTTTTCTAACCCTAACCCTAGCCTCAGTTTGCTAACCCTAACCATAATTTGGGGCCTTAGGGTGAATAAACAGGTAGTTGGAAAGTAGGCAATATGCTACTAAAGCATGCTGAATTTTGTTTTCTCATCCGTGTGGGGAGCAGAACTGTCATAAAAACACATATTGATGTCTGGATATGCCATAGTTTCTCTAACCCTAACCCTAGCCTCAGTTTGCTAACCCTAATTTGGGGCCTTAGGGTGAATCAACAGGTTGTTGTAAAGTAGGCAATATGCTACTAAAGCATGCTGAATTTTGTTTTCTCATCCGTGTGGGGAGCAGAACTGTCATAAAAACACATGTTGATGTCTGGATATGCCATAGTTTTTCTAACCCTAACCCTAGCCACAGTTTGCTAACCCTAATTTGGGGCCTTAGGGTGAATCAACAGGTAGTTGGAAAGTAGGCAATATGCTACTAAAGCATGCTGAATTTTGTTCTCTCATCCGTGTGGGGAGCAGAACTGTCATAAAAACACATATTGATGTCTGGATATGCCATAGTTTCTCTAACCCTAACCCTAGCCTCAGTTTGCTAACCCTAATTTGGGGCCTTAGGGTGAATCAACAGGTAGTTGGAAAGTAGGCAATATGCTACTAAAGCATGCTGAATTTTGTTTTCTCATCCGTGTGGGGAGCAGAACTGTCATAAAAACACATATTGATGTCTGGATATGCCATAGTTTTTCTAACCCTAACCCTAGCCTCAGTTTGCTAACCCTAATTTGGGGCCTTAGGGTGAATCAACAGGTAGTTGGAAAGTAGGCAATATGCTACTAAAGCATGCTGAATTTTGTTTTCTCATCCGTGTGGGGAGCAGAACTGTCATAAAAACACATATTGATGTCTGGATATGCCATAGTTTCTCTAACCCTAACCCTAGCCTCAGTTTGCTAACCCTAATTTGGGGCCTTAGGGTGAATCAACAGGTAGTTGGAAAGTAGGCAATATGCTACTAAAGCATGCTGAATTTTGTTTTCTCATCCGTGTGGGGAGCAGAACTGTCATAAAAACATATGTTGATGTCTGGATATGCCATAGTTTTTCTAACCCTAACCCTAGCCTCAGTTTGCTAACCCTAACCATAATTTGGGGCCTTAGGGTGAATAAACAGGTAGTTGGAAAGTAGGCAATATGCTACTAAAGCATGCTGAATTTTGTTTTCTCATCCGTGTGGGGAGCAGAACTGTCATAAAAACACATATTGATGTCTGGATATGCCATAGTTTTTCTAACCCTAACCTTAGCCTCAGTTTGCTAACCCTAATTTGGGGCCTAAGGGTGAATCAACAGGTAGTTGGAAAGTAGACAATATGCTACTAAAGCATGCTGAATTTTGTTTTCTCATCCGTGTGGGGAGCAGAACTGTCATAAAAACACATATTGATGTCTGGATATACCATAGTTTCTCTAACCCTAACCATAGCCTCAGTTTGCTAACCCTAATTTGGGGTCTTAGGGTGAATCAACAGGTAGTTGGAAAGTAGGCAATATGCTACTAAAGCATGCTGAATTTTGTTTTCTCATCCGTGTGGGGAGCAGAACTGTCATAAAAACATATGTTGATGTCTGGATATGCCATAGTTTTTCTAACCCTAACCCTAGCCTCAGTTTGCTAACCCTAATTTGGGGCCTTAGGGTGAATCAACAGGTAGTTGGAAAGTAGGCAATATGCTACTAAAGCATGCTGAATTTTGTTTTCTCATCCGTGTGGGGAGCAGAACTGTCATAAAAACATATGTTGATGTCTGGATATGCCATAGTTTTTCTAACCCTAACCCTAGCCTCAGTTTGCTAACCCTAACCATAATTTGGGGCCTTAGGGTGAATCAACAGGTAGTTGGAAAGTAGACAATATGCTACTAAAGCATGCTGAATTTTGTTTTCTCATCCGTGTGGGGAGCAGAACTGTCATAAAAACACATATTGATGTCTGGATATGCCATAGTTTCTCTAACCCTAACCCTAGCCTCAGTTTGCTAACCCTAATTTGGGGCCTTAGGGTGAATCAACAGGTAGTTGGAAAGTAGGCAATATGCTACTAAAGCATGCTGAATTTTGTTTTCTCATCCGTGTGGGGAGCAGAACTGTCATAAAAACATATGTTGATGTCTGGATATGCCATAGTTTTTCTAACCCTAACCCTAGCCTCAGTTTGCTAACCCTAACCATAATTTGGGGCCTTAGGGTGAATAAACAGGTAGTTGGAAAGTAGGCAATATGCTACTAAAGCATGCTGAATTTTGTTTTCTCATCCGTGTGGGGAGCAGAACTGTCATAAAAACATATGTTGATGTCTGGATATGCCATAGTTTTTCTAACCCTAACCCTAGCCTCAGTTTGCTAACCCTAACCATAATTTGGGGCCTTAGGGTGAATCAACAGGTAGTTGGAAAGTAGGCAATATGCTACTAAAGCATGCTGAATTTTGTTTTCTCATCCGTGTGGGGAGCAGAACTGTCATAAAAACACATATTGATGTCTGGATATGCCATAGTTTCTCTAACCCTAACCCTAGCCTCAGTTTGCTAACCCTAATTTGGGGCCTTAGGGTGAATCAACAGGTAGTTGGAAAGTAGGCAATATGCTACTAAAGCATGCTGAATTTTGTTTTCTCATCCGTGTGGGGAGCAGAACTGTCATAAAAACATATGTTGATGTCTGGATATGCCATAGTTTTTCTAACCCTAACCCTAGCCTCAGTTTGCTAACCCTAACCATAATTTGGGGCCTTAGGGTGAATAAACAGGTAGTTGGAAAGTAGGCAATATGCTACTAAAGCATGCTGAATTTTGTTTTCTCATCCGTGTGGGGAGCAGAACTGTCATAAAAACACATATTGATGTCTGGATATGCCATAGTTTCTCTAACCCTAACCCTAGCCTCAGTTTGCTAACCCTAATTTGGGGCCTTAGGGTGAATCAACAGGTTGTTGTAAAGTAGGCAATATGCTACTAAAGCATGCTGAATTTTGTTTTCTCATCCGTGTGGGGAGCAGAACTGTCATAAAAACACATGTTGATGTCTGGATATGCCATAGTTTTTCTAACCCTAACCCTAGCCTCAGTTTGCTAACCCTAACCCTAATTTGGGGCCTTAGGGTGAATCAACAGGTAGTTGGAAAGTAGGCAATATGCTACTAAAGCATGCTGAATTTTGTTCTCTCATCCGTGTGGGGAGCAGAACTGTCATAAAAACACATATTGATGTCTGGATATGCCATAGTTTCTCTAACCCTAACCCTAGCCTCAGTTTGCTAACCCTAATTTGGGGCCTTAGGGTGAATCAACAGGTAGTTGGAAAGTAGGCAATATGCTACTAAAGCATGCTGAATTTTGTTTTCTCATCCGTGTGGGGAGCAGAACTGTCATAAAAACACATATTGATGTCTGGATATGCCATAGTTTTTCTAACCCTAACCCTAGCCTCAGTTTGCTAACCCTAATTTGGGGCCTTAGGGTGAATCAACAGGTAGTTGGAAAGTAGGCAATATGCTACTAAAGCATGCTGAATTTTGTTTTCTCATCCGTGTGGGGAGCAGAACTGTCATAAAAACATATGTTGATGTCTGGATATGCCATAGTTTTTCTAACCCTAACCCTAGCCTCAGTTTGCTAACCCTAACCATAATTTGGGGCCTTAGGGTGAATAAACAGGTAGTTGGAAAGTAGGCAATATGCTACTAAAGCATGCTGAATTTTGTTTTCTCATCCGTGTGGGGAGCAGAACTGTCATAAAAACACATATTGATGTCTGGATATGCCATAGTTTTTCTAACCCTAACCTTAGCCTCAGTTTGCTAACCCTAATTTGGGGCCTAAGGGTGAATCAACAGGTAGTTGGAAAGTAGGCAATATGCTACTAAAGCATGCTGAATTTTGTTTTCTCATCCGTGTGGGGAGCAGAACTGTCATAAAAACACATATTGATGTCTGGATATACCATAGTTTCTCTAACCCTAACCATAGCCTCAGTTTGCTAACCCTAATTTGGGGTCTTAGGGTGAATCAACAGGTAGTTGGAAAGTAGGCAATATGCTACTAAAGCATGCTGAATTTTGTTTTCTCATCCGTGTGGGGAGCAGAACTGTCATAAAAACATATGTTGATGTCTGGATATGCCATAGTTTTTCTAACCCTAACCCTAGCCTCAGTTTGCTAACCCTAATTTGGGGCCTTAGGGTGAATCAACAGGTAGTTGGAAAGTAGGCAATATGCTACTAAAGCATGCTGAATTTTGTTTTCTCATCCGTGTGGGGAGCAGAACTGTCATAAAAACATATGTTGATGTCTGGATATGCCATAGTTTTTCTAACCCTAACCCTAGCCTCAGTTTGCTAACCCTAACCATAATTTGGGGCCTTAGGGTGAATAAACAGGTAGTTGGAAAGTAGGCAATATGCTACTAAAGCATGCTGAATTTTGTTTTCTCATCCGTGTGGGGAGCAGAACTGTCATAAAAACACATATTGATGTCTGGAAATGCCATAGTTTTTCTAACCCTAACCCTAGCCTCAGTTTGCTAACCCTAATTTGGGGCCTTAGGGTGAATCAACAGGTAGTTGGAAAGTAGGCAATATGCTACTAAAGCATGCTGAATTTTGTTTTCTCATCCGTGTGGGGAGCAGAACTGTCATAAAAACACATATTGATGTCTGGATATGCCATAGTTTTTCTAACCCTAACCCTAGCCTCAGTTTGATAACCCTAATTTGGGGCCTTAGGGTGAATCAAAAGGTGTTGGAAAGTAGGCAGTATGCTACTAAAGCATGCTGAATCTTGTTTTCTCATCCGTGTGGGGAGCAGAACTGTCATAAAAACACATATTGATGTCTATATATCCCATAGTTTTTCTAACCCTAACCCTAGCCTCAGTTTGCTAACCCTAATTTGGGGCCTTAGGGTGAATCAACAGGTAGTTGGAAAGTAGGCAACATGCTACTAAATCATGCTGAATTGTGGTTTCCTATCCGTTTGGGCAGCAGAACTGTCATAAAAACACACGTTGATGTCTGTATTTGCCATAGTTTTTCTAACCCTAACCCTAGCCTCAGTTTGCTAACCCTAACCCTAATTTGGGGCCTTAGGGTGAATCAACAGGTAGTTGGAAAGTAGGCAATATGCTACTAAAGCATGCTGAATTTTGTTCTCTCATCCGTGTGGGGAGCAGAACTGTCATAAAAACACATATTGATGTCTGGATATGCCATAGTTTCTCTAACCATAACCCTAGCCTCAGTTTGCTAACCCTAATTTGGGGCCTTAGGGTGAATCAACAGGTAGTTGGAAAGTAGGCAATATGCTACTAAAGCATGCTGAATTTTGTTCTCTCATCCGTGTGCGGAGCAGAACTGTCATAAAAACACATATTGATGTCTGGATATGCCATAGTTTCTCTAACCCTAACCCTAGCCTCAGTTTGCTAACCCTAATTTGGGGCCTTAGGGTGAATCAACAGGTAGTTGGAAAGTAGGCAATATGCTACTAAAGCATGCTGAATTTTGTTTTCTCATCCGTGTGGGGAGCAGAACTGTCATAAAAACACATATTGATGTCTGGATATGCCATAGTTTCTCTAACCCTAACCCTAGCCTCAGTTTGCTAACCCTAATTTGGGGCCTTAGGGTGAATCAACAGGTAGTTGGAAAGTAGGCAATATGCTACTAAAGCATGCTGAATTTTGTTTTCTCATCCGTGTGGGGAGCAGAACTGTCATAAAAACATATGTTGATGTCTGGATATGCCATAGTTTTTCTAACCCTAACCCTAGCCTCAGTTTGCTAACCCTAACCATAATTTGGGGCCTTAGGGTGAATAAACAGGTAGTTGGAAAGTAGGCAATATGCTACTAAAGCATGCTGAATTTTGTTTTCTCATCCGTGTGGGGAGCAGAACTGTCATAAAAACACATATTGATGTCTGGATATACCATAGTTTCTCTAACCCTAACCATAGCCTCAGTTTGCTAACCCTAATTTGGGGTCTTAGGGTGAATCAACAGGTAGTTGGAAAGTAGGCAATATGCTACTAAAGCATGCTGAATTTTGTTTTCTCATCCGTGTGGGGAGCAGAACTGTCATAAAAACATATGTTGATGTCTGGATATACCATAGTTTTTCTAACCCTAACCTTAGCCTCAGTTTGCTAACCCTAATTTGGGGCCTAAGGGTGAATCAACAGGTAGTTGGAAAGTAGACAATATGCTACTAAAGCATGCTGAATTTTGTTTTCTCATCCGTGTGGGGAGCAGAACTGTCATAAAAACATATGTTGATGTCTGGATATGCCATAGTTTTTCTAACCCTAACCCTAGCCTCAGTTTGCTAACCCTAATTTGGGGCCTTAGGGTGAATCAACAGGTAGTTGGAAAGTAGGCAATATGCTACTAAAGCATGCTGAATTTTGTTTTCTCATCCGTGTGGGGAGCAGAACTGTCATAAAAACATATGTTGATGTCTGGATATGCCATAGTTTTTCTAACCCTAACCCTAGCCTCAGTTTGCTAACCCTAACCATAATTTGGGGCCTTAGGGCGAATCAACAGGTAGTTGGAAAGTAGGCAATATGCTACTAAAGCATGCTGAATTTTGTTTTCTCATCCGTGTGGGGAGCAGAACTGTCATAAAAACACATATTGATGTCTGGATATGCCATAGTTTCTCTAACCCTAACCCTAGCCTCAGTTTGCTAACCCTAATTTGGGGCCTTAGGGTGAATCAACAGGTAGTTGGAAAGTAGGCAATATGCTACTAAAGCATGCTGAATTTTGTTTTCTCATCCGTGTGGGGAGCAGAACTGTCATAAAAACATATGTTGATGTCTGGATATGCCATAGTTTTTCTAACCCTAACCCTAGCCTCAGTTTGCTAACCCTAACCATAATTTGGGGCCTTAGGGTGAATAAACAGGTAGTTGGAAAGTAGGCAATATGCTACTAAAGCATGCTGAATTTTGTTTTCTCATCCGTGTGGGGAGCAGAACTGTCATAAAAACACATATTGATGTCTGGATATGCCATAGTTTCTCTAACCCTTACCCTAGCCTCAGTTTGCTAACCCTAATTTGGGGCCTTAGGGTGAATCAACAGGTTGTTGTAAAGTAGGCAATATGCTACTAAAGCATGCTGAATTTTGTTTTCTCATCCGTGTGGGGAGCAGAACTGTCATAAAAACACATGTTGATGTCTGGATATGCCATAGTTTTTCTAACCCTAACCCTAGCCACAGTTTGCTAACCCTAATTTGGGGCCTTAGGGTGAATCAACAGGTAGTTGGAAAGTAGGCAATATGCTACTAAATCATGCTGAATTGTGGTTTCCTATCCGTTTGGGCAGCAGAACTGTCATAAAAACACACGTTGATGTCTGTATATGCCATAGTTTTTCTAACCCTAACCCTAGCCTCAGTTTGCTAACCCTAACCCTAATTTGGGGCCTTAGGGTGAATCAACAGGTAGTTGGAAAGTAGGCAATATGCTACTAAAGCATGCTGAATTTTGTTCTCTCATCCGTGTGGGGAGCAGAACTGTAATAAAAACACATATTGATGTCTGGATATGCCATAGTTTCTCTAACCCTAACCCTAGCCTCAGTTTGCTAACCCTAATTTGGGGCCTTAGGGTGAATCAACAGGTAGTTGGAAAGTAGGCAATATGCTACTAAAGCATGCTGAATTTTGTTTTCTCATCCGTGTGGGGAGCAGAACTGTCATAAAAACACATATTGATGTCTGGATATGCCATAGTTTTTCTAACCCTAACCCTAGCCTCAGTTTGCTAACCCTAATTTGGGGCCTTAGGGTGAATCAACAGGTAGTTGGAAAGTAGGCAATATGCTACTAAAGCATGCTGAATTTTGTTTTCTCATCCGTGTGGGGAGCAGAACTGTCATAAAAACACATATTGATGTCTGGATATGCCATAGTTTTTCTAACCCTAACCCTAGCCTCAGTTTGCTAACCCTAATTTGGGGCCTTAGGGTGAATCAACAGGTAGTTGGAAAGTAGGCAATATGCTACTAAAGCATGCTGAATTTTGTTTTCTCATCCGTGTGGGGAGCAGAACTGTCATAAAAACACATATTGATGTCTGGATATGCCATAGTTTTTCTAACCCTAACCTTAGCCTCAGTTTGCTAACCCTAATTTGGGGCCTAAGGGTGAATCAACAGGTAGTTGGAAAGTAGGCAATATGCTACTAAAGCATGCTGAATTTTGTTTTCTCATCCGTGTGGGGAGCAGAACTGTCATAAAAACACATATTGATGTCTGGATATACCATAGTTTCTCTAACCCTAACCATAGCCTCAGTTTGCTAACCCTAATTTGGGGTCTTAGGGTGAATCAACAGGTAGTTGGAAAGTAGGCAATATGCTACTAAAGCATGCTGAATTTTGTTTTCTCATCCGTGTGGGGAGCAGAACTGTCATAAAAACATATGTTGATGTCTGGATATGCCATAGTTTTTCTAACCCTAACCCTAGCCTCAGTTTGCTAACCCTAATTTGGGGCCTTAGGGTGAATCAACAGGTAGTTGGAAAGTAGGCAATATGCTACTAAAGCATGCTGAATTTTGTTTTCTCATCCGTGTGGGGAGCAGAACTGTCATAAAAACATATGTTGATGTCTGGATATGCCATAGTTTTTCTAACCCTAACCCTAGCCTCAGTTTGCTAACCCTAACCATAATTTGGGGCCTTAGGGTGAATAAACAGGTAGTTGGAAAGTAGGCAATATGCTACTAAAGCATGCTGAATTTTGTTTTCTCATCCGTGTGGGGAGCAGAACTGTCATAAAAACACATATTGATGTCTGGAAATGCCATAGTTTTTCTAACCCTAACCCTAGCCTCAGTTTGCTAACCCTAATTTGGGGCCTTAGGGTGAATCAACAGGTAGTTGGAAAGTAGGCAATATGCTACTAAAGCATGCTGAATTTTGTTTTCTCATCCGTGTGGGGAGCAGAACTGTCATAAAAACACATATTGATGTCTGGATATGCCATAGTTTTTCTAACCCTAACCCTAGCCTCAGTTTGATAACCCTAATTTGGGGCCTTAGGGTGAATCAAAAGGTGTTGGAAAGTAGGCAGTATGCTACTAAAGCATGCTGAATCTTGTTTTCTCATCCGTGTGGGGAGCAGAACTGTCATAAAAACACATATTGATGTCTATATATCCCATAGTTTTTCTAACCCTAACCCTAGCCTCAGTTTGCTAACCCTAATTTGGGGCCTTAGGGTGAATAAACAGGTAGTTGGAAAGTAGGCAATATGCTACTAAAGCATGCTGAATTTTGTTTTCTCATCCGTGTGGTGAGCAGAACTGTCATAAAAACACATATTGATGTCTGGATATGCCATAGTTTTTCTAACCCTAACCCTAGCCTCAGTTTGCTAACCCTAATTTGGCGCCATAGGGTGAATCAAAAGGTAGTTGGAAAGTAGGCAACATGCTACTAAAGCATGCTGAATTTTGTTTTCTCATCCGTGTGGGGAGCAGAACTGTCATAAAAACACATGATGATGTCTGGAAATGCCATAGTTTTTCTAAACCTAACCCTAGCCTCAGTTTGCTAACCCTAACCCTAATTTGGGGCCTTAGGGTGAATAAACAGGTAGTTGGAAAGTAGGCAATATGCTACTAAAGCATGCTGAATTTTGTTCTCTCATCCGTGTGGGGAGCAGAACTGTCATAAAAACACATATTGATGTCTGGATATGCCATAGTTTCTCTAACCCTAACCCTAGCCTCAGTTTGCTAACCCTAATTTGGGGCCTTAGGGTGAATCAACAGGTAGTTGGAAAGTAGGCAATATGCTACTAAAGCATGCTGAATTTTGTTTTCTCATCCGTGTGGGGAGCAGAACTGTCATAAAAACACATATTGATGTCTGGAAATGCCATAGTTTTTCTAACCCTAACCCTAGCCTCAGTTTGCTAACCCTAATTTGGGGCCTTAGGGTGAATCAACAGGTAGTTGGAAAGTAGGCAATATGCTACTAAAGCATGCTGAATTTTGTTTTCTCATCCGTGTGGGGAGCAGAACTGTCATAAAAACACATATTGATGTCTGGATATGCCATAGTTTTTCTAACCCTAACCCTAGCCTCAGTTTGATAACCCTAATTTGGGGCCTTAGGGTGAATCAAAAGGTGTTGGAAAGTAGGCAGTATGCTACTAAAGCATGCTGAATCTTGTTTTCTCATCCGTGTGGGGAGCAGAACTGTCATAAAAACACATATTGATGTCTATATATCCCATAGTTTTTCTAACCCTAACCCTAGCCTCAGTTTGCTAACCCTAATTTGGGGCCTTAGGGTGAATCAACAGGTAGTTGGAAAGTAGGCAACATGCTACTAAATCATGCTGAATTGTGGTTTCCTATCCGTTTGGGCAGCAGAACTGTCATAAAAACACACGTTGATGTCTGTATTTGCCATAGTTTTTCTAACCCTAACCCTAGCCTCAGTTTGCTAACCCTAACCCTAATTTGGGGCCTTAGGGTGAATCAACAGGTAGTTGGAAAGTAGGCAATATGCTACTAAAGCATGCTGAATTTTGTTCTCTCATCCGTGTGGGGAGCAGAACTGTCATAAAAACACATATTGATGTCTGGATATGCCATAGTTTCTCTAACCATAACCCTAGCCTCAGTTTGCTAACCCTAATTTGGGGCCTTAGGGTGAATCAACAGGTAGTTGGAAAGTAGGCAATATGCTACTAAAGCATGCTGAATTTTGTTCTCTCATCCGTGTGCGGAGCAGAACTGTCATAAAAACACATATTGATGTCTGGATATGCCATAGTTTCTCTAACCCTAACCCTAGCCTCAGTTTGATAACCCTAATTTGGGGCCTTAGGGTGAATCAACAGGTAGTTGGAAAGTAGGCAATATGCTACTAAAGCATGCTGAATTTTGTTTTCTCATCCGTGTGGGGAGCAGAACTGTCATAAAAACACATATTGATGTCTGGATATGCCATAGTTTCTCTAACCCTAACCCTAGCCTCAGTTTGCTAACCCTAATTTGGGGCCTTAGGGTGAATCAACAGGTAGTTGGAAAGTAGGCAATATGCTACTAAAGCATGCTGAATTTTGTTTTCTCATCCGTGTGGGGAGCAGAACTGTCATAAAAACATATGTTGATGTCTGGATATGCCATAGTTTTTCTAACCCTAACCCTAGCCTCAGTTTGCTAACCCTAACCATAATTTGGGGCCTTAGGGTGAATAAACAGGTAGTTGGAAAGTAGGCAATATGCTACTAAAGCATGCTGAATTTTGTTTTCTCATCCGTGTGGGGAGCAGAACTGTCATAAAAACACATATTGATGTCTGGATATGCCATAGTTTTTCTAACCCTAACCTTAGCCTCAGTTTGCTAACCCTAATTTGGGGCCTAAGGGTGAATCAACAGGTAGTTGGAAAGTAGACAATATGCTACTAAAGCATGCTGAATTTTGTTTTCTCATCCGTGTGGGGAGCAGAACTGTCATAAAAACACATATTGATGTCTGGATATACCATAGTTTCTCTAACCCTAACCATAGCCTCAGTTTGCTAACCCTAATTTGGGGTCTTAGGGTGAATCAACAGGTAGTTGGAAAGTAGGCAATATGCTACTAAAGCATGCTGAATTTTGTTTTCTCATCCGTGTGGGGAGCAGAACTGTCATAAAAACATATGTTGATGTCTGGATATGCCATAGTTTTTCTAACCCTAACCCTAGCCTCAGTTTGCTAACCCTAATTTGGGGCCTTAGGGTGAATCAACAGGTAGTTGGAAAGTAGGCAATATGCTACTAAAGCATGCTGAATTTTGTTTTCTCATCCGTGTGGGGAGCAGAACTGTCATAAAAACATATGTTGATGTCTGGATATGCCATAGTTTTTCTAACCCTAACCCTAGCCTCAGTTTGCTAACCCTAACCATAATTTGGGGCCTTAGGGCGAATCAACAGGTAGTTGGAAAGTAGGCAATATGCTACTAAAGCATGCTGAATTTTGTTTTCTCATCCGTGTGGGGAGCAGAACTGTCATAAAAACACATATTGATGTCTGGATATGCCATAGTTTCTCTAACCCTAACCCTAGCCTCAGTTTGCTAACCCTAATTTGGGGCCTTAGGGTGAATCAACAGGTAGTTGGAAAGTAGGCAATATGCTACTAAAGCATGCTGAATTTTGTTTTCTCATCCGTGTGGGGAGCAGAACTGTCATAAAAACATATGTTGATGTCTGGATATGCCATAGTTTTTCTAACCCTAACCCTAGCCTCAGTTTGCTAACCCTAACCATAATTTGGGGCCTTAGGGTGAATAAACAGGTAGTTGGAAAGTAGGCAATATGCTACTAAAGCATGCTGAATTTTGTTTTCTCATCCGTGTGGGGAGCAGAACTGTCATAAAAACACATATTGATGTCTGGATATGCCATAGTTTCTCTAACCCTAACCCTAGCCTCAGTTTGCTAACCCTAATTTGGGGCCTTAGGGTGAATCAACAGGTTGTTGTAAAGTAGGCAATATGCTACTAAAGCATGCTGAATTTTGTTTTCTCATCCGTGTGGGGAGCAGAACTGTCATAAAAACACATGTTGATGTCTGGATATGCCATAGTTTTTCTAACCCTAACCCTAGCCACAGTTTGCTAACCCTAATTTGGGGCCTTAGGGTGAATCAACAGGTAGTTGGAAAGTAGGCAATATGCTACTAAATCATGCTGAATTGTGGTTTCCTATCCGTTTGGGCAGCAGAACTGTCATAAAAACACACGTTGATGTCTGTATATGCCATAGTTTTTCTAACCCTAACCCTAGCCTCAGTTTGCTAACCCTAACCCTAATTTGGGGCCTTAGGGTGAATCAACAGGTAGTTGGAAAGTAGGCAATATGCTACTAAAGCATGCTGAATTTTGTTCTCTCATCCGTGTGGGGAGCAGAACTGTAATAAAAACACATATTGATGTCTGGATATGCCATAGTTTCTCTAACCCTAACCCTAGCCTCAGTTTGCTAACCCTAATTTGGGGCCTTAGGGTGAATCAACAGGTAGTTGGAAAGTAGGCAATATGCTACTAAAGCATGCTGAATTTTGTTTTCTCATCCGTGTGGGGAGCAGAACTGTCATAAAAACACATATTGATGTCTGGATATGCCATAGTTTTTCTAACCCTAACCCTAGCCTCAGTTTGCTAACCCTAATTTGGGGCCTTAGGGTGAATCAACAGGTAGTTGGAAAGTAGGCAATATGCTACTAAAGCATGCTGAATTTTGTTTTCTCATCCGTGTGGGGAGCAGAACTGTCATAAAAACACATATTGATGTCTGGATATGCCATAGTTTTTCTAACCCTAACCCTAGCCTCAGTTTGCTAACCCTAATTTGGGGCCTTAGGGTGAATCAACAGGTAGTTGGAAAGTAGGCAATATGCTACTAAAGCATGCTGAATTTTGTTTTCTCATCCGTGTGGGGAGCAGAACTGTCATAAAAACACATATTGATGTCTGGATATGCCATAGTTTCTCTTACCCTAACCCTAGCCTCAGTTTGCTAACCCTAATTTGGGGCCTTAGGGTGAATCAACAGGTAGTTGGAAAGTAGGCAATATGCTACTAAAGCATGCTGAATTTTGTTTTCTCATCCGTGTGGGGAGCAGAACTGTCATAAAAACATATGTTGATGTCTGGATATGCCATAGTTTTTCTAACCCTAACCCTAGCCTCAGTTTGCTAACCCTAACCATAATTTGGGGCCTTAGGGTGAATAAACAGGTAGTTGGAAAGTAGGCAATATGCTACTAAAGCATGCTGAATTTTGTTTTCTCATCCGTGTGGGGAGCAGAACTGTCATAAAAACACATATTGATGTCTGGATATGCCATAGTTTTTCTAACCCTAACCTTAGCCTCAGTTTGCTAACCCTAATTTGGGGCCTAAGGGTGAATCAACAGGTAGTTGGAAAGTAGGCAATATGCTACTAAAGCATGCTGAATTTTGTTTTCTCATCCGTGTGGGGAGCAGAACTGTCATAAAAACACATATTGATGTCTGGATATACCATAGTTTCTCTAACCCTAACCATAGCCTCAGTTTGCTAACCCTAATTTGGGGTCTTAGGGTGAATCAACAGGTAGTTGGAAAGTAGGCAATATGCTACTAAAGCATGCTGAATTTTGTTTTCTCATCCGTGTGGGGAGCAGAACTGTCATAAAAACATATGTTGATGTCTGGATATGCCATAGTTTTTCTAACCCTAACCCTAGCCTCAGTTTGCTAACCCTAATTTGGGGCCTTAGGGTGAATCAACAGGTAGTTGGAAAGTAGGCAATATGCTACTAAAGCATGCTGAATTTTGTTTTCTCATCCGTGTGGGGAGCAGAACTGTCATAAAAACACATATTGATGTCTGGATATGCCATAGTTTCTCTTACCCTAACCCTAGCCTCAGTTTGCTAACCCTAATTTGGGGCCTTAGGGTGAATCAACAGGTAGTTGGAAAGTAGGCAATATGCTACTAAAGCATGCTGAATTTTGTTTTCTCATCCGTGTGGGGAGCAGAACTGTCATAAAAACATATGTTGATGTCTGGATATGCCATAGTTTTTCTAACCCTAACCCTAGCCTCAGTTTGCTAACCCTAACCATAATTTGGGGCCTTAGGGTGAATAAACAGGTAGTTGGAAAGTAGGCAATATGCTACTAAAGCATGCTGAATTTTGTTTTCTCATCCGTGTGGGGAGCAGAACTGTCATAAAAACACATATTGATGTCTGGATATGCCATAGTTTTTCTAACCCTAACCTTAGCCTCAGTTTGCTAACCCTAATTTGGGGCCTAAGGGTGAATCAACAGGTAGTTGGAAAGTAGGCAATATGCTACTAAAGCATGCTGAATTTTGTTTTCTCATCCGTGTGGGGAGCAGAACTGTCATAAAAACACATATTGATGTCTGGATATACCATAGTTTCTCTAACCCTAACCATAGCCTCAGTTTGCTAACCCTAATTTGGGGTCTTAGGGTGAATCAACAGGTAGTTGGAAAGTAGGCAATATGCTACTAAAGCATGCTGAATTTTGTTTTCTCATCCGTGTGGGGAGCAGAACTGTCATAAAAACATATGTTGATGTCTGGATATGCCATAGTTTTTCTAACCCTAACCCTAGCCTCAGTTTTCTAACCCTAATTTGGGGCCTTAGGGTGAATCAACAGGTAGTTGGAAAGTAGGCAATATGCTACTAAAGCATGCTGAATTTTGTTTTCTCATCCGTGTGGGGAGCAGAACTGTCATAAAAACATATGTTGATGTCTGGATATGCCATAGTTTTTCTAACCCTAACCATAATTTGGGGCCTTAGGGTGAATAAACAGGTAGTTGGAAAGTAGGCAATATGCTACTAAAGCATGCTGAATTTTGTTTTCTCATCCGTGTGGGGAGCAGAACTGTCATAAAAACACATATTGATGTCTGGATATGCCATAGTTTTTCTAACCCTAACCCTAGCCTCAGTTTGATAACCGTAATTTGGGGCCTTAGGGTGAATCAAAAGGTGTTGGAAAGTAGGCAGTATGCTACTAAAGCATGCTGAATCTTGTTTTCTCATCCGTGTGGGGAGCAGAACTGTCATAAAAACACATATTGATGTCTATATATCCCATAGTTTTTCTAACCCTAACCCTAGCCTCAGTTTGCTAACCCTAATTTGGGGCCTTAGGGTGAATAAACAGGTAGTTGGAAAGTAGGCAATATGCTACTAAAGCATGCTGAATTTTGTTTTCTCATCCGTGTGGTGAGCAGAACTGTCATAAAAACACATATTGATGTCTGGATATGCCATAGTTTTTCTAACCCTAACCCTAGCCTCAGTTTGCTAACCCTAATTTGGCGCCATAGGGTGAATCAAAAGGTAGTTGGAAAGTAGGCAACATGCTACTAAAGCATGCTGAATTTTGTTTTCTCATCCGTGTGGGGAGCAGAACTGTCATAAAAACACATGATGATGTCTGGAAATGCCATAGTTTTTCTAAACCTAACCCTAGCCTCAGTTTGCTAACCCTAACCCTAATTTGGGGCCTTAGGGTGAATAAACAGGTAGTTGGAAAGTAGGCAATATGCTACTAAAGCATGCTGAATTTTGTTCTCTCATCCGTGTGGGGAGCAGAACTGTCATAAAAACACATATTGATGTCTGGATATGCCATAGTTTCTCTAACCCTAACCCTAGCCTCAGTTTGCTAACCCTAATTTGGGGCCTTAGGGTGAATCAACAGGTAGTTGGAAAGTAGGCAATATGCTACTAAATCATGCTGAATTGTGGTTTCCTATCCGTTTGGGCAGCAGAACTGTCATAAAAACACACGTTGATGTCGTTATTTGCCATAGTTTTTCTAACCCTAACCCTAGCCTCAGTTTGCTAACCCTAACCCTAATTTGGGGCCTTAGGGTGAATCAACAGGTAGTTGGAAAGTAGGCAATATGCTACTAAAGCATGCTGAATTTTGTTCTCTCATCCGTGTGGGGAGCAGAACTGTCATAAAAACACATATTGATGTCTGGATATGCCATAGTTTCTCTAACCCTAACCCTAGCCTCAGTTTGCTAACCCTAATTTGGGGCCTTAGGGTGAATCAACAGGTAGTTGGAAAGTAGGCAATATGCTACTAAAGCATGCTGAATTTTGTTTTCTCATCCGTGTGGGGAGCAGAACTGTCATAAAAACACATATTGATGTCTGGATATGCCATAGTTTTTCTAACCCTAACCCTAGCCTCAGTTTGCTAACCCTAATTTGGGGCCTTAGGGTGAATCAACAGGTAGTTGGAAAGTAGGCAATATGCTACTAAAGCATGCTGAATTTTGTTTTCTCATCCGTGTGGGGAGCAGAACTGTCATAAAAACACATATTGATGTCTGGATATGCCATAGTTTTTCTAACCCTAACCCTAGCCTCAGTTTGCTAACCCTAACCATAATTTGGGGCCTTAGGGTGAATCAACAGGTAGTTGGAAAGTAGGCAATATGCTACTAAAGCATGCTGAATTTTGTTTTCTCATCCGTGTGGGGAGCAGAACTGTCATAAAAACACGTATTGATGTCTGGATATGCCATAGTTTTTCTAACCCTAACCTTAGCCTCAGTTTGCTAACCCTAATTTGGGGCCTAAGGGTGAATCAACAGGTAGTTGGAAAGTAGGCAATATGCTACTAAAGCATGCTGAATTTTGTTTTCTCATCCGTGTGGGGAGCAGAACTGTCATAAAAACACATATTGATGTCTGGATATACCATAGTTTCTCTAACCCTAACCCTAGCCTCAGTTTGCTAACCCTAATTTGGGGCCTTAGGGTGAATCAACAGGTAGTTGGAAAGTAGGCAATATGCTACTAAAGCATGCTGAATTTTGTTTTCTCATCCGTGTGGGGAGCAGAACTGTCATAAAAACATATGTTGATGTCTGGATATGCCATAGTTTTTCTAACCCTAACCCTAGCCTCAGTTTGCTAACCCTAACCATAATTTGGGGCCTTAGGGTGAATAAACAGGTAGTTGGAAAGTAGGCAATATGCTACTAAAGCATGCTGAATTTTGTTTTCTCATCCGTGTGGGGAGCAGAACTGTCATAAAAACACATATTGATGTCTGGAAATGCCATAGTTTTTCTAACCCTAACCCTAGCCTCAGTTTGCTAACCCTAATTTGGGGCCTTAGGGTGAATCAACAGGTAGTTGGAAAGTAGGCAATATGCTACTAAAGCATGCTGAATTTTGTTTTCTCATCCGTGTGGGGAGCAGAACTGTCATAAAAACACATATTGATGTCTGGATATGCCATAGTTTTTCTAACCCTAACCCTAGCCTCAGTTTGATAACCCTAATTTGGGGCCTTAGGGTGAATCAAAAGGTGTTGGAAAGTAGGCAGTATGCTACTAAAGCATGCTGAATCTTGTTTTCTCATCCGTGTGGGGAGCAGAACTGTCATAAAAACACATATTGATGTCTATATATCCCATAGTTTTTCTAACCCTAACCCTAGCCTCAGTTTGCTAACCCTAATTTGGGGCCTTAGGGTGAATAAACAGGTAGTTGGAAAGTAGGCAATATGCTACTAAAGCATGCTGAATTTTGTTCTCTCATCCGTGTGGGGAGCAGAACTGTCATAAAAACACATATTGATGTCTGGATATGCCATAGTTTTTCTAACCCTAACCCTAGCCTCAGTTTGCTAACCCTAATTTGGGGCCTTAGGGTGAATCAACAGGTAGTTGGAAAGTAGGCAACATGCTACTAAATCATGCTGAATTGTGGTTTCCTATCCGTTTGGGCAGCAGAACTGTCATAAAAACACACGTTGATGTCTGTATTTGCCATAGTTTTTCTAACCCTAACCCTAGCCTCAGTTTGCTAACCCTAACCCTAATTTGGGGCCTTAGGGTGAATCAACAGGTAGTTGGAAAGTAGGCAATATGCTACTAAAGCATGCTGAATTTTGTTCTCTCATCCGTGTGGGGAGCAGAACTGTCATAAAAACACATATTGATGTCTGGATATGCCATAGTTTCTCTAACCATAACCCTAGCCTCAGTTTGCTAACCCTAATTTGGGGCCTTAGGGTGAATCAACAGGTAGTTGGAAAGTAGGCAATATGCTACTAAAGCATGCTGAATTTTGTTCTCTCATCCGTGTGCGGAGCAGAACTGTCATAAAAACACATATTGATGTCTGGATATGCCATAGTTTCTCTAACCCTAACCCTAGCCTCAGTTTGCTAACCCTAATTTGGGGCCTTAGGGTGAATCAACAGGTAGTTGGAAAGTAGGCAATATGCTACTAAAGCATGCTGAATTTTGTTTTCTCATCCGTGTGGGGAGCAGAACTGTCATAAAAACACATATTGATGTCTGGATATGCCATAGTTTCTCTAACCCTAACCCTAGCCTCAGTTTGCTAACCCTAATTTGGGGCCTTAGGGTGAATCAACAGGTAGTTGGAAAGTAGGCAATATGCTACTAAAGCATGCTGAATTTTGTTTTCTCATCCGTGTGGGGAGCAGAACTGTCATAAAAACATATGTTGATGTCTGGATATGCCATAGTTTTTCTAACCCTAACCCTAGCCTCAGTTTGCTAACCCTAACCATAATTTGGGGCCTTAGGGTGAATAAACAGGTAGTTGGAAAGTAGGCAATATGCTACTAAAGCATGCTGAATTTTGTTTTCTCATCCGTGTGGGGAGCAGAACTGTCATAAAAACACATATTGATGTCTGGATATGCCATAGTTTTTCTAACCCTAACCTTAGCCTCAGTTTGCTAACCCTAATTTGGGGCCTAAGGGTGAATCAACAGGTAGTTGGAAAGTAGACAATATGCTACTAAAGCATGCTGAATTTTATTTTCTCATCCGTGTGGGGAGCAGAACTGTCATAAAAACACATATTGATGTCTGGATATACCATAGTTTCTCTAACCCTAACCATAGCCTCAGTTTGCTAACCCTAATTTGGGGTCTTAGGGTGAATCAACAGGTAGTTGGAAAGTAGGCAATATGCTACTAAAGCATGCTGAATTTTGTTTTCTCATCCGTGTGGGGAGCAGAACTGTCATAAAAACATATGTTGATGTCTGGATATGCCATAGTTTTTCTAACCCTAACCCTAGCCTCAGTTTGCTAACCCTAATTTGGGGCCTTAGGGTGAATCAACAGGTAGTTGGAAAGTAGGCAATATGCTACTAAAGCATGCTGAATTTTGTTTTCTCATCCGTGTGGGGAGCAGAACTGTCATAAAAACATATGTTGATGTCTGGATATGCCATAGTTTTTCTAACCCTAACCCTAGCCTCAGTTTGCTAACCCTAACCATAATTTGGGGCCTTAGGGCGAATCAACAGGTAGTTGGAAAGTAGGCAATATGCTACTAAAGCATGCTGAATTTTGTTTTCTCATCCGTGTGGGGAGCAGAACTGTCATAAAAACACATATTGATGTCTGGATATGCCATAGTTTCTCTAACCCTAACCCTAGCCTCAGTTTGCTAACCCTAATTTGGGGCCTTAGGGTGAATCAACAGGTAGTTGGAAAGTAGGCAATATGCTACTAAAGCATGCTGAATTTTGTTTTCTCATCCGTGTGGGGAGCAGAACTGTCATAAAAACATATGTTGATGTCTGGATATGCCATAGTTTTTCTAACCCTAACCCTAGCCTCAGTTTGCTAACCCTAACCATAATTTGGGGCCTTAGGGTGAATAAACAGGTAGTTGGAAAGTAGGCAATATGCTACTAAAGCATGCTGAATTTTGTTTTCTCATCCGTGTGGGGAGCAGAACTGTCATAAAAACATATGTTGATGTCTGGATATGCCATAGTTTTTCTAACCCAAACCCTAGCCTCAGTTTGCTAACCCTAACCATAATTTGGGGCCTTAGGGTGAATCAACAGGTAGTTGGAAAGTAGGCAATATGCTACTAAAGCATGCTGAATTTTGTTTTCTCATCCGTGTGGGGAGCAGAACTGTCATAAAAACACATATTGATGTCTGGATATGCCATAGTTTCTCTAACCCTAACCCTAGCCTCAGTTTGCTAACCCTAATTTGGGGCCTTAGGGTGAATCAACAGGTAGTTGGAAAGTAGGCAATATGCTACTAAAGCATGCTGAATTTTGTTTTCTCATCCGTGTGGGGAGCAGAACTGTCATAAAAACATATGTTGATGTCTGGATATGCCATAGTTTTTCTAACCCTAACCCTAGCCTCAGTTTGCTAACCCTAACCATAATTTGGGGCCTTAGGGTGAATAAACAGGTAGTTGGAAAGTAGGCAATATGCTACTAAAGCATGCTGAATTTTGTTTTCTCATCCGTGTGGGGAGCAGAACTGTCATAAAAACACATATTGATGTCTGGATATGCCATAGTTTCTCTAACCCTAACCCTAGCCTCAGTTTGCTAACCCTAATTTGGGGCCTTAGGGTGAATCAACAGGTTGTTGTAAAGTAGGCAATATGCTACTAAAGCATGCTGAATTTTGTTTTCTCATCCGTGTGGGGAGCAGAACTGTCATAAAAACACATATTGATGTCTGGAAATGCCATAGTTTTTCTAACCCTAACCCTAGCCTCAGTTTGCTAACCTTAATTTGGGGCCTTAGGGTGAATCAACAGGTAGTTGGAAAGTAGGCAATATGCTACTAAAGCATGCTGAATTTTGTTTTCTCATCCGTGTGGGGAGCAGAACTGTCATAAAAACACATGTTGATGTCTGGATATGCCATAGTTTTTCTAACCCTAACCCTAGCCTCAGTTTGCTAACCCTAATTTGGCGCCATAGGGTGAATCAAAAGGTAGTTGGAAAGTAGGCAATATACTACTATAGCATGCTGAATATTGTTTTCTCATCCGTGTGGGGAGCAGAACTGTCATAAAAACATATGTTGATGTCTGGATATGCCATAGTTTTTCTAACCCTAACCCTAGCCTCAGTTTGCTAACCCTAACCCTAATTTGGGGCCTTAGGGTGAATGAACAGGTTGCTGTAAAGTAGGCAAAATGCTACTAAAGCATGCTGAATTTTGTTTTCTCATCCGTGTGGGGAGCAGAACTGTCATAAAAACACATGTTGATGTCTGGATATGCCATAGTTTTTCTAACCCTAACCCTAGCCTCAGTTTGCTAACCCTAATTTGGGGCCTTAGGGTGAATCAACAGGTAGTTGGAAAGTAAGCAATATGCTACTAAAGCATGCTGAATTTTGTTTTCTCATCCGTGTGGGGAGCAGAACTGTCATAAAAACACATGTTGATGTCTGGATATGCCATAGTTTTTCTAACCCTAACCTTAGCCTCAGTTTGCTAACCCTAATTTGGCGCCATAGGGTGAATCAAAAGGTAGTTGGAAAGTAGGCAATATGCTACTAAAGCATGCTGAATTTTGTTTTCTCATCCGTGTGGGGAGCAGAACTGTCATAAAAACACATGATGATGTCTGGAAATGCCATAGTTTTTCTAACCCTAACCCTAGTCTCAGTTTGCTAACCCTAATTTGGGGCCTTAGGGTGAATCAACAGGTTCTTGTAAAGTAGGCAATATGCTACTAAAGCATGCTGAATTTTGTTTTCTCATCCGTGTGGGGAGCAGAACTGTCATAAAAACACATATTGATGTCTGGATATGCCATAGTTTTTCTAACCCTAACCCTAGCCTCAGTTTGCTAACCCTAATTTGGGGCCTTAGGGTGAATCAACAGGTAGTTGGAAAGTAGGCAATATGCTACTAAAGCATGCTGAATTTTGTTTTCTCATCCGTGTGGGGAGCAGAACTGTCATAAAAACACATATTGATGTCTGGATATGCCATAGTTTTTCTAACCCTAACCCTAGCCTCAGTTTGCTAACCCTAATTTGGGGCCTTAGGGTGAATCAACAGGTAGTTGGAAAGTAGGCAATATGCTACTAAAGCATGCTGAATTTTGTTTTCTCATCCGTGTGGGGAGCAGAACTGTCATAAAAACACATATTGATGTCTGGATATGCCATAGTTTCTCTAACCCTAACCCTAGCCTCAGTTTGCTAACCCTAATTTGGGGCCTTAGGGTGAATCAACAGGTTGTTGTAAAGTAGGCAATATGCTACTAAAGCATGCTGAATTTTGTTTTCTCATCCGTGTGGGGAGCAGAACTGTCATAAAAACACATATTGATGTCTGGAAATGCCATAGTTTTTCTAACCCTAACCCTAGCCTCAGTTTGCTAACCTTAATTTGGGGCCTTAGGGTGAATCAACAGGTAGTTGGAAAGTAGGCAATATGCTACTAAAGCATGCTGAATTTTGTTTTCTCATCCGTGTGGGGAGCAGAACTGTCATAAAAACACATGTTGATGTCTGGATATGCCATAGTTTTTCTAACCCTAACCCTAGCCTCAGTTTGCTAACCCTAATTTGGCGCCATAGGGTGAATCAAAAGGTAGTTGGAAAGTAGGCAATATACTACTATAGCATGCTGAATATTGTTTTCTCATCCGTGTGGGGAGCAGAACTGTCATAAAAACATATGTTGATGTCTGGATATGCCATAGTTTTTCTAACCCTAACCCTAGCCTCAGTTTGCTAACCCTAACCCTAATTTGGGGCCTTAGGGTGAATGAACAGGTTGCTGTAAAGTAGGCAAAATGCTACTAAAGCATGCTGAATTTTGTTTTCTCATCCGTGTGGGGAGCAGAACTGTCATAAAAACACATGTTGATGTCTGGATATGCCATAGTTTTTCTAACCCTAACCCTAGCCTCAGTTTGCTAACCCTAATTTGGGGCCTTAGGGTGAATCAACAGGTAGTTGGAAAGTAAGCAATATGCTACTAAAGCATGCTGAATTTTGTTTTCTCATCCGTGTGGGGAGCAGAACTGTCATAAAAACACATGTTGATGTCTGGATATGCCATAGTTTTTCTAACCCTAACCTTAGCCTCAGTTTGCTAACCCTAATTTGGCGCCATAGGGTGAATCAAAAGGTAGTTGGAAAGTAGGCAATATGCTACTAAAGCATGCTGAATTTTGTTTTCTCATCCGTGTGGGGAGCAGAACTGTCATAAAAACACATGATGATGTCTGGAAATGCCATAGTTTTTCTAACCCTAACCCTAGTCTCAGTTTGCTAACCCTAATTTGGGGCCTTAGGGTGAATCAACAGGTTCTTGTAAAGTAGGCAATATGCTACTAAAGCATGCTGAATTTTGTTTTCTCATCCGTGTGGGGAGCAGAACTGTCATAAAAACACATATTGATGTCTGGATATGCCATAGTTTTTCTAACCCTAACCCTAGCCTCAGTTTGCTAACCCTAATTTGGGGCCTTAGGGTGAATCAACAGGTAGTTGGAAAGTAGGCAATATGCTACTAAAGCATGCTGAATTTTGTTTTCTCATCCGTGTGGGGAGCAGAACTGTCATAAAAACACATATTGATGTCTGGATATGCCATAGTTTTTCTAACCCTAACCCTAGCCTCAGTTTGCTAACCCTAATTTGGGGCCTTAGGGTGAATCAACAGGTAGTTGGAAAGTAGGCAATATGCTACTAAAGCATGCTGAATTTTGTTTTCTCATCCGTGTGGGGAGCAGAACTGTCATAAAAACACATATTGATGTCTGGATATGCCATAGTTTCTCTAACCCTAACCCTAGCCTCAGTTTGCTAACCCTAATTTGGGGCCTTAGGGTGAATCAACAGGTAGTTGGAAAGTAGGCAATATGCTACTAAAGCATGCTGAATTTTGTTTTCTCATCCGTGTGGGGAGCAGAACTGTCATAAAAACATATGTTGATGTCTGGATATGCCATAGTTTTTCTAACCCTAACCCTAGCCTCAGTTTGCTAACCCTAACCATAATTTGGGGCCTTAGGGTGAATAAACAGGTAGTTGGAAAGTAGGCAATATGCTACTAAAGCATGCTGAATTTTGTTTTCTCATCCGTGTGGGGAGCAGAACTGTCAAAAAAACACATATTGATGTCTGGATATGCCATAGTTTTTCTAACCCTAACCTTAGCCTCAGTTTGCTAACCCTAATTTGGGGCCTAAGGGTGAATCAACAGGTAGTTGGAAAGTAGGCAATATGCTACTAAAGCATGCTGAATTTTGTTTTCTCATCCGTGTGGGGAGCAGAACTGTCATAAAAACATATGTTGATGTCTGGATATGCCATAGTTTTTCTAACCCTAACCCTAGCCTCAGTTTTCTAACCCTAATTTGGGGCCTTAGGGTGAATCAACAGGTAGTTGGAAAGTAGGCAATATGCTACTAAAGCATGCTGAATTTTGTTTTCTCATCCGTGTGGGGAGCAGAACTGTCATAAAAACATATGTTGATGTCTGGATATGCCATAGTTTTTCTAACCCTAACCATAATTTGGGGCCTTAGGGTGAATAAACAGGTAGTTGGAAAGTAGGCAATATGCTACTAAAGCATGCTGAATTTTGTTTTCTCATCCGTGTGGGGAGCAGAACTGTCATAAAAACACATATTGATGTCTGGATATGCCATAGTTTTTCTAACCCTAACCCTAGCCTCAGTTTGATAACCCTAATTTGGGGCCTTAGGGTGAATCAAAAGGTGTTGGAAAGTAGGCAGTATGCTACTAAAGCATGCTGAATCTTGTTTTCTCATCCGTGTGGGGAGCAGAACTGTCATAAAAACACATATTGATGTCTATATATCCCATAGTTTTTCTAACCCTAACCCTAGCCTCAGTTTGCTAACCCTAATTTGGGGCCTTAGGGTGAATAAACAGGTAGTTGGAAAGTAGGCAATATGCTACTAAAGCATGCTGAATTTTGTTTTCTCATCCGTGTGGTGAGCAGAACTGTCATAAAAACACATATTGATGTCTGGATATGCCATAGTTTTTCTAACCCTAACCCTAGCCTCAGTTTGCTAACCCTAATTTGGCGCCATAGGGTGAATCAAAAGGTAGTTGGAAAGTAGGCAACATGCTACTAAAGCATGCTGAATTTTGTTTTCTCATCCGTGTGGGGAGCAGAACTGTCATAAAAACACATGATGATGTCTGGAAATGCCATAGTTTTTCTAAACCTAACCCTAGCCTCAGTTTGCTAACCCTAACCCTAATTTGGGGCCTTAGGGTGAATAAACAGGTAGTTGGAAAGTAGGCAATATGCTACTAAAGCATGCTGAATTTTGTTCTCTCATCCGTGTGGGGAGCAGAACTGTCATAAAAACACATATTGATGTCTGGATATGCCATAGTTTCTCTAACCCTAACCCTAGCCTCAGTTTGCTAACCCTAATTTGGGGCCTTAGGGTGAATCAACAGGTAGTTGGAAAGTAGGCAATATGCTACTAAATCATGCTGAATTGTGGTTTCCTATCCGTTTGGGCAGCAGAACTGTCATAAAAACACACGTTGATGTCTGTATTTGCCATAGTTTTTCTAACCCTAACCCTAGCCTCAGTTTGCTAACCCTAACCCTAATTTGGGGCCTTAGGGTGAATCAACAGGTAGTTGGAAAGTAGGCAATATGCTACTAAAGCATGCTGAATTTTGTTCTCTCATCCGTGTGGGGAGCAGAACTGTCATAAAAACACATATTGATGTCTGGATATGCCATAGTTTCTCTAACCATAACCCTAGCCTCAGTTTGCTAACCCTAATTTGGGGCCTTAGGGTGAATCAACAGGTAGTTGGAAAGTAGGCAATATGCTACTAAAGCATGCTGAATTTTGTTTTCTCATCCGTGTGGGGAGCAGAACTGTCATAAAAACACATATTGATGTCTGGATATACCATAGTTTCTCTAACCCTAACCCTAGCCTCAGTTTGCTAACCCTAATTTGGGGCCTTAGGGTGAATCAACAGGTAGTTGGAAAGTAGGCAATATGCTACTAAAGCATGCTGAATTTTGTTTTCTCATCCGTGTGGGGAGCAGAACTGTCATAAAAACATATGTTGATGTCTGGATATGCCATAGTTTTTCTAACCCTAACCCTAGCCTCAGTTTGCTAACCCTAACCCTAATTTGGGGCCTTAGGGTGAATCAACAGGTAGTTGGAAAGTAGGCAATATGCTACTAAAGCATGCTGAATTTTGTTCTCTCATCCGTGTGGGGAGCAGAACTGTCATAAAAACACATATTGATGTCTGGATATGCCATAGTTTCTCTAACCCTAACCCTAGCCTCAGTTTGCTAACCCTAATTTGGGGCCTTAGGGTGAATCAACAGGTAGTTGGAGAGGAGGCAATATGCTACTAAAGCATGCTGAATTTTGTTTTCTCATCCGTGTGGGGAGCAGAACTGTCATAAAAACACATATTGATGTCTGGATATACCATAGTTTCTCTAACCCTAACCCTAGCCTCAGTTTGCTAACCCTAATTTGGGGCCTTAGGGTGAATCAACAGGTAGTTGGAAAGTAGGCAATATGCTACTAAAGCATGCTGAATTTTGTTTTCTCATCCGTGTGGGGAGCAGAACTGTCATAAAAAACATATGTTGATGTCTGGATATGCCATAGTTTTTCTAACCCTAACCCTAGCCTCAGTTTGCTAACCCTAACCCTAATTTGGGGCCTTAGGGTGAATGAACAGGTAGTTGGAAAGTAGGCAATATGCTACTAAAGCATGCTGAATTTTGTTCTCTCATCCGTGTGGGGAGCAGAACTGTCATAAAAACACATATTGATGTCTGGATATGCCATAGTTTCTCTAACCCTAACCCTAGCCTCAGTTTGCTAACCCTAATTTGGGGCCTTAGGGTGAATCAACAGGTAGTTGGAAAGTAGGCAATATGCTACTAAATCATGCTGAATTGTGGTTTCCTATCCGTTTGGGCAGCAGAACTGTCATAAAAACACACGTTGATGTCTGTATTTGCCATAGTTTTTCTAACCCTAACCCTAGCCTCAGTTTGCTAACCCTAACCCTAATTTGGGGCCTTAGGGTGAATCAACAGGTAGTTGGAAAGTAGGCAATATGCTACTAAAGCATGCTGAATTTTGTTCTCTCATCCGTGTGGGGAGCAGAACTGTCATAAAAACACATATTGATGTCTGGATATGCCATAGTTTCTCTAACCCTAACCCTAGCCTCAGTTTGCTAACCCTAATTTGGGGCCTTAGGGTGAATCAACAGGTAGTTGGAAAGTAGGCAATATGCTACTAAAGCATGCTGAATTTTGTTTTCTCATCCGTGTGGGGAGCAGAACTGTCATAAAAACATATGTTGATGTCTGGATATGCCATAGTTTTTCTAACCCTAACCCTAGCCTCAGTTTGCTAACCCTAACCCTAATTTGGGGCCTTAGGGTGAATGAACAGGTAGTTGGAAAGTAGGCAATATGCTACTAAAGCATGCTGAATTTTGTTCTCTCATCCGTGTGGGGAGCAGAACTGTCATAAAAACACATATTGATGTCTGGATATGCCATAGTTTCTCTAACCCTAACCCTAGCCTCAGTTTGCTAACCCTAATTTGGGGCCTTAGGGTGAATCAACAGGTAGTTGGAAAGTAGGCAATATGCTACTAAATCATGCTGAATTGTGGTTTCCTATCCGTTTGGGCAGCAGAACTGTCATAAAAACACACGTTGATGTCTGTATTTGCCATAGTTTTTCTAACCCTAACCCTAGCCTCAGTTTGCTAACCCTAACCCTAATTTGGGGCCTTAGGGTGAATCAACAGGTAGTTGGAAAGTAGGCAATATGCTACTAAAGCATGCTGAATTTTGTTCTCTCATCCGTGTGGGGAGCAGAACTGTCATAAAAACACATATTGATGTCTGGATATGCCATAGTTTCTCTAACCCTAACCCTAGCCTCAGTTTGCTAACCCTAATTTGGGGCCTTAGGGTGAATCAACAGGTAGTTGGAAAGTAGGCAATATGCTACTAAAGCATGCTGAATTTTGTTTTCTCATCCGTGTGGGGAGCAGAACTGTCATAAAAACACATATTGATGTCTGGATATGCCATAGTTTTTCTAACCCTAACCCTAGCCTCAGTTTGCTAACCCTAATTTGGGGCCTAAGGGTGAATCAACAGGTAGTTGGAAAGTAGGCAATATGCTACTAAAGCATGCTGAATTTTGTTTTCTCATCCGTGTGGGGAGCAGAACTGTCATAAAAACACATATTGATGTCTGGATATACCATAGTTTCTCTAACCCTAACCCTAGCCTCAGTTTGCTAACCCTAATTTGGGGCCTTAGGGTGAATCAACAGGTAGTTGGAAAGTAGGCAATATGCTACTAAAGCATGCTGAATTTTGTTTTCTCATCCGTGTGGGGAGCAGAACTGTCATAAAAACATATGTTGATGTCTGGATATGCCATAGTTTTTCTAACCCTAACCCTAGCCTCAGTTTGCTAACCCTAATTTGGGGCCTTAGGGTGAATCAACAGGTAGTTGGAAAGTAGGCAATATGCTACTAAAGCATGCTGAATTTTGTTTTCTCATCCGTGTGGGGAGCAGAACTGTCATAAAAACATATGTTGATGTCTGGATATGCCATAGTTTTTCTAACCCTAACCCTAGCCTCAGTTTGCTAACCCTGACCATAATTTGGGGCCTTAGGGTGAATAAACAGGTAGTTGGAAAGTAGGCAATATGCTACTAAAGCATGCTGAATTTTGTTTTCTCATCCGTGTGGGGAGCAGAACTGTCATAAAAACACATATTGATGTCTGGAAATGCCATAGTTTTTCTAACCCTAACCCTAGCCTCAGTTTGCTAACCCTAATTTGGGGCCTTAGGGTGAATCAACAGGTAGTTGGAAAGTCGGCAATATGCTACTAAAGCATGCTGAATTTTGTTTTCTCATCCGTGTGGGGAGCAGAACTGTCATAAAAACACATATTTATGTCTGGATATGCCATAGTTTTTCTAACCCTAACCCTAGCCTCAGTTTGCTAACCCTAATTTGGGGCCTTAGGGTGAATCAAAAGGTAGTTGGAAAGTAGGCAATATACTACTAAAGCATGCTGAATTTTGTTTTCTCATCCGTGTGGGGAGCAGAACTGTCATAAAAACACATGTTGATGTCTGGATATGCCATAGTTTTTCTAACCCTAACCCTAGCCTCAGTTTGCTAACCCTAATTTGGGGCCTTAGGGTGAATCAAAAGGTAGTTGGAAAGTAGGCAATATACTACTAAAGCATGCTGAATTTTGTTTTCTCATCCGTGTGGGGAGCAGAACTGTCATAAAAACACATGTTGATGTCTGGATATGCCATAGTTTTTCTAACCCTAACCCTAGCCTCAGTTTGCTAACCCTAATTTGGGGCCTTAGGGTGAATCAACAGGTAGTTGGAAAGTAGGCAATATGCTACTAAATCATGCTGAATTGTGGTTTCCTATCCGTTTGGGCAGCAGAACTGTCATAAAAACACACGTTGATGTCTGTATATGACATAGTTTTTCTAACCCTAACCCTAGCCTCAGTTTGCTAATCCTAACCCTAATTTGGGGCCTTAGGGTGAATCAACAGGTAGTTGGAAAGTAGGCAATATGCTACTAAAGCATGCTGAATTTTGTTCTCTCATCCGTGTGGGGAGCAGAACTGTCATAAAAACACATATTGATGTCTGGATATGCCATAGTTTCTCTAACCCTAACCCTAGCCTCAGTTTGCTAACCCTAATTTGGGGCCTTAGGGTGAATCAACAGGTAGTTGGAAAGTAGGCAATATGCTACTAAAGCATGCTGAATTTTGTTTTCTCATCCGTGTGGGGAGCAGAACTGTCATAAAAACACATATTGATGTCTGGATATGCCATAGTTTCTCTAACCCTAACCCTAGCCTCAGTTTGCTAACCCTAATTTGGGGCCTTAGGGTGAATCAACAGGTTGTTGTAAAGTAGGCAATATGCTACTAAAGCATGCTGAATTTTGTTTTCTCATCCGTGTGGGGAGCAGAACTGTCATAAAAACACATGTTGATGTCTGGATATGCCATAGTTTTTCTAACCCTAACCCTAGCCACAGTTTGCTAACCCTAATTTGGGGCCTTAGGGTGAATCAACAGGTAGTTGGAAAGTAGGCAATATGCTACTAAATCATGCTGAATTGTGGTTTCCTATCCGTTTGGGCAGCAGAACTGTCATAAAAACACACGTTGATGTCTGTATATGCCATAGTTTTTCTAACCCTAACCCTAGCCTCAGTTTGCTAACCCTAACCCTAATTTGGGGCCTTAGGGTGAATCAACAGGTAGTTGGAAAGTAGGCAATATGCTACTAAAGCATGCTGAATTTTGTTCTCTCATCCGTGTGGGGAGCAGAACTGTCATAAAAACACATATTGATGTCTGGATATGCCATAGTTTCTCTAACCCTAACCCTAGCCTCAGTTTGCTAACCGTAATTTGGGGCCTTAGGGTGAATCAACAGGTAGTTGGAAAGTAGGCAATATGCTACTAAAGCATGCTGAATTTTGTTTTCTCATCCGTGTGGGGAGCAGAACTGTCATAAAAACACATATTGATGTCTGGATATGCCATAGTTTTTCTAACCCTAACCCTAGCCTCAGTTTGCTAACCCTAATTTGGGGCCTTAGGGTGAATCAACAGGTAGTTGGAAAGTAGGCAATATGCTACTAAAGCATGCTGAATTTTGTTTTCTCATCCGTGTGGGGAGCAGAACTGTCATAAAAACACATATTGATGTCTGGATATGCCATAGTTTCTCTAACCCTAACCCTAGCCTCAGTTTGCTAACCCTAATTTGGGGCCTTAGGGTGAATCAACAGGTAGTTGGAAAGTAGGCAATATGCTACTAAAGCATGCTGAATTTTGTTTTCTCATCCGTGTGGGGAGCAGAACTGTCATAAAAACATATGTTGATGTCTGGATATGCCATAGTTTTTCTAACCCTAACCCTAGCCTCAGTTTGCTAACCCTAACCATAATTTGGGGCCTTAGGGTGAATAAACAGGTAGTTGGAAAGTAGGCAATATGCTACTAAAGCATGCTGAATTTTGTTTTCTCATCCGTGTGGGGAGCAGAACTGTCAAAAAAACACATATTGATGTCTGGATATGCCATAGTTTCTCTAACCCTAACCATAGCCTCAGTTTGCTAACCCTAATTTGGGGCCTTAGGGTGAATAAACAGGTAGTTGGAAAGTAGGCAATATGCTACTAAAGCATGCTGAATTTTGTTTTCTCATCCGTGTGGGGAGCAGAACTGTCATAAAAACACATGTTGATGTCTGGATATGCCATAGTTTTTCTAACCCTAACCCTAGCCACAGTTTGCTAACCCTAATTTGGGGCCTTAGGGTGAATCAACAGGTAGTTGGAAAGTAGGCAATATGCTACTAAAGCATGCTGAATTTTGTTTTCTCATCCGTGTGGGGAGCAGAACTGTCATAAAAACACATATTGATGTCTGGATATGCCATAGTTTCTCTAACCCTAACCCTAGCCTCAGTTTGCTAACCCTAATTTGGGGCCTTAGGGTGAATCAACAGGTAGTTGGAAAGTAGGCAATATGCTACTAAAGCATGCTGAATTTTGTTTTCTCATCCGTGTGGGGAGCAGAACTGTCATAAAAACATATGTTGATGTCTGGATATGCCATAGTTTTTCTAACCCTAACCCTAGCCTCAGTTTGCTAACCCTAACCATAATTTGGGGCCTTAGGGTGAATCAACAGGTAGTTGGAAAGTAGGCAATATGCTACTAAAGCATGCTGAATTTTGTTTTCTCATCCGTGTGGGGAGCAGAACTGTCATAAAAACATATGTTGATGTCTGGATATGCCATAGTTTCTCTAACCCTAACCCTAGCCTCAGTTTGCTAACCCTAATTTGGGGCCTTAGGGTGAATCAACAGGTAGTTGGAAAGTAGGCAATATGCTACTAAAGCATGCTGAATTTTGTTTTCTCATCCGTGTGGGGAGCAGAACTGTCATAAAAACACATATTGATGTCTGGATATGCCATAGTTTTTCTAACCCTAACCCTAGCCTCAGTTTGCTAACCCTAACCATAATTTGGGGCCTTAGGGTGAATAAACAGGTAGTTGGAAAGTAGGCAATATGCTACTAAAGCATGCTGAATTTTGTTTTCTCATCCGTGTGGGGAGCAGAACTGTCAAAAAAACACATATTGATGTCTGGATATGCCATAGTTTCTCTAACCCTAACCATAGCCTCAGTTTGCTAACCCTAATTTGGGGCCTTAGGGTGAATAAACAGGTAGTTGGAAAGTAGGCAATATGCTACTAAAGCATGCTGAATTTTGTTTTCTCATCCGTGTGGGGAGCAGAACTGTCATAAAAACACATGTTGATGTCTGGATATGCCATAGTTTTTCTAACCCTAACCCTAGCCACAGTTTGCTAACCCTAATTTGGGGCCTTAGGGTGAATCAACAGGTAGTTGGAAAGTAGGCAATATGCTACTAAAGCATGCTGAATTTTGTTTTCTCATCCGTGTGGGGAGCAGAACTGTCATAAAAACACATATTGATGTCTGGATATGCCATAGTTTCTCTAACCCTAACCGTAGCCTCAGTTTGCTAACCCTAATTTGGGGCCTTAGGGTGAATCAACAGGTAGTTGGAAAGTAGGCAATATGCTACTAAAGCATGCTGAATTTTGTTTTCTCATCCGTGTGGGGAGCAGAACTGTCATAAAAACATATGTTGATGTCTGGATATGCCATAGTTTTTCTAACCCTAACCCTAGCCTCAGTTTGCTAACCCTAACCATAATTTGGGGCCTTAGGGTGAATCAACAGGTAGTTAGAAAGTAGGCAATATGCTACTAAAGCATGCTGAATTTTGTTTTCTCATCCGTGTGGGGAGCAGAACTGTCATAAAAACATATGTTGATGTCTGGATATGCCATAGTTTTTCTAACCCTAACCCTAGCCTCAGTTTGCTAACCCTAATTTGGGGCCTTAGGGTGAATCAACAGGTAGTTGGAAAGTAGGCAATATGCTACTAAAGCATGCTGAATTTTGTTTTCTCATCCGTGTGGGGAGCAGAACTGTCATAAAAACATATGTTGATGTCTGGATATGCCATAGTTTTTCTAACCCTAACCCTAGCCTCAGTTTGCTAACCCTAACCATAATTTGGGGCCTTAGGGTGAATAAACAGGTAGTTGGAAAGTAGGCAATATGCTACTAAAGCATGCTGAATTTTGTTTTCTCATCCGTGTGGGGAGCAGAACTGTCATAAAAACACATATTGATGTCTGGAAATGCCATAGTTTTTCTAACCCTAACCCTAGCCTCAGTTTGCTAACCCTAATTTGGGGCCTTAGGGTGAATCAACAGGTAGTTGGAAAGTAGGCAATATGCTACTAAAGCATGCTGAATTTTGTTTTCTCATCCGTGTGGGGAGCAGAACTGTCATAAAAACACATATTGATGTCTGGATATGCCATAGTTTTTCTAACCCTAACCCTAGCCTCAGTTTGCTAACCCTAATTTGGGGCCTTAGGGTGAATCAAAAGGTAGTTGGAAAGTAGGCAGTATGCTACTAAAGCATGCTGAATCTTGTTTTCTCATCCGTGTGGGGAGCAGAACTGTCATAAAAACACATATTGATGTCTATATATCCCATAGTTTTTCTAACCCTAACCCTAGCCTCAGTTTGCTAACCCTAATTTGGGGCCTTAGGGTGAATAAACAGGTAGTTGGAAAGTAGGCAATATGCTACTAAAGCATGCTGAATTTTGTTCTCTCATCCGTGTGGGGAGCAGAACTGTCATAAAAACACATATTGATGTCTGGATATGCCATAGTTTTTCTAACCCTAACCCTAGCCTCAGTTTGCTAACCCTAATTTGGGGCCTTAGGGTGAATCAACAGGTAGTTGGAAAGTAGGCAATATGCTACTAAAGCATGCTGAATTTTGTTTTCTCATCCGTGTGGGGAGCAGAACTGTCATAAAAACACATATTGATGTCTGGATATGCCATAGTTTCTCTAACCCTAACCCTAGCCTCAGTTTGCTAACCCTAATTTGGGGCCTTAGGGTGAATCAACAGGTAGTTGGAAAGTAGGCAATATGCTACTAAAGCATGCTGAATTTTGTTTTCTCATCCGTGTGGGGAGCAGAACTGTCATAAAAACATATGTTGATGTCTGGATATGCCATAGTTTTTCTAACCCTAACCCTAGCCTCAGTTTGCTAACCCTAACCAAAATTTGGGGCCTTAGGGTGAATAAACAGGTAGTTGGAAAGTAGGCAATATGCTACTAAAGCATGCTGAATTTTGTTTTCTCATCCGTGTGGGGAGCAGAACTGTCAAAAAAACACATATTGATGTCTGGATATGCCATAGTTTCTCTAACCCTAACCATAGCCTCAGTTTGCTAACCCTAATTTGGGGCCTTAGGGTGAATAAACAGGTAGTTGGAAAGTAGGCAATATGCTACTAAAGCATGCTGAATTTTGTTTTCTCATCCGTGTGGGGAGCAGAACTGTCATAAAAACACATGTTGATGTCTGGATATGCCATAGTTTTTCTAACCCTAACCCTAGCCACAGTTTGCTAACCCTAATTTGGGGCCTTAGGGTGAATCAACAGGTAGTTGGAAAGTAGGCAATATGCTACTAAAGCATGCTGAATTTTGTTTTCTCATCCGTGTGGGGAGCAGAACTGTCATAAAAACACATATTGATGTCTGGATATGCCATAGTTTCTCTAACCCTAACCCTAGCCTCAGTTTGCTAACCCTAATTTGGGGCCTTAGGGTGAATCAACAGGTAGTTGGAAAGTAGGCAATATGCTACTAAAGCATGCTGAATTTTGTTTTCTCATCCGTGTGGGGAGCAGAACTGTCATAAAAACATATGTTGATGTCTGGATATGCCATAGTTTTTCTAACCCTAACCCTAGCCTCAGTTTGCTAACCCTAACCATAATTTGGGGCCTTAGGGTGAATCAACAGGTAGTTAGAAAGTAGGCAATATGCTACTAAAGCATGCTGAATTTTGTTTTCTCATCCGTGTGGGGAGCAGAACTGTCATAAAAACACATATTGATGTCTGGAAATGCCATAGTTTTTCTAACCCTAACCCTAGCCTCAGTTTGCTAACCCTAATTTGGGGCCTTAGGGTGAATCAACAGGTAGTTGGAAAGTAGGCAATATGCTACTAAAGCATGCTGAATTTTGTTCTCTCATCCGTGTGGGGAGCAGAACTGTCATAAAAACACATATTGATGTCTGGATATGCCATAGTTTCTCTAACCCTAACCCTAGCCTCAGTTTGCTAACCCTAATTTGGGGCCTTAGGGTGAATCAACAGGTAGTTGGAAAGTAGGCAATATGCTACTAAAGCATGCTGAATTTTGTTTTCTCATCCGTGTGGGGAGCAGAACTGTCATAAAAACACATATTGATGTCTGGATATGCCATAGTTTTTCTAACCCTAACCCTAGCCTCAGTTTGCTAACCCTAATTTGGGGCCTTAGGGTGAATCAACAGGTAGTTGGAAAGTAGGCAATATGCTACTAAAGCATGCTGAATTTTGTTTTCTCATCCGTGTGGGGAGCAGAACTGTCATAAAAACACATGATGATGTCTGGAAATGCCATAGTTTTTCTAAACCTAACCCTAGCCTCAGTTTGCTAACCCTAACCCTAATTTGGGGCCTTAGGGTGAATAAACAGGTAGTTGGAAAGTAGGCAATATGCTACTAAAGCATGCTGAATTTTGTTCTCTCATCCGTGTGGGGAGCAGAACTGTCATAAAAACACATATTGATGTCTGGATATGCCATAGTTTCTCTAACCCTAACCCTAGCCTCAGTTTGCTAAGCCTAATTTGGGGCCTTAGGGTGAATCAACAGGTAGTTGGAAAGTAGGCAATATGCTACTAAATCATGCTGAATTGTGGTTTCCTATACGTTTGGGCAGCAGAACTGTCATAAAAACACACGTTGATGTCTGTATTTGCCATAGTTTTTCTAACCCTAACCCTAGCCTCAGTTTGCTAACCCTAACCCTATAATTTGGGGCCTTAGGGTGAATCAACAGGTAGTTGGAAAGTAGGCAATATGCTACTAAAGCATGCTGAATTTTGTTTTCTCATCCGTGTGGGGAGCAGAACTGTCATAAAAACATATGTTGATGTCTGGATATGCCATAGTTTTTCTAACCCTAACCCTAGCCTCAGTTTGCTAACCCTAATTTGGGGCCTTAGGGTGAATCAACAGGTAGTTGGAAAGTAGGCAATATGCTACTAAAGCATGCTGAATTTTGTTTTCTCATCCGTGTGGGGAGCAGAACTGTCATAAAAACATATGTTGATGTCTGGATATGCCATAGTTTTTCTAACCCTAACCCTAGCCTCAGTTTGCTAACCCTAACCATAATTTGGGGCCTTAGGGTGAATAAACAGGTAGTTGGAAAGTAGGCAATATGCTACTAAAGCATGCTGAATTTTGTTTTCTCATCCGTGTGGGGAGCAGAACTGTCATAAAAACACATGTTGATGTCTGGATATGCCATAGTTTTTCTAACCCTAACCCTAGCCTCAGTTTGCTAACCCTAATTTGGGGCCTTAGGGTGAATCAACAGGTAGTTGGAAAGTAGGCAATATGCTACTAAAGCATGCTGAATTTTGTTTTCTCATCCGTGTGGGGAGCAGAACTGTCATAAAAACACATGTTGATGTCTGGATATGCCATAGTTTTTCTAACCCTAACCCTAGCCTCAGTTTGCTAACCCTAATTTGGCGCCATAGGGTGAATCAAAAGGTAGTTGGAAAGTAGGCAATATGCTACTAAAGCATGCTGAATTTTGTTTTCTCATCCGTGTGGGGAGCAGAACTGTCATAAAAACACATGATGATGTCTGGAAATGCCATAGTTTTTCTAAACCTAACCCTAGCCTCAGTTTGCTAACCCTAACCCTAATTTGGGGCCTTAGGGTGAATAAACAGGTAGTTGGAAAGTAGGCAATATGCTAATAAAGCATGCTGAATTTCGTTCTCTCATCCGTGTGGGGAGCAGAACTGTCATAAAAACACATATTGATGTCTGGATATGCCATAGTTTCTCTAACCCTAACCCTAGCCTCAGTTTGCTAACCCTAATTTGGGGCCTTAGGGTGAATCAACAGGTAGTTGGAAAGTAGGCAATATGCTACTAAAGCATGCTGAATTTTGTTTTCTCATCCGTGTGGGGAGCAGAACTGTCATAAAAACACATATTGATGTCTGGATATGCCATAGTTTCTCTAACCCTAACCCTAGCCTCAGTTTGCTAACCCTAATTTGGGGCCTTAGGGTGAATCAACAGGTAGTTGGAAAGTAGGCAATATGCTACTAAAGCATGCTGAATTTTGTTTTCTCATCCGTGTGGGGAGCAGAACTGTCATAAAAACATATGTTGATGTCTGGATATGCCATAGTTTTTCTAACCCTAACCCTAGCCTCAGTTTGCTAACCCTAACCATAATTTGGGGCCTTAGGGTGAATCAACAGGTAGTTAGAAAGTAGGCAATATGCTACTAAAGCATGCTGAATTTTGTTTTCTCATCCGTGTGGGGAGCAGAACTGTCATAAAAACATATGTTGATGTCTGGATATGCCATAGTTTTTCTAACCCTAACCCTAGCCTCAGTTTGCTAACCCTAATTTGGGGCCTTAGGGTGAATCAACAGGTAGTTGGAAAGTAGGCAATATGCTACTAAAGCATGCTGAATTTTGTTTTCTCATCCGTGTGGGGAGCAGAACTGTCATAAAAACATATGTTGATGTCTGGATATGCCATAGTTTTTCTAACCCTAACCCTAGCCTCAGTTTGCTAACCCTAACCATAATTTGGGGCCTTAGGGTGAATAAACAGGTAGTTGGAAAGTAGGCAATATGCTACTAAAGCATGCTGAATTTTGTTTTCTCATCCGTGTGGGGAGCAGAACTGTCATAAAAACACATATTGATGTCTGGAAATGCCATAGTTTTTCTAACCCTAACCCTAGCCTCAGTTTGCTAACCCTAATTTGGGGCCTTAGGGTGAATCAACAGGTAGTTGGAAAGTAGGCAATATGCTACTAAAGCATGCTGAATTTTGTTTTCTCATCCGTGTGGGGAGCAGAACTGTCATAAAAACACATATTGATGTCTGGATATGCCATAGTTTTTCTAACCCTAACCCTAGCCTCAGTTTGCTAACCCTAATTTGGGGCCTTAGGGTGAATCAAAAGGTAGTTGGAAAGTAGGCAGTATGCTACTAAAGCATGCTGAATCTTGTTTTCTCATCCGTGTGGGGAGCAGAACTGTCATAAAAACACATATTGATGTCTATATATCCCATAGTTTTTCTAACCCTAACCCTAGCCTCAGTTTGCTAACCCTAATTTGGGGCCTTAGGGTGAATAAACAGGTAGTTGGAAAGTAGGCAATATGCTACTAAAGCATGCTGAATTTTGTTCTCTCATCCGTGTGGGGAGCAGAACTGTCATAAAAACACATATTGATGTCTGGATATGCCATAGTTTCTCTAACCCTAACCCTAGCCTCAGTTTGCTAACCCTAATTTGGGGCCTTAGGGTTAATCAACAGGTAGTTGGAAAGTAGGCAATATGCTACTAAAGCATGCTGAATTTTGTTTTCTCATCCGTGTGGGGAGCAGAACTGTCATAAAAACACATATTGATGTCTGGATATGCCATAGTTTCTCTAACCCTAACCCTAGCCTCAGTTTGCTAACCCTAATTTGGGGCCTTAGGGTGAATCAACAGGTTGTTGTAAAGTAGGCAATATGCTACTAAAGCATGCTGAATTTTGTTTTCTCATCCGTGTGGGGAGCAGAACTGTCATAAAAACACATGTTGATGTCTGGATATGCCATAGTTTTTCTAACCCTAACCCTAGCCACAGTTTGCTAACCCTAATTTGGGGCCTTAGGGTGAATCAACAGGTAGTTGGAAAGTAGGCAATATGCTACTAAATCATGCTGAATTGTGGTTTCCTATCCGTTTGGGCAGCAGAACTGTCATAAAAACACACGTTGATGTCTGTATATGCCATAGTTTTTCTAACCCTAACCCTAGCCTCAGTTTGCTAACCCTAACCCTAATTTGGGGCCTTAGGGTGAATCAACAGGTAGTTGGAAAGTAGGCAATATGCTACTAAAGCATGCTGAATTTTGTTCTCTCATCCGTGTGGGGAGCAGAACTGTCATAAAAACACATATTGATGTCTGGATATGCCATAGTTTCTCTAACCCTAACCCTAGCCTCAGTTTGCTAACCCTAATTTGGGGCCTTAGGGTGAATCAACAGGTAGTTGGAAAGTAGGCAATATGCTACTAAAGCATGCTGAATTTTGTTTTCTCATCCGTGTGGGGAGCAGAACTGTCATAAAAACACATATTGATGTCTGGATATGCCATAGTTTTTCTAACCCTAACCCTAGCCTCAGTTTGCTAACCCTAATTTGGGGCCTTAGGGTGAATCAACAGGTAGTTGGAAAGTAGGCAATATGCTACTAAAGCATGCTGAATTTTGTTTTCTCATCCGTGTGGGGAGCAGAACTGTCATAAAAACACATGATGATGTCTGGAAATGCCATAGTTTTTCTAAACCTAACCCTAGCCTCAGTTTGCTAACCCTAACCCTAATTTGGGGCCTAAGGGTGAATCAACAGGTAGTTGGAAAGTAGGCAATATGCTACTAAAGCATGCTGAATTTTGTTTTCTCATCCGTGTGGGGAGCAGAACTGTCATAAAAACACATATTGATGTCTGGATATACCATAGTTTCTCTAACCCTAACCCTAGCCTCAGTTTGCTAACCCTAATTTGGGGCCTTAGGGTGAATCAACAGGTAGTTGGAAAGTAGGCAATATGCTACTAAAGCATGCTGAATTTTGTTTTCTCATCCGTGTGGGGAGCAGAACTGTCATAAAAACATATGTTGATGTCTGGATATGCCATAGTTTTTCTAACCCTAACTCTAGCCTCAGTTTGCTAACCCTAATTTGGGGCCTTAGGGTGAATCAACAGGTAGTTGGAAAGTAGGCAATATGCTACTAAAGCATGCTGAATTTTGTTTTCTCATCCGTGTGGGGAGCAGAACTGTCATAAAAACATATGTTGATGTCTGGATATGCCATAGTTTTTCTAACCCTAACCCTAGCCTCAGTTTGCTAACCCTGACCATAATTTGGGGCCTTAGGGTGAATAAACAGGTAGTTGGAAAGTAGGCAATATGCTACTAAAGCATGCTGAATTTTGTTTTCTCATCCGTGTGGGGAGCAGAACTGTCATAAAAACACATATTGATGTCTGGAAATGCCATAGTTTTTCTAACCCTAACCCTAGCCTCAGTTTGCTAACCCTAATTTGGGGCCTTAGGGTGAATCAACAGGTAGTTGGAAAGTAGGCAATATGCTACTAAAGCATGCTGAATTTTGTTCTCTCATCCGTGTGGGGAGCAGAACTGTCATAAAAACACATATTGATGTCTGGATATGCCATAGTTTCTCTAACCCTAACCCTAGCCTCAGTTTGCTAACCCTAATTTGGGGCCTTAGGGTGAATCAACAGGTAGTTGGAAAGTAGGCAATATGCTACTAAAGCATGCTGAATTTTGTTTTCTCATCCGTGTGGGGAGCAGAACTGTCATAAAAACACATATTGATGTCTGGATATGCCATAGTTTTTCTAACCCTAACCCTAGCCTCAGTTTGCTAACCCTAATTTGGGGCCTTAGGGTGAATCAACAGGTAGTTGGAAAGTAGGCAATATGCTACTAAAGCATGCTGAATTTTGTTTTCTCATCCGTGTGGGGAGCAGAACTGTCATAAAAACACATGATGATGTCTGGAAATGCCATAGTTTTTCTAAACCTAACCCTAGCCTCAGTTTGCTAACCCTAACCCTAATTTGGGGCCTTAGGGTGAATAAACAGGTAGTTGGAAAGTAGGCAATATGCTACTAAAGCATGCTGAATTTTGTTCTCTCATCCGTGTGGGGAGCAGAACTGTCATAAAAACACATATTGATGTCTGGATATGCCATAGTTTCTCTAACCCTAACCCTAGCCTCAGTTTGCTAAGCCTAATTTGGGGCCTTAGGGTGAATCAACAGGTAGTTGGAAAGTAGGCAATATGCTACTAAATCATGCTGAATTGTGGTTTCCTATACGTTTGGGCAGCAGAACTGTCATAAAAACACACGTTGATGTCTGTATTTGCCATAGTTTTTCTAACCCTAACCCTAGCCTCAGTTTGCTAACCCTAACCCTAATTTGGGGCCTTAGGGTGAATCAACAGGTAGTTGGAAAGTAGGCAATATGCTACTAAAGCATGCTGAATTTTGTTTTCTCATCCGTGTGGGGAGCAGAACTGTCATAAAAACATATGTTGATGTCTGGATATGCCATAGTTTTTCTAACCCTAACCCTAGCCTCAGTTTGCTAACCCTAATTTGGGGCCTTAGGGTGAATCAACAGGTAGTTGGAAAGTAGGCAATATGCTACTAAAGCATGCTGAATTTTGTTTTCTCATCCGTGTGGGGAGCAGAACTGTCATAAAAACACATGATGATGTCTGGAAATGCCATAGTTTTTCTAAACCTAACCCTAGCCTCAGTTTGCTAACCCTAACCCTAATTTGGGGCCTAAGGGTGAATCAACAGGTAGTTGGAAAGTAGGCAATATGCTACTAAAGCATGCTGAATTTTGTTTTCTCATCCGTGTGGGGAGCAGAACTGTCATAAAAACACATATTGATGTCTGGATATACCATAGTTTCTCTAACCCTAACCCTAGCCTCAGTTTGCTAACCCTAATTTGGGGCCTTAGGGTGAATCAACAGGTAGTTGGAAAGTAGGCAATATGCTACTAAAGCATGCTGAATTTTGTTTTCTCATCCGTGTGGGGAGCAGAACTGTCATAAAAACATATGTTGATGTCTGGATATGCCATAGTTTTTCTAACCCTAACCCTAGCCTCAGTTTGCTAACCCTAATTTGGGGCCTTAGGGTGAATCAACAGGTAGTTGGAAAGTAGGCAATATGCTACTAAAGCATGCTGAATTTTGTTTTCTCATCCGTGTGGGGAGCAGAACTGTCATAAAAACATATGTTGATGTCTGGATATGCCATAGTTTTTCTAACCCTAACCCTAGCCTCAGTTTGCTAACCCTAATTTGGGGCCTTAGGGTGAATCAACAGGTAGTTGGAAAGTAGGCAATATGCTACTAAAGCATGCTGAATTTTGTTTTCTCATCCGTGTGGGGAGCAGAACTGTCATAAAAACATATGTTGATGTCTGGATATGCCATAGTTTTTCTAACCCTAACCCTAGCCTCAGTTTGCTAACCCTGACCATAATTTGGGGCCTTAGGGTGAATAAACAGGTAGTTGGAAAGTAGGCAATATGCTACTAAAGCATGCTGAATTTTGTTTTCTCATCCGTGTGGGGAGCAGAACTGTCATAAAAACACATATTGATGTCTGGAAATGCCATAGTTTTTCTAACCCTAACCCTAGCCTCAGTTTGCTAACCATAATTTGGGGCCTTAGGGTGAATCAACAGGTAGTTGGAAAGTAGGCAATATGCTACTAAAGCATGCTGAATTTTGTTCTCTCATCCGTGTGGGGAGCAGAACTGTCATAAAAACACATATTGATGTCTGGATATGCCATAGTTTCTCTAACCCTAACCCTAGCCTCAGTTTGCTAACCCTAATTTGGGGCCTTAGGGTGAATCAACAGGTAGTTGGAAAGTAGGCAATATGCTACTAAAGCATGCTGAATTTTGTTTTCTCATCCGTGTGGGGAGCAGAACTGTCATAAAAACACATATTGATGTCTGGATATGCCATAGTTTTTCTAACCCTAACCCTAGCCTCAGTTTGCTAACCCTAATTTGGGGCCTTAGGGTGAATCAACAGGTAGTTGGAAAGTAGGCAATATGCTACTAAAGCATGCTGAATTTTGTTTTCTCATCCGTGTGGGGAGCAGAACTGTCATAAAAACACATGATGATGTCTGGAAATGCCATAGTTTTTCTAAACCTAACCCTAGCCTCAGTTTGCTAACCCTAACCCTAATTTGGGGCCTTAGGGTGAATAAACAGGTAGTTGGAAAGTAGGCAATATGCTACTAAAGCATGCTGAATTTTGTTCTCTCATCCGTGTGGGGAGCAGAACTGTCATAAAAACACATATTGATGTCTGGATATGCCATAGTTTCTCTAACCCTAACCCTAGCCTCAGTTTGCTAAGCCTAATTTGGGGCCTTAGGGTGAATCAACAGGTAGTTGGAAAGTAGGCAATATGCTACTAAATCATGCTGAATTGTGGTTTCCTATACGTTTGGGCAGCAGAACTGTCATAAAAACACACGTTGATGTCTGTATTTGCCATAGTTTTTCTAACCCTAACCCTAGCCTCAGTTTGCTAACCCTAACCCTAATTTGGGGCCTTAGGGTGAATCAACAGGTAGTTGGAAAGTAGGCAATATGCTACTAAAGCATGCTGAATTTTGTTTTCTCATCCGTGTGGGGAGCAGAACTGTCATAAAAACATATGTTGATGTCTGGATATGCCATAGTTTTTCTAACCCTAACCCTAGCCTCAGTTTGCTAACCCTAATTTGGGGCCTTAGGGTGAATCAACAGGTAGTTGGAAAGTAGGCAATATGCTACTAAAGCATGCTGAATTTTGTTTTCTCATCCGTGTGGGGAGCAGAACTGTCATAAAAACATATGTTGATGTCTGGATATGCCATAGTTTTTCTAACCCTAACCCTAGCCTCAGTTTGCTAACCCTAACCATAATTTGGGGCCTTAGGGTGAATAAACAGGTAGTTGGAAAGTAGGCAATATGCTACTAAAGCATGCTGAATTTTGTTTTCTCATCCGTGTGGGGAGCAGAACTGTCATAAAAACACATGTTGATGTCTGGATATGCCATAGTTTTTCTAACCCTAACCCTAGCCTCAGTTTGCTAACCCTAATTTGGGGCCTTAGGGTGAATCAACAGGTAGTTGGAAAGTAGGCAATATGCTACTAAAGCATGCTGAATTTTGTTTTCTCATCCGTGTGGGGAGCAGAACTGTCATAAAAACACATGTTGATGTCTGGATATGCCATAGTTTTTCTAACCCTAACCCTAGCCTCAGTTTGCTAACCCTAATTTGGCGCCATAGGGTGAATCAAAAGGTAGTTGGAAAGTAGGCAATATGCTACTAAAGCATGCTGAATTTTGTTTTCTCATCCGTGTGGGGAGCAGAACTGTCATAAAAACACATGATGATGTCTGGAAATGCCATAGTTTTTCTAAACCTAACCCTAGCCTCAGTTTGCTAACCCTAACCCTAATTTGGGGCCTTAGGGTGAATAAACAGGTAGTTGGAAAGTAGGCAATATGCTAATAAAGCATGCTGAATTTCGTTCTCTCATCCGTGTGGGGAGCAGAACTGTCATAAAAACACATATTGATGTCTGGATATGCCATAGTTTCTCTAACCCTAACCCTAGCCTCAGTTTGCTAACCCTAATTTGGGGCCTTAGGGTGAATCAACAGGTAGTTGGAAAGTAGGCAATATGCTACTAAAGCATGCTGAATTTTGTTTTCTCATCCGTGTGGGGAGCAGAACTGTCATAAAAACACATATTGATGTCTGGATATGCCATAGTTTCTCTAACCCTAACCCTAGCCTCAGTTTGCTAACCCTAATTTGGGGCCTTAGGGTGAATCAACAGGTAGTTGGAAAGTAGGCAATATGCTACTAAAGCATGCTGAATTTTGTTTTCTCATCCGTGTGGGGAGCAGAACTGTCATAAAAACATATGTTGATGTCTGGATATGCCATAGTTTTTCTAACCCTAACCCTAGCCTCAGTTTGCTAACCCTAACCATAATTTGGGGCCTTAGGGTGAATCAACAGGTAGTTAGAAAGTAGGCAATATGCTACTAAAGCATGCTGAATTTTGTTTTCTCATCCGTGTGGGGAGCAGAACTGTCATAAAAACATATGTTGATGTCTGGATATGCCATAGTTTTTCTAACCCTAACCCTAGCCTCAGTTTGCTAACCCTAATTTGGGGCCTTAGGGTGAATCAACAGGTAGTTGGAAAGTAGGCAATATGCTACTAAAGCATGCTGAATTTTGTTTTCTCATCCGTGTGGGGAGCAGAACTGTCATAAAAACATATGTTGATGTCTGGATATGCCATAGTTTTTCTAACCCTAACCCTAGCCTCAGTTTGCTAACCCTAACCATAATTTGGGGCCTTAGGGTGAATAAACAGGTAGTTGGAAAGTAGGCAATATGCTACTAAAGCATGCTGAATTTTGTTTTCTCATCCGTGTGGGGAGCAGAACTGTCATAAAAACACATATTGATGTCTGGAAATGCCATAGTTTTTCTAACCCTAACCCTAGCCTCAGTTTGCTAACCCTAATTTGGGGCCTTAGGGTGAATCAACAGGTAGTTGGAAAGTAGGCAATATGCTACTAAAGCATGCTGAATTTTGTTTTCTCATCCGTGTGGGGAGCAGAACTGTCATAAAAACACATATTGATGTCTGGATATGCCATAGTTTTTCTAACCCTAACCCTAGCCTCAGTTTGCTAACCCTAATTTGGGGCCTTAGGGTGAATCAAAAGGTAGTTGGAAAGTAGGCAGTATGCTACTAAAGCATGCTGAATCTTGTTTTCTCATCCGTGTGGGGAGCAGAACTGTCATAAAAACACATATTGATGTCTATATATCCCATAGTTTTTCTAACCCTAACCCTAGCCTCAGTTTGCTAACCCTAATTTGGGGCCTTAGGGTGAATAAACAGGTAGTTGGAAAGTAGGCAATATGCTACTAAAGCATGCTGAATTTTGTTCTCTCATCCGTGTGGGGAGCAGAACTGTCATAAAAACACATATTGATGTCTGGATATGCCATAGTTTCTCTAACCCTAACCCTAGCCTCAGTTTGCTAACCCTAATTTGGGGCCTTAGGGTTAATCAACAGGTAGTTGGAAAGTAGGCAATATGCTACTAAAGCATGCTGAATTTTGTTTTCTCATCCGTGTGGGGAGCAGAACTGTCATAAAAACACATATTGATGTCTGGATATGCCATAGTTTCTCTAACCCTAACCCTAGCCTCAGTTTGCTAACCCTAATTTGGGGCCTTAGGGTGAATCAACAGGTTGTTGTAAAGTAGGCAATATGCTACTAAAGCATGCTGAATTTTGTTTTCTCATCCGTGTGGGGAGCAGAACTGTCATAAAAACACATGTTGATGTCTGGATATGCCATAGTTTTTCTAACCCTAACCCTAGCCACAGTTTGCTAACCCTAATTTGGGGCCTTAGGGTGAATCAACAGGTAGTTGGAAAGTAGGCAATATGCTACTAAATCATGCTGAATTGTGGTTTCCTATCCGTTTGGGCAGCAGAACTGTCATAAAAACACACGTTGATGTCTGTATATGCCATAGTTTTTCTAACCCTAACCCTAGCCTCAGTTTGCTAACCCTAACCCTAATTTGGGGCCTTAGGGTGAATCAACAGGTAGTTGGAAAGTAGGCAATATGCTACTAAAGCATGCTGAATTTTGTTCTCTCATCCGTGTGGGGAGCAGAACTGTCATAAAAACACATATTGATGTCTGGATATGCCATAGTTTCTCTAACCCTAACCCTAGCCTCAGTTTGCTAACCCTAATTTGGGGCCTTAGGGTGAATCAACAGGTAGTTGGAAAGTAGGCAATATGCTACTAAAGCATGCTGAATTTTGTTTTCTCATCCGTGTGGGGAGCAGAACTGTCATAAAAACACATATTGATGTCTGGATATGCCATAGTTTTTCTAACCCTAACCCTAGCCTCAGTTTGCTAACCCTAATTTGGGGCCTTAGGGTGAATCAACAGGTAGTTGGAAAGTAGGCAATATGCTACTAAAGCATGCTGAATTTTGTTTTCTCATCCGTGTGGGGAGCAGAACTGTCATAAAAACACATGATGATGTCTGGAAATGCCATAGTTTTTCTAAACCTAACCCTAGCCTCAGTTTGCTAACCCTAACCCTAATTTGGGGCCTAAGGGTGAATCAACAGGTAGTTGGAAAGTAGGCAATATGCTACTAAAGCATGCTGAATTTTGTTTTCTCATCCGTGTGGGGAGCAGAACTGTCATAAAAACACATATTGATGTCTGGATATACCATAGTTTCTCTAACCCTAACCCTAGCCTCAGTTTGCTAACCCTAATTTGGGGCCTTAGGGTGAATCAACAGGTAGTTGGAAAGTAGGCAATATGCTACTAAAGCATGCTGAATTTTGTTTTCTCATCCGTGTGGGGAGCAGAACTGTCATAAAAACATATGTTGATGTCTGGATATGCCATAGTTTTTCTAACCCTAACCCTAGCCTCAGTTTGCTAACCCTAATTTGGGGCCTTAGGGTGAATCAACAGGTAGTTGGAAAGTAGGCAATATGCTACTAAAGCATGCTGAATTTTGTTTTCTCATCCGTGTGGGGAGCAGAACTGTCATAAAAACATATGTTGATGTCTGGATATGCCATAGTTTTTCTAACCCTAACCCTAGCCTCAGTTTGCTAACCCTGACCATAATTTGGGGCCTTAGGGTGAATAAACAGGTAGTTGGAAAGTAGGCAATATGCTACTAAAGCATGCTGAATTTTGTTTTCTCATCCGTGTGGGGAGCAGAACTGTCATAAAAACACATATTGATGTCTGGAAATGCCATAGTTTTTCTAACCCTAACCCTAGCCTCAGTTTGCTAACCCTAATTTGGGGCCTTAGGGTGAATCAACAGGTAGTTGGAAAGTAGGCAATATGCTACTAAAGCATGCTGAATTTTGTTCTCTCATCCGTGTGGGGAGCAGAACTGTCATAAAAACACATATTGATGTCTGGATATGCCATAGTTTCTCTAACCCTAACCCTAGCCTCAGTTTGCTAACCCTAATTTGGGGCCTTAGGGTGAATCAACAGGTAGTTGGAAAGTAGGCAATATGCTACTAAAGCATGCTGAATTTTGTTTTCTCATCCGTGTGGGGAGCAGAACTGTCATAAAAACACATATTGATGTCTGGATATGCCATAGTTTTTCTAACCCTAACCCTAGCCTCAGTTTGCTAACCCTAATTTGGGGCCTTAGGGTGAATCAACAGGTAGTTGGAAAGTAGGCAATATGCTACTAAAGCATGCTGAATTTTGTTTTCTCATCCGTGTGGGGAGCAGAACTGTCATAAAAACACATGATGATGTCTGGAAATGCCATAGTTTTTCTAAACCTAACCCTAGCCTCAGTTTGCTAACCCTAACCCTAATTTGGGGCCTTAGGGTGAATAAACAGGTAGTTGGAAAGTAGGCAATATGCTACTAAAGCATGCTGAATTTTGTTCTCTCATCCGTGTGGGGAGCAGAACTGTCATAAAAACACATATTGATGTCTGGATATGCCATAGTTTCTCTAACCCTAACCCTAGCCTCAGTTTGCTAAGCCTAATTTGGGGCCTTAGGGTGAATCAACAGGTAGTTGGAAAGTAGGCAATATGCTACTAAATCATGCTGAATTGTGGTTTCCTATACGTTTGGGCAGCAGAACTGTCATAAAAACACACGTTGATGTCTGTATTTGCCATAGTTTTTCTAACCCTAACCCTAGCCTCAGTTTGCTAACCCTAACCCTAATTTGGGGCCTTAGGGTGAATCAACAGGTAGTTGGAAAGTAGGCAATATGCTACTAAAGCATGCTGAATTTTGTTTTCTCATCCGTGTGGGGAGCAGAACTGTCATAAAAACATATGTTGATGTCTGGATATGCCATAGTTTTTCTAACCCTAACCCTAGCCTCAGTTTGCTAACCCTAATTTGGGGCCTTAGGGTGAATCAACAGGTAGTTGGAAAGTAGGCAATATGCTACTAAAGCATGCTGAATTTTGTTTTCTCATCCGTGTGGGGAGCAGAACTGTCATAAAAACATATGTTGATGTCTGGATATGCCATAGTTTTTCTAACCCTAACCCTAGCCTCAGTTTGCTAACCCTAACCATAATTTGGGGCCTTAGGGTGAATAAACAGGTAGTTGGAAAGTAGGCAATATGCTACTAAAGCATGCTGAATTTTGTTTTCTCATCCGTGTGGGGAGCAGAACTGTCATAAAAACACATGTTGATGTCTGGATATGCCATAGTTTTTCTAACCCTAACCCTAGCCTCAGTTTGCTAACCCTAATTTGGGGCCTTAGGGTGAATCAACAGGTAGTTGGAAAGTAGGCAATATGCTACTAAAGCATGCTGAATTTTGTTTTCTCATCCGTGTGGGGAGCAGAACTGTCATAAAAACACATGTTGATGTCTGGATATGCCATAGTTTTTCTAACCCTAACCCTAGCCTCAGTTTGCTAACCCTAATTTGGCGCCATAGGGTGAATCAAAAGGTAGTTGGAAAGTAGGCAATATGCTACTAAAGCATGCTGAATTTTGTTTTCTCATCCGTGTGGGGAGCAGAACTGTCATAAAAACACATGATGATGTCTGGAAATGCCATAGTTTTTCTAAACCTAACCCTAGCCTCAGTTTGCTAACCCTAACCCTAATTTGGGGCCTTAGGGTGAATAAACAGGTAGTTGGAAAGTAGGCAATATGCTAATAAAGCATGCTGAATTTCGTTCTCTCATCCGTGTGGGGAGCAGAACTGTCATAAAAACACATATTGATGTCTGGATATGCCATAGTTTCTCTAACCCTAACCCTAGCCTCAGTTTGCTAACCCTAATTTGGGGCCTTAGGGTGAATCAACAGGTAGTTGGAAAGTAGGCAATATGCTACTAAATCATGCTGAATTGTGGTTTCCTATCCGTTTGGGCAGCAGAACTGTCATAAAAACACACGTTGATGTCTGTATTTGCCATAGTTTCTCTAACCCTAACCCTAGCCTCAGTTTGCTAACCCTAATTTGGGGCCTTAGGGTGAATCAACAGGTAGTTGGAAAGTAGGCAATATGCTACTAAAGCATGCTGAATTTTGTTTTCTCATCCGTGTGGGGAGCAGAACTGTCATAAAAACACATATTGATGTCTGGATATGCCATAGTTTCTGTAACCCTAACCCTAGCCTCAGTTTGCTAACCCTAATTTGTGGCCTTATGGTGAATCAACAGGTAGTTGGAAAGTAAGCAATATGCCACTAAAGCATGCTGAATTTTGTTTTCTCATCCGTGTGGGGAGCAGAACTGTCATAAAAACACATATTGATGTCTGGATATGCCATAGTTTCTCTAACCCTAACCCTAGCCTCAGTTTGCTAACCCTAACCCTAATTTGGGCCCTTAGGGTGAATCAACAAGTTGTTGTAAAGTAGGCAGTATGCTACTAAAGCATGCTGAATCTTGTTTTCTCATCCGTGTGGGGAGCAGAACTGTCATAAAAACACATATTGATATCTGGATATCCCATAGTTTTTCTAACCCTAACCCTAGCCTCAGTTTGCTAACCCTAATTTGGGGCCTTAGGGTGAATCAACAGGTAGTTGGAAAGTAGGCAATATGCTACTAAAGCATGCTGAATTTTGTTTTCTCATCCGTGTGGTGAGCAGAACTGTCATAAAAACACATATTGATGTCTGGATATGCCATAGTTTTTCTAACCCTAACCCTAGCCTCAGTTTGCTAACCCTAACCCTAATTTGGGGCCTTAGGGTGAATCAACAGGTTGTTGTAAAGTAGGCAATATGCTACTAAAGCATGCTGAATTTTGTTCTCTCATCCGTGTGGGGAGCAGAACTGTCATAAAAACACATATTGATGTCTGGATATGCCATAGTTTCTCTAACCCTAACCCTAGCCTCAGTTTGCTAACCCTAATTTGGGGCCTTAGGGTGAATCAACAGGTAGTTGGAAAGTAGGCAATATGCTACTGAAGCATGCTGAATTTTGTTTTCTCATCCGTGTGGGGAGCAGAACTGTCATAAACACATAAATTGATGTCTGGATATGCCATAGTTTTTCTAACCCTAACCCTAGCCTCAGTTTGCTAACCCTAACCCTAATTTGGGGCCTTAGGGTGAATCAACAGGTTGTTGTAAAGTAGGCAATATGCTACTAAAGCATGCTGAATTTTGTTTACTCATCCGTGTGGGGAGCAGAACTGTCATAAAAACACATATTGATGTCTGGATATGCCATAGTTTCTGTAACCCTTACCCTAGCCTCAGTTTGCTAACCCTAATTTGTGGCCTTATGGTGAATCAACAGGTAGTTGGAAAGTAAGCAATATGCCACTAAAGCATGCTGAATTTTGTTTTCTCATCCGTGTGGGGAGCAGAACTGTCATAAAAACACATATTGATGTCTGGATATGCCATAGTTTCTCTAACCCTAACCCTAGCCTCAGTTTGCTAACCGTAATTTGGGGCCTTAGGGTGAATCAACAGGTAGTTGGAAAGTAGGCAATATGCTACTAAAGCATGCTGAATTTTGTTTTCTCATCCGTGTGGGGAGCAGAACTGTCATAAAAACATATGTTGATGTCTGGATATGCCATAGTTTTTCTAACCCTAACCCTAGCCTCAGTTTGCTAACCCTAACCATAATTTGGGGCCTTAGGGTGAATAAACAGGTAGTTGGAAAGTAGGCAATATGCTACTAAAGCATGCTGAATTTTGTTTTCTCATCCGTGTGGGGAGCAGAACTGTCATAAAAACACATATTGATGTCTGGATATGCCATAGTTTTTCTAACCCTAACCTTAGCCTCAGTTTGCTAACCCTAATTTGGGGCCTAAGGGTGAATCAACAGGTAGTTGGAAAGTAGGCAATATGCTACTAAAGCATGCTGAATTTTGTTTTCTCATCTGTGTGGGGAGCAGAACTGTCATAAAAACACATATTGATGTCTGGATATACCATAGTTTCTCTAACCCTAACCCTAGCCTCAGTTTGCTAACCCTATTTTGGGGCCTTAGGGTGAATCAACAGGTAGTTGGAAAGTAGGCAATATGCTACTAAAGCATGCTGAATTTTGTTTTCTCATCCGTGTGGGGAGCAGAACTGTCATAAAAACACATATTGATGTCTGGATATGCTATAGTTTTTCTAACCCTAACCCTAGCCTCAGTTTGCTAACCCTAATTTGGGGCCTTAGGGTGAATCAACAGGTAGTTGGAAAGTAGGCAATATGCTACTAAAGCATGCTGAATTTTGTTTTCTCATCCGTGTGGGGAGCAGAACTGTCATAAAAACACATGTTGATGTCTGGATATGCCATAGTTTTTCTAACCCTAACCCTAGCCTCAGTTTGCTAACCCTAATTTAGGGCCTTAGGGTGAATCAACAGGTAGTTGGAAAGTAGGCAATATGTTACTAAAGCATGCTGAATTTTGTTTTCTCATCCGTGTGGGGAGCAGAACTGTCATAAAAACACATATTGATGTCTGGATATGCCATAGTTTTTCTAACCCTAACCCTAGCCTCAGTTTGCTAACCCTAATTTAGGGCTTTAGGGTGAATCAACAGGTAGTTGGAAAGTAGGCAATATGCTACTAAAGCATGCTGAATTTTGTTTTCTCATCCGTGTGGGGAGCTGAACTGTCATAAAAACACATGATGATGTCTGGAAATGCCATAGTTTTTCTAACCCTAACCCTAGCCTCAGTTTGCTAACCATAATTTGGGGCCTTAGGGTGAATCAACAGGTTGTTGGAAAGTAGGCAATATGCTATTTAGTCTATGTGCAAACCGTAGACTTCTGTTAACATGAGAAACACGAGTCTGAGGATTATACGGCGATCACGTAAACGCATAAACTAAGAGGTATAACAGAATAATAACAGTACAGACAACTTTTAAACGGCACAAACTATTAAGATCGGTTCGGAGGGAAATGGGGGGCTAACTTAAAAGCGGAGTCACGTGACTGTGTAAATAAGCAATATCTCTGCATGGAAGCAGCACAAAGGATAGTTTTAACGGCATAAACGATTGCGATCGGTTTGGTCGAAATCAGACGCAAATGGGCGGGGGCGCATCCTTATAAACATTAATATCTCGGAAACTAAAGCAGCACAAAGGACAGTTTTAACGGCATAAACGATTGCGATCGGTTTGGTCGAAATCAGACGGAAATGGGAGGGGGGCGCATCCTTACAAACATTAATATCTTGGAAACTAAAGCAGCACAAAGGACAGTTTTTACGGCACAAACCAGCACAAACGCAGCACACACGATTGCGATCGGTTTGGTGGAAATCAGACGCAAAAGGGGGGCCAACTTCACGCTGTTGACGTCACCATGTAAACAAACATTTATATCTCAGAAACTAAAACATCACAAACAAAAATTTTCACGGCACAATCCAGCACAAACGCGGCGCCACATACGATTGAGACCAGTTTGGTTCAAATCTGAAACATATGGGTGGCCAACTTAACGCAGGTACTGAAAGTAACTGAAATAAAATAAAAGCAAACATCAAATACATCCAGTTACTATTTTCTACCACTAATTTACTAACATAATTATTTGACTACCTTTCATGACCATGAATAATGGCTGGAACATAAACTGAAACTTTATACAAACTAAACAGAAATATATCTTTAGGGTAAAAACTAATAAGACCACATTGAAAATGAACTAAAACTAAATTGGATTTCAAGTGAAAATTGAAAATATTACAAAAATAAAAAGTTAAATGAAAAATCAAAACTATAATTACAGGGTGCAGCCTTGTGAAAGACTGTCAAACAAAGAAATTTAACATTTTAAAAGCTGAATTAACGTTAAATGGTTAAAAACTGTGCCGTGAACCCAGACAGGTCTTTGCTACAGACATGTTCAGTCAGTGGAAGTTCCCTCATATGAGATCAGACAGGAAGTGATGATTCATATTTGACTAAAGGCCTCAGGTCAGGCCTGCTAGCTCAGGGACTGCAGTCCTTTAGGTAAACCGAAAACCGGAGTGTCAGATAGCATGAGTTACGGCTGTTTTTGGGTGTGCGGTCAGACCCTGCCAGACGTAAACATCCTGCAGCTTTTATCTGCATATTGGGACTTGTCTCTCAACCACAGGCCGCGTTTTCCTCATACATTTTTTACATTTTTCTTACAAGTCCGACTACAGCGCTGAATGTGACTACTCCGATACCTCCTCACCTCTCAGCAGAGCTGTCCGGCTCGATGAAGCGGATGAGGGGGGGTGCCGAGAGCGTCTCTGTGGCAAAGATGCCCCCCTGCAGCTGGACACCAAAGCCGTTGAGTGGGTCACCCTGGAGGGTGATCTCACTGGTCTCCGTGTGCACAATCTGCCCACCTGGGCCCACAGTGCTAGAGGCTAAGGAAACTGAGGCCAAGGAACATAAGAGGAACAGGAGAAAAGGAACATGATGCTTTAATTGTTATTTACACAAGTACAGGTACATTGGAAGGCTTCATCAAGGGCAGACATGTGACATGTGACTGCTTTGCCAAGGCTGGCAAACCGGCAACCTTCCGATCAAAGGCACAGATGTCTAACTGAAATGGAAGCCATGAAGTGAGATGAGGTGGAGTACAAGGAGAGAGATAGACCTGGATCATTCCTGATGAACCAGTTCCGTATGTCACGCTAGCCAACGGTTATTGGCGTTATAATTAGGACTGGCAAGTCAACAACTTGCTGTAACAGGTTAGGAAACAACGGCTAATACGAAGTGAAACAACAGAGCCCACAAAACTTGATCTCAATGTCTTCAAAAACATGGTGCCCTAAATCTGAGAAATAGCACTTTTAATGCCGCCCGTGAACATATGCTACACGCTAATGTGGCACGACTGAACACGATGCTCTAATTATGACAGAGCAGCGACAATGGCTTCAATAAATGCTCCACGCAGCAGACATTAACGGCAATATAATGAACATTCTCACCATCGTCATTAACAGTGATATTCCAATCAATCCAGCTTGAACGTTATTATGAAGAGAAGACTATTTACCAAAATAGTATAAGAATGGCGATATGGGGGTAATACTTCCTTATTTCTTTACGAAACAAAGAGGCACAACCCAAAACATTCTATGTGAAACAATTAAGTTTCCCAAGACTTAAGAAAGCTATCTTGTGTATTCAAGCATAGAATAAAGTGAATGTTACTGCAACCTTTGAATATAAATTAGTGAATGAGCTTGATGCCATCACCAAATGCCAGAAGCATGATTCAGCAGAGATCTAAACAAATTCTGCAGTATGTACAAGGTTATCTGAAATGAATAATAGCATTAATGATGGACGAGCTCTTCAACGTGGAACCACTGTGATGCGTAAGTCAAACCTCACTCAGTCCTGTGGTTCAGAGGAAAGCCGGAATGATATCCAAAGCTCCTGTGTGCTGGTGGATTACTGTAATCCAGCCAATTCCTTACTATCCAGCTCATACTTAGCAGATGTTTTCATTCTTTTCCATGTATTGCCCAAAGACTAGAAGGCAAGTCACCATACCCCAGATATGTCGTGAGTCAGGCACCTGATTGGTTGGTCACACTTTTAGTTGATAGGACCCATCTTCTCTACAATCTGATTGGTTATCTCTCAGAACCCTGAGAACATTTTTGTGTAAGTAAAACTCCCATGAGCCAAATCCAAACTAGCAAGATAGATACACGACTGACTACAGTTCACCTGGGGATCCTTGGATGGTGCATAAGCCCAGTGAAATCAAATTTCTTTGATCACATTTGTGGACAAGGACCCCCCCCCAAAGCAAGCCCCCTCTTTCCTGCTGTCTCTGTCACAGCTAGACGTGCCTTTTTAGCTTTGGCATGACTGGCCTGCCCTCCAGGCCCTCAATATGTACGCAGTGGACCCTCTCAAGTCACCTTTACCTCTTATTCATGTGTTGGGTGATGGGTGACTGTAGATGATCTAACCTGGCAGTTAAAGTCAGGAAGTCAACATGGCATCATGCTAGAGTTGCCTCACATACGCGAGCTCTTGTGTTCCTTCTTCCTCTGCCTCCTCTTCAGCATGGAGTTGCGCGGGCTCATGGGTGGGGCCGCACGCGGCAGGGTGCTGGAGTTCTGGCTGGCGAAGCCCGACGTGGTGGTGGAGCCAGGGGAGAAGCCACTGGAAACAAGCGCTGTGGGCCATACAACATCACTCAACAGTGGCTAAGCTAAAACATTAGCATATTAATACCAAGGGGCATATACAGCGACAGGACCACAGGGGCAAAGCTGATTGGACCCCGGAAAGCCCCCTCCCCTGTCACTCACTGATTCAAAACATATCACTGGCCCCCTCCCCTGTCACTCACTGATTCAAAACATATCATTGGCTAATGCTAATGTTGGCCCCTTTGTATGAATTATGGCCCCTTTTATGGCCCTCCACCCCACCATGTAGAATTCTAAAACCTAGAATTGCCCCAGACAATTGTCAATATGACACAGAAATAGGTAAAAAGTCATATAAACTGTAATTTTTCAATTTTTTTCATTCTGTACTCTAATACTGTGCTTTAAATAACCAACACTAGGCAGACTTCAACCTCAGCCAACCCAGAAACGAGTCTATCAACTACGGCAACAGTATGATTAGAAAGACACATTAGCTCCGCTTGGATGGGCTTGTTTAAAGCCCAAAGGAGCCCACTGACATTTGCAGTAGTCTTGACTGGCCGGGTTGCTCGATGACGGCCACGTGGGGGTTTTGCAGTGTCCAGGGTGCTGCATGTGGCAGTAATTTACACAGGGATCCCAGCAGTGGGCGTTATCGCTCTTCTGTATTTTCACTACAGAAAAAAGAACAATCACGCTGGTTAATAAAACACAGTACTGTGGAAAGGTGTTAAACAGTCAAAGAAATTATCTTTAAATGATCTTCATGTAAAACTATGTTTTTATGTCTGTCAAAGCGTGTCAGCTTAACCATCCCAAAACCTCACCAGAAGTCACCCAAGTTTGCAGTGACCAACCAGTACACCCAGGTATTTGTTGACTGGACCACAAGTCATCAGGTTAAGTAATTAAATTAACCAGGGGTGACGTGAACATGTCCCACCCCCTCCCGGGAAAAAAGAAGGAACCCCGTAGCATTAAGCAGGAGGTCCGTCTGTTAAGGAGCAGCATTATCGGATGCAAGCTGCACCGCGTCGCATGCACTGTTAGCGTTGCGGTTTGCTCTGGCGCTTACTGCAGCCCATCCTCCTCATTGTCGCGTCTGAATGATAATGCACCGCCCTGATACCTAGGACCCAAAGCGAAACGTGCCTCTGAATTAATGCGCCGGCTCATTATCGCCTGACTAATGAAGTCTTCCGTGCTGCAGGCGCGCCTCTAACGGCACACAGAGGGACTGGGGGGGAGGGGGGGGGGGTGCAGATGCTCTGCCCAAGGGCCCCATCAGAAAATAACGATTCCGGTCCGCCGCCTCTGCCTGCCGAGACATGTTAGCTACTGCTTCGCCAAACACTGCTTTTGTTCTCCGTGGGGGAGCAGGTTAGCTCCTGGTGAAGGACACAGGCTCCAAACCTGAAGACCGTGCACTTAGTGATGGAGTGCGGGGCCGGCGGCAGCCTTCGGTAACATACCCAGCGGTATGTTTTACGCCGCCTGGGATTTAAAGTCGCTCAGAGGTCTCACTTAACACAGAGGCCTCACAGCTTCAGGGTCGAGTTGAAGTTGTTCATTCCTTCCCGAAGGTTTAGTGTGGGTCAAGGTTTTCCGATTTCCTTATAGTCCAAGAACATGCAGAAAAGTGAAATGTGTTCCTTAATTGACCCATAGGATGTGAGTGTGTGCCCTGTGATGGACCGCCGTCCCATCCAGAAAGTCACCAGCCAGCGTTTCTGGGCCGGTGCGTAGATTAGCAGGCTAAGCATCTATTCCTGTGATCGGAAGGTTACTGGTTCGGGCCCCAGCCTTGGCAGCCTAATCACATGTCTGTGGGCCCTTGAACGAGCCCATTAACCCCCAACTCCAATGGTGCTACACACTCAGTGACTCTGTGCTGTAATTCCCAAGCTTGCTCTCATCTCTATGTGTCTCATGGAGTAGATGAAAAAAGAATTTCCCCATAGGGATCAATAAAGTATCACTATTCTATTCTAGGAGTCCCTCGTGACCCGACCATGCACGAATGATTACAAGATATGAAACAACAGCTAAATAAGCGTAAATGTTGTGACAAAGACCTGAATTAATTTAACATACCGCACCACCTCATCGATTCATAGGTACATAAGTAAAATATGTTTCTCTCAGGTTTATCACGCTAAATGCCTGCAGCAGCCCAGGCCATGATACGCAAACATCAGCTGTTTTATGATAGGCTGACAGATCGCTTTGCTTTCAGAATCGCTAATAGAGGCTTTATTCCAAACGACACAACTCTTAATTAAGAGACACGTATCAGAGGAATAAATGTTTGGCATAAATTTTGAAATTCCAAACCAACTTGGAGGAAGTGAGTAAGATGTTTGAAAATTTTGTTTGGGGGGGGGGGGGGGGTTATAACATTAACATCAAGGCCTCCCACTTTTTAAATCTGTGATTTAATGCCTAAACATTGCTAAGCAGCCTTAGCTAAGTCCAGGAAGATCCCTGCTGGCTGGATACATTTCAGCTTCTTTGCAAGACAGAAAGCACTAAAAAAATAATCACAAGGGACTTCAGAAATGTCCGGAAACCAGGTTAACTGCTCAAATCACCGCAGACAAAAAAAAAAAAAGAAATGACAAGACTGAGAATTCAGAGAAACAGTACACCAGCACCCTTGCCAAATTTAAAACTGCAAATCCTTGCATCTCGCAGCTTACGCTAAGCTCATCTCAAGTGACTCTCAAAAAAAAAAAAAAAAACATTCTTATCTTCGTCGAGAGGTAAGAAAGTTGAAAACTGATGACACTGGACTGTGCTATGAGAACTGATGCGACAGCCTGAAACGCGAATCCCTTAAGGAGATTAGAAGTGACATCAAACATTTAAAAGGCATTAATCATACATGACAGCGATGGTGTGTGTAGTTTATGATCGTTTGGCTAATTGATGGAAGATTCATTGTCTAACAACATATGCATTCTATTTGCCGCTTAGGTGGCAAAAACGTAAATACTATGAAGCTTTTAGTCTAGCTGAACTTTTCATGCTATAATTCTGGAACAGAAGCCTACAGGCATTTGCACAAATCTTTCCTTAATACTTGCATTAAGATTACTTCCTACACTTCTGTCTTTGATCCTGTTTTGTTCTCTAGTTCTCTTGTACACAAGTCTGTTCCACAACCTACAGACCCCCAAAGCCCAAAAAAGCCCCACGAAATACCCGGTCAGCTTGAGCCCACACATTCCGGGTGCCGCTGGAAGCCCCAAAACTGACACGGACGATATTCGCCCACAATCCCCGGCGGCCTTTATTACAGGAAATAACTTTTACAGAGAAGGGATCATCTTAAAGCCTTAAAATCTGCTTCTGCATTAAATTATCTACACTTTACAACAGTACTGGCCTACTAATCCACAAGCATAGAACGTGAAATGTCACAAGATCAATATTATCATACCAAAGGCCAGAATGACACCAAGGACATTACGCATGTGGGGAAAGACTTTTTAAGGAAAAGGAAAGACTACTTTAAACTCAGCCTGACATGTTTCATGATCTCATGGAGCACAGCTCTGTGGTGATTTGCATCTCCTTACCTTTAATCTTGCCTAAGATGCTCACTTCCACAGCTGTATCCTTCAAATCCCTTGGAATGTGGATTTGAATTTTTCTACTAAATTATAAATAAGAGTTTAAATTTGGGGAAAGGCCTAAACTCCTGGAATTGAGAATAATAGTGGAATTATAACACTGTTTGAAAAAGTTTCCTTGACCCAAACTGTAATTTTGTGATATTTGTGAGTAGTGTAACCAAACACAGTGACACCTCATAACAAAGGCACAGTTGTGATATTATGCAGTTCATAGTCCATCCATCCATTCATCCATCCATCCATTTTCTGTAACCAGTTGTCCTATTCAGGATTACAGGGGGTCCGGAGCCTAACCCAGAGGCTACAGGCGCAACACAGGGAACAATCCAGGATGGGGCACCGACCCATCACAAGGCTCACTCACACACCATTCACTCACACACCATCCACTCACACACCATCCACTCACGCACCATACACTCACGCACCATCCACTCACGCACCATTCACTCACGCACCGTCCACTCACGCACCGTCCACTCACGCACCATTCACTCACGCACCGTCCACTCACGCACCGTCCACTCACGCACCATCCACTCACGCACCATCCACTCACGCACCATCCACTCAAACACCATTCACTCACGCACCATTCACTCACGCACCATTCACTCACGCACCATACACTCACGCACCATCCACTCACGCATCATCCACTCACACACCGTGCACTCACACACGCACATCTAGGGGTGGTTAGGTAATTCCAAGTAACCTCAGCATATTTTTGGACTGTGGGGGAAAACGGGAGAATCTGGAGGAAATCCCACGATGACACGGGGAGGACAAAATCCAGTGTGTGCAGTGTGTGCAGTGTGTGCAGTGTGTGCAGTGTGTGCAAAATCCACATACACATGGCAATGAATTATAAACGCAGACTGGAAAAGGCTTTAGGTCAAAGATATGACAACTGCATAAATGTTTTGTAATAAAACACTAACTTCATTGGGTGTCTAGCTAACATAAGGCGAAGGCAGGAAAATAAATCAAAATGCCACAATGTTCTGCTCGGGACAGACAAGCTATGAAGATTGATGTTCCACAAGCGCTGGCTGCTCAGACATGTAAATTGAACTTTACATTATATATATTTAAATATTTGGGTAAGGTAACTCATGAGCATGCCTTACAACAAAAATACTAATACGATAATCTTGGAGAGTGGCTTACCCTGAATTCGGATCCTACCAGCGTAACGCTAGTCAGCCATTATTACTGACTGGCCCTGATTGGCCAGTCAACAAGAGGGAATTAAACAAATGCTGTTTTACATTTTTCATTTTTTTTGACAATTGATATTTTATCATGATTTACCTGTCAATAAATCTCTCTTCCCAAAAATAACGTAGCCTGTTTCGGTAAAACAGAAATCATCAGACTTCTGTTGGAGATGTAGGAACGCATAATCGGTTCACTGATTAACTTTGGGATCTCCTGAGATAAACCTCGTCCCCACCCCTGCGAATCCCCATGATCCTCTGCTTTGCTCACCGGTGTCCTGCGGCTGGCTGGGCAGCCGGGTGTGGTGCGCGGGCAGGATCTCCAGCTTGACGTGATCGGAGGTGCTGGCCAGCAGCTGTGTGGCTTCCAGCAGGGAGCAGTGCTCTGTACTGGTGCCGTCGATGGACAGGATGTGGTCGCCCGCATGCAGTGCCCCACACCTGCGACAGAAGGAGAGAGGCTCTGCTGTGAATGCAAATGGCGGACGGAATCATAAACAAACGGAAAGCGTAAGTGGGGATGGCGAGGCAGGGGCTCAGCGGCCAGCACTGTTGCCTCGGCACTGCGGTGGTTTAGATCCGCCTCCAATCTGCGCCTGTGAGATCTGCGTGTTGTATGGAAATTCCTGAGTACTCCACTATCCATCCACAGTGGAGTAACTGGTGTGTGAAAAGGAGCCCTATGATGGATTGGCATCCCTTCCAGGGTGTCCCATGTGCTTCTGCGATTAGGCCCTGGGCTCATACAGCACTGACCGTCTACTGGGTAAACAGGCATGGAAGATCCATGGATGGATGGATGCAACAGGGAGCATTACAAAAATAGCAAAGGACTAATTAAGCTGTTTACAACATACATTTTTTAATGAACATCCTTTAAATACAAAGTACTATTTATGATGCTTGTGTGAGGTTGGAATACTTTTTGGCACCAGAGAGGTGGGTGACCTCTCGCCCGGACGCAAACGCCCACCTGTCCACCACGCTGGCAGGCTTGATCTTGTCGATGATGATGACCTGCTTGCTCCTGTGTGTGGCTGTGGCCAGGGTGATGCCCAGTGCGGTGCCGGGCGACTTGGCTATCTCCACCAGCAGGGGGCCCGAGGCGTTCGTCACTGTATCTGCGCGGCAAATCACACACAGACGTGTACTGGTTTTGTCTTACCCTCCCCCCCCCCCACTTGCGGCCAGGGGCAGTGATTATTACCACTTGCGCAGGCCCCCCAAAGTTGGTCACAAATAGGGGTTGTAATCAGGGGCACATTAGTGTGGATGCATGGATAATGGTAGCTTTGGTTGGGGGGGGGGGGGGGAGTTGGTTGGTTTGGGTTTCTCCCAAAATTCAAAGAAATTCAGGGTCTACCCAAGCAGCAGGTCAAAGACATGGACTGTGAACTATAAGGCAACACAGCACCTGTCATGGCCGCCTGTCCGGACCAGGACACACACGGGTGTTAATGGGATTTCAGCAGAAATTTCCACTTTTGCCATTATTTTCCCATGTTATTTTTATTCTTGTACTTTTTACATTTTTATTATTACTTTTGCTTTTTACATGGCAAAGTTCTCACTGGCTCCTTTTGACATTCTGCTGAGGAGGCAGCTTCTGCAATGACATTATGTAGGTCTGAATACAGATATTTATATATTCAGTTTATATGCACATAGATTTCATCATACTTAAAATTCCCATTAAAATTCAACAATTATCGCTATTGGTTTTGCGTCTTTATTTCCTAAAAAATTAAGGAAATCCCAACAATGCCTTTCGTGTTTATTAATAACCTAAATGTAGCATTTACCCTACGCACACCTTACAAAAAAAAGCGCAATCACTGTCATATAATGCAAGTTTATAAAATTACCTTTAAACTAAATGCTTACTGACTATGTGCAAAAGTAAGTTTAAAAATAAAAACACCAGAATCAGTGTCTCTGTGAGGTTCCACACTCAGGAAGCTTCGGAATTTTAAATCAGGACCATGAAAGCTCATGGACAGCGCACAGACATCGCTGGGAGCACAATCTCTACTCAGAAGATGCATCATAACACCCACCCTGATTAGGCTGTCCATCAAAATCGAGCCATCAGGCAATGAGGACATCACTGAGCGCAGCGAGGACGGCGGTAACATTAAAGAGATACAGAGCTCAGTGCCCAAGATGGAAAGGATCAGTCAGCGATGCCCACAACATCTACAAAATCAGCTGGTACAGCAGGGTGGAAAAACATGTCATTAGTAAAAAAACTGGCTTTGGAAATGGAGGACTTATGCAAATTCCACGCATGCAGAGAGATGCTTGATCAGCGTGGGGAAAGTTATCATCTGAAAATAAAATCAGGCCACACGTTTGGCACAAGACATCACTGTAATGTCATGTGTAATGCACTGTGATGCTAGTAAAGGCCGTTTTCAGTAAAAGTAAAAGGCTTTACTTTCAACCTATCGCTCTACATGGAAGGAGCCTGAGAACAAGAAAGTAATTACTTCAGAGGAAATGGGCGTCCTGTTCAAAGTCCGGGAAGAACTCAGATGAGCAACTCTGAGCAAAATATATATTTAAAAGAATGGACAAAAAGTGCCGGGTAAATCTAGAAGAGACTCACTCAAAATGATAGCTACAGATTATTGAATGCTTAAATCAACATACAAGTGAAATAGCTAGCGGCAATATTTGTGGGGACTTCCCTTCAACTCAAACCGAAAACGAAAATTCTGACAAATGTTCATAAGAAGTTTATTTTGTGGAAATCACCCCAACAATAAGTTTTTCCAGGTGTGGTTGTATCACAAGGATATGATTCAAGTCCAGTAGAACATCTGGGAGTAAAGAATGCAAAGATGGTATTTGTGCTCTTGGTCTTGATCGGCAAGGATGCAAAAGAGGTATGTATCGTTAATAATTGGGGCAGGGCAAGAATGACATGCAGGGATTTTTATCGCGACAGGCTCACCCATAATGGAGACGTCATACTCGATCTGGAAGAGCGCCTCCTGGCCGCACTGCGTCAGCACGGCCAGGGCGTCGGTGTGGCTGGCGTTGTGCATGGGTACGGCATCGGCACTCAGCAGCCGGTCGCCGACTTTCAGGGTGCCCTGTCTGTGGCGGGACGGAGAGGGGAGGACAGGTCGGGTGGCACCGGTGTCCACGTTATTTATTACGAGTCATAGAGGGCCGAGCTCATCCTCAAAATCAATACGGAGTGAGGAATAACGGTTAACGAGGTGAGCTTGCGATAGGGGAGCTGAAGGCTGAAAGTGCATCACAGAGAAGGTACTTCCACATAACAGTAAAAGACCCCAAATGGCACCATGAATCTCCATGGAAAATAAACAAACATTTAATCTTAAAAAACCACACAGATCATTGCTTTCCAATCCATAGTGCCTCATGCTCCTTGAGTGGACACTATTCAACTGGGGACACTGAGGCTTCCAAGACAGCCTTTGAATAGAAGATGCCTGACAATGTGATTTCTGTCTCAGAAGACAACACCAAAAGCAGGGCAGTGTGTGGCTCCATGGGCTAAGCCTCTGTGATCAGAAGATTGCTAGTGTGAACCTCAGCGGAATAGTCACATGTCCGTGGGCCCTTAAGCAAGGCCCTTAACCCCCCAGCCCCAGGGGTGCGGCACGCTGGCTGGCCCTGTGCAGTGACCCCCAAGCTTGCTCTCACCTGCATGTGTGTCTCATGGAGAGCGAGATGGGGTAGACGAAGAGAGAAATTCCCCATGGGAATTAATGAAGTATCAGTGTTACACTCTATTCTGTGTCAGTAGCTAGAAACAAACCCTCTAAATTTGGCACCTTATATTTTGGAGTCTACGTCACTGTAATTAAATTCTGTGAAGCAAACTAAAATCCTGACCTGTTGCTTGCCTTTCCCTCTGGCCAGGAGGTGTACCAGTGACATTCTGCCCCCATTTTGATTTCTGTTAAGAGGACAAAAGATCTCCAAACATTACCTGTCTGCAGGTCCTCCCGGTCTCACATAGGTCACCACCAGGGGGCGGGACTTCTGCCAGTCTTCATGAGAGCCTCCTAAATCACCACATGAGACATCCACCTGAAGCATCCGGATCACAACACCATGGCAGTGCAATCTGCAAGCTGACAGGGGCTTTGGGTCGCCCATTTTGGGACACTCATTATACTTCCAAGACACACCTCAGTGACTCGAGTGCAAAGAACCTCCCAGGCTACATTAGATGTGCAGAAAGCATAAGGTTAGATATAAAGACGGGTGACTACACAGGTGACGATTTCAATTCTTTGCCAACTCGACGTCGTATTTTACAGATGGCATTTCATTACCGCTACCATTCCCAGCTGACAAGGTATGCAGGACATGTCGAGTCAGGTTTTACCCATAGTTCTGCAACTGTGATGAAAACACTCAGAATAAATGACGGTGAGGATAATGGACATGGACACGAGAGCTTACCTCTCATCACGAAGCCGAAGCTGTTGCCTTCTTTGTGCAAACATATCTCGATTGTCTTGGAAATGACACCTGATGTACTGTCTGGAGCTAGGAGAGGCACAGAGACTGAGAGCTGCCAAATCACAGCTGGCAGAGAGTAAAAGCAAATCGGCTAGACTGATACATCACTGTATTTGAAAAGGTCAGCAAGGTGCAGATATCTTGTTAAAATTTCGTTATCTGTATAGAAAACGAGTTGAAACTCAAATACATCAAATACAGGCATTTTGCATATTACATTGTTTTTTTCTTAAATAAATAATGCACAAAAGAACAAATTAAGTCCAACTTGAAACCAAAGTACAACAGAAGAACCCTTTCTTACTTGGGAGTAGTAGTAATATCTATAAAAATCAAACCAAATTTCTGAACACTGTGCGCTTGTCTTTTTAGTAAAAGTACCAAAAATCTGTACAAATACATGCTACATTAAACAAGGGTGGGTCCTTCACTGGATAATAGGAAGTATGCTGTATGGCTGACAGGTAGCACATAAATCAAACCTGTTGCCTGCTCGAACCATTACGTTCTATCTAAGGGTGCATTCTAAGAGAATAGGGTCTCTTCTTATCAATTTTAAACATACCCATGACACCTTCCTTTTTTTGGAAATCAGCCATTGTGATAATTTGCAGGAGTCGGTGCTCAGAAAGACAACACGACTTCAACCTGCCTAGTTCTGGGTCAAAATCCCGACCCGTAAGTGCAGTGACCCTCAAAGTGTGAGGCACCTGCGCTAATCTTTACCTGCATCACGTATAACTGAATTTTCCCTTTAAGGTCAGGACTGAATAGAGCCTGTAACACCATAAATACATGATTAAATCCCAAATAATGAAACCTGTGCTATCAGGCACCCACAGCCAAATTTAAAACAAAGGCGATGATTTTACTGATGGATGACGGGGTAAATGATTCATTATTATGCAGTCAACACAGAGGAGGATTCGCTACAAGAATCAGTAAGCATGCACACATCTTGTCACATGTTTATAACATGCATTTACCAACTCCCAACCAGGCCAAAGCGCTGAATATATCCCAGGCTAAATACCCAAGTCCGTACCTGGTGGGGGCAGCTCGTACTCCACCTCCAGCATCACCCGCTCGCCGACGTTCTTCAGCAGGCTGATGATCTCATCATGGCGCAGCTTGGTCAGGTTGATCCCATTGACCGACTTGATGTAGTCTCCCACGTTAAGCTGGTCGCTCCTAACACACAGATATGGGCTGTATCAGGGACGGATTACGGACCGGGCCAGCGGGGCCGCTGCCCAGGGGCCCTTGGGGTGCAGGGGGCCCGTGGGGCCCCTAGCCCAAAACAATTTGCAACGCTTATCAACAATGTATTTTCGTTTGTCTATTTTAGAGGGCCTAAATTCTTTGATCCTCTGCCTACAAGGGCCCCTGACCCTATAGGGTCTCTGATGGAAAAATGGAGGGAGGGCGTTTGGCGAACGTTTTGGCCAGGGGCCCACACAACCCATAATCCATCCCTGGGCTGTATAGATACATACTAGCCCACAGGTTTGTGACACCTACCTGGCGATAACACATGCGATCCGTCATCTCTGCAGTGCTAAATTTGTCTTATATTGATCTAATGATCCAATGACTTTCATACCCAGTCAATCTTGGAGCCATGTTTGTAATTTCATGATTTACGTACGACAAACAAATATATTAATGCACATCCAATACACATCATATATTCTATAGTTGGCAATTCTGAAAATATTCCAAGCTGGCGGAAATGTGTTCAACAGTCTACATCAGACTTCTTGCAGAATTCCCTGTTTAATAAAACATCCAAAATTCTTTTTATACATGCATACTAGATACTAGATGTTTAAAGTACATATTGAAAATATACAGTATGTAAGCACTGATGCTGAATTATACTAATGGTACAATTTGAACACCAGTACCTCACCATTTAAGCAAAGTAATGTAGTAATCAGCATATATGTAGCACTCAACATACAGTCCGTGTGTGTGTGTGTGTGTATATACATATATAAATGGGAGAAATGCTGTTTATGTTTAACTCTCTTCTGGGCCATACAGCTTGGCACAAAACTCATGTGTGGGAAAATAAAAAGTAAAAAATTGATCCTAGTGCTAATTTCAAATACAGAGATGACTCCTACAACAGGCTCCATATTCCGAGCGGCAAGTAATTCTGCAGTTATGTACAGGGATCTATCACATTAACCTGTTAAACCACAGGCAAAAACTATTGGAGAAAAAAGGGTATACAGTCAAAGGACTAAACTGCATAAAGGCAGACAGAGGGAGGCTGATAAAGGTTGTGATTATGTCTTTGGGGACGATTCCATTATAGATAAAGATGAGAATGCAACCGGGGCACACAGTACTACTGTAAGCTGCAGCTCAATATGTAACATAAAGGAGAAAAGCAGAGAAATTAGATATTTTAATCGCAGTCATAAAAACGCAGTCTTAGTTAGGAAAAAACTAAACTTGGTCCAAAATGATGGAGACAATAACAGATCAAAGTGCATGTGGCTCATGCGATCAGGCTGGTGTTTTACGGTTATTTAAGATTTTCAAAAACATCAGCTGCACCATTTTTCTGATACCGGCACTGCAGCCAGCAATGAACATATTCTATAGATACAGTAATACGACATTTACATTCATCAGATGCTTTTATGCAAAGCGATGTACATTTTTGAGAAAGCAATGACAGCCAGTCCCTGGAGCTATTTGGGGTTAATGGTCTTGTTCCAGGGCGCAATGGTGACATCACTCTGCCAACCATGGGATTTGAACTGGCAACCTCCTGATCACAGGTAAGTCTTAACCCACAGAGACAGCACACCGACCGCTCCTCTACTTACGAATGAGATATGTTCTGAATGGCTGTTCGTAACTTGAAATATTCGTAAGTCGTTATTAAGGATATACGCAAGTACAAAGAACTAGGATGGTGAGAGTACGCACGTTACGCTGCTGCGTGGTGGGAGTAGCGGCCAGAAATCATACTAGGCGGAATTGGCGCGCAGAAAAAAAATTGATACTACGGACAGGAAACGGGAGCCCAATGAGGACATTTTGGATTTACAGTCCTCTTCGTTCGTATGGTTGAAAGTACGTAAGTTGATAGTTTGTAAGTAGAGGAGCGTCTGTATATATAACAGAAAAAACTGTAATTTAGCCAACATCCATATCAGCTGTAAAATGGGTTGACGGGTAACATGGTGTGGAGGTTTGAGTCCCAGAAGAGTTCCTACTTTAATAGCCTTCTTTCACCTGAATGGCTACAGCAAAATACACAGCTGTAAAAAATGGGTACAACTTCATGTTTCTTTGGGTAAAAATGTATATTACAAATGCAAAACTCGGATTACACGTGAACAAACAACTCTTGCTATTAATTTCACAGTGTGCTCTCCTCGGAAGTACAAAAAGACGCCACTTTTAACCAAATCAAAATGTCAGTCTGTTGATTCATATCACTTTGCTTATTTTTTACAGATTTGATATATAAGGGTTCTGAAAAGAAATTTACCTGTTCAGCTTGCACAGTTAAGTTTAAAGGACATTATTCATGCTCAGGCGTAAATATATTCACCCTAAATAAGCTGGAATGGTTAGCCTAAGCTGGCTCTAATCCAGGGCAGCTTTTACAAGTAGTTAGATCAGGAATAAAAAAAAATGAAATCCCCAAAGGCATTTTCTGCATCATTTCTGCATCATCAGCTGAGCCTTTTGAAAATATTCCCCCTGAAAACCTGCCCTTAAGCATCGCTGAGTAATTCACGGAGCATCCTGCTGTGACTCTCCTAAACACACATTTCTGTGTGTGTGTGTGTGTGTGTGTGTGTTTGTTGAGGAGTCACGCCAGTGCTAAGCAGGCGCACACACACACACACACACACACACACACACACAGGTTTGTAATTGTTTGGGACTGTCCATTCATTTCTATGGCGAAAACTCTAATCCAAACATGATGACCTTAACCCCTACCCATCCCTAACCTTAACCATAAGTAACCAAACAAAATATGAGACTTTTGGCATTTTTACTGTTTTGATTACATTCACAGACCTTTGTGGGGACCTGAAATATGGTCCCCATAACGTCAAAATAACAGGATTTTATTACATTGAGGGGGACCTTTGGTCCCCAAAATCTAACATAGACATAATCCCCACACACAGGCACACATGTTTGTATTCACATCTCTGTGGGGACCATCCATTCATTTTTGTGGGCATAATCCTAATCCCAACAATGATAAACATAACCCCTACCCATCTGCAACCTTAACCATAAGTAATCTAACAACATACAAGACTTCTGGCAATTTTAGTTTTTTGGTTGCAGTCACGCATTTTTATAAATTTCCATTTCCCCTTGTGGGGACCTGAAAAAAGGTTTCTGTCACATTGTGGGGGACATCAGGCAGGCGCTGACCTGGCAGCGAGGCCCCCTGGCCGCAGGTTGGAGACGCGGGGCTTGCCGTCCTTATCGGTGCCCCCGGAGATTGTCAGGCCCAAGGTGCTGCCCTCCTTCTTGATCAGCTCCACCACTGTCAGCCCCCGGAGCTCTCCTGCCGAGAAACAAAACCGCAAGTGGGGGGGGGGGGGGGGGGGGGTGAGGGGTGGGGAGCCGGTGGGGGGAAAGAAAACAATCAGGAGCTCCTTTAGGATGAGCACAACGCATCTGAAAACACACAACATGATGAAACTGCCTCAAAATATGATGCAGATCTTTGGCAACATCTCTGATGACTGTTTAGGTAATTATGCTACAGGGGGAGACAGAAACTTGTTTTGGCGTGTGCATGTGGAAAATTCACATTTAGTTATAATTAAACACTTAGCTCAAAAGAGAAAGATTTAAAAAAAATCTCTTTTTGTCCAGCATAAATCCTTGTTTATTATTTTAGTCTCAACATTTGAAAGGCAGCGACTACAGGGCTGAGATGCTGTGGCTGGTTATACAACCTGGTGTCCTTGTAGCACTTGGGCCAGGATGGTAACTGTCATGTCCTACAAAGAGCCCTGATCAGTACATGTTTGTTGTGCTAGCACATCTGGGTGGACAGGTGGAGCAACCTGATTCCTGGTCCAGAATTGAGGGGGTGGGGAGTGGATTACAGGTTGCTTGTTAGTGTGCATTACTGGAATAAGCAGAATTACAGATAAACTCAGGGCCCATCGAATTATTAATCTCACTGGAAGCTGTGCAGTTTGCCAGCTCTGAGTTCCTGCCATGAAACGGAGCCTACAGAAATTCATAATTTATCATTAGACAGTGACTTGGAAAAAAAAACCGATGATAACTGCTGGCTCTGCTCTTTGTGCTCTGCCTACCATCCCACCCCCCGAACAGCAGAAGCTGTTCTGCTGAAAAACGGGACAGTGGGGCAGACATCGCTTGTCCCAGTTTTGGGGGCACGAGGAATATCTAAAAGACCCTGGAGATCACAAGCAAACACAGCAGAGATGCGGGGGAGGGAGGGGGGGGGGGGGGGGTGCCTGCAGGCAAGCTGTTAACTGCTGAAGTGCCCTTTCTTTAATGTGAACAGATGGCGCTTCGTGACATGAAGTTACAACTGTAAAAAAAATGAATCAAGTTCACAGGCCAGCGAGACTGAGCAAGAAGGACTTATTAACTGGAGTTATTCATAAAAAAATGATTAACTGAACTTAAGAGGGAAACCTAATCAGCCAATGAAGAACCATGCTTTATAAATACTCGAGCCAATTAAAGAATTTAAGTGATGTTCATCATATAAATAAACATCATCTGCACCAGGAAATAAAAGTGACACATTTTTCTTTTAAGCTGATAGCCTTTGATTTTCACATCTGGGGCAACAAACTTGATGACATTTGTCAGTCCTAATCATGTGACATGATTATCAGTGAACATGGATAGCATCTTCAGAATCAGGATCATCCTTCATGAACAATACCGTGCAACAGACTGATCTAAAATATCTCACTACATCCTGTATATTATGCAATGCGTTCAAGATGCATTATGTGCCTGTATTTTTCATCTGCAGTGCAATAACTCTGAAGAAGAGATGAAATACTCAGGGTCATTCGGCTAACATTAAAATGCTATCAAGATCTAGCACACCTGAAGTCACACAAATTACGACAAAAACAACCCCCAACGAAGGATACAAACAATACCTTATTGTATAGATTTTTACATTAGCCAGATAACATAAGACAACTGTAAAAATTGTCTAATAGGAATGTCACTTATTTCTTCTCCAACTGGACGGTTTTCATGTTTGGCTTAAGTTATCCAGCTAACTGGGAAATTCTGCTTTGTGGAATACCTCTGGAGTTCATACCACATAAAAAATACATGTATTAGATAAAAAAAAGCCCCGTCTTAAGCTGGCTGGGTTAAAGAATCATGTCCTTCTATGGATAGATTGGCGGAATAGAGTGACAAGGACTCAAAGGGGGAAGATGAGCAGGCAGGGACATGCCGAGGATGCCACAGCTAGACACATGCTTCACGGGGCAGCTGGGGACAGTGTGCTGGCATGGGGAAGGACATTCGGAGCACACGCACACACACACACAGTTGGTCTTTCTATCTAAATGGGGACCGTCCATTCATTTCTATGGGAAAAACCATAATCCCAATCACGACACTCTTAACCCCTACCCATCCCTAACCTTAACCATAAGCAACCAACCCAAATTTTTACTTTTTTGATTGCATTCACAGATTTTTCTAAATCTGAGGTTATCCAAATGGGGACCTTAAAAGATGTCCTCAAAAGTAGGGAAATATTAGGCTTTGCTACACTTTGGGGACAATTTGGTCCTCAAATGTGATCTATGCAAACCCACACACACACACACACATGCACAGTGACAGTTCTGAGTGTACCTGGTAGACTCTGTCGTCTGGAGGCCATGGTATTGTCGGTCCCCGCAGAGTCGCGGTTCCCCTTCGAATACGGGCCTTCATCTAGAGGAGGAAGAGAGCATCATTTACCTGCCTTGTTTACCCACCGGAACCATGGAAGCAGAGTAATGACAAGATGGGGCACGAGTGAGCCAAGCCGACTGGTCAGTCATAAGTCTGTCGGGGGGGGGGGGGGGGGGGAGAAGACGCTGGAGATTTCTGGGATGCAAGTTGTCATGGGGAACAATGGCAGGCATGAAAAACAAGGGAAGTAAGGCATACATGCTGTACGTTATAATGCTTACATAGTGGTTAATGTAGGTTTAATTCAAAACAGGAAACGCAAATTAAATTCTACACCCAACTCCAACTACCATAGCCCGTCCCCCCCAATTCATTAATTCTTCTTTGAACTTCGTTAGGTTTTTACGATTGTGTGTAACTGAATTTGGATAAACCATAAAAATCAAAAACATGGCAAACATACAACATAGGTGAGCTTTTATTCCCCGACCGTAGACTCCATCTATGTACCTATTAGCATCTGACCTCCAGATCAGAGGTTACCAGGCATCCTGCTCCCCACGATAGCCGTTTAGATATCACCACATCACATGCAGGGTGCTAAAACTGAACATGTTCCGACAGCAAGGCAGCGAGTGCTAGCTCCAATTTTTGCAAAAAGTCATCACAGGACTACAAAAAAAGTTCCCCTTCGTTCAGGTATTTTATCTTTGTAGTGTAGCCATGTAAACACTGCAAGCAAAACCCAAAGACATGGAAAATGACGACGATTGCCACGCTTGCCCATTATCAGTCAGGCTTGTGAAAATGAGAGAGAGAAAACATGTTTACTGCACGGTATCTGCTTTTGTTGTTTGCTTAACAGAGGCATTTATCACCTCAAAAGTTCTCTTCCGCACTCACCAGGCAGCAGCTGATTTCATGCTGGAAAACATCCTTTGGTGATGTATTTGTAACGAATCGTAATCTAACGGATAAGTATTGGATTAAAAGTTTGGCTATAATCTACTGCTTTCTGCTCCCCTTCTGTATAAAACGCCCTTCCGGATGACTGCCTCATCAGCTGAAGCTGAACACGCTGCCACTTTCCACGAAATTGCTAACCGTCTAATAAATGTTGCGTCGACTCCTTCTAAGAACCTTGGAAATGACTCAATATGCTCAACTCAAAAAAAAATAAATAATAATAATAAATGGTTTGCCTTCTCCCAGATGCAGCAGGAACTGCTCATAATAATTCTAATACGATTTATGATCTCAACCTTTTGGGAGGAAAAAAAAAAACCCAATTACTCCACTCGGCAAAGCACCCGAGTTCTTGGGGCAGCCAGCCAGCTGTGTTCTATGATGGCTCCCTCCGTGCCACGCTTGTTTGGTGAGGTGTGAGTTTGAAGTTTTATTGCACCATAAGGGTCTTTTGGTCCTCATCTAGACGTCCGTTCCCTACAGGCATCCGTGATCTTTTGCTGAACACTTACCCTAAGTTCCTCTTCCAGCATTCAGCATTGAAATGATTCCATTTGGAGTCTCAGCGCTGCCAGACTCTCAGACATGATAACAATGACAAAAACTTCAACAGGTGATGAAATGACGGCATTCCAGGGTCTGCAATGTAATTGTGGGCCTGCTACATATGTCTGGAAATACTTGATCCTGATCAATAACCTTCTAACCTTGTGCATTTTAAAAAATATGTGCATTAAGAACTGACCCCAAAGTAGGCAGATTAATTAACTTTTTATTTAACATGACCAATAAGTTTTGGATCGGACGTTTTCAGATTGCGCATCTGGATGACGTCTCGTTAAACTTCACCTCCATTTTGCACATCTTACAAACGACTTCGCTTTTGTCCTGTTCTTCACTGTCTTCATGCTTCTGAAATCTGAAATAACGCCCAGACATCTGCCTTTAGGCTTGACGGTACCTTCAGTGAAGCAGCTACTACCGCGTATTTTTATCTGTTTCTTTCCGTCCGCCAGAACTCATGGCGCGAGGCGGGTCACGTGAGACTAACAGGCTTAAAGCTTCACACATCCCTGGGGAAAAGGCCACAGACTATAAAAGGCATATATTTAAAAAATCAATCCTGCGATTTTATGAATCGATACTGGGTTACGTAAATCAAGATCGATTCGAATCAGGAAATCGATTTCATAACCCAGCACTATTCATTTACAGTGAATTCAATAGTACGGTTTTGCTTTTACAGTGGATCAATGTTTCACGCACATGCCCATATTAATTTCGCCAGCGCTCAGGACTCTCGGCCACTTACAGACAGCGTGATTATATCACCCTCCTCTCAAGTTTCCTCAGTTTCAGCAAGTGAAGCTGGCCTGCCGGCCCACCTTGGCGCTAATCGTTGCTGACATAGCTGTGGCAGCAGGACCTGCCCAATTGTCAGGTTCGATACGGCTGCTGTGAACAGAATAGCACCCCATTTTAACCGATTTTAATCGGTAACCGATGAATGTTAGATTATTTCCGACAAAGGTCCCTAGTCCACTGATCATCATTGACCAGATGCTGAGCTATTGTTCCCCTAATAATCCATTTACCCCGGCGCGTTTAGAAAATGGCCTGAGAACCAGATAAAAGTGAACAGTCTCAGGAAAATAATAGCCATTTTAGGAAATAACAGGCTATGTTTTTTGTACATCTATGACCATTGATATTTTAGCTCCTATTCCCACCCACATCCCAGCACGATCCAGCCTATAGCAGATTTCAGCCTTGGCATATTGACATATCAGCATCTGGGTTATGCAATACAGAAATAATGATTTTGTTCATGTTCACTTCCCTGTTTTCCATGGCAACATTACAAACCATCAGAAATTTTTTTATTAAAATACTAAGCCTTGATTACAAGATATTTTTTAAGTGGGTAGTGTAAGAGGGGCCATAATTCATGCAGAGGGGCCAACCTTATCATTAGCCAATGACGTGATTTGAATTGGTAAGTTACGGGGGAGGGGGTACTCTGGGGGCCAATCAGCTATCAGCTCGTGCCAGAGCCCCTGTGGCCCCACCTCTATAGAAGCCTCTAAAAATACTATTAATTTATAAGTGAATATATGATTTACGTTTTAAGCGCATACCATTTTAAAACGGCAACCATCCTTCTCATGCATCACATTTTCGGTAAAACTAATGACGGCCGTACTACGCATTTCAACCTGGGTTTGGACCCAACTCGTTGCGGCTCAAATGGGCCAACGAATGCAGGTAGTTTTCATCAAATGCTACCTGACTGTGTATGTAAATACAGCCGGAGCTGAAGACAGCAGTAAGAAATCTGAGCAAAACGCTCCATACACACTCATGTCATTCAGCGCCGGGGCCCAGATCTGCCCAGATCTGCAGTAGGCTGCAGTATTCCTCTTTCATTCAGACAGCAAGTCTAAACGTTAATTACCAAGCATTATCTATTACTACAGCAGCTGGCAGGTCAGGCACAGAGGCCGGGATCTAGCATTACGGATATGTACCATGTGTCTTTAACACAGTTACACAAATGGCCAAATAATCACCCATCTTTGTATATAAATATTTAAATCTAGCTCCATTTACCCGACACTTTTATCCCAAGCGATTCACAGTATAGAGGGAAGGGTTAGAATTAGTATGTGCTCACTGGAACTTAAACCCACAGCCATTGCATTGGTAGTACCATGCTCTACTTGTTAGAACTACATGTGCTTTAAAAATGAGAGCACCGTTTCCCTTTATGTCATTTTATTTTGAAGGAATGAGAAGCGTAGGCTGAACCGTAGCCTTGCACCTCCAGGGATGTGGGTTCCGTGTGCGTGGAGGTTGTGTCTCCAAATTACCAATAGTGTGTGACTGTGTGGGCAAATGCCATCCCACCAAGGGGTGCCCCAGACCTCCTGGAATTATAGCAAACCTGAGGTGGTTAACTGGTTATCTAAGGTGGGTGAAAGTTTAGATTGTTTTGGGTTGAGAGATATCTGATGGATGAATGGGTACATACACTAAAAGCCCCCCCCCCCCCCACTTTAGTGTATCGCAAAATTTTTAAACAGACTGCCTGCTTTAACACGACGCCCAGTAATAACTTTATGACCCCAAGCACTGACGCCACCCACTATTTGCTGTCTGTCCCATTTTTCACAAGATTCTGACCTGACAGTTGAAGCCCATTTTATGTACTGACATTGGCAGGAGTACCCCCCCCCCCCCATTTACATCCGCACCTGCCATCCCTGAAATCTTTGTCCGGGGAAAGTCCATCCAAAGCCGTTCCAACTGTCTGTGCGTCGGAAATGGTGTCCTAATTGCCCACAATTACAGATAATTAGCAAAGTGTTCTAAGAAGTGTTACGTGACCCACGGGTCCAATCAAGTTCTCTGATTGGTCAATTTATTTAACTTTTTGACACTATCTATCATAATTTTTTGTCCCACATGCAATTTCCCCCCACGTCATCAGAATTACAAACAGGCGGGTGATTATCTGTTTAACAACTTTAGTAAATATGTTTCCACCTGCAGCTACGTGACTTACAAGCCCAGCCATGACTAACCATCTCAAACACCCACAACACCAACCAGTCAGAGGCTTTGCTCACGCGTGTGGGAGATAGAATATTCCAGATCACCACTTAGTGCTCATCACAGCAACCCCTCCTACGTCCCCCGTACAACAAACGGCACAGTGATCAAGAGCAGAGGTGAGCCTGAGTTTCGAAATACTGAAACATTTTATTTTTGGAGCTGCCGGAAAGGCTTTGTTTATTGCGGTGTTTGAAGCGTATGATAAAGGTTGGCTATATTTTTCCCCTAGAAAAACCTTGTTATCTATTTTGCACATGGCAGCAGAAATCCAGGGGTGTAATTGATTACCTGTGTGGGGCACACTGCTTAGGAGTCTTACCACCCAACCAACATCTTAATTTTTAATTAAACTGGAAAAGTTTCCATTTAACAGCTTGCAAAAAATAGAAATAATTTTGAACAACTTCAAGTGTACAACAAATGGAGTCAGTATTTTCGATTTATCTGCATTCATAAGAACTCAGAAGGAGCCTTAAGCACCATGATTTAACTGTAAAAGAGTATTAATTATGCTTTTTAAAAATTCTTAAAATATGGTTGTTTTTAGATTGGCATCTTGAGGTAGTGATTAAAGCGAAGTGTCTCGTTTCTTGTATTGATGCAGGACAAAGACCGTTACCCTGCGACACTGCAGAACCAGCCTCCAATCAATATTCCAACCCCCTCCACCCTCCGGCCCCCCAGTGTGCTGCCGCCAACACGAGTATCCACCACTCAGTGCCGAGAGAGAGTGCCTCTATTAATGAAGTTCAAGCCACTGCGGAACGATTCGGAGCAGGCAAAGCCTTTCAAAAACTATCATAATGCCCGATAAATAATTAAGATGAGATAATGTACAATTTTAATGATGTTTTTCACATTCTCTACTCTGTGCCCAGAATTAGCTCTAAGCCCTTTTTCATCAGCCCTCCCTGGGCCCAGCAGACGCACACCGAGGAGAAAAAAAAATGCTGAAAAACCAAAGACACACTTTACAATAAACAAATGACATCTCAATTTATGGCTGGTAAAGCTGAAGCAGAGTCCCACATGACACTAGCGGTGCCGTGCAAAGAGCAGCGAAGCAGTGCTTCCATTCCGCCATGGGGACGCAGAAGATCCAGCTGTATCGAAGATGAGTTGTTTACAGTTTACTCTAAGACGCTCGGATGTGTTTCATATCTCCTCTGTTCAGGCATATACACTAAAATATTTCTATTTTTCTACTATAAAATTTACTCCCAAGGAGGAACTAAATCTAGCACCCTTTTGCAAAAAAATTATAAATACGGATGTAAGGATAACATCAAAAAGGTAAAAAGAACATGACGTATAATATATACATGACCAAATGCGCGCACACACACAAACGCACATACATACACACACACACGCACACACAAACGCACATACATACACACACAGGTTTGTAATTATATCTTTGTGGGGACTCTCCATTCATTTCTATAGGGAAATCTCTAATTTCAACATGATGACCTTAATCCCTAACCCTTAAGCCCTAACCTTAACCATAAGTAACCAAACTAATTATAAGACTTTTGGCATTTTTACTTTTTTGCATTCACAGATCCTAAAAATTGTCCCCACAACGTCAAAATAATAGGTTGTTATTACATTGTGGGGGGACATTTGGTCCCCAGGATGTAATATAAACATCATCCATACACATACACACAGATACAGCCCTGGAAAAAATGAAAAGACCACAGCAAAATGTTTTGTTTCACTCAATTCTCATTTTCTGGGTGTGTATCTGTGAATATTTCTCTTTTTTTTTGCAAACTGCAGCCTGGTTCTTCTCCGTTCCTCATTAATGAAGCACTTCTTCCTTGTTTTATGGAACTTCATTCCTGCTTCTACGAGCCTGATACAATCTATCGTATAGCAGTGCACTTCATACCACGTAACGTTTCCCATTCCTTTTGAAGATCACTTGATGTCATCGTCTGATTCATGAGAATCTGTTGGATAAGTTAACGGGCATCTCTGGCATTAGAGAGTCACTTCCACCCTTCACCTGGCTGGTATCCAGTCGTTCCCAGTGTCTCCTGCTTCACCTTGTTCTTGTGTACTGCTGTCTTAGAAATTTCGAACCTTAAAGCATCCTGCTAATCAGTGTAGCCTTCTGGATTAAACCAGGTTTTAAAAATGCTGTCTGAGGAGGGAAAACAAATGATCCACCAACAGGGTGTTGGGTGGATCGTCAATGCAAGATATGAACGAAGGCTCTTCTGTCTGGTTAAAAGCAAAAGAAGGGCTGCTGTGGCAGAAATGGCAGATAATCGTAATGGTGGTTACAGGAGTCACCACCTACAGTTCACCGAGCCCTGCAGGATATGGTGCTGTGTACCTGGCTGTCCGTATAACCCAATAAAAAATGGGACTCATTGGCATAGGTGACCTTTCACCTTGTTCCAACGACCAGGTCCAACACTGTCCATTGTAGGTGCTTTCGACAGTTTCGACAGTTATCATTAGCTTCCACTAAATGTTTTCGTTGTTTATCAGTTTAGCGCATTAAATTAAACTTTGGAGTTAGCAGATCAGTGGTTATCTATAAACTAACGTTTCGGTTAGTTGTCCCCACCACTGCATGACAAATCATGAAAATTATCTGCCATTTGCACTCAGTTGTCTGGCCATAATGATTCGGCCCATTCGAGGTCCCTCAGGTTTTCACTCCTCTCCATTTCTTCTGTAGTCAACATGTCGAATACAAGTACCAAATGTTAGCAGTTTAGCACTGTTATATTTTATGAGATAATCAACATCATGTATATATACTGAAATATCAAGCTGTCCATGTAAGTACATCTGAGGCCATCTTGATGATGGAGAAAGATGAGTTCTTTGGAACAGAGCTATAATTTGCTTTTGAAAATATGTCATTTTACAATCTTCAAAGGTTCATCTCTAAGATCGAAACTGGGGGAGACCACTGTCCTAAAAAAAGAGCCTTTGCTAATTTTGATGCAGCTGTTATTTGTTAATGGAATGTGGCAGCTGTTGGTAGATACAGTATGTCAACAGTACAGTGCAAAGATCATTTACCAAGTACCTGATACAGCATTCGATTTGATCCGGGTCTTGTCCATCTATCCATCACTGCTTATTCAGTAGACAGTTATGGTGGCCCAAGACTCTATCCTAGCAATCTAAAGGCAAGTCACTCACACACTGTGGAGAATACCCCTTCATCAACTGTGGGAGGAAACTGGACAACCCAGAGAAAAGCCAAAGAAACACAAAGGATGCATGCAAATTGTAAACACACAGCACTGTGGATGACAATCGAATCCACAACCATGGAGGTAGGAGGCAACAGACCTACTTGAGATGGCACTGCACTGTCCATTTTTTGATCAGTCAAACACAATAAAGCGTAACTGAAATTCAGTTTTGCGGAGTTAACAAGGTAAATAAAGTCAGATGACATTCACTCAGTAGAAACTTGAACCATCCCGCAATGGTTGACCAGGGTTTTCGGCAACTTCATTGTGAAGCTTATAAATGAATGATATACTGTAATTGTCAGTTCCAGCCCATTAAATGGTAAACTGATTTAAACATGCAGTTACTTAGTGGATCAATAGATTATTATAGAAATCCACTTAAGCACATTCCAGACCCACTCAAAGGTATTTGTCAAAGCAATCTTTAGCATCGCTGGGCTAGCAAAGAAGTCAGTGCAGCATCTAAACAAAGAGACATTAAACCAGCGCTCTTTGAGATTGCCCACTGAGTCAGAACATCACAGCTGAGGACTCAGTCATCTCCTCACAGCCTATCATGTGTATTCAGCAGGAGCCCAGGACCATCAGAACAGAAGGATGGATAGTGGAGCTGGCTTTTTGCACTAATGCTGTTTTCATAAACGAACAAATCAACACCAGACGTGAAAACTGAGTCCCACATCAACAGAGATCCACCCAAAACTGCAGCATCTCTGTAGATGTACTCTAATTTCACTAGAACACCAAACTCTCTACCAAGACACACACAACCTGCTAAGCCCTTACTTAGCCTCATGTCTCTTTGCTGAACACAGTTCTACAAATGAATAACCTTTGGTGTTATATTGGTGTCAGTCTGAGACTATTGCCCTTACCAGGGAAGCCGCTCATGCAGCCCTAGTGGTTGGGTCATCTGATCAAAACAATGCTACAGTTTCCTCTGGGGACTTTTGCTACAGCTGCAATGGCTCTAAATCTCAACAGACCACATGGGCCCGTCTACATCCCAACTGTAACATAATACACATGGAAGGCCCCACACTTTGAATTTAGGCTTTTTATAGTATCTCTGATTTACGAATATCACTGTATAGAGAAACACGGGGGAAAGTGCTGTTCTAATGCAAAGACGTATCTCCGGGAAAAAAAGACCAACAATGCAGCGGGAGACACCTAAACATTAATCTTGAAGATAGTGAATGAAACTGTAGGTTAAAGGGAAGCAGGTATTGATTTTTCAAAGTCATTTCTGAGATATGATTCCCACAAACAGTGATGGCAAAGAGGCACTATAATTTTTACAGAAATCACACCCCTCTTTTCTGAAATCATTTCCTCTTATCTAAATGCTTTTTGCAGCTTATCTTGAAAACACTGAAATATGTTGCTGATTATGCAAATGTGAAAAGCTCAGAAAAATCCACAATAATTAAAAGTGCAAGGAATTCTGCTTAAAAAGTACATAATTATATTTTCTATTTTTCTCTTTTGTTGTAATCTCAAAATAGAGTGGGAAAATAACCGGGAGCATCAGAAAACAACCTGCAATTAGTTCAATAATTACTTGCAAATTGCTAGTTGTATAGACCCAAAATTATTCCCTGAATGCTACACAAAGAATGAATATATAGAACTCTCCAGAACATTCTTATGGACGTGAAGTATGAACCTGTCTCCTATAGCAGAAATAGCAGGCAAAAATGGACAGATGTGAAAAAAGAAAAGATCAAAGACTGATAAAGGATAAAAGATGAAGGATAAAACTGATAAAAGATGAAGGAGATACTAAATGTGGAAGACAACGGGTCTGAGTTTATACATAATAAATATGTAAAGATAAAAAAGAAAAAAGTTTTCGTTTTCATGGTTGGTGGAGGTGGTAACGGCAGTGGGGCTACCAACTGGGATACATTGTTAGTGAATCTCGACCTGGTTTTGTAATAATCACCGAGAAATGCCACTGCGTTACTGGAGGCGCCTATGGGGATTAGAAGCAAAATGCACTGCTCATTTTGGTACATTTTTCTCTAAAACAGAGCAAAAGCAGGACAGTGAAGGCGTTAAACCAGCGTTTGAAGTGCACACTTTCATTCCTCAATGCCCCTTAAGCATGAAAGTCATTTTAATTCGTGCTGGACTGTCGCTGTATTTCAATTTTCCACCAGCAAACGTAAACTTGGAGTTACTTTAAGCATTACACATTACCAAAACGGAGCTACTAAACAGTACAAAATCTCGCACATGGCTTACGTTCAATACATACCATAAAATAACTGTTGTCGATGTCATGCCATAGGGCAATTTAGGCAAACGCCAAGAGGAAAGATTAAACTAAGAGTTTTAATATGAAATAGATTATTTAAGTATATATCTGTTTTAATTATGCATTGCGGTAAAAGTGGCTGCTACTCTTGAGCATTTTTACGAGTACATTATATATTCGTAATAAGCAAAAAATGCAAATGAGGAAACGAGAGAGATATGTTAATTTAGTCGTGGCCTAGATATGGGATTAGTAATTTACTCTCCAATATAAAAAAATAATAAATGGTTGCATTCATAAATATTTAAAGCACACATATGAAGGGTTTACCGATACACCGATTAATATAGTAACATAAGAGTTATTACGGAATATTTATGGATATGGAGTATGGTATGAATATACGAAATCCACCGCATGGGATCTGAAACAAATTACACGGCGTTGGTACGAGTGAGCCGGTGTGTGTGTGTGTGTGTGTGTGTGTGTGTTTGTGTGCGCGCGCGCGCGCGCGCGATACATCAGTTTATAATCCCACGTGTGTGAGGGGTAATAAAACTTGCCGGGTTTCTCAAAGGCGCCTAAGCACCCGCCTTAATGGCAAACGCATTCCCGGGAGGCGGCGGACACGGTCCCCGTCAGCCCGTCATTACCCAGCGCATCCCTTCGCAGTAGCCGTGCGCGTCCCCACCGGGAGCGCATTAGAGCGCCCGACGTAGCGTGACTTCAGCTTCTGCTCAAGTACCGAATGACTGCGTGTTCGCCTTAAAACAACCATCGGATTTAACGCTTTGCAGCTGGGGCTTCAGAGAGGTGGAAAAAATGCGACGATTACTATCATTTCACCAAACCATCTAGGCAAAATCGAGTAACTTGCCCCCTCCAAAAAGCTCATGTGCACCAGGTTTTCTAATCAAACGACTCAATGAAAAAATTTATAGGAACCTACATATAAACGGGTTTTAGGTACAGAAGCAAACTAAACCACCAGTTTCAAACAAAAATTGATGCTATACTTTTCATATGGACAGCCTTCATCAGTGTGTGACTAAGCACCAGCATTTTGATGATCCTATTGTCTTAGAAGAAAGGTGCTGTTAAGAACTAGCGCCAAAAATACCAAACTGGCATCTTTTGGTCTTTCAAACATACAGCAAACAAAAGAAGTCATGGTAATTGCAGCAATTGTAATTGCAATTGTAATTGCGATACACCATGGCAACACACTCGTACCTATAGCAAGGACATCAGCCAATCTTACCAAAGTTGTTCTTCACATCCCTCCTCAGACCACAGAGCATGCTGACTTGCTGTCTTGTGAGACCATCCAGCAACAGGCAGACCTCAGCTACGCTTGGTACGGTCCCCACAAACCGGGAGGTCCCACCTTCTCACCAGCGCACAGCTCAGCTGCTCTACACCAGCTGACGCCTCGACTGAAACTGCAGTGGCTCGTATCTCATCGGTCTGGCTCGAGGGAAACTAGAACATCTCCTCTCTTCTCTCTACCTTCCTCAACTGCAAAATGGCCACTTGGACTGCAAATTCAGAAAAGCAACAGTTCCCGAGAAAAAAGAAAAAGAAAATCACCCAAGAAAACCCTTCTGTTTTATGCTAAACTGGCCTCCAAAGGTAAATGAATAATACGCTTCACCAGCTATTCTTCAGCAGCAGGTGGCTTTGTAAAGAAAGGCGCACGTCACTTCAAAACGCAAGAAGCTGAAGTTTTATGCTCTTCCAGTATCTTCATCAAGTTTTACAAAAGCTGCCCTGACCCTGCGAGAAGCATTTGCCTGTTTTTTCCTGCCCAGCACATACCTCCTCTGAGAAAGAGAAACAAAGAGGTTTTCTCCCTGCCTCCCCCCCTCTCTCCCTGCCCGCTCTCCCGGGTCCCTGCGGCCCCTTTCACAGGTACTGTTGCTCTTCCTCCCAGCTCTGTGGCATTCAATCCTCCCAGTGCCAGTATAAATACTCTCTCTCTCTCACACAGACACATACACCCACACACAAATTACACAGTTTAACCTACAGCGTCTCACTCTGCTGGTAAAGCATGACAATGCATTCACCCCCCCCCCATGGCTCTTCATTACTCAGAGGGGGCCCAGCCGGCAGCCCTGCCCCTGTGACAAACCTCGCCCGTGACTTGTTGCCTGTCTCTCTGCCTCGGGAGGGTCATGGTTGGCTCTATCAATTAATCATAGATTTGCCATGAATTGTTGGGGGGGGTCAGAAATGCCAAGAAACCGAGGGCTCATGCTTTGTAAGACGCTCGTTGGGAGGTGGGTGCTGACCAGACCGCTACCTGTTTCAGGTCAAGCTTAGTGGATCTGCCCGTCACGCTGAAGCCTGGCCTCACATCTCGTGCAAAGTCTCCAGCTGCTTGAGGAGAATCAATGAGAGCTCTGCTAAAAACGTGGACCAGTATTATCTTCTAAGAAAAATAAAACATTTAAGGTTTTCCTGTAACACTAAAATATTGGATTGTTACATAATTATGGAGACAAAGCACGCTTCCGTTAATGTCGTACTTGTACCAGTACAGTTAAATAATAATTTGCCTGCAGACGGGGTATTTTTCCCTAATGGATTTATGTCTGTAGAGATGGAAATTGGCACCTAAAGGATTTTACCTTATTTCATGGTGGTAAACTGCTGTATTTCCAAGTTTAATTAAATCATCAGCAACATCCCCGCAATCCTATACTGGATCAGAGGGAGGAACATAAATAATATGAATTTATAATAGTTTGTTACTTAACAATCAGGCAAAAGCATCCAAAGAAGTTTATTGCTGGGAAACCCCCACGCTGTGGTTAGAGTCAGCATCTCTGCTGGCTGAACAGGGCATAGTAAATATCGCACCTTTTCACTCCAACGCACACCCACCACCCTTTGTCACAAGGTCAGGAAGGTAAGGTTTCCAAAGCAGACCTCCTGCCTCATAGATCTGTGGAACACACTTGGAAATGGGCCCAGTGGTATCTACAGGGCCTTCATCTCCTGCTCCATGCTGGCAAAGCACTCTGGGACACCGGGACGTCTCAAACGCTTCTGTCTGTCAGCAGCTCCCTCATTTTACATACAATGGCCTTTTCTATACTTACCAGTTTCAAATATGGCGACTGCTTAAAGGATTGAAGCCTTAAGCCACTGCACCAAGTGAGAAATCATTTAGGGTAGGTGGGTGCAACGTTTGGCGGGATTAACGCAATTAACCGTGTAACATGATAATCGGAATGACTAGAACATCTGCTTTCCTATTTCTGTCTGCTGCTGAATGCACCCGAAGTAATTCAATTCAATTCAATTTATTTTTATATAGCGCCTTTCACAACAGAGTTGTCCCAAAGCAATTTACATGTAGGTGTTGTGATACATTGAACATCATTAGAGAGAGTAATACAGAACGGGAAAAAGGAAGGAAAGAAATTAAATAAAGAAAGACAGATGACAATGGAGGAGAGGAACCAAAAACTCACAAATAAAGAGAAAATTAAGCTCTGGGGGTGCAAGGTCAACTGGCTCCCCCCCCGGGCACTAACATTACTGAAAACAGAAAAGAGTGGACTTGCTTGCTAAAAGTCAGGTATATAAGTAAGTTAAACGGTAAAGGACACAGCAACATCTAGTCAATTTTGGGGACTCATTGTATTAATGTGATGGAAGATCTGCTTTTGGGTTACTACCCTGGATATAAATGAAACAGGAGGAGAGAGAGAGAGAGAGAGAGAGAGAGAGAGAGAGAGAGAGAGAGAGTGCTCTGCGGCCATTTAGGAGGATTCTGTGGGAACGACTCAACTTTTAACAATCAATTGTTTACTACAGCAGTCAGGATAATGAACTCGGAAGCCTGGTCTAACATAGTGTAAACACTAATATCAGCTGAAACGTCAACCTTCATAAAGTATAAGAAAAGAAAATACTGACATATCAATAATTTATGTTATCTTCTATTTTTACTGGCCTCCCCCAAAAATGTTCATAATTTGACATGTTAATTTGCTTCTAGTAACGGGCATGACAATGGTGTCACCTCGACAGTATGCAAAAATGGACCAGGTCCTTTCATCACATTTCTTCAATATATTCATACACACGAAACTGAGAGTTGGTCAGATAAATCCTGACTGCCATGAATGAATTATTCCCACGTTAGCTTCAGCTGAGCATACCTTGACACCATAAACAGTGGAATGTAGGAATTTAATCTTGGTTCCCACCTTCATTACAGAATCAATATGCAAAAAAATGTATTTGATAGTCTATTCATTATAAGAATATTCGGTAACGTTTTACATTAACTGTACCCTTCATAATGCTTTTATATTGTATTCATAAAACGTTCAGTACACTTTCATAATGTATTCATTAAGTATTCATAAAACATTCATAAACATCATGTGTTAACATCCTAACATCCCTTCACAGCTGTAATATACATTAATAACAAACATTACATAATAATAACAAACATTATAATTGTATAATCATGTAATGTTTGTTATTAATGTATATTAAAGCTGTTAAGGGATGTTAGGATGTTAAAGTGTACTTGCATGCTGCTTATGAATGTTCTATGAATGCTTTATGAAGGTGCACTTAATGTAAAGCGGTACCGAATATTCATTATAAGATTTTTCTCGATAGAAACATGTTTCATTGTGCCGTTCAAACAAAAGCAAGACGCCACCAGTCACACCGCCACTGTAACGTAGGAGAAGTGAGGAAGGAGGTGGCGAGTTACTGCAAAAATGATCAGGCATCTGCCGCGCATTAGTCCTTTAAGTTTTTACAGCGTTGCAGAAGATGACAGAAAGGTGAGATGAAAGATGGTGGGATTTTAGGGGCGAATGTTGGTATCGACTGCAGGAAAAAGGCTATTGAACCATCTGATGACAGAATGAAGCCAGTTTCTGAGAAGATACATACCCCCGCAGAATCGACGTGGCAGGTGCAGAGGATACTGGCTAAATCCTGATGCAATGCTTATGAAATTCACCATGTTTTAAAGCACATTTAAAGGCTTAAATGGCCATCGAGTCCAGAGGCAAGTGCTAAGGGTGACGGTACTGTATGCGAATGACAGCTTTGACTTCACTATTAAAGATAAAATTGCTATTCATTTGGAAAAGTAGCGCAGCTAGGATTCGCTACCAAATCATGTGTTTACATTTACAAGGGTGCCACTTTACAATAAGGCTACCCATATAAAGGGTTTATGAATGATTTATAATCTGGTTATGAATTAGGATGTAACACTTTGTAAATTAGTAATAGACAATTTTAACACGTTATAACACAGATTTCTTTTTATTAATGAGTTACTGCCATTTACAAGTGGCAAAAGGGAGCCTTATTGTAAAGTCGTACATAGAGGGATGGCAGAGTGCTGCAGTGGTTAGCATTGTTACCTGACATCTCAGGGATCTCAGGGACTGTGGGGTTTGCATGTTCTCCCCGCACTCTTGTGGGATTTCCTCTAAGCACGGTGGTGCCCCTCCCCCGCCCCCGAAGTTAATTAGAATCGCCTGTATGTGTGAGTGTGTCCTTTGATGGGCTGGTGCCCCCCCCCCCCCCCTGAGTTGTTGGCTGCCTTGCACCTGTAGCCTCCAGATCCACCATGACCCCGGAAAGGGCTTCTTGGGAGCAGACTAATATATTTCAAGACTGGGATGGTAATGCATGAACCAGCATCTCAGCCATGATACACCATGATACACCATGATACACCATGATACACCATGATACCTTGGGTATACCGCAGTATTTTCAGTTTGCGAAATTTATCGTGGGGAACCCCCCAAAAGATTTCACCACGATTCTATAATACCGGAATAGTGCTGCTCTTGAAAATGCCATCAAAATACCGTATACCGCGGTATAATGTCTAGGAAATATGATGTATGAAAAATTACATACCGCCTAAACTTAATCTTAGCTTCATATTCTAAACAAAATGCTTTGGTCAGAATCATCCCTCTGTAGCTGCTGGACCCGGGACACACAGACGATATACACAGACGATACACACACACACACACACACACACACACACACACTCCGAGAGTTTTTATTCGATAGACATAATACGTGCCAGGAGCTGAAGTGGGGATACTTGCAAGGAGTGCTGCAAACAGCGAATTAGTTTTGCATTAATGATAAAATGCCACAATCCTCTTTTACTGTTATGATCCTGTTAAGCTTGCGTTTGCTGGTCGTCTCAGGAGCTGTTTCCCCAAGGGTGTTGTTAAAAAAAAAAAAAAAAAAACTCATATTAGGGTGACTCAAATATAAATATGACTGTGCCCTTTTATACACCCCGGTGCCGGGAAGGAGCTCAAGCCAGAGCAGCCGTAAAATAACGAAGCAGCAATCTGCTCTTTGCATAACAGAAGGTTTACTTTCTGATGAGGCAGAGAGGTTAATTTCTGAGGTCAGTCTCTCCAAATTAATTCCAGTGCAGCGCACTGTATAAGGATGATAGAGGTTGGAAAAAAATCAGTTATAATCATGCCAGCAGTTTTTAATCCTGTTTCCAGAACTACGTACAGCGGTGTAAGCTGTACATTTTATAATGGTTTGATTTTTTAAAAATGTTTTCATCCATCCATCTCCTTTGTTCACCTGCTTATTTGCAGAGCACACACACCACACACACACACACACACACACACACACACACCACACACACACACACACACACCACACACACACACACACACCACACACACACACACACCATACACACACACACACACACACCACACACACACGCACACACCACACACACACACCACACACACACGCACACACCACACCACACACACACACGCACACACCACACACACACACGCACACACCACACACACACCACACACACCACACACACACACCACACACACACGCACACACCACACCACACACACACACGCACACACCACACCACACACACACACCACACACACACACGCCACACACACACCACACACCACACACGCACACACCACACCACACACACACACACACCACACACACACACCACACACACACGCACACACCACACACACACACCACACACACACACACGCACACACCATACACACACACGCACACACCACACCACACACACACGCACCACACACACACCACACACACACCACACACGCACACACCACACACACACGCACACACCACACAGGGCCAGTCCAAGGGATAAGCAAACTAAGCAGCTGCTTAGGGCCCAGCAGCCACCAGCCCCCTCCCCCCCATCTGATCTGCCCCCACACAATTGGAAGGAACATGACCAATGGCAACAAGGTTAACCAAATTTTGGGCCGGGCCTGGATATGCAGACCTAATTGCACTGGTAGTGTGGACCAGCAGCTTCTACAGGTATTGATATGGCCTCATGCCTCCACGGTTCAATCCCAGAAGACATAGCCGGTGATTTGGTTCCTCTAACCAAAGTGTGTGATTGTGAGCCTTTGGTCCCCTTGCCTTTTGCCCTGTGCATCTTCTAATCGGAGCTAGGCCACCCCCATGACCCTGGACTGAATTAGTGGTCAAAAGATGGATGGAGGTAAATGATAAGAATTTATACATGCTTGTCAGTTGTTTGTCAGCTGTTACAGACGATGTACGGATTACTGCCTTCATGGTTGATCACCTCTATGCTGAACACAGGTGTAATTCTAAAAATAGTGATCAAGTATCAAAATGTTCAGACATGCACTACATTTCGTTCCGATACTAAGTTTAGTTAGACTGACCCTGCAATGGAATGCAGGAGAAACAGGACTTTTGCCAGAGTAAGATCATTTGAGAGTTCTTGTCCTGAATACTCAATTGATTTCAAAAGCACTGCATATTTTAGACCATGACTAATTAATTCCAAGGGGGGGGGGGGGGGTAAGGACAGGGGCAGTGGACCAGTGATATAAGATATTTTAGCCTTGTGCTTGGCACTGGGCGAGAGCGCTGCCTGTCCCTCTCCAACATCTGCTGAGGAGCAATGATCACCATGATTTCCTATGCAAATCTAAGCCTCTGATGCTACAATTTTCTCTCTCTCTCTCTCTTTTTTTTAAAAAAAAAAAAAAAAACCTACTTACAGTTACTCACTGAATCCGTTACACCATAAAAACATATGTTACTATCTTTTGTAATATGTTTTCCATAATTTAAAGTTTATCATTTACATTTATAGCACTGTGTCCTGGATAAGCTGTTATGGGAGGTGGTTGAATGGATGGATGTATGTATGGATGGATGGATGAATGGATGTATGTATGGATCATACAAGAGTCTATATGACTAATATATATATATATATATATATATATATATATATATATATATATACACACACATACACACACTGCGGCCATGACTCATAACCAGTAAAAATTAAATTTGACTTATGAGAAAAATGCACAGTGGAGCATAAAAATTGGATTACCCTGCTCTCCATTTAGATTTAAATGTAAATTCCCGTATCCAGCCAACATGCACACATATAAAGCAAGTCAATTATAATGAAGCTACAATACAATCATCACAGCCTCGAGATGTGTCCCCCCCCCCCCCCCACACACACACACACACCCGTCCTCCTTGCAGCCATGACACTGCTGATTTGTTTAGAAGAAACGGAAGAAGAGAAATTCCACAAGGCTCCCTGCCACCCGTCAGAAATGGATGGGGGCTGAGGGGCGGAGGGGCACGTCCGAGTGAGGCGATGAGGAACCAGGCCAGTGCCCAAGGCCGTAGTCAGGATTTTTTAAATATACCAAAGTTGAAAGTGTTAGCCCTTCCTAGGTGTGTCCCGTAATGGCTCATGGTCATTGGAGTTGCAGAAAAAATACTGAGGATGCTGAGGACTTGACTGAGTCGTGGTAGGTATGGGGACGCGGGTGACACTGCTCATCTGGAACATGGGAGAAACCTTTTCCAACTTCCGTCAGCTTTAACGACGAGGATTACATGTAATCTTATCAAACAGCAGCAGTGGAGAGGGGAAAACAACAAAATATATATATAAAAAAGCATCAAAACAACCAAATTGAGAGTCCTCCCCTTTCCTTTCCCCACAGTGTTTTGTTCATGCTAATTAGTGACTTTCTTTGTCACTTAGACTGAACACATCCCCAGGCTCATAAAAGAGCCAATCAGCTTCAGCGAGGAGATAGCCGTCTCGCTCAGTCACCCTTTACATTTCCTTTTACTGACCCTGAAGGAAGTCTAATGAAAAGGGGGACCGTTACAGAGCAGCCAGCCGGCTTAAAGCCCTGCCCCATGCTGATCAGCCGCGGATACGAGAAGTCTCCCATCCCTCCCAGCCATCCCACCCACCTCCCCGTATCGAGCCACTAATTAGCTCACACCAGGAGATCACATTCACACTTGACCAAACTATCCTGCTCACAAGCTTCCTTGGCGTGAAAAAAGAAACACGAAAGCAATTGTTCGCTAAATATCTTTCATTATACCCCGAATGTGGACAATGTATGTCCATCCCTTGTTCTACCTCATATATTACCTCCATTAATCCAAATGAATCGTTTAATTAACCTCTTAATGGAGAAAAACATCTCGACAAGAAAAAACATTTTCTATGAATTGTTTATAAATGTTCCAATTTAAGGCATCCTTGCTGTTCGTGTGGTTTAATGACTGCTTGCGCAGAGAGGGGAACCGTCATTAAGGAATCAGCGGGATTCTAAAGTTTCAAACGCACACGGCGTACTTGACATGCAAATAGCTTTCTAAAAGATTTCCCCTCTTCCACTATTGAGAACCATGATACAGGCTATTTTTCCAAGTTGCACATTTGCACATTCAAAACATGAATGGGAGAAGGTATCAGAGTAAGACAGTCTTTTTTTTTTTTAAAGTGTGTTTTCTGCATGATATCTAGCAGGTGTAGGCCATTGAAGTTCTGAAATTTCACGGGAGAAAGTCATCATTGACTTGCACCACTTCATTCAAAGAGATAAAAAAAAAACTACAATTGGATTTTGTAGGTCAAGACAAAGAACGACACCATAGAAGTGTCATCCAGTTACCCACATATATCCATCCATCCATCTTCCATAACAGTAACACTTGTCACAATGTTAGCCTGAAGCTTATCGCATTAATATCAAGGATGATATTCCTAAAATACTTTTTAAGCTCTTCAATACATTGTTTGACAGAATGAGCAAGGACACACATTTATCGCGATCCATAAAGCTGGTGGATTTTACACCCACAGCTACACCAATCAATGCTAGAAACAAGAACAACATGATGAATATTTCAAATATTATCACAATAGCTTTATATTGCAATTCTTCACACGTACGCATGCAGAAATGCACACGTTAATTCTTGACAAGATTCTTTTTACATCGAGCGATTTTCATTGAAATGAGCCTTAAGTATATGTCCAAGGTATCCTCAAAGGCCTATGATTATGATTGGGGCTCTTTGTCTTCCCTGCTTTTCCTCAGATGAACAGATGTCTTTTTTTATTGAGAGAATCCCAATTACGCGCAGCCCAGCCCCAGGGTAGGGATTTTAAATAACACGGCCCATCTTGGTTCAGCTTGCCCATGAACACGCTGTACAGCAGCACTCAAATAATTAGCAGTTTCAACATCGAAACAAAAACACAACCCAACTGATGGCAAAAGTTTTCTTATAGTGCAAATAGAAGCCTAGCATCCATATTCACGGATTTGTCTTCATAGCATCCACCTGCTTAAAACGATAGCACAATAAAGTTTGTCAACTTGACAAACATGTTGATCTCAAGAAAGGCTGACAGTAAAACTCACCCAATGCAGCAGATGCTTGCAACAAGTACAGCAGTGAAGGACTGTTATTGTGTACAGATTTTACAAAGTATACTTGTGTCGAATTTTTATTTAGTGACTTTGCCAATTAAAGTCACTAAAACCTTAGTACTGAGTAGTGAGAATTATGACATATATATGCACTTGGGTGGGTAGCCCTGAAACTTCACACCCCATGCTTGCACCGGTTTCTTGCTGCAGTCTGAAAACATGCAGTTTGGTGAGTCAGGGTCTGTGTGTGTGTGTTTGAGCGTGCCGTCCCATTCCTGATGTGCTGTGCTACCTGGGATAGGCTCTCTGTGACTCCATACTGGATAAGTAGTTATGCACGCGCACACACACGCACACACACACACACACAGTCGTGTAATCATATCTCATATCTTTTTGGGGACCGCTCATTCATTTATACGGGAAAAATGCTAATGCTAACTATGACAACCTTAACCCCTACCCAGCCCTAACCATAACCATAAGTAACCAAAGTTTTTGCATTTTTAGTTTTTTCATTTCAGTCACGGATTTTTATAAAACAGTGTTTTCCCATATGGGGACCAGGAAACATAAGGTAAAAAAAATGGGCATTCATCACGTTGTGGGGACATTTGGTCCCCACAAGGTAAGGTATACCTTGACCACACACACACACATACACACACGAATAATGATGCTTCTTCTGCTGGTCATTCTGAACAGATTGGCGGGTAGTGGCATGTTCATAGGGGATCAATCTTCCTTTTTTAAAGCTCTTTCAAGGGATTTTAGAAAGTATCCCCCGGACTTCTGCATGTAATCCGAATCCTAATAAAAGTGGTAATTAATCCCCGTGAGTTACAGTGAGGACTCCACAACACAGCTCTGTGCTCACTGCTCTGGAGACAGAGAAGTGCAGGCGGGTCACAGCAACTGACAGCTATTAATTATGCCAGAAATTTCCCTGCCAGAAATAAAGACATATTTAGCAAGTAGAGCATAGCTTGCATTCTTTTAGTCATTAATTGAACTGTTAGTATTTGAAGGTAAATTTGCAATACTCTTATTTTGAGAAAATAGCTGCCCATTACCCTTGAATTTATCCCATTTGTAATGGTGAGGATTACAAATGCAGTGCAACACTAACCCCCCCCCCCCCCTTCAAGAGAGCCACTAGAGGTTTTAGGCCCCATGAAAGCATGTCATATTGGGCCCCCAACCCAGATAAATCCAATTATGTTTAAATTTTTCAGTCCCTTGTCACTCAGGGATACAGAATATAGCTCTTTCAGAGTTAGTTGATCAATATATTGTCCACAGCATGTCCAGTAAGGCCCAATGAGCCCTCATAAGCTCATTGTATTGACATTTATACTACAGTACAATACCATTAATTCCGAAAACATAACACAAAGTAAATAACAATGGCAAGCCAACTGAATTTGATAAAATACTTTCAAATTAAAAAAGTAAATATGCTAAATGCTTTTGTAAAGGTCAACATGCTTATTTTAGTTGTCATTTATTATACAAATGGCCTTAACATTTAATTAATCAGGCCTGAAACAATTCACCAGGCTCAAAGCTCCAATGATAAATATTTTATATTATATCATACACAAAAACTGACTCATATGTCAGTTTCATTGTTGATATTCTCCTGCTGAAAGGTGATGACAATGCATCCATTAAGAAACCCACCAAGAAATCTCTGTGATTATTGAAGCTCTCTAGCACTGAAGTTATATGAAAAAACTATAGCCTGCCAGTGCATGTCTTCTTAGAATGTAGAAAGAGTGAAAACCCAGAGTAATTAAAAATGACGTTGACAAATTCTTGAAAAAGGATTTGCAAAAGAAGTTTGTGTCTCTTACTTGTAACAGAGAATATAATTATACCAAGGAAGCAACTGAATTTAAATTGAGAATTTAAAAAAGGACAGACATCAAAAACAGAGACTGTGACAAAAGCCTGTAAGAATCAAATCAGATCTGCCAGAACTAAAGTGTAGAAAGAAAATTAGTGCTTAAAATGATTGGTAATGCTTTATATTAACTGCACCGTCATAATGCATGTATAGAACAGCATGTAAATATACCTTAACATCCTAACATCCCTTAAGAGCTTTAATAAACATTAACAACAAACACTGTATAATAATAATAACAATCATTGTAATCAAATAATGCTTATTAATGTATGTGAATGCATAACAAGGGTGGAGTAAATGTAAAGCATTATCAAAACATTTAATCAGTTTACATTATTTAAAAAGAAAACTGTTCTTTGGTCCAATTTTTAAATAAATGGTTTTCACCTGCAATGTAATTTACCAAACCTTTACTTTGAAGTATAGGGAAAGTACATAATAATTTCCTGACTTAAGCAACTAACATCCAGTGATTCTTTTGTGGAAAACCTCAATGACGCAGGCTTAAATGACCATAACTTTGGCTACCATGGCTATAGGAGATCACTGTGGTTTTGACAATAGGGGCAACTTCAGCAGGGGACTGAAAATTGCTGGACCTTCCTGAGTACTGGTGGCTGAAGATGATACTTGTATGGACATCTGAGGACATGGTGGAGGTGAGTGCAGGCTACTCAACTGCGCCACCTACCCGTTGCTTAGAGACAGATTAACAATTACAAATGCACTGACTTCAATGGTCAATTTTAGGAGCCATCAGGTGTTCTTAATTTAGGACAGAACCACATAAACCCATAATTTCACGTAAAGATTCTCCTTCGGAAGAAGAACAAGAAACACAGCCAACAGTAGTAGGAAACGTTTTAGCTAATGGTAATCTTTTAATTTAGTTGAATGTCAGAATCAGGCTTGCTGGCAGTCAAGGGGAAGCCACCATCTTTGTACACTTTGTGCTCTCTTAAGGTTCATGTCTTGAAGAGCATCTTTAACATACAACCAATAGCTTCAATAGAATGCAATTAATCACAAATTTGCTAATTAACCATTGTTTTCCTAAAAGCATCATTTAAGTCCTTATATTTCCATTGACTATTGAAACACAATAAGATGATGTGATTGGACTGACCCAACATCAGCAATGAAACAATTCCTTGATAAAGCATACCGTAAACAATACACGCAACCCACTTCTTAAGGAAAATGCGACTGGTAGCTATGCAATTCCAGCTCTTCTAGATTAAACCCTTTACATTCCTGAAACGGTTCTTAATGGTAAATAATTCTATATAAAATCATGGAAATAAAATGGGCTTGGAGTCCTTTAAATAAAGATCTATGCATGTTTAATAGCTTGCCACATGTTTGCTCAGCCAAAAAGCAAGCATAGAATGAGAGTATTCATTTGGGCTGACCCCTGAGCTAACGACATACCATTTCAACAGCAATTACAGAGCGATTACACCCATTATTGCCCAGCTAGTGATTTATGCAGTTGGCAGCATAGTTTCTTTACTAATTATGCACAATATGGGGACAGGAGAATGTCCTCCCACAGAAAAGGGCTGATGGCAGGGCTAACTATGCTTCCTCTTGGTGGCAGTGCCTGCCACCCGTTTACCCGAAAGGAGCTTAAAAAGGCTTACTGCTCTCCGGTGAAAACAACAAGGACCATGCTATTAGAGACATGAGCATGCTTCAGCAGTGGCAGTCTGCCTATCTGGGGATGTAATCAAAACATGATGGTGTTTTTTGCAGGTTGAACTCTTGTAGGGGAATCAGGAGAGCCATTCATGGTGAGCTTGTATCATCAGCCGCATTATCAACTGGCCGGTTCGGACTTCCCTCCCTGGAAGCTCACTGAAAATGTCAATGTCAACAAGCCCACCCAATAATAACTGAACTATAATAAGGTGCTAGTTGACGGAAGGGAAACATCCAGTTTTGAATCTGCTATTCATCATTTACTAAACGTCCTCAATGAACAACATTACCACATGGTCAGTAAATGCCAAGCCCACTATCAAAGAAGGTCATTAGGTATTTTAGGAGAGCTGTCATAATTAAGGCATTAATCACTGCAATTAATTTAAAATATTTAACAAGTTAAAATGAATTACCACAATTAACTCAATTAACGCTATTAATGCGATTAAGGCAATTAACGATGTCATCGCGCAGTGCATTATGAGGCAACCACATAAACCATATAAATGATTGCAAGAGACACTTTTTTGTACTGCTGTCATTCATGACCTACTACATTGTTATATCTGAAATATACATCCTTTGTGATTATTCTACATTAGTTTGGTGACTGATTTTACATTTAAATGTGCATTATGACAAGCTTTAGTCTTAAGAAGGTTTTAATTGAAATTAATCAAGATTAATTCTTTGCAAAATTTGCAATTACTTTTTTACTTTGTGATTACTAATTGTTTTAATTGATTGACAGCCCTAGTATTTAGCATTACTTGATATCAAGACCCGCTGCCCACCAGGCAATCATCCACATTCCATCCATTAAATTTCATAATATTGAGTCAAAATGTTTCTATTTCATTTCTGTCCACATTAGAAAATGACATAATGAAGACTGGTGTCACCATGTTTTAAAGCTTAAGTTACTTTGAAACAGTGTTGGGGTAGGCATGCATGTGGTCATTTTCCCAGGGGGGGTCATGCTCTTCCAGACACTGATCCTCCACCACTCATGCATCAGAGTGGCACATCCAGGGTGGGCACATCCATCAAAATGCCCTTTGCTGCCAATCATTGACTAACTGTGTCTTCAGTTTAGCTGTGTGTCATTTCAGGTGTCAGTGAATGCAGTGTCACACTAGGCTGCATCCAACATGCTCAATGTACCTGCTGTACTCAACTGGCAGGACTGATTTTTGAAGTTCTAGTCAACTTGATCCATAACTTTGCTACTCCTCTTTCATCATCAACACCATGAGCAAAGCATGTTAGCGGCACATGACATAGATCATGTCTTCTGTTTTGTTGAAATATCAGATTCAGATGTTAATGTTAAGCATGGTGGGGTTAACACAAAGAGTCTTGTAGCTACACCGCAAACATGGCTAACGACAAAATCTTCAAATCCTCAGCAAAACACGTTCATTTTAACGCATTCTTGCGCGTGCCTCTTTCCCCCAGAGTACGAGAGAAGCATGCAGCCTCTTCTGACCATGTGCACCATAAACGGCACTTCTTCCTGTTATTCCAGCATTTAGCTCAGCCCGTTTGGCCACCGGCACCAGCAGCCAGCCAGAACTTCAAAGTATGTCCTCAACCCCTCTTCTTTTCAACTCCACATCCGTCGAAGCTCAGCCGGGAAGATGAGGCCTGCTGAGACAATGCATAAGGGATGAGCCTTCTGGAGACAACTGACTGCAACGTACAGAGACGTGCAAAAATCTAATTTCGAAACCATTGCGTGATTTCCACAGATTTCCAGCATCCCTTCTGACAAGCATCTTTCAGCTCTGCATGTGGTCTGTAATTTACATTAGAATCTTCTGTTCTTTAAATCTGAGTCCATTGTGTGTTTGATTACATCATTATTGCATCCCTGATCTTGTTATGAAATACTGATTCACAATTCCCATTTGGTCTCAGAACACATCTGCATGTATTTTTTATTTTTTTTGGCAAGCTGCTAATATATATCAGTAAACTTTAAAAGGAATATACACATTCACAGAAGGCCAGTAAACCGGCTGTTGTAAAGGTGTTAAATTGCAAAATAAGTTCAAAGCCATAGAAGTTGAACACACAATGGTACAAAGGAACAAATGAGTAAACCGAATATGTTTCGAATCGATACTCTGCAGCCTCACCAAAGGCTTTAATGTATCAAAAGCTTCACTTGTTTAGCTGTAGGCCTGCTGAGAGTTTAAGTACATTTCTTTTCCTTGCAAATTATTACAAGCGAACACTTTCATGATCAAAGTGTGAGCTCTCCAGATAAACACATGATGTTCCCCAACATGGCATACGGCACTGAATGCAGAATTCTTCCTACCGGCAAAAACAAGACTCCATCTGTACACCGCAACCACAAATCATTTAAGAACAACCAGAGGAGAACGGACTTATAACCAGTAGTGACCTTTAGGTTTAGGCTTCAAAATTTGAGCAACATATCAACTAATCTTTCCCCAAATCCCTGGACAGTCCTCATAAATGATAACAGAGAAACCCGATTCATCAGGAGTTAGGACAAATCTCCAGAGGCAAGGGTGCAGCGCAGTATCTTTGGTACAACACAGTTCTGCAAAAGCTGATCTTTACAGTTTAAAGCAGTGTTTTTCAGTCCGGTCCTCGGGGGGCCCAGACAGTCCTCGTTTTTGCTCCCTCCCAGCTCCTGAACCATCTGGGGATCCCAGAGGACTGGGTTGAGAAAAACTGCTTTAAAGAATAAAGGTGCCTTAGAGGTCACAAAGTGACAAATACACTACATTGTTATAAGTGACCCGTGAAAGTGTCCTTTGGGCAAAAGTGCAAGGAACCTCCAGCCTAAAATAAGGCACGAATCACAGGTATGTGAAGACAGACGGCGGTGCGGATTTTGGCAAAAAGTGACAGATGACCCAGCTGAAGAGCTGCAGGAGCAAACGCTGTCCTGCTAAGGAAATCAGCTGGAGATTGGCGGTCAATAGGGTTGGACAGGGTGGACCAGGACGCTAGGGTGGGAATTTGGGTATGTTTGGAGGACATCATTGTGTCAGAGGGCTTGGGGGATCCCCAAGTGGGTAAAAATTGTCAGCTGACATGGGGGGACGGGGCTGGCAACCACTGTGTGTGTGTGTGTGTGTGTGTGTGTGTGTGTGTGGGGGGGGGGGGGGGGCAAAAAATTCTATCAAATCACTAATGATTGGTTAAAATTTGTCTGTCTCCATTGGATGGCCAGGCGATCTGTTTGGGCCCACTCGTATCTCACTGCAGCAGAATCATGTGATCGGCTCAGAGATGAGGTATAATAGAGATGTATGCTGTACAGCATATGTACTGCAGCGGGAAGTGCTGTCTTCAAATTAATCATCCCTGCACAGCGTGCGCCGGCTCTGCGAGGCTCCCGTGCCACCCCAGGAGTGCTGGCATTGACAATGAGCCCCACTGAGTCTGACCTCGCTCCCTGTATCCCGCTTCCCTGATGCAGAAACACAGGGGCGGCGTGCGAGAACAACTAGCGACTTGTCACGGCAACGGGGAGAAGCATCACACGGAAACAACTAAACCAAAAGGCAGAAATCAATGTCACGTCTGTCTATATGTATCACCCTCAGGCCAAAACAAAAATAAACGCACTAATAGCCACTGAAACGGTGACAATAAACAAGGACAACGGATTATAGCACATTATTACCTATGCAGCGTGAATCGCACTCAAAACCTAATTAGCTTCATACTGACGATGCACAAGATTTTGACGCACGCAGTAAATAGCAGTGTCATGCAAACCAAGCACTATGAGGCTAAATCGAGCGCACAAGTCTTCATATTCATTTCCTAAATATGTCTAAATGCAGCCTTCTCAAAATACACTCAATGATGCAACTTATACTTTCGGAATGTGTAACAATAACGACGGGAACCACTCATCGGGATTTACTGATCTGCTCCATGAAAAGATCTGTAGGTGGAGGAGATGGCAAGCACATTCCCAATTTCCATCTCGCCTGACTCAGAATTAATATTAAAACAACATTATAACTCAATCTGCCAAAACCCAGGAGAGAGATATTTCCGAAACACTCCAGGAAGCTCCTCCGTTCCAACCAGCAACCTCCCAGCTTAACGTGAAATGCGTTTAAGTGTTTCCACTTGCACAGAAGATTAAAGGAGCTTCACTGCAGCTTTTTAAGTCGATGTATTTAGGACAACTGCAAAACATCTCCATTAAAAAAAAAACTCCTTCACAAACTCCAGCCATGTTCTCTTGTGCTGAAAAATTCCCACGAGCTCACACAGCAAATTGTGTTTGAAATGTAAACAAAAATCAGTATTACAATATGCCCAGATTTTTTCCCTATTTAAATTGCTTAATTAAAGGGTGCATAGGAAAATAAGACTGTTATGATTCCCTTCTAAATCTATGACAAATGCACACACAATCTCTGCATTAAGACCTCTTTTGACACCGCAAATAAAAACGAAATTAGTCATTCACAATCAGCAAAAAAGCCAGGTAATAACTTAAGCCAATATGCAGACTGGCATCCACTCGTAGGCATATTTACATATGTGGCTTTTCAGACTAACACGGCACAGACAGAATGAATGCAATGATCTTCATTAAGCTGAAGTGCAGGTTTGTTAGTGACAGTACGTGTGAATACGCATTATACACCAGAGACAGCGTTCCTCAGCACAAGCGGAAGAGCCACACTGCATTCTTGTGGCTATCAGCTCAACTGCTGCGTGTATTAGCAATGCACTATAAATACAACATCCCAGCTCGCAGCTGATGGGGGAAAGGATGCAAGCAATTAAGCATTAGGCAACGTATTTTGGTTAACCTTTTGAAATGGTGCGATGAGACCTAAAGTGGGTCATGGAGTGTGTGGTTTAAAACAAACAACCCCCCTCCATGTTCACAACTTTAATCCTGAATTATCCTGAAAGAATAATCTAACTTCTGAAGCTAAACCAGTTGACAACCTCTGCATTATACCATGTATATCATCAAATCTTTAATTCTATCAAAGACTGACATTAAAATAAACAAAAGAACAATCAGTCAATGCAAGTCATGCCCCCTCATCATGCCTCGATTACAATCAATAGATAATGCAGCTCACATTCAATAAGAGAACACTCATATTCTGAAGTTGGGCATGTCTGTTGTTAATTGATTACGTAAACACAGGCGTTCTCAGATAATTAAATAGACAATTAAATCTGTACGTTTATTCGTGTTTCTCTTTCTACAATTCAATGTAAAATATTACTACTCTTCACTGACGCATCTGACCAAGGACACGAACCCTCCACCCCCAAACTGTAAACGTTCTCTCACCAACAGGAGGCAGGTTGTAGCTACCCATTGTTACCCAGTGTCAGCCTGATGCACTTAAAGATTTTTTTAAAAAAAAGAACATTTTTCATATTTTTTCTTTGTACATAGTTTTATTTTGTAGCACAATGTTATTTAAAATATTATACACTGAATGACGCCCATTAAAACAGTTGACGTCAAACTTCATGTTAAAAACTTCAGGTGCCTTCCTTAATTGAGAAGTAGTCACATGCGAATTACGTGAAACACTTATTTTAAACATCATGAAAGTCGGTAAGTCTACAGAAAGTCTTAGCATGATTATCGTGTCATATTTTCGCTTATTACTCTCAAGCACCTGCAACGACTATTCAAGCTTCCCCCAGGCGATTGCTGCAATCTAGCGCGTCTTACTAAGTATTGTTTATTGATCTTCATAACCCCAAGAACAGACACGACGATATACTTAAGTCCCCCAATGAAATCGCCAAATCGGAGTATCCATGTCGGATTATGATAAATGCCTATACAACCCTGCCTACCCATCGCTAGTTTGATCATTCATGGGCGTGTCACAGGCTGATCACACACATTCATCCCGTATTAAGTGCATTTGGCCCCCACAGAATGTTTAAGCATCCAGGTTCATATCACGGTAAAATGCCAACACAGCACTGTCATAACAGCCTGCCGCGATTTGCATTTAGTCGGCAATGACGCATCGGGTACCTTTAAACGTCCTTCTCCGTAAAATAGCCTGGAAGAAAAGCATTTTCCCGACGCGTCTTCCAGCTCCGGTATTATTATCCCTTGTGCGCTAAACCGCGGGACATGCCGGAACTGTGGGACGGACTCTCGCAACTTGCCTCTCTCTCACCTCACATCACTCCTTTCTTCCCACATCCCTCTCTCCGCCCCTGCCGGTGCTCAAAATAACGGGCCAAACAACGGGAAAAAAGTAAATCTCACAAACAAACAAACAAAAAAAGATATTTCTTACTAAACTAAGGCGGGAGAATTCAATTCTCCTGTCTAAATGCCCAGCTGTGCAGCATTTATCTTTTTCATCTTACTCGCTGAATATTACAAGAAGTAACCGTGAGAATAATCTCCCTCTTGCCTCTCTTGCTGTCTGATTAATACATGCAAAGTATATGCTCAAAGCCTTCGGGACTTTTCATGCCCTACTTTTTATGCGCGGTTTTCCCTGAATTAAACTAGGAGATAAACGAGTTTATACAAGAGGGAAGACCAACAACTTTTTCAGCTCTTACACTGATATTGTTCTGCTCCTGGCAGGGCCGGAGACGCCAGGTCATCTATCGCATCTTGGATAAAGATAACGGTTTATTTACTTGACAATAAATATTAACAGATCTCTTACAAACAAACAACAAAAGTAATCATTTGCAGCTACATTAGCATGTCATATTAAAGATAAAAAGTTAACTGAGTGTGATCTCTCAAAATACAGTCTTGCCATTTATTTAATCTTTCAGACACATCCATCAATCTTTCAATCACTTATCCATGTGATAGGGTCATTGTTTAAAGAGCTTATTTTAGGATAAGAAACTATACTGGTCCTCGTCAAAATAAATGATTAAAAAAAATTAATTACTTCCATAGGTAAGCATTTTCAATTTGATGAGCGTGAAGGTTCTTAATTATTCATGATTGCATGAATGATCTGTTTTCTATTTTTCTTGAAGGACAAAACACACAATCAAGGAATAAAATAGAGAGAATAGAAACACATCCATTCGTGATCTGTAGTCTCCACAAACTTTTAATTAGCTCAATTTACAGCAGCTCCTGCTGAGGGTCTCCTGTAATACATAGAATAGCGACACCTCAGTAATACCCCTTAGGGAAATTCTCTGTTCGCCTGCCCCATCTCGCTCTCCATGAGACACTTGAGAGCAGGCTTGGGGGTCACAGCACAGGGCCAGCGAGCGTGCAGCGCCCCTGGGGTGGGGGGATTAAGGGCCTTGCTCAAGGGTCCACGGTCATGTGATTATTCTGCTGTGGCCCCCCAACTGCCAATCTTCTGATCAAACGCACAGAGGTTCAGCCTGCTAATCCACACATCACCACACACACCAGACCAAAAACATTTGCCAGAAAAAATCATTTAAACCAGGGCACCCAAGCACCCTGTGTGGAGTTCGCATGTCCCCAACAAACAAATAAATAAATAAACAAACAAACAGAACATAAAAGAAATATTGTGGCATCCCGCTCTTGGTTAGTGCCAGGGCAGTATTTTAAGAAGGTCCTTGTTGCTGTTGCTATTGTTCTTGCAGTTCCAGGTGGTCTCCCTAGGGGGCAGAATGACTTTATAACCTGGGGGTTGCCACCACTGAGGGAGGCCATTTAAGGCAGCATTTGGAGGGCTGTCTCTCTCTTGGTGTGCGGATTTGTAAAGTGTGTCAATGGCAGAAAACAATCTTTATTAAAAGGTTTAAAAGAACATTCATTTTATTTTGCAATGAAATGCTACAATATGTTTAACTTTATAGTAACGCAGCCCTTAGTGTGGGATAGCGAGTGCCCTACAAAGGACTCTCTTTCAGCCTCTCTCACTTCTAATAACTGCAACCTTGACTAGAAAGTAACAGAAGGAATGAACAAAATTAAAGCACAACAACGTGGTTCCCTCTAGTTTTCCAGCCAGAATGTAAGCACCCAAAGAGAAATTACCATCGTCCTCAACGTGAACAGGAAACTGGAGTAATGACGATTTAGCGGGACAAGATCATTGTCACCAGCTGCCCGCCCTCATGATCTCATTTCATTCATCACCTGTGGCCATCCCAGAAACAGAATGTTGCTTTTCTCTCATCTAGCATTGGTACTAAAAAGGGAACATATGCAGAGAGGTGGGCTGTGGGGGTTCCTGCTTAGTAAACAGAGAGAAATGTAAGAAAAGCCAGGCAGATCACAAAGAGAGAGGGACTTTCAGAAGCATCCGGAGATCAACCATATATAAAGAATAAGATGACAGCAAAGGAGCTAAACTCAATCGAGCCACAGCGCCTAAGATTCACAGTCAAACTTTCATCTGTATCTTTCCCCGCCCACAGTGTTCACAGGTGGGCTAAATCCGAACCCAGATGCACATCTTCAAGACAAATTCACACACTGAATTCACTCACAGTTAATCTAAGACAGTGCCTAGCAAATAAGTGTCAGGCGTATTCTTAATGTTATTAATTACAGCTCAACATTTTTGTTAGCTGTCCACCTAGAAAGTTGTGTCACGTGAACATTTGGGCATGACCCAATTTATTTAATTTCATTTTTTCCATTTATTTTATTTTCTGGCTGTTTTATTTTTTTATTTCCTACTTCTAGTGTTTGGGGGACATAAATAATTGTTAGTTTTATTTATCACCACCCTTCCTCTCAGAGTTGTCCTAAACTGATTAAACATCCAGCCCCTTTGAAGACACAGCAGTTAAATTTATAAATTAATGAGTCTCACTGGAAAAAAGCCAGTGGATTTATGAAACAACTCTAACAGTGTAGACAGAAAGAAAGAAAAAGGCCGACTGAATGCCTCTGGCCATGTTACACCGTGCAAATAGTGTACAAAACCAGCGACTTGCAGGTAATGTTCAAAGAAGTCTGACCTTGAAAAATAACTATTAAGGATTCTTCTAAGACAGTGCAGTGAGGATGGGAACACTTCAAATCCTTCAACGATGATCCACTGGAGAAGAGGTCTAGTTCCAACATCCACAAAAAATTCAACTCAAGTAGCATACATCGATTTTTTTGCAGTTAAAAAACTGCACAGTCTAACTTTGGAATCTCGTAAAAGACTTTCAGGTTTTTTTTTAATTCAATTCCACTTCTTCAACCACTTTAGAACTCTTTCAAACTGTTTTTTTTTAATCTCAGGTATCTTTGGAACATTGCTGGATAGGTATTTCACAATACATGGTACTAGTATACTCCAAGGCAGAGGTCCATGTTAGCAATTTATATTGTTAGACAAATATTGTGATTGCTCTGCTTCATCTACACTTTTGGATACTGAATTCTTTCTTTTTTTGTAGTTGACTCATTAGGATGCTACATTTTAGATGAAAGAATTGAACAATGAGTAGGAACCAGAAGACATCCAACAGGCATCAGTGCCAGTGAAACCAGACAAACGTAACTTGGCATTAGCTGTTATTTATCTGGCTGTGCAGGAAATCGCAGATTTTATCTTGGCTTTGCCTAGATCTTTGAGGCATACGGAGCGTAAGACACCTGCTTGGCAGGCAGACTAGACCTATTAACTGGAGCACTAAAGGCTGCTTGAGGACCACACCATAAAGAGTCAGGCATACCAGCAAGAGGGACAGTTTGACGTTTCCAGCTTCGCAGCCAAATTGCCTTTTCTGACATACCCGTGACCATCCACAGGAGACGGCCCTTCAGCTGAGCGATTTCCATCGTGCTCCCGCTTTCCTCAGACTCCCTAATCTTTCCGCCTCCACATGAGTTCTTCTCGACTTCCCAGGCTAATCTAAACACCACAGAGATCAGCCGAGATAGAGAGATCTGACTGTATGTCTTCTGTTTTCACAGATATGGAGACAAAGTAGTCAAAACTGGTAGGATGTCTTTCAGTCCAATGATGGGTGCAGTTGTTTTGATCGCAAATGGCGCTCGCCAAACGAGGATAATTTCTATCCACATCACAAAAACTATACGACACATCTGTGACGTTATGCAGTTTATACATTAGAGTCAACATTTCCACCTTAAATGTGCAATATATATCAATATATATGTCAACTTTCATTATCAGGATGTACACTGTAGCTTACCAATAGTAGAGTATACTGACCACATTTCACTGCTCATCTTCATCGGAAATAATACATCACTTGTGCTGAATATGCATCTCCAATATGTCCCCGGTGCCTTTTTATGAAGGGAGGGAAATGGAAATGCACAAAAAATAAAGTGCTCTGCCCACCCACTCATTACACACCATACATTGATAATATCAGCGAAACCTCTGTATATAATCTGTATACTGCCTATAAGCAGAGGCGTTTGTATGCAAAACCAAACTGAATGATTTTACTTTCCCTGGATGGCAAAGCTTAGGAAAAAAATCACTGCATTGTTAGCAAAGATCCAGCATTTCCCTTAATGACACAAGATCTACATCAATAAATTTGTTGTGTACATTTCTTTTCCTCTGTATCTGGCTTTATACATCACACAGAGGAAATCCTCCCCCCCCCCAATCTTATTAGCAAAAGTTTCCCACTCAAATTCACATAAAACATAGCAATAGTTTTGGAAAAATATTTGGTCCACCTGAGCAAATGGGCTCCTTTATCTCCGGAAGCGCTATGTAATTTTTCAATTATGCTGAATAGCCTTTGCTCTGTTTAAGAGATAACAGCCCATCTCTTCATAAAGATATAACCAATTAAAAGAGCAGCCCTTTGCGAGTAAATGCGGCTCAGCAAATCGCCGGCATCCGTGATATGGGCAGCAATTGTGTCATTGTTTAATGGTGACCATTATGCAGAACATGATTAACATTTTTAGTTTTTAATTGCCTAAGTTGATCTGATAAGGAGCCATAGAATAGTGATTCACTTAGATTACAGAGAAAGAACTGAGCTATAAACTTTCTTCAACATGGTTAATTATGAAAAGTATGAATAGCCTATAGTAAAGAAAAAAATACTGCAAGACCGACTGTTTATTGAGAAGAATGTCCTACGTTTTTGAGCTATGAATAGAGAGGCGTACTACATGCATGTTACTACAGTAAAATCCCGTTATAACGGACTTCAAGGGACCTGGCAAGATAGTCCGTTATATCCAAAGTCCGTTATATCCATGAGTTAATTTGCTGTATGCCCAGAACACAACTACAGGACACCATTTACTCATGCCACACCCCAGCAGACACAGTTGTGGTATAGATTATTACATCGTACTTGTAGTAATCCAACTTCACCTGACCTGATGCGTGACTATTAATAATCCCGACTACGTACCTGCGCTGGATATCACCGGCACGCCAGGCGCCTTGTAGGCGGAGCTGCATGTCCGTTATAGCTGAACAGAACTACAGCTAAAAGCGGCCCTGGGGACCAAATTGTTTATCCGTTATAAGCAAAATTCCCTTATATGCGAGTCCGCTATATCCGATGCTTTTTCTGCAAGTTCTTAAAGGCGCACGGCAGGTGTTATGCCGAAAAAGGCATCCCTGCCGTAGAATGCATGCCTGTCTCTAAATGACCGATTGGTCGCTGAGCTACTTTGTCGAGTTAGGCTACCGTAGTGCTAATCGATAGCCCTAACCCTAACCCCCCAAAAAACCCTAAAAGCTCAATTCGTCAGAACACCGGCATGCATTCTACGGCAGGGATGCCTTTTTCGGCATAACACCTGTACCAGCGGACCTTGTCCATTATAGACGATTTTCCGTTATAAGAGAGTCCATTATAACGGGATTTTCCTGTAGACCTACATGCATCTCCATTCTTGTCCAATTGGAGCGGATACTTGCCTCATAATAAACGATCGAGTAAAAGAACACAGCCCTGATCCTACAGAGATCTTACTAGACATGCTTAACCTGCTAACCCGTTTAGTACCTGTGAAACACGAGAGCAGGATCTTGGAAACTCGTTGCTCTAACACTGTAGTTCATTTAAACTTGTACTATTTTGCTTTTTTGGTGTTTATTTAATATATTACATAATTTATAATAAAATCCAAAGTAGTGGCTTTAGCCAATTCTTTTGTCACCATATAGACAGAACACTGAAAAAATGTATGTCACTCCTAAGTGAGAAAGGGGCACTTAAACTCCTCAATAAAGATCAAACAGAACGTTTGTGCGGCATTATCACTACTGGGTATCAATTTGATCCTGACCTAGATAATATTATGAGTCAGAAATTCAGCTATATATAAAGCCAAAAACAATCAGCTATAGAGTAACAACTGACTGCAAACAAATTTTAAATTTTAAATATATTTCAAATAATAGCCAGGTAAGATCAAACAGGTAAATTTTAGACAATGTGTGTAGCTTCTAACAATGTGTTTGGCACAGAATGCTTCCTATAAACATCTTGTACATCAAGCCTTACAAATGCCTTATGACATTTAGTGTGTTTATATAACAAATAAATGTACAGATCACACTTCCTATGGGGACCCATTGCATGAGACACTGTCAGCAAGGTAAAAATATATAAATTTACAAATAAAAACATGAATACATCTTATACCACATTTAAGTTTGTGTGTAAAAAATATAAAATATGCGATTATTCGATATACGTTAGAGTTAAAGCATTATTATCTCATCCAGACCACGTAGATTTTATTTCAGTTTAAATGGATGCCCTACATTTCTGCAGCTTCATGCTTGGACCCCCACTCCCATTTACCTTCTCAGAGCATCGTAATATTTTTTTGCTGTCATTTTTAACCTCAGGTTAATCCCAAACCAGTGTAATTACTTCCAGTGATGACTCATAATTGTATAAAAGCAGCAGCATCAACATGTTGGTGACTGGCCTCAACCCACCTACACCACCTCTTGAACACTCTCCCGTTGTGCATCCCTCCCACCATGGTTACTGTTCTACCTATTGATGTTCTGCAGCACACTTAGGTTGTGGGGGGGGGTGACTGTGGCAGAGACGTGGTTCATGCACTAGCTGAAACAGGCAGGGTCTCTGGGGGGCCACTCTGGAAGGGGAAAATTAGCTGACCTAACACTTCATTTGGCACCAACGCAGGAGCTCAGATGCGAGCACAGCACCGGGGAATTCGTGCCGGAGCAAGCAGACGGCACCCGGGCAGCTCCCCACGCCCATGGTAACCTAGGCGTTGGCATTTCAAGCGACTACGGCGCATTCGTTCACGCGGCGCACTTTCTCACACAGCTACTTTTGTTATTTATTAGCTACCCCTGGAATGCATCTTGGCTCGCACATTCGGAGCCCTAACGTTTCAGGTCAGCTAACCCGAGATCTCTGGCGTCCTCAAGTCATGTTTCCATGTGAGGTTACTGAGCAGTAGATCAAAAAAGCACCGGAGCAGCTCCTAGCCTGTTTATGTTGGTCCTTCTTCATCATGTAAGGGCATCGATTGCCCCCCTCCCCCACACACACATCCCTACTGAACAATGAATACATAAGACCAAATATTTAAGATGGCGAAAGGCTGCAAGCGTAGAAATTCCGTATCGTCATTGCTACTGGAACTTGGCATTTGCAGTTACTTAGCAGACACTTTTAGCCAAGTCGACCCATGTTTTTTGAGAAAGCAAAGTCAGGAAGACCAAACACAGGTACAACCTTGTAACTCCCTGGAGGACAACACACTGCCCCATCAGGGCTCTGGGGATGAACCGTCTCATTCTACGCAGCCCAGTGTCCTCTGATCACCTGCAGGGGTCCATTTCTCTACTACCATTCGGACTGGGTGATATGGCAAAATATTTTATTGCAATTTATTTATTTTCCTATTAATCGATATCAATAATTATAATGCTATAATTCAAAAATCATGGCTGTGCGATATGACGATATGTATCGGATGACGACATACAAATGTTTAGAGTTTCATATTATGCTCTATCGTTTATTTTGTGGTGTCACAAAATACACAGGAACATTTTTTCATCATTTGGATGACAGTTTGCAAGGTTACATGCCTCATGTTATGTGGCACTTGTATGGAAGTTCTTATTTGCAACCCACAGAAGCCAATCCACAAATATATACCATGATCCACAAATATTTAACTATGCACAAATATGTATTTTTTTTATTTGGGTTGTGTAAAATCATACCCATATAAATGCGGAGCGATTTGTACATGTCAAGCGTGTTTTGTACGTTTGTGGATCATTTCCCGCCTGTTTCTGGATCGCATTACATTTGTGATCTGACTCCTTTTTATTTGCGGATTTTTGTCCAAATCCTACCACAGGTGATCTGTAGAAAAAAATCCATAAATATGAGGCGCAGTCTTGATATATATTGTTATCAGGATATGAGATTTTGGTTATATCGCACAGCCCAAACTCATTCTATAGTTTGATACACCACTTATGCTTAAACTTCCCTTAGGATTCCCCTTGAACTGATTTCCCTTAAAGAGAACAAATTGAATGGACTGCAAACTAATATTAGTAAATAAATCAGTTTCCTCTGATGGAGCGCTTTCCTCCCCCATGGCTCCAGTGTATTACCAGAACAGTGATACACAGGGTGCTCTGCTAACTCAGCTGTCCTTGCTGTGTGTTTGTTGTGCATAGGTTGTCCATTTTCAAAACACTGTGTTTGGCTGCAGGCCAAGTTATTTTAGTCAGCGCCAACCAAAACGGCGCATTCTTCGTAGAGTTTCTGAATTCTCTGTGGATTATTACCACAGAGACTGAATTGTACTGAGCATTTTTGTTTTGGATTTTGCTGTATTACCCTTATTGGATAGATTGCTTTGGACTTACTTGCTCTTCACGGTGAGCTGCCCTACTGTTTCGACTGTGTTGTCTTGACTGTGTTGTCTTTCCTCTGCCTGCCTGCCCTATTGCATTCTCTTATTTATTCAATAAATCACCTGTTTGTGCTTTTACGGCCCTGGCAAGCAGTCACAGAAGAGTGAAGTCATTATATTGGGTCATAAATGATATCGAACCTTTATCGAGGGAAATTAAAGCACGATAATTATCGTTATCGCTTTATCCCTCAGCCCAAACTGCCATCTGAGAGAAACCCCAGTGTCAGACTGATTTGATAAGGTGCAAGCACATTTTATCCTGTGACAAAAGGTAGACTTACCTCTTAACATATTCTCAAATCAATTACTGCCCCATGTCATTAACATCGTGATGATTTTTTTCTTCCAGATATTCACCTTATTCTCACAGAAAATGGATTTTTTGCCACGTACACCCATCTGTTTTGCTGTACACATGGGCATCAGGTAAGTGAAAATGTAATTTAATGACAGAATATCTCGCATCAACAGAAAAATTTCCTTTCCTCTTCCTCTAATTGCTATTACATGCAATTTGCCAACATGCACTAGCTGTGTCAAGCTACGACGCTGACGGGATCAAAAATTCATGGCTCTGAGCGGAGGCGGACAAGTCAACAAGGCAGCCCCTCTGACATCGGAAGGACTTTGATCACGGAAACGCCAGAACCGCTCGATCCCACTAGCATCCCAAACGCGCAAGTCCATGGGGATTCCACGCCCCTCGTCAGGAACAAGTACACAGGATCGGGGGGGACTACCTCCCCACCCCTGACAAACACACACCTCCACACTCCTACTCCTGAATTGACACCAAGCAGGAAATAGTGCGAATACTGAATTTGACATTTACCTGATGGATTATATAAAATATCATCCCCAACAGTCAGTATAAAAATTCCATAAAAATTCACAAATTTTATACAAAATGACACTGTAGAGAGAACAGGGTCAGTCACTGGAGAAAGTGAAGGTTAAAAGCTTTGCTTCAGAACCCAATGTTGAAATCATTCTGCCTAAGTAGGGATTTGAACTGACAACCTTCCTATGACTGAGCTGCACACCCAGGGGCGTCAGAAGCATTGTGAATGTGAGGGGACACACTGGCGGGGGGTTGGGCACCCTCCTCCAGAATTTTTTAATGAATTAGATGCCATTTCCTGCATTCTGGTGTGTTTTTAACAGGTTGTTAAACACCTAATTCTTGGCCTTACAATACGGTAGGCTACTAGGTTTGGATGTAATGATAGCTAACATTAAGCTAGCTGACACATCTCCGAACGTTGACTAGCCAGCTAATATTTCCACTGGAAAAAAAACCCTGTCCAGTGGAGAAATTTTGACTTACTTTCCTGCTTCTTTGTAAAGAATTTCCTTATGTCCATTTTGTCTGGGGAGGGAACAAATATTGCAAACAATTGATCATCAACCAAGAATACCCTACTGTTACTTAAAGTAAATAAGGTAAAGCTTAAGCTACTCCTAATATTCCATTGTTTAGCTGAACATTAATTTAACGTGGCCTAGGGTTAATTTTGAGGGCATATAACAAAAGAATAAAGTTTTAGCAAAAGTTGGACATTGTGAGATGGCCATGGGACTGACGTTACCTCCTCCAGTATCAAGCAGCCTGCACCTTTACTGTCTATGGCCTGCACTGACGATTCACTTCACTTACGTGTGGTGAGTTGTTGTA